>NC_137165.1:45686616-46286616 GCF_951394435.1 Stenella coeruleoalba | reverse complement strand
CTCCCAAGTCTTTCTCCCTTCTGGTTGCCCCTCTCCACTCTCACTCTACCTTGGCTTTGAGGATTTTCTAAGACTCATTAAATGAAGCTCTATCTTATCTGGATTCTGTTCCTTCGTTTTCTTTCTTTTTTTAATATAAATTCATTTATTTTATTTTTGGCTGTGTTGGGTCTTCGTTGCTGTGTGCAGTCTTTCTCTGGTTGCAGCGAGCGGGGGCTACTCTTCATGGCGGTGTGCAGGCTTCTCATTGCAGTGGCTTCTCTTGTGGTGGAGCACGGGCTCTAGGCACATGGGCTAAGTAGCTGTGGCTCACGGGCTTAGTTGCTCCACAGCATGTCGGATCTTCCAGGACCAGGGCTCGAACCTGTGTGCCCTGCATTGGCAGGCGGATTCTTAACCACTGCTCCACCACGGAAGCCCAGTTCCTTCCTTTTCATAGCAAATGGAAAACAAAACAAACAACAACACCCTACAGAGCCGTGCTACCTTCTCATACATATCTTGATTTCTCCTGTGAAACTGGATTGAGGCAGAAAATATAGGCAACTTGTAAATGCCGAGGGGAGCCCCATACAGAGAAGGGCTGCTACAACCCTGCCCCCAGGGCAGGAGGAGCCTCCTGGACCTGAGTGGATGCCCTGCTTGTCCCACTTCTTCCCTGCCTGCGCCACCTTCCCTTGGCAGGCAGAGCTTGGGTGGCTTCTAATACAAAGGGGTTCAGCAGCACTGGAAGAATTTGGTGGAGGAATTCACGCCAGATCCAGGGGTTTCTGCCCAGTGGGGGGATTCATGGTAGACAGAAGGCGGGGTATGGATTTATTAGAAGGGGTCGTGCTGTCTGCTGCCATCTGGCTCTCTGTGGCCCCAAACCTCATGTGTCAGCAGCTTCGGATGCATGACTCTTCCTAAGGTGCTATTAGGAACAGGTTTAGTTTTTGTTAGATTGCTATTTAACTGAATGAATACCTATGTGGCAGGCAGTGTGCTAGGCACTGGTACATATTTATCCTGTTTAATCTTTGCTACAGGCCAGTTAGGTGGCTCTCAACATCCCCCTACCTTATGGAAGAGGAAGCAGGCTCAGAGAGGGTGCTTGCCCGCCACCCCCCACCCCGGGCACACACAGTCATGAACAGTGGGGCTGGCTTTGAAATCATATCCGTCTGACCAGGGCTGCATTGTGACTTTCCCCTTCCTCCATAAAAAAATAAAGAGAGGGCTTCCCTGGTGGCGCAGTGGTTGAGAGTCCACCTGCCGATGCAGGGGACACGGGTTCGTGCCCCGGTCCGGGAAGATCCCACATGCCGCGGAGCGGCTGGGCCCGTGAGCCATGGCTGCTGAGCCTGTGCGTCCAGAGCCTGTGCTCCGCAACGAGAGAGGCCACAACAGTGAGAGGCTCGCGTACCGCAAAAAAAAAAAAAAATTAAAAAAAAAAAGAGAATTATATTTTACAACCATATTGGTATAAAGATGAATATAATCCAGGCTGGATTAAAAATTAAAATATTTTTTTCAACCCTAGAAGTTTGTTTTTTCTTATGATTTTAACAGAAATCAAAACATTTTTTGTGAGTCCCCACAAGTACTGGGAGCCCCAACACTGAGTCCCTGGGCCCAGTGGAGAACTGGGCTCAGTGTCTGACTTCACGCTTTCTACCCAGGGGTTACTTGGGTGTGGGTAGTAAGAAAGTGCCCCACCTAACAGCTCAGCCCTCATTTTGCCTTTTCTTTGATCACATTCGAGGACATTCTAGGACAATTGAGTCATTTCTCCCCCTCACCCATCAAGAAAAGATCTAGCCCCCAACACAATCTTTTCTAACCCAATTAAAACCCTGCTTCGGATAAGGAGGCTGTGGTCAGGCCAGGCTCCCTGCTTCCAGGCTGTGGCACTTCTGCGGTGTCTGGTCCCCATAATGAGATTAGGCCTGGTGGCCTTTCAGTGAAAGCCGCTGGGCTCAGGGAGGGAGAGGGATGCTCGTAAGCACGTTCAAGCCCTGCGGCAGCTCCTGGCCCTGGTTGATCACATTAAGTGGAGTCTGGCTGCAGGTGTGTGTGGGAGGGGAGGGGTGACTGTCACAGCCCAAGGTCCCAAAAGCTGCCAGAGATCTGACATCCCCATCCTGTGCTCTGACAGGAAGGAGGGTGGCCGGGTAAGGATCCACAAGAGCTCGCCCTGGTTCTGAGACTCTGGTCTACTGGGCTGAGGAAGCCTTTGGGGGTGTAGATGGGCTGCTTCCAGACTGTTGACATTGCTGCCTGTACTGCTGCGCTGGGAACACAGGAGATCCCAAAGCAGCCAGTGTTCTGGTGTTCCACAGGAAAGGAGGAAAGGAGGCAAGGAGGAAGGAAAGGAGGAAGGAAAGGAGGAAGGGAGGGAGGGAGGGAGGGAGGGCAAGAGAATGTTCCCACTGTCTAGACTGGGAAATGAGGGAGCAGAATAAAAGATATTTGCTGGGCTTCCCTGGTGGCGCAGTGGTTGAGAGTCCGCCTGCTGATGCAGGGGACACAGGTTCGTGCCCCGGTCCAGGAAAATCCCACATGCCGCGGAGCGGCTGAGCCTGTGAGCCATGGCCGCTGAGCCTGCGTGTCCGGAGCCTGTGCTCCGCAATGGGAGAGGCCACAACAGTGAGAGGCCCGCGAACCGCACAAAAAAAAAAAAAAAAAAAATCTGCTTACTAGGGAGTGAATCTCAACTGATTTCAAGGTTTGCAAATGTGTTTGTGGGTGAGTCAGATTCCAACCAGAGTCCTTGAAATGTCTTCTTTGTATCCCCCATCATCGGAAGCAGCCCCTCTGTGTACAAAGGTACGTCGTCAATTATGTTGAACCGAATAAGCAATAGGGCAACGGCATTGCTGAAGGGGTCTTTCATCTTCTGTGAAGCACAGAACCACTTGAGGCTTTGTCTTTTCTGTAAATCTGGATTTTTCACTTAGATCTTATTGGCTGTGATGTCACCTATGGGGAAGCTACAGGCCTGCCCGAGGAGGACTAGTCTTTCTGTGTGCGTTTTCCTGTCATCCCTCATACCTGGATTTAGAATCACCTTCAAATTGGAAGGGGCCACAGGGGAGACTGCTTAGGCCTCCATGAGTCCAAAGGTCATTCTTTATCTCTGGCTTCCTCTGGGATGCCTAGTTACCAGGGCACAGGGACCAGGAGAGATGCCTTTGGAGCAGCTGGCATGAAGATCTTGCAGCTAGTTTGTCCCCATCACCTCTTCTCTCTAACCCACCTGTTTCCATCCTGCAGCCTTTTCTCCCAGGAGAGCCCATGGGGGACACCAATGCTTGATGCTATGGTGGGTGTAAACTGCCTTAGAAGCATGGTTCCCCAAGGGGTGGGGAGGGCCCAGGAGGACTGGCGTGTGAGGGGAGAGGCCTTCCTGGAACCCTGCCTCCAAGCAGATTCAGATCCTCTGAATACTGGCTTCAGTATTCAGGAAGTTTGCCTTTCTTCCCTAGTTACTGGCCTGAGAAAGTGCAGAGCCACACCCCGAGCAGGCAACCCCTGTAGGAAATCCAAAGGAGTGGCCACCCCAGTGTGGTGAAGCCAGCGTGGACTGTGGTAAGTGCTCTGGGAGTTTAACTCATAGCCTGAGCTGTTACGGCCCTTTACTCTAGAATCGGCATCTGCTCTGCACCTTGTCTGCAAGGTCCTGGAAGGCGGGGCCATGGCTCATCTGTATCCAGCAGTGTCACCCCCATATCGCAGGCGCTTGATAAACAACTGAGTTGAGCACTTCTTTGCTGCGGCTGATTTGGGGCAAGTCATTTATCCTCTTTTGAGTCCCATTTCCTCATCTGTCAAATTGGGGTAATACTCCTGTTATCACCATAGGTTATTGCGAAGATTGAACTGAGTACAGAGCGGGGCTCCTTACCCCTGAGGCTCGCAACTCCACCACCCTGGGGTGCAGACAGCACTAGGGTTTGGACTCTGAAGGGAATTCAGGTTGTGAGTTTTCAGTGAGGACATTAAAGCCATGTATTCAGTCACTGTGCTGTTCCCACGTGTTTTCTTTTCAACACCACCAAGCGAGTCTCCATTTCTCAGCAGATGCTCCTGGGTGTCCTACAATTTAACTCAACATTGACACTACCTCCCCGGAGACGGCGTCAGATCCCACAGGGCTCAGTCCCACAACACTGCCCCCACCCACTTCAGATGCTAATTGCAAGTCCAGGTTGTCACCTGTGCTGCTGAACAACAGGCTATAGATCAGAGCTTCCCACGGCCTTTTCCTCAGGTTCAATTAATTTGCTAGAGCAGCTCACAGAACCCAGAGAAACTTGCTAGATTGCTGGTTTGTTATAAAAGGATGTAACTCAGGGACAGCCAGATGAAGAGGTATGTAGGGCAAGGTCTGGAAGGGTCCGGAGCACAGGAGCCTCTGTCCCCGGGGAACTGGGGTGCACCACCCTCCCGGCATGTGGATGTGTTCACCAACCTGGGAGCTCTCCAAACCCCGTCCTTTAGGGGGTTTATGGAGGGCTCATTACACAGGCCCGATTGATTAAATCATTGGCCACTGGTGGCTGCACTCAGTCTCCAGCCCTTCTCCCTCCCTGGAGGTCAAGGGTGGGACTGAACGTTCCAACCCTCCAGTCACGTGGTTGGTTCCCCTGGTAACCAGCCCCACCCTCAGGTTTCCGAGGGGCTTCAGTAACAAGACGTAATGTTAACATAACAAAAGAAACGACTGCTTTGTCACCTGGAAAATTCCTAGGGTTTTACAGGCTCAGTCCCATATATTTCTTATTAATATCACACTATCATGGCTGCGAAGAGAAGTCTGATTTCTGCCCGACTCACGAGGAGGTTGGCTGGGGGTGGGGGGGCATCTGGCTCTGGCCTGCGTCACCACAGAGCGGCTCGGGACCCAGGAGGGGCAGTCTTTGCAGCCCTGAGCTCCCCCTCTGTACTCAGTGGCTACCTGGCGGGGACGCTGTGGCAGGTCTGCCGGGGCAGAGCACGTTCCTTCCAGTCTTCCTAATTCAGGGCTAATCGGATTCTGACTGCGCCCCAGGCTCTCGGGGAGGAATCTAATAAAGCAGAGGAGGACAGCATTTCTCAGTTCAGTACACTCTTCCTGTCAGAGTCGGCCCAGGGATGAGATTCCCGAGGGGGAGGTAGATGCGTTCCCCGCCTTCTGGGAGCTCACAGGGCCCTGCAGCAGAGAGGCTCACAGGGCTTAACGTGAGGCAGGACACCGAGGGTAAGTGCGTGCCAGGCCAGCCTTGGGAACAGAGAGGAGGGGGACAGAGTGGTGAACAAAAGGCCCATTTCAGGTCGTGGAGCAAATCGACAGAGGCGGAAGAGGAGGAGCCGGGGTGTGAGGTGGAGGGGATAACAACAGGCCGCGCTGCCAGAGCTGGGGAACTGCGAGCATCTCTTCCGAGTGGACGTGGTAGGAGAACAGTGGGGGCTGCCGGTGGGCTCTGGGTTAGGGTCAGTTATGGAGCTGGCATTTGACCACCACACGCTGGTGGCTCTTTGTGCCTGGTGGGGCAACATGACTGGGATCTGGCTTTGTCCCTGTCGGTCAGGCAGATTGAGGAGGGTAGGGAGACGGGGGCAGAAGCTCCAGGCCCTGCTGGGTGGTGGAAATGAAGATGGCCAAGAGGGAAGCAATGGCGAGACGTGGGGGAGAAGCAGGAGGACTCGGCACTGGGACTCGAAGGGCGACCTGGGAGGTCAGGGGAGGAGTGTAACTTTGGATGTGCTGAGTTTGAAGTGTTGGAGGGATGTCCAGGTAGAGATGTTAGTGGACAGTTAGAAATGGGGTTTAAATTTGGGGGAGAGGACAGACTGGCACTAGATTTAGAAGTCATCAGTGTAGAGGTGACAGATAAGCACGAGGGCAAGAGTTCCAGCAATATGGCTTCACTGTTGCCCACGGCTTCTGGAAACAGGTGTTCCCACCTGCCTTGGGAGTGTTTTCTGGAAGATGATTTGACAGAATGTATCCAAAACCTAAAAAAGAACCTAGCCCTTGCTCAGGATTCTATTTCTTCATTTAGGAATTAGACGAGTGTTGTACAAAAATGATCACAGTGTTGTTTATTTAGTGAAAGCTGGCTAAATATTTAACAACAGGAGATTAGAGGATTGGTTAAAATATGAAATAGCCTGTCATGTACTGACATGAAAAGATGTGCATGATCTATAATGAAGTGAAAAAAGCAGGTTAGAAATTGGTATGGTCACGTTTCTATGAAAGAAGGTACATGTATTTCCAGGAGAAAAGGATATAAATCAAAATGTTGATTACTTGTAATTTTTCTCTTTTTTTGCTTATCTGTATTTTACTGCAGGGAGGTATGTTACACGGCCTGCCCCCCTTTTTAAAAAATGATGGAATTGCCAACAGTTGTCAAAGGTGGCAGAGAGAACTGGGGGTAAAGACAGCCCAGTCCCCAGGAGGACAAGGCCAGGCCAGCTGGAAACTAGTTCTTGAGCAGCACAGGGTACAGGGTGTGTGCTCGCTTTTGGGGGGACCCCAAAATTTGTTAGTTAAACATCTCTGCTCAGCTGCTGTTCTCTGCTGGTAATGAAGGAGAAGGAGGGTGTCTCCAGAGCTGCTGGGAGAGGCTGGGGCAGTGGGAGAGGCAAGATGGGATGCAGTGCTCGGCCCTCTGGGAGCTGCAGCAGCGTCTTTCTGTGGCCCCAGGCCGCCAGCACCGAGGCCCAGCAAATGGACACCATACTTGTTCATCAACCGCCTCCTCTCCTCCCATCTTCCAGTGCCTCTCCCGCCTGGGTGTGGGGAGAACCAGCAGGTTCAGCGGGAAGAGCTGGCACACAGGCCACCCTGAGCCCGGGCGAGGCTGTGGAGACACTGGGGACTGGGCAGAGGAGCCAGGAAATGCCTCCCACTGGCCCTGAGCCTCGCTTCCCCAAACCCCATTGAGCCCCCGGTTCCCTGTCTGCACAACGGGAGCAGTGACACACCTTTTCTCACAGGATCCCTGTGCGCTAAGTGACCCCAGGAGTTCTCACCTTGTAGATCTCAGTTCAGGAAGCCTGGCCTGAGGGAGGGGCGCAGGCCCACGCCCCAGGTGTGGAGGGGAAGACGAGGCAGGAAGGGAAACGGGCAGCTCGGAGGCTCCTGTCGCCTGGTCCTTTCTACTGAAGCGGCTCAGAGAACATTCCTTCTACCGGCAGCTGCCCTGCAGCTCTCTGTGGGCAGGACTTCTTTCATCTCCAGCTGGGAGCTGAAAAAGCAGGCACGGGGGAGTCAGGTTCCTCATTTCTCACCCTAGATGTCCTTTATGATTCATCTGGAGGAAAAATTCCAGCACCTTCAAGGAATTTGCTCACTTCTCTGTTTCACCTGTGAACCCCACCTGAGAAAACCCAGGGCCTCCTGAAACAGAAAGTAAAGCACTGGCACTGGGCCCTCCTGCTCCGGCCAGAGCTTGGAGGACTTTGACTTGCTCCCTCATTGCAGGTGGAAGTGCAGCCAGGTGTGGGTCAGTCTCTGCAGGAAGGCGCCCCACCCCCGCCGGGTGCTCCGGGAGCACTCTCACGGAGGCCTGGGGTTGTGGGCCGAGGGAGGAGGCAGAGGTGGGCAAGGGAGGCCTGCGATGTCTTTTTGGAGGCTGTGGGCCGCTCCTCTAATCTCCACCATCTTCCCTGCAGCAGTCGCCTCGGCATAGAGCCGCCTCAGCATGGACAGCCCTGCCCGCCCAGCACCTGCCCCTGCGGCCCTGCTTTACTATGTGGCCTTCTCCCAGCTGCTGGGCCTGGCCGTGGTGGCCATGACTGGCACCTGGCTCGGTGTGTACCGAGGAGGCATCGCCTGGGAGAGCGCCCTGCAGTTCAACGTGCATCCTCTCTGCATGGTCATAGGCCTGGTCTTCTTGCAGGGAGATGGTGAGTCCCTGGGCGATGCCACCTGAGAGGAGATGTGCAGGGACCCTTTCAAACCTGAATCTGCCCAGTAAGAGAAGGAAGCTGGCCTGGACCTTGGGGACACTGGGAATCCAGATCCAGGGCCCCACGGCTGGTGGGTGGCAACTCCTTTCTGACTTATCCCAGAGCTTTCACCTCGTGCTTCAACAAGGAGCATCCGAAGGTGTGTGTGCTGCACACAGAGGCCCAGGGGCTGGGCTGTGAGCAAAGCCCGTCTTCTGCAGAGGCGGCTTGAAATTGAGGGAGAGAAAGTGAGCGTGAGTGTGAGCGTGAGGGTACGTGCGTGTGTGTGTGTGTAGACGCTGGACTTGGAGGAGCTAGAGCTCCTCTCTCTGGGGTAGGATTCAGGCCGTGGCTGGCCCCCACCCTGCCTCAAGGCCAGGGGGCCTTGGCCTTCTCCTTTTGGTAACAAGCAAGCTGGATCTATGCATTCTTCCTAGATGTGGTCCTGGTGACAGCCACCTCCTCAGCAGCACACTCCTGAGAGGCATTCCGCAGGACCCCTGGCCCTGACTGCTTCAGCCCGAAGAGGGGGAGTTAGCTTGGGGCTGCAAAGTTCTTTGAGAACCTGGGGTTTCCCAACCAGGGAGCCTGCTGGCTAAGAGTAGTGAAAGGCTGATCTGGCTTCAGTGCTATACAACCTGAGGACCATCATAGCTAAGAGGTGAACTCAGAAGCCTGGTGGCACCTTGATGTGACTGCACGATGAGCCTAAAACAAAGCCTGGGATACAGGACAGCTAAGAAGGGGGTGGGCGGTGCGGGGGCATACGGATCCTTGTTTCCTCCCCCACTTCCTGTGGCTGGGGTACCTGGACAAGCCCTCCCCTCTCCAGCCGGGGGTGTCTCCTCGCTGCCCTGGCAGGAAGGCCTCGTGCTCGGCTTAGCGCCCTGACATTCCCTTTCTCACGGCCCACCAGCCCTGCTGGTTTACCGCGTCTTCAGGAATGAGGCCAAACGCACCACCAAAGTTCTGCACGGGCTGCTGCACGTCTTCGCCTTCGTCATCGCCCTGGTGGGTGAGTTCCAGGCACGGGCCCGCCCTCCTTCCCCCACCTCTGCTGACTTGGGGAAGGAGCTGCTTTACTGTCCAGTCCCCCCTCCCCACCCCTCCTCCCCCTTCCGGGCAGGGACACTGGTGCTGGCAGCTACCGAGCTGGGACTGGAGCCCAGAAGTCCCGGCGGGTCGGGTTTCCCTTGGGTCACCGCACCCCCTCCGTCGCCATCAGCCCAGTCCTCACGCGACCCCCTCCGGCTAGGCCTGGTGGCGGTGTTCGACTACCACAGGAAGGAAGGCTACGCCGACCTGTACAGCCTGCACAGCTGGTGTGGCATTCTGGTCTTCGTCCTCTTCTTTGTGCAGGTGAGTCCTTGCGGCTCCACGGCGCTGGGGAGAGGCGGGGAGCAGGGCCCAAACAGGGCCGGGGCCAGGTGTGCGCACAGGCGAAAGGCGCTCCTGCCCGCCGAGCGCTGCCTCCGACCGGCGTCCTTCCGGCGCCCTTCCGGCCGACAGGCACGTGGATTTGGTCCCAGGCCCCGCCTCGGGGCGCACAGTGTGGGGCTGAGACCGGCCTAGAGCGCCGGCCCACGTTCCCCACGTGCTCAGCGTTCCCGCTGCGTCTCCGGACCGTAGGCCACCGCGTGGGGGTGGCGGGGCCTTTGGTCCTCGCGGGCGGCGGCCCACCTGGGGCGTCCTCGGGCTCCAGTCTCCAGCGCAGCTCAGCCTCCGGCAGCACCTCGCCTTTCCTCCCAGTGGCTCATGGGCTTTAGCTTCTTCCTGTTCCCCGGCGCGTCGTTTTCTCTGCGGAGCCGCTACCGGCCGCAGCACGTCTTCCTTGGCGGCGCCATCTTCCTCCTCTCGGTGGGCACCGCCCTGCTGGGCCTGAAGGAGGCGCTGCTGTTCAAGCTCGGGTGAGCGCCCCCTCCCGGCGGCTCTGTGTGGGGCCGCCGAACAGCGGCTTTTCTCCCAGTGGGGGTGGGGGTGGGGGGCCGGGGTTGGGCTTGGGATCGCATTGCATCTTGTGGGCCGGGGCGAATGGCACTCGGCCTAACGGCGACGCCTCGGGTGGCCTCGCCCTCCGCCCCAATCCCGCAGGACCAAGTACAGCAAGTTCGAGCCCGAGGGCGTCCTGGCCAACGTGCTGGGCCTGCTGCTGGCCGCCTTCGGCGCGGTCGTGCTCTACATCCTGACCCGCGCCGACTGGAAGCGGCCCCTCCAGGCGGAAGAGCAAGCGCTCTCCATGGACTTCAAGACGCTGACGGAGGGCGACAGCCCCAGCTCCCAGTGACGCGCGCCCCGTGCCATCCCGTCCTGTCCCCCGAGGCGGTCTCCGCCGTTTCGGGGCCCCGACAGGTGTCTGTCCCGCACCCGCCGAGGCTCCGGGGGTGGGGAGCGGGGGTGGGGCAGCCCTCCTCCCTGAGCGCTGATTTCCGGGGTTCAGGCCCCCTCCGCTTTCCCCTCCTCGCTGCTGCTGCCGCCGCCGCTGCCGTCGTGTTAGTCCTGCACAGACCCCCGCCCCCCTTGCCTCTGCCACCCCCTCAGATGGAGCAGCTTTGGGTAGGGTTCTGGGCGGCTGGGCTTGGTCGCAGAAGCACAGATCCTTAAAGGGGTTGGGGAGGGGGAGGCGGCTCCCCGCTCGGGGCAGCGGGGGCCTGGGCTGTGTCCGCGGAGAAGGCGGGGCTCAGCGCCGGGCCCGGCGAGGCCAAGACTTGCTTTGTGTAACGCCGAACTCCAACCAGGAGTCTTGCGGGCCCAGCCTTTGGCAGCGGAGCAAGTGATATTATGTGTAAAATATGCTGGTGTCAGGGCAGGGTTCCCCAGGAGAGGGGAGGGACTGGCCCTTGGGAAGCTCTGGACGCGTGGCTTGGGCCCAGCTGCGCTCTGCAGCCATCTCTTTCTTTAACCCCTTAGCCCCAGGGCGGCCTTCTTTGCCTTTGGGGCCCAGCAGCCCGAAGAAGAGACAGGAGGTGGGCCTCGGCGGGCGCTGCGGGCCCGTATGGCGCCTGCAGGGGCTCCCCTCCCCGCGGGGGCCGGCCTCGCGAGCCAGCTGCCCACCCTCGGAGCTCACTCAGGCGCTGCTCTGACAAGAGGCCCAGGACACAAGCCTTTTTGCTTTAAACAAAAAGCTGCCGCTGTTGCCCCCTTTCCCTTTCCATAGCGGGGGTAGGGGCTGCCTAATCAGGAGGAAAGCCTCATCCTCTCCTACCTGGGGCCCATCTTTGCAGGAAGTTGGGACCAAGTCAGAATCGGATTAATTCCCCCAACCCCATGAGTGTATAATGCTGTTAGCTGAGTCACCGTTTGGCTTCTGTCTAGAAATAACGTGATTACAGCATCGATCTTGTGCTTCTTGGACTTGGTGAATGCTCTCTCCTTGTTTTCCTCGTTTTCTGGGCTTTGAGGAGCATGACACTGTTTGAGACAAGACACAGTTTACTTAAATGAAGACATTAATAGAATTTCCAAATTCTATTAATGACTACTGTTTTTTTTTTTTTAACGGCTGCCTTTCTCACACCTAAATGCTGCCTTCGAGAAAGGGAGCTTGTCTCCCCTATTGCCCAGATTTCTAAAACAGCTTTTGTGGTGGGTCCTGCCTCAGGCGATGCTGCTTCTCAGAGCAGGTGGCTGTGTTGGGCGCCTTACCAGCAGGGCTCCCTGCTCCCTTCCGTGGGCATTCCGGGCTCCGCTACAGCCCCAGCACCAGGGTGTCTCCGCACCCTGTTTATATCATACGCTCCGCAAGGGCACGAGCTCCGGCAACTCTTTGATCACCTGGTATGGTCATTGTTTACACGTGGGAAAACTCCACCTTAGACAAACTACAAGAGTACAGTTGTGTATCTCCGTTGCCAGAAAGGCACAGAGAGAAATGGAACCTTGGATTTGCAAGAAAAGTCTATAAACTGGCCTGTTTGCCAAAGCGTATGCTGGACGATTCATGAGCCAAAAAGCCTCCCCCCCACCCCCAAGCTGTTCTGTGGTGGTTTATTTTATTTTGCCTGTGGCCAGTCTTCTATGAAGTACAATGTAGTGTTGGTACAACAGATGATTCAATAAATGTCTACAGCAGGTCTCTTGTCTGTTATCTTCATTTACTGTGGCAATAAAAGGAGCCAGTGCTTTTAGCAGATGCATGAAGTTAGTCTACTGGGGTTGAAAGAATTTGCATATCCCCAGGCTGGGCACAGAAGGTAAAGTGATTAATGATATTTATGATGACACAGGCTCTGAAACAGCCCAGTGGCTGTCCTGACTCTGGACCCAGCGAGGGAGGCTCTTCCACACGGTTAGAGAGATTCTCTTCTCAACCCAGACAGAGTGGTCTGGAGGGTGGAGCCGTAAGAGCCTGACAAGGGCCTTGGCAAGAAGTCTCCCCGGTAGTCAATTAACCTTTTTCCCTTTAAAAACGTGTCTCTTCATTCCTTAAGAAGAGGAGCAAAGTTTTGAGAACAAGCTGAGATTCCACTTAGGTCAATTCCTGAGGCTCAGGCAGATGTGTTTACAGTAACGCTGGGTGCGACTCAGATCCCACCGGGATCTACCGTGTGCTCCTGAAAAGCACTGTCACTCGGCTGAAAAACTTACTAAGGGCTCACTATTGAAAGGGGCCGTGGATTCGCACTTCCTAGCATGCACTTTAGTTTCCGTATGGAATCTGGTCTCTGGCGTGTCTCAGCCAGAGCTTGAGAGGTCTTTGCTTGATGCATCTGTACAGTCTCCTGATCAAGGCGTCTACGTGGACCTTCATTTGCTTTAAAGGCCTGCAAAGCATGGCCTGGTTCATGTCACGAGGTGATCTCTCGGTCAGGGTCAGGGCTGGCTCTCCGCGCCAGGGCAGAGGCATCCTGACCCTGGGAGGGTGACATCTCCCTTGCGGCTTCTGTGCCAGCCTCTGAATCTTAAGGGTCTCTTTGTGTTTGAATATTCACATAATCCCAGATGCTGCCTCTCCCTCCAGGGAGCTACTCCTTAACCCACTTACCTTCTCACTGGGTTTGGAACCTCGAGAGGTCCCAGAGTTATTCCTCTTGCCCGTGGCACAGAGTTGTTTCTCTAAAGGAGCACAGAGTAGCTTTCTCTAAGCTTCCTTCTGGACGACTGCCTGTGCTGCTTCCGGGGTCATCCAGATTGCTTGTCTTGGAATACCCCCTTCTGAGGAAGCGGGCAGGCAGCATGGTACAGGGAAAATGCTTTCTGGGAAGATCTGATTCAGAGTCCTACCTTTGACTCCATGACCTTGAGCAACTTAAACTCTCAGGATCTGCTTCCTCATTTGTGTTCTGGAGACGGCAATGTCTGTCAGAAATTGGATGAGGAATACGTTAGAGAACATGTGGGAAGTCCCCATCACAGTGTCTGGGACATAAGGGGTATCTCAAGAGAACGGCCCTTTACAATGGACTCAGCTCTGTCTCTTCTATGAGGCCCTTTTTATCATAGGGCCTTCCAGACATGATGTCCTTAGTATGAATGTCCTATCCTTATTCCTGGCAATGGGAAGACTCAGTCTCCAAGTTTCTTCAAGCTCCTCCAGCTTTCATTTTTAAAGGTGAAAGAAGATGATGCTATGTTCCCCCCTCAGCCTTGGCCTGTGGAAGGGGAGTCTGACTGCCCACGTGCATGTGTGCACAGCGGTGTGTCGAGCTATATAAAGAGCAACTAAAGGGCACCTACCAGGGAATGAAAATGACTAGGGGAATACCTACCAGAATGTGTTGAGTGCACTGTTTCCTGCTGCTCTGAGTGGCTCTTTAGTTAGGTTCAGGGCAAACAGTTCTTTAAAAATTAGCTTTCTGGGACTTCCCTGGTGGTGCAGTGGTTAAGAATTTGCCTACCAATGCAGGGGACACAGGTTCGAGCCCTGGTCCGCGAAGATCCCACATGTTGAGGAGCAACTAAGCCTGTGGCCACAACTACTGAGCCTGTGCTCTAGAGCCCGTGAACCACAACTACTGAAGCCCGCACACCTAGAGCCCGTGCTCCGCAACAAGGCACCGCAATGAGAAGCCTGCGCACCGCAACGAAGAGTAGCCTCTGCTCACCACAACTAGAGAAAGCCCGCGTACAGCAACGAAGACCCAAAGCGGCCAAAAATAAATAAATAAATTTATTTTTTTTTAAAAATTAGCTTTTTAGGAATCATTCAGTGCCTCAGGAATTCTTAAATAACTGTTTCCCTGGGCTTCCCTGGTGGCACAGTGGTTAAGAATCCGCCTGCCAATGCAGGGGAGACGGGTTCGAGCCCTGGTCCGGGAAGATCCCACATGCCGCGGAGCAACTAAGCCTTTGTGCCACAACTACTGAGCCTGCGCTCTAGAGCCCGCGGGCCACAACTACTGAAGCCTGCACACCTAGAGCCCGTGCTCCGCAACAAGAGAAGCCACTGCGATGAGAAGCCTGAGCACTGCAACGAAGAGTAGCCCCTGCTCACCACAACTAGAGAAAGCCCGCACACAGCAACGAAGACCCAACGCAGCCAAAAATAAGTTTATAAAAAAACAAACCAAACCAAAAAATAAACACTGTTTTTCTTTCAACCACTTATCCATTTTTAACTTATAATGAAATAACTGGAACAGCCCAGGAATGCTTTTCAGACTGAGCAGGTAGTTCCTTCCAGAGTCCTCTCCTCTTTAAAGGCAGTTGTGGCGTCCAGGCTGGGATGACTGCACGCCTGGAGTTTTCCTGCTTCCCCAGCTTTGGTGCTTTGGGGGAAATGGATGTAGTTATACAGCAGGGGCGTTTGTTCAACAAAGTCTGGCGTCTAGAGGAGGTGGTCTCCTTCCTTGCTTGTGCCTGAAGTAGACAGAGAGGTCGAAGCCAGGCAGGAAAGACCACAGGACTCTGTCCTTAACGAAGGGTATGGAGTCTCCAGCCAATTTCAGAAAACCTGCAACCTCTCCGTTCCCAGGGCAGCTGCCTAGCTCTCTATATGGCAAGGATTGGTAATTCCGGCCGGATTTCTGAAGAAAAAATAAAGTCACTGGAAGCACTAGGCTTCCAACTTTAACCAAGTTAGCCTTGGGAGCTGGTGCTGTCCCCCTGCCTCGGGCCTGCGGTCTCTAACCCTAACAGTTCTAACTGGCAGCCTTGGATTTTGGTACGGTAGCTGGATTGGGGTGTAGCCTCAGCTATTAAAATCAAAGGAGAGGAACTCAGTGCTCCCTAGGCATGGCTGGAGAAAGGCTCTTCCACGGAAGAAAAAGCCTCCCTTTCTCAATGAATGCAGTGAGCCTTGGCTGATGGGCCCTCAGGACCGTCTTGTGCATGGTTCTTGCGTGCCCACCGCAGTGTCCAACTCCCGAGAGAGGTGCTCAGTAACTTCTCTGATGAACCAGAGCCTGAAGGGGTGACTCTTAATATCCCTTAAGAGACCAGCCAAATCATTAGGAATTTGGCCTCTGCCAGTTGTTCTTGGGGGAGGCTTCCTCACACTGCAGGCCTTAGTGTAGCTGAGCGCAAGTCAGCTCCCCTGAGAGGTACTGTAATGAAAGGAGAGTGCACCACAACGCCATGTTTTTCCAAGTGTTACCCATTTATAAATAAGTACATTTGCTTTCATACATACAGTTCATTGTACAGATGGCGATCTGTATACATGGGCAGGAAACTGCATTCATTTAACTTTTCACATCTATCTCACACAGCTCACATGTACAGACAATAAAACTGCTCAAGCAAGTACAGCAAAGGAAAACGTCTTTCCTTATACACAGGGGCCTAGATGCCTCTGTTGGGTGTGGGACATCCCCACTGCACGAGTTCACAACTGTGTGGTGTTCAATATATCAGGATAGAGAACAAACATGCATTGGATAATATACTGTACAGAGAAAGTCCTTTACATCTGAGTTATAGAAAACCTAAAGGAAAACTAAGTGCATTAAAGCTTTTTCCAGCAAGTGTCTTGAAAGGACAGCAAAGAGGAGGAAGAATCAAAATCATATTAGTACAAATCACTCTTTAATTGTAGACTGTACATGTCTGTACTAATTAAAATCATCTTGGATTTGGAGGAGACAGAACAGAGACAAAGATGCTATGCTGGATGGAAAGGAGGCCATGCCTGAGAATGGCACCTGCCCTGAGCCTGACGAGGAACTGGTCCCACTCAGCAGGAATCAGCCAAAGAGGAAAAAAAAACAGAAACAAAAACAAACCAAAAAAACCAAACCAGAACAGGAAGTGTAACTTACAGAACTTCCAAAATAACCTGTGAATGAAGTAGAGATCTGGAGCCAGCATTTCTAACACTTTTCCAGTAAGTTGGTTCACAATAAGGCAGGTACATTCAAGTACTGAATTTTCCAGAATTGACTCTCTGTCTGGTCCTGGGGACCAAAGGGATTGAGTTGAGTCCCCCTAACCAGGTGTTCTGGTTAGCGATTAGGCAAAAGAAAAATCCAGCCAGCAAGTGCTACAACACAGCCCGCTAAGCTCCTTCCTTTCCACAGACTAGGTGGAAAAAACGAGAGCAATGCCGGCCTGCACCTATATGCATCCAGCTAAAACCTGACAGGTCAGCTTAGTGGAGATATCACAGAGTCAGCAGGAAGAAATGAGAGGATATGGGTGAGGAAACACGAAAGTAACACTTGATTTTTGGTGTCCAATTACGCATTCATTTGGTACTGACTTTCAAAGCTCTGACTGTGGCCATCAGCTGGCCACAAGCATCTCAGGGTGGCTCAGCTGCTGTGAGGCATTGGACACCGAAATGCAGGTTACCAACACTTCAGCCCTTGAGTGGTCTGTGTTATAAAAGTTGATGAAGTCCCAGTGATTATTCAAGTAGCTCTGCACAGTGGCTCCACCAGCCCCATTGTGCTTGTGTCCAGGCCCCCAGCCAGCCACCTCTTCTTGGGAGCAGCCAGAGCTGAGTTCAAGGCATTGCATGGTGAAGGTTTCCATGACACGTCTTTGTAGGTAGCTCCTACCCCTAAGCCCTTTGTTCACTGTTGTCAGTCATGGTAGCTGCTGGTCAGTCTGGAATTCCTAGAGGAGAAGGAGAGAAAGCCACACACACCCCCAGTGCACATGCAACCGGGTGGCACAGGCCTGGTGTGGGAGCAGCTGCAGGCTGCCTCTGCAGGGTAGCTTCTCGAGAAGGGGGCAGCCCCGGGACAGACAGGCAGGGCGGGCGAGGCTGGGATGGGGTGGGTACATCCTGCCCCCTGGGGAGCCTGTTCCATTTTGTGGCAAAGATTCAGCAAGCAACTGGTTTTGTCCAAGGCAATTCTGCAGGAGAAAAATAACTATCTTTGAATCAAACCATCCAACCGTGACACCTCTGGAGTTATAAAAGTTGGAGGCCGAGAGGAACTGAGAGGGATGCTCCTGGGGAAGAAATGGGTCTTCTGCATACCCATTCATCCACCAGAGAAAGGGAGCTCTGGTCAACCTTCCCCCAGCCTCTGCCTGGCTGAAGGTCCAAAGCAGGAAGTGTTCAAAGAGCTTATCTCACCACATCTGGCACAGATGTATGAAGAGCCCTTTCCAGGCCTTTGTTCCCTCCTTCTCGAACCCTCTTGAGCCTATGAGCCTGTCTGTTGTTGGCCTGGATGTCGCTCCTCCAGAGATGCTGCCATTCTCTGCTACCAGACAAGCCTGGTGCAGAGCCACAGTGACACCTAGTGGTAAAGTATGGTGAAGCAAGGTGACATCCACAAAAACCCACTGTCTATGACTAAAATCTAAGGAAAATACTTATGGATATTAAATTAGATACTGATTAATTTTTCTGTTGGGTACATCTCTGGAATATAAAAATACCAATATTTAGAGAGGGGGTTCATAAACTACTATACAATATAAGGGCTGAGAATACCTTTCTCTAAGCTGTTCTGTTTACAATAATCCAGGCTTAACTAAATTAGCAAACTTGTTACCTCTGGACAACGACCTGGGGTACTGTACATGATTCTAATTAGTGGAATTTTCCTGAGCCTTCGAGTTTAAGTTAAACACATCTAGAAAGAAGGGCACATGGGAGAGGAACAAGAAGGGTTTGTGCTCTATTAACTTGGGACTTTTAATAGCGCACGTCTGCAACCCGGACAAGATACAACAGCAGATACAAAATGGTCTCCATTTTGTCCATGCCAAATTCTCATGTTACACAGGTTTTCCCTTTACTTTGTAAATAAACATTAATTTTTAATTGTTAATTGTGTGCCTTACTGATCCAGTAAATAAAGTAACCATGTCTCAGGAGTCCCTAAGAAAATTGCTGGAAAAGCACTTTAAAATCACGGCAAATATTTTTTTGTATTTAAAAACTCTTAATCTTTTTGATGCTTATATACAACAGTTATTTCTTGTGCTATAAATGTTGTGATCCACTGCTTGCTTTCTTTCCTTTTTTTTTTTTTTTCCCTTGAAAAATACACTAAAAGACAAGGGCGGCTTTGCTATTTTCTAATGAAGACATTACTCACGCTTAAATATCCAGTATTTATCAGTTACAAAGTCAAACAATAAAGTGCACCCATTTAAAGACATGATGTGATGGAAACCCATTAGTGCAAGAATTCTGGGTGAACGGAAGGTAGGATTTGGTGAGAAACCTATAAGCTGAAGTCTGTCACCACTGTCTCCATTTCAGGGTGATGTGAATTGGCTGAGTGGAACTTACCGGTTTCATGTGAAAAATTCCCCCCCCCCCCACCTGAACCCAGACATTGACTGAGCAAGTGCTGCCTGGGGAGGAGGCATCTCTAAGGTACAGCACTGAGATCGTCCCGTGGCAGTGAAGTAGCAAAACAGGGCACAGGCAGTCTGCTTACAAGGAAGAGCTTTGTCTCCTGCTCCAATAAGGTCCAGTTGGCAATTTTTAGTCAAAAACAACGGGCGCCCAGTAGTGATATTCACTCCCTCTTACGATGGCTAAAAAAGAATTGCATCTTGACTGTTGACAGTTTAGTGTTTTGTCCAGTAAGGCATGGACCCTAAATCTGTCTGTCCTAGAAAATTCTAAGAGACACGCTCGGGAGAAGTGGCATCAGTGGTGTATTTGTAAAACTACAGCACCTGCTTGCCCACTCACGTGAGTGCAGGTGGTACGTGTGGTGTTCCAAATAAACAAGGGGCACTTTTCTAATAAACACTGAGAAATTTTCAAAATGTAGCAGCAGCTCCTCAGTGAGTAGTAGTTAAAAAGGGTAAGATGCAAAGAGCCCAACAGGGCTGAGATCTGGACAAAAAAAGCTGAGAGGCTGCCGGGCTCCTGGCTGTAGGCTGATGCTATAGCTGTACATTTCACCTTCTTGATGAGAGAGAGAGAGACACTGATGTCCACTCTGGGCTAGGTGAGTGGGAGACAGTCCTTAAGCATCAGAGAGAGTGGACAGAGGCTGGGTCTTGAGTTAGCCTTGCTGTTGACTTCTAGCACAGGACACACATCCCGGCCTGTTCCAGGCTTGGGGGTGGAGGGGTTCATCTGTTTGGCAGAATCTAAGTTAGTAAAGAAGTGTTTCTGATTTCAGCTTCATGCTCCCCATGTCTTAACGATTCTTTCAGAGGACACTTACTATTACAAACAGGTCTGGTCACATCTGGATTTTTATTCAGGAAACCTCCCTTCCTGTAGCCCTTTACTAACAAGAGCAGAATGATTCCTGGTAACAGTGACCGAATTCTCTTTTGTTTACTTTTAGTTGTTTAGTTTGTTAACTTTAAGAGCTGATGTGCAGTCGCTACCAGGCCTGTGCTAAGGCTTCGATTTCAGTGTTCTTGCCGTCCCTCTCATGCTGGCCTCAGTCACTCAAAGGACCGGTTAGCAAAGGGCCACCAGACACAGGAGATGTCTGGAGGGTGACTGGATCAGAAGACTTGCTGTCTACCTTATGTGCTCCTACCCAGGGCTGAAAGGGGTCTTTCTTCACCCGGAAACACTTTGCTGTGCCTGGCTTTTAAATATCAATCCCCAAACACTCCTACCTAGAAAAAGAAAAGAGTAAACAATTCCTGTAATAACAGATAATGAAACAATAGATCTTGAAATGGAGTTAGACAGCATTTGCCATGGAATGCAATGGCCCTGGGTGCAAGCTCTGGGAATAAGTCTTACCGTCCCCAGAGAATTCAACTTCCTTCCCCCAAAACCAATTCTTCACTATACCATCTGGGTTTAAAAAAAAAAACAAAAAGAGGGCCAGTAGAACAAAATCTGGCTCTAGGCAAAGATCCAACTTAACAGGATTACTACACCAGGCAACCTCCGGGAAGAGAATGCTTTTTGAGGAATACGATGCTCAGTGACGTATCAGAACCCAAAAAGTAGATTTCTCCAAGACAGATTTTCTACAGCCTTTCACTGAGAATCCAGAACAGTCTCTCTCTCTATGTATTTATTTATTCTCTCCCCCACCCATGGAAAATCGGTAGCTTTTAATGGTTAATTTGGCTAAAAACGTAAAGAATAACTCAGTGAATTATTTAGAAGTATGCATGATTCTCATCCAATTTCCTCGGCTGACTGGAATATTTAAAGGGCTGGTTGTTTTCTCAATGTTCCTAAAATGCCTCTTGGGAAATCCATGTAGTGACATTTCAAATAACTGCATTGGTGCTTTCTTATTTCTTCTCTTTCTCCTTGATCCTTTACCCCCAGAGGAAGACCAGCGATAATCTAAACGAACATTCTAGACCGGATGGCTGCAGGGAGCTGGCGGTCCAGGGGAGGAGACCATGGCACAAGAATGCACTGGGGCTGCTATTTGGATAACACTGGATAAGAATGCAAAGGCAAAGGGGCATCACACTCTTTCTAAAGTTCCTAGAAGAAAACGAACAAGAACATCTTATTTTTGTAAAAAAAGGAGAAAGACGTTTTACACAACAAGAACATCAGTGAAAGCGATTGTCTCCTGGAAAAAGCTGACCAGTGTGTCTGATCTCCCTGGGTTAAAGCACACGGTACAACAATCTCCTCGTTGGCATCTGAAGAGAGGGAGAGAGCGTGTGGCTAGGGTACAGACAAAAGAAACCCAAGTCCTGGCTCCCCGGAGGCCAGCTTCCCAGTTGGCTGCATGCAAAGGATTTCGGCATGTGGGCTGCCACCTCTGAACACCACGCGGAAACTACATGAGAAATTAAGCCAGAGAACTACCTCGAATGTGGAAACCAAGCCTGAAAATGTGCAGTGAACACATAGGGGTCTCACTCCAACACACGTCTTTTAAACATTAGACTCCACAAATGGTCTCTTTGGTTTGATAGGGGACGTCTGCCCGTGTCGAGAGTCCCGGGACAGCTGCCTGTGCAGGTTGTCCTGGTACGCCTGAGCCACAGGGAGGGTCCGAGCCACCTTCACGTCGGGGTACGAGGAGGCCTGGCTAACTCTCTCCAGCAGGTCTCCGCGCGACCCGTTAGCCAGCATCCCATGGGGGCTGTAGTAATCGTCCTCCAGCAAGTGGCCGTTCTGTGCATTGTTGGTTTTGTTATAAAAGGCAATGTTGCTGATGGATGATGGTGGGCTGAAGGACTCAGGCTGAGGCAGGTTGCCTGGAGACGTAGGACTGAGAACGGTATCCACTGATGACACTGCCCAGGTCCGATTCTGCTGGTGAAGGTGGGGGTACTGTTGAGTCCGGGCTGTTTTATCTATGATCCCCATGAATGGTGTGGTCCTGGATCGGGTGGGCTCACTAGGGTAACCTCCCTGAGTGGGAGACACTGGCGACAGCTCGTCACATGACCTATCGTATGCCGGTTTCAGTGGGATCTCCATTTGTTGGATCGAGGAAGATGGCCGGAAGGTAGGAGTTAGGTTGGAGGCAGATGAGATACTATTGCTAGATGGAGAGAAACGAAGGCCTACGCTTTGGGAGTGCAGCAATGGCCTGGGAGTTGGTGGGTGGGGTTTGATTTCATTAGGGTTGACACTAATAGGTCTTCTGATTAAATGTGACACATCGGGGGAACCTAGTTGGCTGGAGGAACGCTCCAGGTCTAGTTTTGAGTGACAGACTGGGTAATAGGATGCGGACTGGCTACGCCCAATCTGTGGTGTCTGGCTGTATCTCATGCCACCTCGATAGGCGGAGGAAGGTCGCTGGGGAAGGTCTTCTTTGGTCAACCCTCCGTGCTGACAGATGGCGCCTGCACTCAGGCTGGCCTGCACATGCTGCACGGGTCTCCCATCCCCTACAATCCCCCCGATTGACCCTTGATAAACCAACCGGCTCTGACTTACTCCTATGTCTCCTTGTGAAGACTGGTATTTACCAGCCATTGAATGGGCCACTTGGCCATAGGCCCCTGTGGAGATGACAGTGCTCGAATGAACTGCTGAGCTGGGCTGGTTGCTTCTCACGATCTGCGCTTTGGCCGGCTGGAGCCTGAGCCCTTGCTGGGGCACTGCCACGGGAAGCTGGGGCATCTGGTAGGGCCGCTGGGCCATCTTGGATAATGGAGATTTCGGTCTTCCAGGAAGCTGACTAACATTTGTTTCTTGCTGATAGCGCACGGGGGAGCCTGACTGGGATCTATAGACACTCATGCTTTCCGCGGGAGGGCTGGCCCGATACTGAGGGCCTCTGCGGAGAGGGGACGGGGGAGGGCTCGGGTATTCCTTGCCCTGCCCTCCCACAGGAGGGGGGCTGAAGCGGTAAGATCCTCCCTGATGAGCTGGGGAAGTGTGCGGGGGACTAGGCCTGTAATGCGAGTTCTGGTGAGTCGGAGAAAGAGCAGGTGAGGTGGACTGATAGCTCTGCCTAGTGGGAGAACCTACAGAACTACTGGACCGGAAGTCAAAAACCTGGTGAGAGCCGAGAGGCGAGCTGGAGACGTAGGCCGCGTCACGGTGGGCCGGGGAGGGGGGCGGGCTCTGGATTATCGGGGGCCCCTGGCTGGGCCGAGCCTCCGTCTGGAGGCCGATGGACACATTCTCAACATCCTGTTCCAAGAACTCCTCCTCGAGTATGTCCTGCACGGAGTAGATATCTTCATGCTGGGGTTCGGGTTCTGTCTCTTCCGGTAACTGCTGCTGAGGCTGCTGCTGTGCCGCCGGCGGCTGCTGCTGCATCTGCCGACACTCCTCCTCCACTCTCAGCAGAAGCCTCTGGATCTCACGGTTGTTTGGACACAGCTTGATGGCCTCGTTCAGGTCCTCTAAGGCTGCTGCAAACTGTCTGCTTGACAAAATGTAAACACAGGAACTGGAGTTATTCTGAATCAACAGGAACCACCAAGAGCTGAGAACACGGTCACTGTTTCAGAGAACTGTTAGCGTCTGGGGGCATCTGGGGGGCTTTGGTTTCGTCTGATTTGTAAGGAAGGAAATAGGTAGGCTGTCATTCCAGAAGAGTCCAGAATGATTCCCTAGCCAGTTCAGCCTCCATCTTCCCTCTGGCCTCTCTGGGATCAGTGGAGAAATGTCCCCATTTTGTCAGTCCAGCGAGGCCCTTCAGGAAGTTTCTCTCAGTGTCCAAATGCACACCAGGTAGTATGAGGGTTGGGTGGGGTTGTCATTTACAGGGCCACTGTCAATTAGCTTAGGAACAAAACAGTAACTACAATATTTAAAATCTTGCTGATCCAGCAGAATTTTTTCTTTATATTTTAGCTCCAATTTCCAGGCCTGTTCCATCCTAGGCAAGAACCCTGTCCTCTGCCCTTTCTACCCCTCGCCCCACAGCACTGCGGCTCCTCCATTCTGCTACATCCAAGCTGGGCAGGCGTTAGGCTTGCTGACGAGGAAACTCAGATTCTAGTCTACAGATAAGGACACAAACGGTCAGAGATACTCCCGTCCTCTCTATTAACCTTGCCCAGAAAAGGGGCAATTGGCCTTGTGGGGAAGGAATAATCCAAGGGGAAAGAGAATTTGACAGTCAAGCTTCTGTAAGAACTCTGTTGCCCCAGCTAATTAAGACTAAGATCACTGCCACCGTCATCACTAGACTTAACCTGGGTTTGATTTTCAGGACCACATGCTCCCTGGTCATAGCTGTGAACCTGAAGCAGTTCTTTTACAGGCAGAGTTGGGGAGAAGGGCAGGGCGCCGGGCAGGAGGCATTAAGGACAGTGACAAGTTATCTAAAGATCACTGATGGCAGTTTCTAGATCTTTCTGGAGGCTTTCCTGCCCACTGGCCAAACCACAGCAGATGGGGCATGAG
Source organism: Stenella coeruleoalba (assembly GCF_951394435.1). Lineage (NCBI taxonomy): Eukaryota > Metazoa > Chordata > Mammalia > Artiodactyla > Delphinidae > Stenella > Stenella coeruleoalba. The sequence continues at coordinate 46,262,573 of NC_137165.1, read as the reverse complement.
AGATGGGGTTTCTCTTGGGCCCTCTCAGTCCTGGCAGCAGGACCTCCTGTCTCCATGCATGTGTGGTGTGGTGCTGGGAGGGGTGGGTATGGGAGAAGGAGGCTTGATCCCACCAGACTTGAGGAGAGCCCCAGGAGGAAGACTAAATGATCCAGGGAATCTCCCAAAGGCCTGTAAGAAAAGAAAGAGGGGCCTGTGATATATGCCCGTCCTACTTTCCCCTCTAAAGGGCTGGGAGGATATTTTGCTCAAGTGACCTCTTCTTAAGCCACCAGTGTCTCTACGCTATCTGCTTTGGGGGTTAAAGAGCGACTGAGATACGGCAGAGGCTTCTGGGAAGAAGGTGCCATTCTCCAACAATGAAAAGGCAGTTTTCTCCCAAAGGAAAATGCTCTAGATCTCCACAGCCCCAAAGAGCTGCCAGCTGTACGATGCGTTCTGTGCGATGGGAGCCGTCCCCAAAGCTTGGTCCTGCGAGTCCTCAGGGACAGACATGGGGGTCTGTCCGATATGCCCCAGGATGGTCTACGTTGCCTTGGCCAGATTTTCAGAAAAGAGAGCTCTTGCTTCTCACCCTCTCTCTCTCTCTCCTCACCTGCTGCTGCGTTTTGCCCTTGCTCTTGCATAGTAAGCTTCATAAGATTTCGGTTTCAGCTCCAGGGCCTTAGTAGCAAATTCCTCCGCCATTCCAAAATCCTGTCATTACAATAGGTGTGCAAATGAGTCATTGAAGAGATATGAAAAATAGACATCTTGGGAATAAAACAGATTATATGTACATTTCTTTGACATTTATGGACGGAACACCTGGGATTCTTGACATGCCTGGCATGGCTCTAGCCACAAAGTTCCTTCTGCCTTTTGCCCTGTGTGGCCCTGCAATGGCTCACAGGAATTCATCTGCCCAAAAGTATGAAAATATTTTTAATTTGTCCTCTTTCTGCCTTTGCAACATAGTTCTTTCTGGTCCAGAAGCCAAATGTCAACCCACTGAAGCTCTTGAAGTTGGAAACCCAAACTCTCGCTGCACATGCGTATATGAGGCAAACACACACGTCGACGCCTCGTGTGTGCCCTCATCCTACCCCCCACCTTCCTGCCGCACCCACTATTCCTTGGCTTTAAAGGGATGAGAAGTAAGTCTAGGAAGATGGGATTTGTGTAAAAAAGAAATGACTGGCTATGGAGACGGGATGGAGGAGGGACGTCAGACAGGCTTGCGTTCGATTCTCTGCTCCGCTTTGTAAGCCCTCGGGGTGTGTTGTGTGTTTTCTTATCCATACGGACCTCCCAGGTAGGATTAAGAGCAATAAAGCATTTGAAAGCTCCATACACAGTCCCTGGCACACAGGAGATGCTCAATGAACGGTAGTTTCCATTCTGTTTCATAGAGGCTTCTCTGGCCTGCTCCTTCTCTTAACTTGTTCCTTACTTAGGAAACATTTAAAATTTAAATAATAATAATAAGACAAGAGAGAAGACTGGCTGTCACTGGGGCCTGTGCTGTCACCTCATCTCTTAATCACTGAGGCTGCCTGGAGGAACACGGTCCCATCTGTCCTCATTCTGAGAAGCCCTGGGAACAGGAACCAGGGAAACGAAGCCATAGTCTTCAAGACACCCTTACATACTAAACTAAAGGGGAAGGTTTTCTCCTCTTTTACTATCAAAGCCATAGTACAGCACAGTAGCCTCTGGTTACACTTGTGAATCCTAAGGCAGAACAAAGGTCCTGGGGTGGAGGTAAAGTTGAAAAAAAAAAAATTAATGGGCAACTTTCGACATAGGACGACAGACTTCAGGTGGTCCTGGGAGGTGATTAACTGTTTCTGATCCAACGTGGAGCTACAGAGGAAGTGTTCTATTTCATAGCATCAGCTTCCAGCTCTACTGTTTCAACCTTTCCCCTTCATTTTTTCTTTTGGGACAATTGTTATTTCTGGGAAGATTACAGAGTATTTTTAAGAAGCAGACTATTTGTGAGGCAAAAAGGCAGCCAGCAGGTTGGCAGCAGCTTCGGAGCTTTGTCTAACTCTTACTAACTGGAGGAGACCCTTGCTGCTGTTTCTTCTGCTTCACGTAAGAACCTCACCACCTTTCCCGGAGAACCTCTCCCACATCCCCGCTCTCCGCGGCACCTGGGAAAACGCTGCCTCTTAGGGCATCACGGTGCCCTCTGAGATACCCAAGTCTATTTATCAGGGTGCTCTTTTCATTGCCATCTAAAGATGGATGATATAAAGGTCACTTTTCCAGAACCGACAGCAGATCTGTTGCTACTGAGGCTGAAAGCTCACTTCTGTACGCCTGAGTTCTCTATCCCTTTATTCAAACATTCCTGTTTGGCCTGGATTATTTTTATCTCCTGAGGAACCATGAGACCTCAGGCTAGTGGACGTCAGAGATGCCTGACATGATCCTGGCTATTCCCAGGATCTGAGAGAGGGTTCTTGGCCCAGGAGTGTCTGCAGGTCAAGGGAGCAGTGCCTGAGGCCATCAGAGGCTGTATCTGCAAGGCAGGCAAGAAGGACCAAGGACTATTTAGGGGATAATAAAGGACCAGGAGGAGTTCTAAGACTCCCTCTGTGACAAGAAGGGACACGTCATGTTAGAATAAAAGGACGAAGAAAGAAGTGAAAAGTTGAAGATTAGCCTTAGAAATTAAACCTTGAAGTTCATGGTCCTGGGCCCTCTTTCCAGCCCTTCCTTAAATGACGAGGGGGTCTACCAGTAAAGAAGGGAATGACTAAAATTTGTATCTAATTGCATCTGGAATTCCAGTGACCACTGCTCTCACATTTTCCCAAAGACCAGAAAACTGACCTGGGGGCAGGGCAGGATGATGATGGCACTCCAATCACTTTCAGCAGGAATTAGGAAAATTCAGAAAGCTACAAAGTGCCCACAGGATTAACTTTTTTATCGTTTGAGGTACGGATTGTACTTAGACTTGATTTCTTTCAAATTGCAAATGTCAGTGCTCTGTGAAGGACAACCAAGTTCCAAATGGGGCAGACAAGGATTTCAGGGGCCTGGTAAAAGCCAGTGCATGACACGGACCGTCAACTTCCAGTACTGCAGAAAGGAGCCGGGATGAGAGGGACTTACGTTCATTTTCCTGCGACATCGAGAGAGGTTGAGGAGGAGAGACACTTTTAGTTCCCGGAAGGTTTTCAAGTCCTCACCAAACCCTTCTCTAGGGAATTTCTTCAGAGCGTACTGGTAGCGCTGGGCAGCTTCCTTTACTTTCCCTTTCTAGTGGGAGCACAAGAGAGCAAAACACAGTTGGTCTGCTGAGCAGCTGAGGAGGTTTGCCCCCACTCCCTTCCTCTCTCCGCAGTTACTACTAAGGGTTAGGCCCTCCCAACACCAGCCCTGACGGTGAGAGCAGCAGGGTCCAGTCTTTTCTACTGGAAGCTCACCTGGCAGGTGAGGGGTGATGAAGGGGATTCCCAAGATACAAGCCAGAGAAACAAAGTCTTGGCGTATGAAAGGCCTGGGACCCCAGCTTCCCAACTGGACTCCCAAGGAACTGACCTTGTTCATTTCAAAGGAGGTTTTTCCCCGACCTGATCTCCCTATAGGACACATAGCATTCCCCAGTCCCAATCACTCCAAGGTTATTACTACTTCTTTACATCTGTTTTATCTGGAAATTCTTTTTGTTCCACCTTGCCAGTCCTCTACAAGAGGCCATTCTCCTCCTCACAAAGGATGTGGGAGCTAAAGCAGTCTAGCTGTTGCTCCCCTAATCTCATGGCATAAAAGAATATCAATGAGTCTTGCCCTATTTTTCGAAAAGGCATGGGGTAGGGTGGTGGTAGACAAGTGAAATTTAGAATTTGTGATTCCATCTGTGTCAGAGGGATTTTCCAAGATGAGGTAAATCTGTGACCCACCTAGGGAACTGGTCACAGGGGCCTTGAACTTTTCTTACATTTTGCATCTGAAAATCTATAAGCTGAGCCCAGAATGATGCAGGAGGCATCTCACACTGTTAGCTGCCCTTTATCCACTCCATTCTGTCTGTATAGTTGCAACTCCAACCAGGGATCCTGATCTTTTATTTTCTCTTTAGACCCTTTCACTGAGGATAGACTTGGGAGTCTTCCAAGGCAGAATTCTGGGTAGGAGCAGGAGTAGCTCTGCCTGTTTAGGAGGTAGGACTCCTTGTCTTAGGGTGCCACAAGTTATGTCATGAACAGGGCTGAGATTCTTGACAGCAGTGCCACTCTCGAGTCCATAAACATGACACCCTGAGAGGCCCTTCTTTGAAGTCATGTAAAATCATGGCTGGGTCAGAACTCAAGTTTCCTAGAAGCCCAGGAGTCCTAGATTACAATAACTCTCACTCAAAGGGTCTTTGGGAAATACAACGGTACTCCCAGGAGCTCTGTATACTCCTTACACAAGGCGGAAGTAACGTGCATCACAATCATTTCCTCATCTTTGGGCCTGGGCATGTCTCAGTGACACCCGCTGCCAAAAGTTGGGCCGGATTTGTATTTACTTTAGGAAAAGAAGATTCAGCTAATCTTAACACAATGAGATAACTCTGACATGGGAAGTTCTTAAGGGACTTCCTGCAGCCCATGGGAGTTTGTGTGTGTTAGGGATATGCAGCCTTCAGCTTGAACTGTGAGTACAAGAAGACTTCATACCTTTTTTGTTGTCATTTCAAGTAAATCTTGTAATTGCTATTTGTCTTGGTTTCCTTTCCTTCCTCAGGGATGCTGATAAGCCATTATTACTACAGAGTTTTAAATCTACATATATATTAAATATAAAAGCTAAGATTGATGCCTCTTTCCCACAGACTGGAAATATCTGCACTATATAACGTTTCTTTTACTTGTCCCATGGTTTCCAGGCTCCAATGAACAGATTCCATGTAGAATCTACGCATCTGCCTATTAGTGACCAGGTAAGACCAGGTCTTTAGGTCCATCAGCTGCAGGCATGTGCAGGCTACTCTTGCTCTCTTGTTGAGAAAGCAAAAACCTGGGGTCCTCAGCTTACGAGCCCACCACCGAGGGATGGCACTGCCTCTAGAACCAAGGGTGAGACCTGCCGAGACTTCGGGAGGTTCTACAAGGAGAGAACAGTCAGGGCTGTCTGGAGGACACGGTTCCTTCCTCCGCTCACCTTATAAAACATGTCTCCCTCTTCCATCAGCTTGCTCAGCAGGATGATCATGATGTCTGGTTTGGAGGTGGCCATCGCCCATGTGGCTGGACCTGTAGTGTACAGGATGCATGATGGGTAAAAAACTCATACAATGTAAGGGTGGCAGGAAGCTAGGTGAAAAAAACACCCTTGGGGAATTTCTGCTGAGAGAACAACTTGCTCCACAACAATGGCCTCATCTTTTAGAACTGGGAGTGTCTTAGTAACTCCCACTGCCAAGAAGCTGCGTTGGATTTGTATTCACCTTAAAATAAGAATGTTTGAACTGTCTGAGTTTGCACCACTGGAGGGCAGCAAAGCCTGCGTGTTGTATTTGGGCAGGCGATGGCTTATTTTGGAGTTATTTTAAATAAGGAAATTGGGAGAAAGGGTTTACATTAAATGTCACCATAAGATTTTAAAAATCTAAAAAGGGTAATTTATTTCAGAATCTGGGACTCAAGAGCCCCAGCTGTTTAGTCTCAATTTTTAAATACGTTCTTTGCAGAAGGGAAACCATGAAAGACTCTAAAGGTTCCCCTAATCTGTAAGTACTGAATAGGACTCCTGGGATTCATGCTGAACCAGGAGCACGGTTCCAATGTGAAACAAGCCAACATGACCGAGGACCACTTTACCCACAAAGAGAAAGAAAAGGTTAACTCGATTAGTTTACGGATGCCTGAATTATTTACCAACTAGGCTTTTCAGGGTTAGTTATCAAAAGTTCAAGTTATTCTCTACAACAGTCATTAAAAAAAATCTTCTTTTAAGGTGAAGTAAATTAAAAGATTAGAGGTGTAGGGAACTCATGCAGGCTAAATCAAAGAGGAGAAGGCAAAGCTGATCAAGCCATCAGACCACGCCTGATGCTGACAGCGGTGAAATATACCTCGTGGGCGACTCGGTAACGTCTGACAACCTTCAAAGAAAGGAGAAAACAAAAAGTTGTAGGAGAGGAAAAAAAAATGGATGAAGGTGAAAAAAAAAAAAAAAAAAGAAGGAAAAAGCAGCGGTGAGAGGCAGGCAGCAAAAAAGCCAGCATATCAGCCAACCCTTGTCTACAGGCCTGAGGGACGGGGAGTGGATGGGACGGCAGCCGCAGGGACTCGAGAGTCCAAAGCACACACAGAGCAAGGGAAAGCGAAGGCTGTGGCGGTGCAGGGATCCAGGATGCTCACAGGGCGGGGCTGCTACCGAGGTGTCAGCGCTGAGATGTGCTTAAGGTCGGAGCAGCCTCCTGGCTAAGGCTACTCGGGGCACCGCAGATAACCGTGTGATTTTGGACACAGGGTAGCGTAGACCATGGCTCAGATGGTGCTTTCTCTGGGCCAAGAGCCTTCTGTTCACTTGGACAATAACTGGGCCAGGGCAGAGGGGAAACTACATACACGCACACCACACACCCAGGGCAGCCAGACCGCCGGACCAGTCTGGCCCCTGGGCACAGATGGCCAGCACCTTCTTCCTTTTTCCTACCTATCTTGGCTCCTTTCTTCAGAAGAGTGACAACAACAGAAGTGTTCCGGCACCCCACTGCCCTGTCCAAAGGGCGCATTCCGCTGTAGTCAACGTGCTCAATCATGGCCCCGTGATCCACCAGGAACTGGACCTAGGACACGGACGAAGCAGCGCAGTTAACGCAGGTGTGACGGCTCACACTGCTCCACTCAGGGCTCCGGCTGCTGCCTGCGCTTTATTCAGCTACTGGTTTGAGCCAGGCTGGACAGTCATGGTATTCCAGGCCAGACCTACGCTCCCGGTCTTTAATGGTGTTTTCAATGTTCCGCCCTGGAGCAAGTACAGATCTGAGAACTTTATATCAGGAATCATCAACCCCAGATAACACTGTGGACAGAGAACCTTCCCTATTCTTACCACCCTGAGGCTTGGTTAAAGGCACTCACCACCTCAGCATCACCATAGAAAGCCGCCAGATCCAGTGGGGTGCGGCCATTCTTGTCAGCATGGTCTGTGGCGGCTCCATTATCCACCAGAGAACGTACTACTGAGAGGTGACCCTTCAAACAAGCCCAGCTGAGGGCTGTCAATCCTTCTTTGTCCATTAGTGCAATGGAGGCACCTACAAGAGCAGGCATAATACAGGGCTGAGGAAACATGAAAAACATGAGAATTCACAGCAGGAGGGAAAGCCGGTATTTAAGGTGTACACTCGGCCAAAGCACAGCTATGTTTCTGGGATGTGAGTTGTCTTTGGATAAAACTGTTAACAAAATTGCTCCACAAGCTGTCAGTACAAGAGTCCAGTTCTTTGACAGGGCAGCCTGTCCTGGGTTATGCATAATCTCTCCCCAAGCTTACTGTTTATCCTTAAGTTTCATTACTCCTCTGTGAGAATCCTCAACTTTGCCCAAAATGGATGTGCTCACCGCCTCTAGAATCTCCCACAAGTACTCCTGTATCCACACTTGCGGTCATGCTGCCCCATGTGTGGATACCTTTTATCTCCCCATGACTTACCTCACTTCTACCTGTTCTCTAGGAACCATCTCAAACCTCCCTGTCGGGGCTTCCCTGGTGGCACAGTGGTTGAGTCCGCCTCCCGACGCAGGGGACACGGGTTCGTGCCCTGGTCCGGGAGGATCCCACATGCCACGGAGCGGCTGGGCCCGTGAGCCATGGCCGCTGAGCCTGCACATCCGGAGCCTGTGCTCCGCAACGGGAGAGGCCACAACAGTGAGAGGCCCGCATACCGCAAAAAAAACCCCCCAAAAAACAAAAAAAAACCCTCCCTGTCTCCAAAAAGCTTCTCGCATTCACTGTTACCTCATCTTGAACCTGCTTGACATGTCACCTTATTCTGTTATTAATCTTTTTTTTAATGTATCCCACTTATTTGTAATAAATTCTCAGTGCATGTTTTCTGAACTTGGCAAAAATCTTCGATTTCTAATGGTATAAACTCCTTGAGAGGTTCTCATAAAATAAGGAGCTCAGAACACGTTTATCATTGATGATAGTACCAGGCCACCTTCTCCCGCCTTAGAATGGGAGGGAAACGGACTCATGGGAAGAGACTGAGCCCAGGCCAGGAAAGAAATCAGGAGTTTAATTAAACTAGTCAACCTTCAACAACCCCATCCCCACTCTTTTAGCCTATTTTATATTCTGCATCTTCTTCCCTTCAACATTTCTATTTTCACCTGTGAGGAGCAAGCACACTTGACATACTGTTTTTGTAATTAGTCTAAACTTCAATATACGTTTGGTTCTCAGCCTAGACTGTAAGCTCTTGGATGGCAAAGAGCCTGTCGTTCCCTTGCTAGTTTGGAAGAGTACCTAAGATGACTCTTTCCACACAGTTGGCATGACATGCGCACTAACTAAATTAGAGATCAACTTACTGCACACACAGTACGTTTTCCAGGCTGCGTCCTCAGCTGGACAGGATTCAGATGTCAGATCAAGCTCAGGACCTGCCACAGCCAGGCTCTGGGGCTACTCAGCAGATATGTGGCCTATCACCTCTGTATCCCTAGAGGTCAGACCACCAGACTTTGTGGCTTCCCGTAACAGGATGGAGGGTTGGAAAGTACGATACTTCTAACCCTGAGGAGAGCCATCCATGTAGTGGGTTATCTTTTCACAATGGTGTAGTTTGCAACTAAAACACTGACTCTAACATGGAATGAATCTGAATATGGGACAGAATCTAAGGAGTTTTCTCAGATGCAACATCTATAAATTTCCTGGACAGAGTCTTCAGGGGTGGAAAAAGCAGGATAAGAAGGTTCTGGATGTATGTTACAGATAAATTGATTTTACAAAGATAAGGGAAGCCGGAATTTAAGAAATTAAAAGGAGATACAGATGAAAAAAAACCAGGTATTCAATTTCCTCTGAAAATTCAATTTGAAATCTTCCTCTTCTCTCTTTTCTTCTCCGGGCAGTTAACAGAATCACAGTTGTCCCAAACATCCATTTTAGAACTTTGGAGTTACCGTCAACTCATCTGTCCTTACGACCTGCATGTAATCAACCCTTATATCCAAAATCTTTTTTGCACTTGGCCCTCCTGTTCTAACAGCTACTGCACCTGGATTCGGCATTACCTCTCATCTACTCAATGACAATGGCTTCCTAATTGATCCCCAGGTCCACTATAATCCCTTCATCAACTCTACTGTTCACACTACTGCCAAAGTGATTTTTCTTTTTTTTTTTTTAAAGCGCAACTCTGGCACTGATTTCCTTTTTAAAAATCTTGAAAGGCTCCCTACTGCCTTCAGATAAGTCCAAACTCTTTTAATCTGCTCCTTTTCAATTCCTTTCCACATACATTTCCAATTTTATTTCCCAACAGTCCTCATGTACGTCACTGGACAACTTGCATTATTTCCCCAAACCTGTTGTGTACTGTTTCTCCTCTCTGACCTTTCATTTACATTACGTCCTCTCCCTGAATATAGAACATTTTTCCCATTCAAATTTCAAAGTCTGTCCTGTTCTAACTCAAATACCTTTATCATCAGAGTACTTAGGATTCTCTGCTTTTTAAGGTAGTTCCTTATCTTTGTTTTATCCCCTCCTTGCCAGATTCTAGACCCTTTGAAGACATGGATTGTAGTGTATTTATTTTAAAAAATCACTCAGTTCCTAGCATAGTGTTTTGCGGATAACGTAGGCTAAATAAACTTGGGTAGGATTTGTTGATTGAGAGAAACTCTCTGATTTACGTGTGAAAGAATGAAACGGTAAGAAGACCGGAGACCAGACTGCCTGCAGCGTAAAGGGAACACATGTCTGGGATCTGTGTCTGATGAGCTTCCACGGGCTCACGGCAGACTGTGTGCAGTCATCTACCGCTTATCTGTGGTGAAGGGGTCCTGCCTTTTCCAGTAGACTCAGGTTGTTCTGGGACATTTACTCCTGCCACGTTTTATCCTGAGGAGCTAGGCGTATCTCCCTTGCTCCTCCAGCCCCCCTCTTAGCAGAAGGATAGAAACCATGAAAACAGGTTTGTTTGGTGGCTTGTATTGGGGAAGCAAGAACCACTCTGTACACGGGGAAAACAGTTCTCTGATTCTGACCCAGTTTTGTGAGTCTAAGGTTGTGGAAACAAATCTTTGCAGGAGAGAGCTAAAGATCCAGTAAGTCTCTGACTGAGTTGTAGTTTGAAATCTTAGAAGAAGAAACCTTGTCTTCTTCCTAAATCAACTACCCTTCAGCTGCTCCAGCCTGGGCACGATTTGCAGGGGCTTGTTTTTCTTGAAGTGTGTGCACCTGTGGGTATTAATTATCGATGAGAAGATCCCGTTTACTCATAGGGGAGGCTTGCTGGAATGGAGTAAAAGCTGGTCACAGTCACACCACCTCCTGCTTGATGCAAATGCTCGAGCTCCACTAGATGGTACTGCAGAGTCACCAGTGACTGGAGCTTTTCTACTACAGAGGTTCGTTCCCCTGTCACTCACTACTATTCTGTATAGATGACTGAGGTCGGAGCCATTGAAGGGAATGCTTTGGATAGTATGACCACAAACTCCTTTAACTTATTTCCCATTCACCAGGAATATATGAATGTTGGTAAATGTCAAAAGGAATTTATTACAATAGGAGGGTAATAATACCCTGATTCCTCAAATAGGGTCCCATGGTCAACAATCATTTCAACTTCCATTTGCCTCCTTAGGATACAAGAAAAATATTAGTTGTGCAGGCTTACAAAACAATTGATCAAGTCAAAATACGATCCCTGGAAGATAAACATTTATTGAGTGTACGTTAAAAAAAATCAAAGTTGGGAGATTAAAGAGCTTAGATTATGTAAATTTGATTAGGATACCAAAAACCCCTCAAGCCATAAAGAAATAGAGAATGTCAGAATTAGAAGGGTCCCACTGTATATGAGAAGAGAGGAGACGGACTTTCATTTTCTCACCAACTGGCTTAAGAATATCCGTTCTCAACTCCTCTTGGAATCCATCCCTGGAAATCATGAGTTCCTGGGGTTGTTATGGGCACTGGTCATCAAGCTCTGGCACTGCAGGACTGACCTTGAGCAAGGAGAAAGTCCACAGTTCCCAGGTGGCCTTCGGAGGCTGCCATCATCAGGGGAGTGCGGCCCTGCTTGTCCGCCATGTTGACATCAGCTCCGTGGGTGAGTAAAAGATCAACAATCTGCAGGTGCAGAGAAGCAGGGCCCAATCAGCCAGGAAGCGCTGCTGAGCAGACACACGCACGCCCTCCCCCACACCGTGAGAACTCCCCGCTAGTCACCCCTAAAGAAACTTTCCACTGCAAGAACCCCCTGCGTGGTCTAGTACCATGGGATTCGATCTCTGACTGTCTCAGGGACAGCCAAATGAGAAGAACTCAACTCTAAATGTCCGACTCAGCCACTCAGTAAAAAAGAATTCAAGATGACAAAGGCCAAGATGTAGACTAAACAACCCCATGGTGGAAGCGCCAACACCTATGTCAGTGCCATTTTACTGGCCTCCAGGGGTTGCAAACCTGCCTGCAGTGAATATTTACAACTGAACAGAATACAGTAACTACAGAATACAGCCTCCGATAACTCTTCAGCACTGTTTGGCTCCTAGGACTTCTTTCCTACTTAAACATTTTCAAAGATTATAACCAATAGACTTTTTTTTTCCATCCTAAATATATAAATTAGCGTTTATCCAGAATCCAAACATCTGGAAAGATCACATAACTAGAATTTACAAATACCACATTTTCTTTTTGCAAGTCTGAGGCACACCTGCTGTAAGTGGTTAGCAGGGATCTGCTGAGGTTTGAACCTTCCAGAGACCCTGGGGATGTTGTGAAGTGTGAGAAGGAGGTCGCTGCACCACCAGGCCAAAAGTAGCTAGTCCTTCTATGTGATACAGATCATCAGGTATGACCTGTATTATATAGAATGTATGAATGTTAATTTTCGGATGTATTTTCAATTAACCAGAACATTAATAACAGAGGCCCAAGTCTTCAAACCCAGTGACTGCTGGATAACCCAAATTTTGTGATTTTTTTGCTTTCTGCTTGAGAAGTTCCCACCCAGGAATGTAAACTGATACAGCCACTATGGAGAACACTATGGAGGTTCCTTAAAAAACTAAAAATAGAACTACCATATGACCCAGCAATCCCAGTACTGGGCATATACCCTGAGAAAACCATAATTCAAAAAGAGTCATGTACCAAAATGTTCATTGCAGCTCTATTTACAATAGCCAGGACATGGAAGCAACCTAAGTGTCCATCAACAGATGAATGGATAAAGATGATGTGGCATATATATACAATGGAATATTACTCAGCCATAAAAAGGAACAAAATTGAGTTATTTGTAGTGAGGTAGATGGACCTAGAGTCTGTCATACAGAGTGAAGTAAGTCAGAAAGAGAAAAACAAATACTGTATGCTAACACATATATATGGAATCTAAGGAAAAAAAAAAGAAGGTCATGAAGAACCTAGGGGTAAGATGGGAATAAAGACACAGACCTACTAGAGCATGGACTTGAGGATATGGGGAGGGGGAAGGGTAAGCTGTGACAAAGTGAGAGAGTGGCATGGACATGTATACACTACCAAACGTAAAATAGATAGCTAGTGGGAAGCAGGTGCACAGCACAGGGAGATCAGCTAGGTCGTTTGTGACCACCTAGAGGGGTGGGATAGGGAGGGTGGGAGGGAGGGAGATGCAAGAGGGAGGAGATATGGGGATATATGTATATGTATAACTGATTCACTTTGTTATAAAGCAGAAACTAACACACCATTGTAAAGCAATTATACTCCAATAAAGATGTTAAAAAAAAAAGAAAAGTTCCCACCCAGAACTCACCCCTGCCTGGGGCACTGGAAGTAGCTACGTGCTTACCTGCCAGTGGCCTTGGCGAACGGTGCTGAATAAGGGCACTGCCCCTCGGCGGTTTGGCTGGGCCACTGCTGCCCCCTGTTCCAGGAGTAGACGACACACCTCCAGTTTGCCCCTTCCGGCTGCAGCTGTCAGGGCTAAGGGCAGAGAGCACAGAATGAGCACAGGGGGTCTTGCCTTCTCCAGCCCTCGAGGGTAAGCAGGGCAGCACACCTGTGTTTGATGAATGTAATTGCTACTTTACCTCCAAGAATGATGATTCTGGCTACTTCTGCCATGAAGGAAATTTTCAAAGAAAAATAAAAGGGCTTACATATACGGAGACAGTTATAATAATTTTATTGAAATAATCACTTTTGACCAAACTTACTTGGTTTCATGTTTCCTACCCAGACTATCTTCTCTGCTTTTAATCCCTCTCTTTTTTGGTACCTCGTCCCAGCTACAAACCTTTTACTGGTATGTGCATGGGTAAGAATGCAGAGAGAAGGGTCTTTGCAGACTATGGTCTTTTAGAGTTAGCTAGGAACCACCTCTGGCCAATTTCTACCCCTGGGCCCTTAAACTCAGAGAACCAGTCAGAAACTGCAGTCTTAATTTTGTTGATTTCTTAAATGACAGTTTCCTGGATTGCTTTTAAGGGAGTATTTACAATAAAAATATATTAAAAAATGTAAAAAAAAAAAAAAAGAAAAAAAGAAATTGCAGTCTAAGAGCCTTGGGCCAGTTTTCTTTTTTTTCATCAGTTGGGACAGAAGTTTCTAGTACATGTGTGACCATTTTCATAGGAGGGTCAAAACTGTTCAAAGTAATAGTCTTAAAGATGAGAGGAGTGTGACAAAGGCTCTTTTCTTCTGAATACAGGATAATGGAGTCACAGATAAAGCACAGCTATAGCGAGGATAAAGGACACACAGCAGGAAGAAACATAAACATTCTTCCTTCTGTGCTACTGTCCATTGTTTATGGTCTCTGATACAGAGGATACTAAGAGTGCTTATTTCATCCTTTGAGTACTGTTTCAATAGCAGTAAGAGGAATTTGTCAATATACTTTCTACTAAGTTCATATTTGAACAAATATGTATTTGTTTCTTAACCAGGGATCTCAAGTGTGTACACTCAGTGTTTTAAATGGATGAGGGTAGGGAAGATGGTAAACGCTGTTAGAAAATGGCAGGAGTTATGCTTTTAAAGAAAGAGTATGGAGACCTTTTTCCCCACACAGACTTGAAAAACAGATGTGGTAGTCAGCAGGTCCTTCCTTTGCTGTGGCCACCTACTCCAATGACAAATCAGAGGAAGATAATACACGGCAGGTGCAGATATTTCAGTTTGCAAGTGTTGGTATCTAATCAGGGAAGCAACTGAAAATCAAATCAAATGGTCACTTGTGATTTTTTTCATTTAAGTGCAAATTAAGGCATTTTGTCTTTGAGCTTGGCCAAATTTACCCACGACTGACTCATATGCAAAACTAAAACTACCTGTAATTTCCACTGAGATAAACCTTCAAAGTAATCTTTTCCTTCTTCAAGGATAGAAAGGGCTTATGAAGGAAAATGTGGCAATTTTAGAAGATCTTAAACTAGATGTATCTAGGCGTTGTCTTATGTGTATTTTTCATTTTATTTTTTGGAATTCTTAACATAGGCATTTCCATCCTGTTCTCACAGAAGGGCAGAGGCTTCATCCTATCTGAGGTGAGGGTCATTTCCAAGTTCCGAATGGATAAGTTACAAGTATTGATGGGTTTGATTGTTTACTTGACTGAGAAGTTTGTCTCTTGTTCTTTAAATCAAAGTGATGTTCCCTCTTTTCCAAGTTCACATTTCTAATAGTTCAGGAAAAAAAAAAACAACTTTAGTTCTTGGGTCAGAACACAAGAGTAGCTTAAGCATTTGACTGGCAATCATCACATTGTATACATTAAACTTACACAATGTTGGATGTCAGTTATATCTCAGTCAAGCTGGGGAAAAAGAAAGAACTTGACTGGGTTAGACACTTGTTAGGAACCGTAAGAATCACCTCGTTGGTACATAAAACAAAGGGTTTGGAAAATTTCTAGCTCTCCCAAGTTTAAAGTAGCTACCAGGGGGCAGGGACGCAGCAAGCCTCCCTTTCAATGTCTTGTGTATGGCGTGGTGTGTGTGTGTGTGTGTGTGTGTGTGTGTGTGCAGATACATTCTTTTTCACGCAAGAATTTATAGCACTCTGGAGAAAATACAGACAGTATTTCAGAATCAAGCCTCTCGTCAATGATGCTAGTTCACAGAACACAGATAAAAATTCACAAGCAGTGCCCATCCTGAAAGCTGAACTTATATACTGTCTGCTCTAACCTGGAGTCATGTTGCTGGGGGCTGGCCCATCTCAACCCACCGGACAACATGTTTATATGAGAGGGAATGTTCCATTTGGCCTTTTTCTTTGTTGTATCATCTCTGTTACTTAGGTTATGACGTAATTTGGCAGGAATCTCCAGCTGATATCTGGACACGGTCATTAACACAGCTGGCCAACTTCATCTCAGAACAACACAACTATGGAAAATTGGGTCTGTACTTTTCAAAATCCAAGAGCAAGGAGTTGCTTTGGCTGGATTTTATATAGTTCTTATCAAAAACCGTTAAAACTTTTTGAAAGTGAGACGAATAAGGCAAAGCCAGTTCTGTAAAACAACAACCTGATTCTTAGAGCAAATGTTAACAGTTTGGAGCCAAATCTCTCTTCCTAAGAGACCAGTAACAGAATTCGTTCCCTAGCGTGTCAGCATCTGATGAGATTATTTGAAATAAATGGTCCTTTTTCAAAGGGAAACAGCTAAGGAGTTTGAAGAAACAGATAGGATACAGCTCAGAGTTGATGGAATAGCCAAAGTCGGCTTCGATGGGATGCTGATGCTGAATAGAATGCAGAGAAGCAAATAGTTCTTTTATCTCTTCTCAACCTTGACAGTGTACAGCACAGACAGGTCATGGAAGACCGATGGGATGGAGGTGGGTGGGGAAGACTTATACTGATCACTGCTATCCAAAACAACATTCATTAGTTACACATTTATAGAGCTATTTTGTCAGATACTGTCAGCTCTCAAGGAACTCAGGGTTGAATAAGGATAACAGACAAACAAATACATTACTATACAGTGTGATAAGCACAACAGAGATAAGTCCACGGGGGTTGTCTGGAGGTGGCACAGAGGAAGAAGTGTCTGAGAAGGTCTCCAGGAAGAGATGACAATCTAAACAAGATGCTGAAAGAGAAATAGGAGACTTATAGGCAACGACGACAGGGAGGCATTCTAGGCACAGGGAGAGCACGTATAAAGGCACTGAGGTGGGGAACGGCACGTTTACTCCTACTGGAGAAGACAGGCAACAGATGATGCTAGAGATCACGACACGTCTTTTTATGCTACCTTTTTTTTTTTTTGGCCGCATCACACAGCATGTGGGATCTTAGTTCCCCGACCAGGGATCGAACCTGTGCCCCCTGCATTGGGAGCGTGGAGTCGTAACTACTGCACCACCAGGGAAGTCCCTTTTTATGCTACATTAATGTTACAGGTGGTCAATGAAGGGTGGTAAGCAGGAAAGTGACATGGACAGATTGTGGCTTAGAGAGATCACTTTGGCTGAAGTCTGGGAGATAAATCACAAAAGGGTGAGGCCAGAGACAAGAAGATCAGCTAGGAAGTAGTTGCAATAATCTAGACAAAAGATGATGAAGGCATGAATTAATGGTATCTTGTTTATGTTCTGAATTTTCGCTACTTTTGGGCCATGGATGGCTCAGGCTCTCCAGAGTTGCCAGAAGCTTTTAATGCTGGTTCTGTTCTACAGCTGTAAGACAAAGGAGAGGAGGGATTGGTGAATCTTGTCATCTTAATTGCCTTTCTTCTGTGTTGGAATACAGATTTCTGTGTTCCATGAGAAATCTGTGAAAACCCTGCAGGATGGGAGGGGGTCAGCCAGACGGTGAAAGCTCGATGTAGGAAGGTGCTCTTTGGAAGGACAAAAAGGCCATAAAAGGAGGACGAAGACAACCAGGATATTCCAGTGACCTGCTTTTAGAAAATCTGATATGTAAAAATTACATCTCCATAAATATTTCACTATATGCTAAGATGCATTTCATTGATTCTAAGATGTACTTTCTTCCCTCCGCATTTTTAACATCTCAAAGTCAGGCTGCATCTTATAATCGATGTGATAATAAAGAACTGTGTCAGTTTTATAGGCAGAGGGTTTTTCTTTCTGGTTTTTTTTGGAATGGCACATAAGATAATGGTTCTATCGTTTCTTATAGTTACTGGTGTTTTGGATTTAATACAGTAAATGATACAAATTGTTGGAAACATCATTACCATCGTATTTTCCCTAAGTAAAAATTGGGTTGTTTAGGCCAGGGTTGCAGATACGAGACCCTAACCAGCTGGCTGCAGGTCACAGACCTTCATTCTCTATGCAAGGGAAACCTGTATAAGATGCTGCCATTGGAGGAAACATCACAATTCAATGAGTCATTATAAATTTTAAATGATTATGTGCTGTAAGTTAAAAAGAAACGTGTACTTGGTAAGTCCATCACTATAGACAGAAAAGCAACTCAGAGTCTACTCTACACTAGTGGTGAGTGGTAGGGACATTTTTTAACATAGCAAAGACATGATTTCCCAGAAATTTTTCTGAAGTCAAATAACTTTTTATAGCTCTATAAATTATATTACAAATGTATTTCATTCTAACTCATATTTAAATAATGTCTTATGTTCATAGTGCTGAAATGAGTTCATATAAATATACAATTAAACACAACACAATTCTGACTACAAGCAAACTGACATGAAACTTTGATTTTCTTTTACAATCTTGAGATACGGTATGTAGGTAAGAAAACGAATGTAACGAACTTTATTGCACACTTTAAAGCAGGAAATCTTTTAAAAGTCCTGAGGCTGTAAAGTTTTATTCTAATAAGAAATTCATCTCAATAAAAGTAGTCTTCCACTTAGTTCACACCCTTCTTCAACATTTTTAAGGAATTCTTTCAAGGACAGCACTAGGACGTGTGTGACAGTCATCACTATGATGGTTGGTCTTGTAATTTCTGTCCACTGTCGCCATCGGGCCACTACTTTTTGTTGCGCTCCCCAGTCAGGGTTAGGGTTGCACGCGGGTGGCCTGGCAACAGGAGACTCTGGGAGGGACGGAGGGGCTGTGCCGGGGAGGCTGTGCTGACGGGATGTGAACCCTCATGTCTCTCCTGCAGCTCCAGGTCTCAGGACGCACACTCCACAACCGCTGGCGACCTGGCCAGCCCCTTCCCCTCGGTCTGCCCTCTGGCTTCCCTCAGGGTGGGGCCCCAGAGACAGCAGCTGTTGCCAGCTGCACATTTTCCTTTAATCTGTCATGGGCTCTTAAGCTGCAGCTGCCCGGCATCTGCTCCCTTTGGCTCTGACAGAGGGAGGGATTGTTTGAGAAGCAAATTCCTGAGCTCTGGACCATTCTACATGATGTTAAAGAAGCCATGAAACCTATGTAAGATTACTGCCATGTGTGGAGACATCACAGTTCAATAGGTAATTATACATTTTAAGTGAATTCAAGCCTCTTCTCATTTTTAATAACATTCTGACCCTAACCAAAGCATACCCCCTTCTTGTTTAGTAAAACGCTCTCCCTAAAATCGGCCATCAATGTTGGTCTACTTATCCTGGCAAACACGACACATATCTGTGGCGACTCTACAGTTTTTACTGCCCTGGTTTCATAAACACATAAAAGGTTACTAATGTTTTTCCAGATGTTCCAGTTTAGACTTGGGGGAAAGACAACAATCATTTCCTGCAAAGGCCACAAGGAAGAGGCTTCTGTTTGTGGAGTAAGTACCAAGCAATATAGAAATGGCTTTGCTGCAGATCGTGAGAGACTACGCAGGGCTGTGCCCTACAGGGGGGACCTACATTTTGCATCCTGATAGCAACTGTACTCATGACGTATCAGTTTAATCATGTCAGGACCACTCCACCACGCTAACACTTGGTTCAGTAAGCCAGAGGTGTCGATAAAAATTTAACTTCTTGGTTTATAGCTACGGGAGAAATATTTACTCCTAACTGCTATAAGGATCACAGGGAAAAAAAGTTCACAACTCTTCTCTGCTATGGTTTGGCACATTGTAAGGAAACTTCCAGTTGTTTAAAATATTTGGAAACAAGAGCGGGGGAAGGTTTGTCTGAAAGAAGACTCTGGGGCTAACGGCATGGAGCACCCAAAGGGAAAGAGGATTGAAAGGAGGAAACTTGTGACTTTTCCTTTGGCTGAATCAGTCTCCAACACAATAGCCATAAGACAGAGACGGCCACCTTTGGTCTGGCAGAGAAAAAAATCAGGGTGTGAGATGCAGAGAATATCTCCACACAGACATGACACGTTCACAGAGAAGAGAGAGATGTCCACAGGAGGTACCTGTCTCTCCCCAGAGACTGTCAAAGCTGTTGATCTGTGCTCGTTCCACCTCTTCCTCATCTTTTTCTGGAAGATCAAGTAGGTAGGAGACAATCTGAAACAAGAAGCTGTGTCAGCTCAAAGGTCAGGTGGAAAACTGTACTACTGATACTAGCCTGTGAGGTTTGGAAGATACCCGGATACCCAAGGGTCACGCTCTCTCTTGCACACAAAAGGCATCAGAACTGACTGTCCTCGCCTAAAAACCCAAAGCTGCCATGATGAGCATTTGTTCTACCAGGTACAGTTTACATGTTTCCCTTGAACACAATTAACTTACATAGCATGTGACTTTTAAAAATCACATATTTATCACATTTGAGTTAAAAAAGCAAACCCTCGTCCTCCTAATAAAAATGCTACCAAGAAATAAACAGGAAAAAAATCAATAAACAAAACCCAGAAAATAAATATGGAGAAAACGGAGGGCCTGTAGTTTTTCAGAGCGGAGCTATTATCTTCTTTTTTCCTCTTGGAATTACAAGGACTGTTTGCGGATAATAAAAGGAGAATGGCTGCTAACAACAAAGGAAAGTGACAGCTCTGTTTCCAGGAATTTCACTGTAGAGAGAGCTAAAAAACCTTCTGTAGATAATAAAAATTCCAATTTTACTTAATATTCCCTTGGTGATACGTCAGGTCAGCTGATGGGGTAGCTGTGTCACTGAAGCATCTCAAGCAGTGGCGAGCCAACGTGTACTGGCCCATGAAAGCGGACTGTTAAATTTTCGGAATTTTGCAAGCCAGTCAGTAAACAAAGATGTTTATTAAAAATTAAATAACAATTAAAGAAATTAAATTAAAAAAGGTTAAAATATCAAATGTTATAACTTCTTAATTATTTAATTACATTTTACTATTATCTATGCTCTTCAGGTTATTTATATTTACTGTATGTGTATGGTGGACATTTTATATAATGGTGTGCTCCTGTGCATCTCTTTGAAACTTTGTGTTCGGTGATGTAACATTGGCAGCTTGAAATCAGCCACGGTGGGGGTACTTATACCCTGGAAATTGGCAAACTTTGTAAATGAGGATTTGATTTACTGCTAAAGCTAAAAGGGGTTCCAGTTTAATGAATATCATTTGTATGAGGATGAGAAGTAATTTAACAGTAGATCGCACATCAGATTTAGTGACAAAATTATTGGGAAAAGAGCAAATAGGGGTGCAACTTCATTTATCAAATCATGGTTGAGTTGTAACCACAGGTTGGGTACGGATATACGTTTATCAAAAATCAACAAAAGCATTCAGTTAAGAGTATTACACAATTCATTAGCAAAAATACCATTTGCACAGTGATTAACAGTTTACATCTCATATCAACCTTGCAAAAAAGAATTTATTAGCCTCGCTTTACTGGTGGGAAACTAAGGTTCTAAGAGATTAGGTATATTGCCCAAGGTCCAGAGCTAATGAGTAGGAAAGCTGGGCCTCAAACCTGGTCCTTCTGAGATTCCAACTGTTGTGCCCTTTCCATGCCACTCTGTCTACCCATGTGAACACAGGTCAAAAAATAATCCACCTGAGCCTAGTGTCATTGTCTGTTAAGTAGGGGTGGAAAGATGGGGAGGAATCAGATTAGATAATTCCCGAGGTCCTTTCCAACATAATTCTAGGTACCCTGGAATCTCCCTACTCCTCAGATCAATGACCAAAAACCTAATTCACATTAATTAGGCTAACAAATTTTTTTTTTAATTTATTTTTGGCTGCGTTGGGTCTTTGTTGCTGTGCGCGGGCTTTCTCTAGTTGCAGCGAGTGGGCTTCTCATTGTGGTGGCTTCTCTTGTTGCGGAGCACAGGCTCCAGGAGCGTGGGCTTCAGTAGTTGCAGCATGCGGGCTCAGTAGTTGTGGCTCGCAGGCTCTAGAGCGCAGGCTCAGTAGCTGTGGCACACGGGCTTAGTTGCTCCGCGGCATGTGGAATCTTCCCGGACCAGGGCTTGAACCCGTGTCCCCTGCATTGGCAGGTGGATTCCTAACCACTGCGCCACCAGGGAAGCCCTAGGCTGGCAATTTTATAATAATGCAACCTCTTTTTCCTGGTTTCCTAGGTCCTTCAATACATAGCTTGAAAAAACCCCCCAAGCCTTATCCGCTTTCTTACCTCAGTATAACCCATGCTGGCTGCAGCGATGAGGGCCTGCTGGATGGCATGGCTCTTCTTAAACACCCCTTGCTGCTGGCCCGCCATTGTCCAGTCACACTGAATCAAAAACTTGACAACCTCCAGATGACCTCGGAGTGCAGCGTGGACCAAGGCACACTGCCCATTCTTATCCAAGTGATCCACCTACGGGAGGGGACAGAGAAACCTATGTGAAAAAGACTGTGGCTGTATTCCCAATCTAGTCACATCAGCCCACTGCACAGGTCGGGACTACTAAGATTCATCCTCTCCTATTCCTTGGACCAATCCCTGAGAAAATTTAGAAGATACTCTCCTACTCAGGCTAGATCTTTACTGAGCTACAACTCTGGTAGATGCCCCTCTGGGGAGAACCTCTTTGCATAACGTCAGGCTTTTGTTTTCACATCAAAAGAAACCAAAAAAAAAAAAAAAAAACAAAACCCAAAAACAAAACACCAAAACTTCCAGCTCCAGCTTTGTTTTCCTGAGGTACACTCTCCCTTGTCCTCAAATAGTTCTTTTTAGACCCAAATTTGAAAGACTTGTAAGCTGCGTTGGCACAAAAAACTGTCTTTGAAATCATGAAAGGGAAGAAAAAAATTTTGAAGCTCAAATTTTTTGGTCTTCCAAGGAGGCAAAACATCTCATCTCATGACTCACACATCTGACCACCATGCTTTGGCAAAGGCCACTGCTCTCTTCCCGTGGGAGGGCGGAATCTCAACCATCTGGCCAAAATGGCTGGAGGTACTTGGAACTTAATGCTAGACTATGTTCCAACAGCAGTTTTTACAGTTGCAGTGCTGGTTACAAGTTTAGGCTGAAAGAGAAGGCTGACTAAGGTCAATGTACCAGAAGGTCCCCAGCTACAAGTCTCAATAGATGAACAGCCTTTTCTGGCAGGTGGGCAGGTTATTTTCCAGTGGTAGTTAGAGCACTTGAAGCCTAAGTTCTGTATCTGGTTCTCTCCAGCTTTAGTTTCACCCGGCCATCCATATAACAAATGTTTACTGAATGCCTACCATGTACAAGGTACACGATAGGATAAAAAGGTAAATAAGAGAGTAAAATATAGATTCTGCTCTCAAAGTTTTGAACAAGATAGGGGCGATGCGACCAATACAACAAAAACGTGTCCAACGAAGGTGTAATATAATAAATGTCAGCCGGAAAGCAAAAGTGCAATAAAATTTCAGAGAATTTCCAGCCAGAAGCAGGAACAGATTCAGAGGGAAAGGTGCAATGGTCTGAATGTTTGTGTTCTCCCACCATTATTCGTTGGAATTCTAACCCCTGAGGTAATTAGGAGGTGGTGCCTTTGGAAAGTGATTGGGTCATGAGGGCAGAGCCCTCATGAATGGGATTAGTATCCTTATACAGAGGCCCCAGAGAGCTTGCTTGCCCCCTTCCACCGTGTGACGGCACAGCGAGAAGGCACTGTCTGTAAACCAGGAAGCTCTCACCAGATACCGAATCTGCTGGCGCCATGCTGTGGGGACTTAGCTTCCAGAACTGTAAGAAGGAAATGTTTAAAGATACTCAGTCTATGGTATTTTATTACAGCAGCCCAAATGGACTAAGAAAAGGGCTATCTCAACTGGCTGGGATAGGAAATGATTAATTCTAGTTTTTGAAGGGTAAAATACATTAAGGGGGGGTTCAAACTACAACGTTGAGAGGGTCTTTTGGGACAAGAGCATGGATATTTTGAATGCCAGGCTAGTGGTCTGAATTTTCATAAGTAATGGAGAGTCACTGAGAATTTTCATGTTCAGAACTGTATTTTTTAAAACTAAAGGAATGAATTAAAAGAACCCTTGGCTTCTTGGGGAAATGGTTGATTCCAGGGCTGGGACAGTAATAGCAAAAGATGAGTTTGGAACATCTTGTGGTGCCAGAAAGTACAGAAGCACTCATGAAATAATGGGGGGGGGGGCTTGAAAGGACACAGGAACCAACGTGAAGAAGCTCCCAGTGGCCAAATCTGGGGCAATTTGAGCAAAAAAAGAAAATACCGGCAATGAGTTATAGATCACAGAATAAAATAAATATCCAGGAATCCATGGTGCTATAAGTAAATGAACCCATTGAGGAGAAGGGACAGCTCTTCCTTACAGTAGAATTCCAATTAATAAATGTAGAAGGAAGAGGGAAATAGAAAATCGCTATAATGCAAATATCATAGCAATAATTACTGCAGCAAGAATGGACCCATCAATGGATGGATCCTAAATTAGTGGACCAAAAAATTAGTGGACAAAAAAAAGATACAAGGTATCTGCCTAGTCTGAAAGCATCTCTCTAAAAGATACTTCTTAATTCCAAATGGGAGAAACAGTGACTTCAGGTTGAGAAACCTGGAAGATACCACCTTATCCAAGTGATAGAGGTTAACATCCCCTGTAATGAGATCTCAACATCACGCACCTCCTGCAGTGCTGCATGAATAAGGGCAGAGCGTCATGTCTGTGGTGTGCTTGCCAAAAACATACAAACTCAATCTAATGAAGAGAAAATACCAGACCAGCTATAATTGAAGAACATTCAATTCAGTTATGCAACAAAATAACTGGCTAAATACTTAAGTGGTTTAGAGGGGTGAGAAATGAGAAATAGTTACTTTATTTGGCGACTGACAGTTGTTAGTGACTTTTGAGAGCAGCTTCAGTTGAATGCCAAGAGGTTGGGGTTTTTCTTTTTTTAAGGATATTATTTATTAGGCACTGCATGAAACTAAAAGAGACTTCATCTCTTTTTAAAAAGGCTCGATCACTTTTAATTGTCACAATGCCCCTCTTCATCCTGTTTCTAGGTTAAACAAGTGAGGCTGAGAGAGGTCAAATGACTCGTTCAAGCCCTCAGAGAAAGCGAGTGTGAATGCAGGCTTTGACCAGGTCGTGCTTGAAGCCGAAGTTTATGATTTTAATGACTTGCCTCCTCTTTCTGTCACGGAAGCCAGACCACAAATGGTTCAGGAGTAGTAAGGAAGCAGTGGTAGCAAGTAGAGATGACTCTTAGGACAGGCTTGGGGGACATGGGTGGGAAGAGATGGGATGGTGGCTTCTGGTTAGGAGAGAGAGGGGAGTTTCTCTTTTGGGTTAGAGAAGACAATCATAGGTTGTAGAAACGGAGAAGAAAGGTAGTGTGAATTTAGAAAAAGAATGAAATGATGTGAGAGAAAGAGCAACATACTGAGATTAAAAAATATAGGTGGGGAATTCCCTGGCAGTCCAGTGGTTAGGACTCCACACTCCCACTGCAGGGGGCATGGGTTCCATCCTTGGTCGGGAACTAAGATCCCACAAGCTGTGCAGCATTGCCGGAAAAAAAAAAAAAAAAAAATACATATATATATATATATATATATATATATATATATATATATATATATATATAAAATGGAGGCAAGCATTCTGGAAAGGAAGGTAAACACTTCCTTCTCTGAGGCAGAAGTAAAGGTGAGTGTATGTAAGGATTAATAGAGTTTTGAGATCAAGGCACAGTGAGATTAAAATCAATCTTGGTAGTCATAGGAGGGCAAAAAAGGTTTGATAGGGTCTTGAAAAGATCACAAATTATTTATTTATCTGCTCTGGGGAAAACAAGAGATGAATAAAATGATACCTGAGCAACAGGAAAGACCCAGCTGAGATTAGAATATGAATTCACAGCAGTCATAATAAGGCCCAATTTTCACTCTGTTTCTAGAGGTGTTCATTCAAATGACTAGGACCATTCCTGTGTCACAGTTAACATCGACAGCTCTGAGATTTCACTGAGGTTCCCAGGTCCCAGCTCCCAAAGGAGTCTCAGGAGACACAGTTCTTCCCTGGTAAGGACACTGGACACCTCAGAACGAGGGCATACATATTACTTATATTTCACTGCAAACCCACCAAATTCCTCAGTTTGTTTTCAGGATGGAAACAAAATACCATTGGGCTACAATGTTCCCCAGAGGCCTACATTTTTGAGACCAGCATTCTTCACCAATATTTTCAAATTGAGTTCTATCAGTGGCCTTTGAGATACTATAAAGCAAATATATTTCTGAGAAATGTTTTGAGAGAATTAAAATACACTAACAGAAACACTTCTGAGTTCCTCTGGTCAGAGAGAATCATCTTCTCCCCATACCTCTTCAGGGGTATCTTCAAGACTCTAACATGAAAGGCTTAGAGTCTAGAGGCACCATTCAGTTCAGACTTCACAGGGCCATCTCCTTGCTCCCCCACTTCTCTTTCCTCACTCTGAGCTCAGGAGAGAATTTCTTGGCTGTTAGGGACTTTTTGTGGCTGCTGATAAATGCAGTTTCCTAAGTGACTCTCAGAAGTTTTAGAACTGTGCAAATTTAGCATGGAACTGGCCATGGCAAGTGGGCAACAGTAGGATGTAATCAGAGCTAGTTCTCCCTTTGATCTGCTCCCTAATAGGATCTGATGTATTCTACCTACACTCAGGAGGTAACGCAGGAGATAAGGAAGAGTCTATAGCAGGAAGAAAGAAAAGGGAAGAAGAAAAGGCAGCAGAGCCGGACAGCCACTACCTTGGCCCGTTTCTTGCACAGCAGCACGACAATGCTTAGGAAGCCTGCGGCTGCAGCATAGCCCAGAGGAGTCAGGCCGCTTTCCGAGGAGGCATCCACGTTGGCCCCAAACTCCAACAGTAGGGCCACCATTTCTGTGTAACCAAGATGACACTGGACGCATAGAATTGGAGCATTATTTAAAACCTCTGTCCGGTAATTAATGTTGGCACCTCCCAAAATCAGCAGTCGGCTGACCTAGAAATAAGTGAATAAACAGAAATAATACTCACATAAATATCAGTTATATCCTATTAGTCATCTTGTATTAAGTCCTCTGGGACCCCACAGTAAGTGCCCAGAAGCATTTAGTGACGGCTTTATTTTAAAATCTTCATTTGTTCCTTTTTCAATACCTTGCCTTTGGAAAGGGATGTGAAATATCTCCTTTATATAAACTGCCCAGTAACTAAAGTCAACACCACCCATACTGTAGTGCTGTCAGAGTCTCCACGAAGTGAGCTGTCAGTCAGAAAAAACCCTATCAGAACAAAGGTGGTCCAAGAATGACTTACTCCCTAGAAGCAGCAGGACTTATTCTACAAATCAGAGTCATCTTATACAAGGTACAAGGTCAATAGGCTTGGTCTTCAACTCACAGAACAAAATGTAAAATATATCAAATTATCAGTAAAAGGTTAATAGGAGACAGTCTAAGGCAAGTCAAAGATCGATTAAATAGCTACTTAAATGTCCTCCTAGTTTTAGGTTTTCATAGTTAATTCTTTAATCTGACTGTAATTTATCACTTACCTTTATATTTGGAGTATAGAGATTTCGTAAAGATGCCAATGCCATGGAAAGACCCTCTGTGCTATAGGAGATCCAGAGACCTTGGAGGATGGAGGATGATACTCCAACTTTTTTACTCAAACCCTGAAAAAGAAATATAGAGACAATTAAATCATTAGCCCAGCTAAAAAGTACCATCAGTAGTTAAGTTAGGAGCCTCTAGGTTTGTGGTACTAACAAATGAGAAGAGAGTCTTGCTCAAACAATACCCAGGCATAACAAAGCCAACCCACTGATGCAGACGAAGACTAGTCCTGCAGGAACAGGCTAACTTAAACTGTCTCCACCTTGGCAGTCTGCGGAAACAAATCTACTTAATACCTCTCTTTTCTGCTCTATCTGGATATAATCCCCCCTCCCCCCAGATCTTTTCTACTAGCCTTCTTGAATCAATCTCTTAAATTCAAGTTAGTAAAGTATACACGGTAACAGAGATAATGCAGTGTGATCACTGATCTCCATCTCATTTCCGTCCTGGGCATTTGTGAAAACGGTATTTCCCAGCCTCCTTTACAGTTATGTGGGCCATGGGACTGACTCCTGGCTAATAAAATGTGGGCAGAAGTAATATGTCATGTCCAGCCTTGGCCCCAAATTCCCTGTGTGCTTCTCCGCACTTTCTATTATTCCTCTTGATTGCAGGTCAGATGATCCAATGGAGGATCCTGAGGCCCTAGGAGATTTTGGAACTACTATGTGGAAGAAGCCTGCCCAATGATCTGTACTGGACTGCAACGAAAGTGAAAAATAAGCCTTTGTTAAGTCACTGAGATTGTGCAGGTTTGTTAGAGTAGCTAGCATTGCTCACCCTAACATAGCCTAAAATAATCACATCTGTTCATCCTCAGGGAAACAACATAGGTTTGATTGCCATCAGCAACAAATTTTCTCTAGTATGACTAGCCTAAGTCCCACTGTATGTACTAATGCTTGCCCTTTTACTTGGACTTCTCCAAAAGGAAGTTAGAATAAATTGTTTTTTAAAATCTCCTGCTGTGATGGCAAGATTCTCTGGCAATCTTCTTCTTCTTTCTTAAGGCTGTGCAGCGTGGCTTGCAGGATCTTTGCTCCCTGACCAGGGATTGAACCTGGGGCCCCTGCAGTGGAAGTGTGGAGTCCTAACCACTGGACCACCAGGGAATTCACAGCAATCTTCTTATTATTCTGCCAATATCTGGGTCAAGTGAGTTAAAGCAGGAAATCCTGAGGGCCACAAGATATTAACAATGAAGTTTGGGAACCACAAAGTAGATCTGAGGAGGTATTTTTTTAAAAAATTTAATCTGCTCTGTTTGCTTTGTGAGAAAGTAGTGCAGTTTGATTCTTTTGTGTGTAACTGTCCAGTTTTCCCAATACCATTTATTGAAGAGGCTGTCTTTTCCCCATTGTATATTCTTGCCTCTTTTGTCATGGATTAATTGACTATATAAGTGTGGGTTCATTTTTGGGTTCTCTGTTCTGTTCCATTGATCTATGTGTCTGTTTTTGTGCCAGTACCATACTGTTTTGATTACTGTAGCTTTGTAGTATAGTTTGAAACCAGGGAGCATGATACCTCCAGCTTTGTTCTTCTTTCTCAAGATTGCTTTTGTTATTCAGGGTCTTTTGCATTTCCACACAAATTTTAGAATTATTTGTTCTAATTCTGTGAAAAACGCCTTTCATGTTTTGACAGAGATTGCACTGAATCTGTAGATTGCCTTGGGTAGTATGGTCATTTTAACAATATTAATTCTTCCAATCCATGAGTATGGTATATCTTTCCATTTGTTTGTGTAGTTTTTGATTTCTTTCATCAGTGTCTTATAGTTTTCTGGGTAGAAGTGTTTTACTGCTTTAGTTAGATATATTCCTAGGTATTTTATTTTTTTTGATGCAATTGTAAATGGGATTGTTTTCTTAAGTTCTCTTTCCAATAGTTTGTTATCAGTGTATAGAAACACAACAGGTATCTGTTCATTAATTTTGTGTCCTGCAACTTTACTGAATTAACTGATTAGTTCCAACGGTTTTTGGTAGCATCTTTAGGATTTTCTATATATAGTATCATGTCACCTGCAAACAGTGACAATTTTACATCTTCCTTTCCAATTTGGATGCCTTTTATTTCTTTTCCTTCTCTGATTCTTGTGGCTAGGACTTCCAATCTATGTTGAATAAAAGTGGTGAGAGTGGGTATCCTCGTCTTGTTCCTGATCTTAGAGGAAATGCTTTCAGCTTTTCATCACTGAGGATGATGTTGGCTATGGATGTGCCATATACGACTTTTATTATGTTGAAGTATGTTCCCTCTGCATACTCTGTTGAGACTTTTTATTATAAATTGATGTTGAATTTTGGCAAAAGCTTTTTCTGCATCTACTGAGATAATCATATGATTTTTATCCTTCATTTTGTTAATGTGATGTAAGATGTTGATTGATTTGCAGATATTGAACCATCCTTGCATCCCTAGGATAAATCCCACTTGATCATGGTGTATGATCCTTTTTATATTATGTATTATTGAATTCGGGTTACTAATATTTTGTTGAGAACTTTTGTATCTATGTTTATCAGTGATCTGGGCTTGTCAGTTTCTTTCTTTGCGGTGTCTTTGTCTGGTTTTGGTATCAGGGTGATGCTGGCCACACAGAATGAATTTGGAAGTGCTCCTTCCTCTTCAAGTTTTTGGAACAGCTTGAGAAGGACAGGCATTAACTCTTTAAATGTTTGGTAGAATTCACCTGTGACGCTGTCTGGTCCTGGACTTTTGTTTGTTGGGAGATTTTTTTTTAATTATTGATTCAATTTTCAATTTCATTACTGGTAATCAATTTGTTCATATTTTCTATTTCTTCCTTATTTAGTCTTGGGAGATTGTAAGTTCCTAGGAACTTATCTGTTTCCTCAGGTTGTCCGTTTTATTGGTGTACAATTGTTTGCAGTAATCTCTTATGCTCCTTTGTATTTCTGTGGTTATTTGTTATAACTTCTCTTTCATTTTTGATTTTATTTATTTGGGCCCTCTCTTTTTCTTCATGAGTCTGGCTAAACATTTATCAATTTTGTTTGTTTTTTCAAAGAAGCAGCTCTTGATTTCATTGATCTTTTCTATTTTGTCTATTCATTTATTTCTGCTCTGATCTTTAAGATTTCTTTTCTTCTACTAACTTTGGGTTTTGTTTGTTTGTTTTTCCCAGTTCCTTTACGTGTAAGGTTAGATTGTTTGAGATTTTTCCTGTTTCCCGAGGTAGGCTTCTATCACTATAAACTTCTTTCTTAGACTTGCTTTTGCTGCATCCCATAGACTCTGGATCATTGTGTTTCCATTTTCATTTATCTCTAGATATTTTTTGATTTCCTCTTTGATTTCCTCAGTGACTCACTGGTTGTTTAGTAGTGTGTTGTTTGGAGTTCACGTGTTTGTGTTTTTTTTTTTGGCGGTATGTGGGCCTCTCACTGTTGTGGCCTCTCCCGTTGTGGAGCACAGGCTCCAGACATACAGGCTCAGCGGCCATGGCTCACAGGCCCAGCCACTCCACGGCATGTGGGATCCTCCCGGACCGGGGCACGAACCCGTGTCCCCTGCATTGGCAGGTGGACTCTCAACCACTGTGCCACCAGGGAAGGCCCCTTGTTTGTGTTTTTTGTAGTTTTTTTCCTTATAGTTGATTTGTACTCTCATACCACTGTGGTCAAAAAAGATGCTTGATATAATTCAATCTTCTTAAATTTATTGAGAACTGTTCGTGGAATAGCATGTGCTCTATTCTAGAGAATGTTCCATGTGCACTTGAAGGAAGTGTGTGTTCTGCTGTTTTTGGATGAAACGTTCTGTACATATCTATTAATTCCATAATTGTCACTTAAGCCTAGTGTTTCTTTGTTGATTTTCTGTCTGGATGATCTGTCCATTGATATGAGTGGGGTATTAAGTCCCCTACTATTATTATATTACTGTCAATTTCTCCCTTTATGTTTGTTAAAATTTGCTTTATGTATTTATGTGCTACTATGCATCCACATTTACAATTGTTACATCTTCTTGTTGGATTGATCCCTTTACTCCTTTATCATTATGTATCATTGATCCCTTTATCATTATCATTGATCCCTTTACCCTTCTTCGCTAGTATTTGTTTTAAAGTCTATTTTGTATAAGTAATGCCAGCCCAACTTTCTTTTTGTTTCCATTTGCATGGAATACCTTTTTCTATCCCCTTACTTTCAGTCTGTGTATCTTTGAACTGAAGTGAGTCTCTTGTAGGCAGCATATATACAGGCCTTTTTTTTTTTTTTTCAGTCCATTTAGCCACTCTATTCCTGCAGCTCTTTGGGACTCCCAAAAGTAATCGCCACTGGCCTTCAAAGCCAAATGCTCTGGGGACTCATCTTCCCGGTGCAGGACACCCAGGCTGGGGAGCCCGATGAGGGACTCAGACCTCTCACTCCTTTGGGAGAACTGAAGACATGTCCACACAAAAACCTGAACACTAACATTGTAAGTGTACTAAATGCCAATGAGTTATTCACTTTAATATGTCTAATTTTATTTTTAAAAAATAAAAAGAGGAAAAAAAACCCTGTATGCTATGTTCATAGCAGCGTTATTCACAACAGCCAAAAAGTGGAAACAACTGAAATGTGCAACTAGCGGATGGATAAACAAAAAGGAGTATTATTTGGCAATAAGAAGGAATCAAGTACTGATACATGCTACAAAATGGATGAACCCTAAAATCATCATGCTAAGTGAAAGAAGCCAGACATAGACAACCAGGGATTGTATGATTCCATTTATACTAGATGTCCAGAAGAGTCAAACTTATAGACAGTAGATTAGTGGTTGCCAGGAGTTGGGGGAAGCTCATGGGGAGTGACTACAAATGGACACAAGGTTTATTTTTAAGGTGATGGAAATGTACTAATAGTGGTAATAATTACACAACTCTGTAAATATACCAAATATCCAGAATTACAGACACTCAACCTCATATTTTTAAGGTGATTAATGACATCATATGTAACTTTTCATGAACAAAGATAAAATAAGGGAAATTTAAAACTAATTGGAAAGAAATATGAATTGGACTATATGTCATTGCTGACTGGCAGTTCTAAGTGGCGCTGAGTCTAAGCATTGAGTCTGTCTTTGCCTTTTCATGACCCTCAGCTGATAGGAAGTGAGAATTCTGGCAGTCTGAGAGAGGCTTAAGTCTATCAACAGGGAGCACACTGCATTTAGAGGACCCTGAAAACTGCAGCATCAGGAAAACCATGGTCCGAGTCCACATTCTTCAGCTTGCAGTCATGTCATCACCACATGCTATACACCCAAGTATTTATGGCCTGAATCACACACGGAGCCAGTCTTATCTCAGGCAACCATGTTGTCTGCAGCAACATAAGATAAAACTGTGTCAGTGACAGGAGTGTATGGTTTAAGTGTAGGTCTCTATGACAGGCTGGTGGTTGCCAGAGAGGAGGGGGTTGTGGGGAGGATGAAGTAGGTGAAGGGATCAAGAGGTACAAACGTCTGGTTATAAAATAAATTAAGCCATGGGGATATAAAAAAAAAAATAAATGTAGATCTCCCTGTAGTGGATAAAGTCACAGGGGATCAAATGAAACTTCATATCATTTATCTGTTTCATGTGGTATTTATTTTATGGTGCAGGGCATAAAGACAGACATCATCTTCATTGCATCTGATCCTAGGCAGAGGGTGATGACAAATGTTCAAGCGTTTAAAGCAGTGATGCTTAATATGTAAGTTACTTTCCCGTCTAATTGAAGGATACTCATCTTACAGTTTGTAGAAGTAGCAGATACTTTTTGGTCCACTTGAAATTGGAATGAGACACCTTTCCTGTTAAAAGAGTCTCATTCTGCTCTCATTAGGTAAGGTCATTTTTGGTAGAGTGATTTATTAATAAGACAATTATGATTCAAATAAAGGACTTGTCACTGTGGGTTTTACTTCTGTCCATCTGATGAAAAGGCTTCTCTAGCTGTGTACTTATATACTGGGAAGAATTTGCTAGGCTCCTGAAGTTGCCCTTAATGCCATTTTTCTCTCTGAAGAGAACAGAACTGTTTTATCTTCAACAGTATCTCTTGGGGGAAGTCCAAGCCAGAGGACTATTTAAGATCTCTGTATTTCTCAATCTGGGAGCAGCAAAAGTGGTCTGAAGAGATTGTAGGGATTGTAGGTGGCAGATGAAATAGCAAGCTGTGGGCTAGGAAAATCAGGAAAACAAATTTTTTCCTTGACTTCTGTCCTTTGCCCCACAACTGATATCTAGACAATAAATTCCTTGAGATTAGGGGCTGTATATTTTTGGTTTGTGTATCCCTAGTACCTAGTACAATGCCTCAGTAAGCACTGAATAAACAAATGAATGCATACAAGCACAAACAGATGAATTACGTGCCCTTCTCTGGGTCCTCCACTCCAGCCGTGTGGATGTTGGGACAGGGAGGCTGATGCTTGGAGTCCTTAAATGTTTTGAAACTACTGCGAAAAACTGGGATTATAATTTGAAGAGGGAATGGGGGAAGTAGCTTAAAGGAAGGTTATAGTTGGTTCTAGACAAAGAGTTTGAAAATCACAGCACCAGGAATATTAAAATCTTCACTAAAACAATTATGAGAACACTGAGAGAGTAAACTGCTCTCAGCGATTTTTTTTAGACATTGTGAAAACCTGCAACTAATGCTACAACGTGACTCTTCTCAGGAGATGGTGGGTCATATATGGAGTACACATGTGTATGTGTATACGCTTCTTACCTAAATGATTATATATGTACCTTTCCTGGAAAGCCTAGCAATCCACTACACTGGGAGATGACAAATGTGGCTTTCTTTCAAAGTCCTAGGGAGGAACGGGTCAGAAATTTTAGGAGATGGACCAATTTTGCAACAAACTGATTTCAGAAAGCAGGGGCCACACTGACATAACAGTAGCTTCATACACACAGTGTTAAGGAAAGCCTGATGGAAATGGAAAGAAAAACACCTCCAACTTCTTTAATTACCTTAAAAATGTGTGCTTTGAGGATGTGATGTCCCAGTTCAATTGTCTGCTGTCGGTTTAGTTTTCCCTCTTGGCGGGAAAACCAGAAGGCAAGTAATGTGTGACCACTCCTGCCAAAAAAAAAGACCCATTTTAGAAAATTTAATGCTCCATTTCTCCTTTGGGTGGACGACTGTTCAGGTCTAGCCATACCTCCAATGAAACTCTGTCTCATTCAACCAGTTTCTTAGGGAAGGGCACCTGCTATTGGGCAAGTAACGGGCAGTGAACGGTTCCTAGCTTTTACCGGTCCTTTACCCAAATCACATGTGTGAATATCACAGAATGTCATTTCTAGTTGGCTTACACCCATCCCACACATAGATGGCATTAAAAGATCCACTTTTATTTTCTGTCTCTGTCAACTCCTCTTATTTCACCCATGCTTTAAAAGTCAGGATCCTGCTTCCTCAGGATCTCAGTTTTGGTCCTAGTGTGTCTTCTGGATTTAGCTCATCCATCCTCAGAGCCTTCGCCACCACCTAAACCCTATTATCTTTTTCTCTATCTAGATGTTTCAGCTTTAGATCAATATACATCAACTGTCTACTGGATTTCTCTACCTAGAGGTCCTATAGTACCTTAAACTCAACATGTCCCAAACTGGATTAACAACCTCTTCCCCAAGTGAAGTCTTCTCTGATCAGCCTCTACCAAGCCTCTATCCTTTCTAACATTTTCTCCCAGCCGAGAACACAGCACTCTGTCTTTGGTGCAATCATCATCGGTTGTATATGCCTTTAGTACAGTGTCTACCACACTATTACATGCTCTCTCCTCTACTAGACTGTAGGTTTCCTGATGGCATCATTCTCACCCCCCATCTCCTCGTCAACAGATCCCCAATCTGCTCATGAAAGAGAAAACCCTTTTCTCTGCCTCTTCATGTTGTCTTATCTGCCCAGGATGCTCAGTACTGCCACAGCCCTCCTGTAATCACGTGGTCAGCTGGCCTGATGACGAAGCCAACAAAAAGGCTAAGCTGAGAAAACTGCTGAAAAATAGAGCCTGAGTCCTGACTGTACAGCATCAGAAGCGGCCCTAATTTTGGACTGCTTGTTATATGAAGTGATAAATTTCTTTATTGTTTAATCCATTTGAGTTGATGTTTCCTATTTCTTCCAGCTCAAAGCATACTAATGATATATGCCTTTAAGTGTGAATGTATATATGTATATGTGTACGTATGTAAGGTATGTGTATGCATGCAGGATTCTGTATGTTTATTTACATTTATGACAGAAATCCCGAGTTGTTTATACTCTCCACAGTGCCAAACATTGTGTATTGCACATAAAAATTCTCAATAAAATTTTCTGGGGGGCTTCCCTGGTGGTGCAGTGGTTAAGAATAC
Source organism: Stenella coeruleoalba (assembly GCF_951394435.1). Classification (NCBI taxonomy): domain Eukaryota; kingdom Metazoa; phylum Chordata; class Mammalia; order Artiodactyla; family Delphinidae; genus Stenella; species Stenella coeruleoalba. The sequence continues at coordinate 46,227,113 of NC_137165.1, read as the reverse complement.
GCCTGTCAATGCAGGAGACACAGGTTTGAGCCCTGGTCCGGGAAGATCCCACATGCCACAGAGTAACTAAGCCAGTGTACTACAAATAGTGAGCCCGTGCTCTGGAGCTCACATGCCACAACTACTGAAGCCCGCACGCCTAGAGCCTGTGCTCCGCAACAAGAGAAGCCACTGCAGTGAGAAGCCTACGCACCGCAATGAAGAGTAGCCTCCGCTCGCTGCAACTAGAGAAAGCCCGCGCACAGCAACGAAGACCCAACACAGCCAAAAATAAAACAAATAAATAGATAAATTTATTAAAAAAAATTTTTTTTGGAAGCAAGATCAGACATTCAAGAAAGGATACTGGGTCACCTTTGGGCTGTGCCTTCTTACCACATTTGCTGTAGTCTGTAGGAACTGTGACACTTAGAACTGTCTCTCTACTCCCCAACCAGGTTAGTGTCAGCGGAGTTCTCTATGCTACTGACAACACAACTCTTTTACTCCTTTCACTTGAAGTGTCATAGAGGAGGAAAATCAAACTATTATCTCAGTTTCAAGCCTAATGAATTAATCAAACAGAAGGAAAAACAGCAAATGAATTTTTGTTGGTGACTGTTTGCTGAGAAGAGGCCCAAATGTCTACTGGACGATTTTCTTTCATATTTAACACTGGCTACTCTGCCAGGTTTAACATGTGAAGATGTCTAATACTGAAGTCTGAAAAACAAACATATCCTTCCTTCCTTCTTCCCTTCCTCCCTCCATTTTTTTTAAGCTTCAGTAAAGAACTTGGAGAACAGAGGATGGGACAGTTCCCATCTTAGGTAGGAATCATCCTATAAAACTTTAAAAAGAATTTCTACCATGTTCTAACCTTCGGCTTCATAGAATTTCTGAATTCTAGTGGATACCAGGTCATCTTACTTGATCAGACAAGACTAACCATAAAGGAAAGAAAGTTATTTAATTGAGAGAATGTCTCAGACAACTGTATCTTGTATGGAATCATCAGTGTCATCTGAAGATATGAGCCCAGGGTTGTTTCACACTCACAAAATCTAGAAATTGCTACTGAACTTTTATATATCCCTTGAAAGCCCAATGTAGTTGGTAGGCTATTTTAACAGAAGTTAATGAGAACCATTTCTAAAAGTTCCCTGTCTCAAGTTCTCAAAATCCTAACCAGTTATTAACAATGAAATTATTGTAGCCTCCCTGGTGTAAGAATTATTACATTAAGCGTCTCATCCATGGCTGTACATAGTGACTAGAACTCCTGAATACGATCCACCACTTATGCTTCAGGCCATTAATGAGTATCCACGCCGGTGAGAAATAAGGATAAAGCTCATGGCTGACAAGGATATGAATTGTCAGTTAGACACAGAACTGACTTGCCCTAGTGCATTTACTTTACTACCGTGACTAGGGCACCCTGGGAAGATGCTTCCATCTCTCTAGTGTGCATTTCAGCCAGCTATAGAGGACAGTGCTTTTGCTTTTGTTATTATTGATCAGGCACTGAGGAGAAACAGCAAGCCATATGGGTCAAGGAAAAGATGAAGGTGACAACACTAGTTTATTTCTTTTTATACAAGCATATTACATTATTCATAAAAGAATGATTCTGATTAGTTCACTGGACTCAAAGCTTATGGTGTTTAAGACACAAAAGGTAAAACAGCAATTTCCATTACATGCTGGCATTTCCATTTGTACCTTACTATTTTTTTTTAACACCTTTATTGGAATATAATTGCCTTACAATGATGTGTCAGTTTCTGTTGTATAATAAAGTGAATCAGCTATACATATACATATATCCCCATTTCTCCTCCCTCTTGTGTCTCCCTCCCACCCTCGCCATCCCACCCCTCGAGGTGGACACAAGCACCAAGCTGATCTCCCTGTGCTATGCGGCTGCTTCCCACTAGCTATCTGTTTTACATTTGGTAGTATATATATATCCATGCCATTCTCCCACTTCGTCTCAGCTTACCCTTCACCCTCCCTGTGTCCTCAAGTCTATTCTCTACGTCTGTGTCTTTATTCCTGTCCTGCACTTAGGCTCAGCAGAACCTTTTTTTTTTTTTTTTTTAAGATTCCATATATATGTGTTAGCATACGCTATTTGTTTTTCTCTTTCTGACTTACTTCACTCTGTATGACAGTCTCTAGGTCCATCCACCTCATTACAAATAACTCAATTTCGTTTCTTTTTATGGCTGAGTAATATTCCATTGTATATATGTGCCACATCTTCTTTATGCATTTATCTGTCGATGGACACTTAGGTTGCTTCCATGTCCCGGCTATTGCAGATAGAGCTGCAATGAACAATGTGGTACATGACTCTTTCTGAATTATGGTTTTCTCAGGGTATATGCCCAGTACTGGGATTGCTGGGTCGTATGGTAGTTCTATTTTTAGTTTTTTAAGGAACCTCTATACTGTTCTCCATAGTGGCTGTATCAATTTACATTCCCACCAACAGTGCAAGAGGGTTCCCTCTTCTCCACACCCTCTCCAGCATTTATTGTTTGTAGATTTTTTGATGATGGCCATTCTGACAGGTGTGAGGTGATACCTCATTGTAGTTTTGACTTGCATTTCTCTAATGATTAGTGATGTTGACCAACCTGTCATAAGTTTGTTGGCAATCTGTGTATCTTCTTTGGAGAAATGTCTTAGGTTCTCTGCCCATTTTTGGATTGGGTTGTTTTTTGGTTTTGTTTTGTTTTTTATTTATTTGCGGTATGCGGGCCCCTCACTGTTGTGGCCTCTCCCGTTGTGGAGAACAGGCTCCGGACGCGCAGGCTCAGCGGCCATGGCTCACGGGCACAGCCGCTCCGCGGCATGTGGGATCTTCCCAGACCGGGGCACAAACCCGCGTCCCCTGCATCGGCAGGCAGACTCTCAACCACTGCGCCACCAGGGAAGCCCGGGTTGTTTGTTTTTTTGATATTGAGCTGCATGAGCTGTTTGTATATTTTGGGGATTAATCCTTTGTCAGTTGCTTCCTTTGCAAATATTTTCTCCCATTCTGAGGGTTGTCTTTTCGTCTTGTTTATGGTTTCCTTTGCTGTGCAAAAGCTTTTAAGTTTCCTTAGGTCCCATTTGTTTATTTTTATTTCCATTTCTCTAGCAGGTGGGTCAAAAAGGATCTTGCTGTGATTTATGTCATGGAGTGTTCTGCCTATGTTTTCCTCTAAGAGTTTTATAGTGTCTGGCCTTACATTTACGTCTTTAATCCATTTTGAGTTTATTTTTGTGTATGGTGTTAGGGAGTGTTCTAATTTCATTCTTTCACATGTAGCTGTCCAGTTTTCCCAGCACCACTTATTGAAGAGGCTGTCTTTTCTCCATTGTATATTCTTGCCTCCTTTATCAAAGATAAGGTGACCATATGTGCGTGGGTTTATCTCTGGGCTTTCTATCCTGTTCCATTGATCTATATTTCTGTTTCTGTGCCAGTACCATACTGTCTTGCTGACTGTAGCTTTGTAGTATAGTCTGAAGTCAGGGAGCCTGGTTCCTCCAGATCCATTTTTCTTTCTCAAGATTGCTTTGGCTATTTGGGGTCTTTTGTGTTTCCATACAAATTGTGAAATTTTTTGTTCTAGTTCTGTGAAAAATGCCATTGGTAGTTTGATAGGGATTGTACTGAATCTGTAGATTGCTTTGGGTAGTACAGTCATTTTCACAATGTTGATTCTTCCAACCAAGAACATGGTATATCTCACCATCTGTTTCTATCATCTTTAATTCCTTTCATCAGTGTCTTATAGTTTTCTGCATACAGGTTTTGTCTCCTTAGGTAGGTTTATTCCTAGGTATTTTATTCTTTTTGTTGCAATGGTAAATGGGAGTGTTTCTTTAATATCTCTTTCAGATTGTTCATCATTAGTGTATAGGAATGCAAGAGATTTCTGTGCATTAATTTTGTATCCTGCTACTCTACCAAATTCATTGATTAGCTCTAGTAGTTTTCTGGTACCATCTTTAGGATTCTCTATGTATAGTATCATGTCATCTGCAAACACTGACAGTTTTACTTCTTCTTTTCCTATTTGGATTCCTTTTATTTCTTTGCTGTCTCTGATTGCTGTGGCTAAAACTTCTAAAACTATGTTGAATAATAGTGGTGAGAGTAGGCAACCTTGTCTTGTTCCTGATCTTAGTGGAAATGGTTTCAGTTTTTCACCATTGAAAATGATGCTGGCTGTAGGTGTGTCATATATGGCCTTCATTATATTGAGGTAAGTTCCCTATATGCCTATTTTCTGGAGGGTTTTTATCATAAATGGGTGTTGAATTTTGTCAAAAGCTTTTTCTGCATCTATTGAGATGATCATATGGTTCTCCTTCAATTTGTTAATATTGTGTATCACATCGATTAATTTGCATATATTGAAGAATCCTTGCATTCCTGTGATAAACCCCACGTGATCAAGGTGTATGATCCTTTTAATGTGCTGTTGGATTCTGTTTGCTAGTATTTTCTTGAGAATTTTTGCATCTATGTTCATCAGTGATATTGGCCTGTAGTTTTCTCTTTTAGTGACATCTCTGTCTGGTTTTGGTATCAGGGTGATGGTGGTCTCATAGAATGAGTTTGGGAGTATTCCTCCCTCTGCTATATTTTGGAAGAGTTTGAGAAGGATATGTGTTAGCTATTCTCTAAATGTTTGAGAGAATTCGCCTGTGAAGCCATCTTTTTAAAATTTTTTTAATCACAGTCTCAATTTCAGTGCTTCTGATTGGTCTGTTTCTATTTTCTATTTCTTCCTGGTTCAGTCTCAGAAGGTTGTGCTTTTCTAAGAATTTGTCCATGTCTTCCAGGTTGTCCATTTTATTGGCATATAGTTGCTTGTAGTAATTTCTCATGATCCTTTGTATTTCTGAAGTGTCAGTTGTTACTTCTCCTTTTTCGTTTCTAATTCTATTTGAGTCTTTTCCCTTTTTTTCTTGATGAGTCTGGCTAATAGTTTATCTTCTCAAAGAGCCAGGTTTTAGTTTTACTGATCTTTGCTATCGTTTCCTTCATTTCTTTTTCATTTATTTCTGATCTGATCTTTATGATTTCTTTCCTTCTGCTAAGTTTGACGTGTTTTTGTCCTTCTTTCTCTAATTGCTTTAGGTGTAAGGTTAGGTTGTTTATTTGAGATGTTTCTTGTTTCTTGAGGTAGGATTGTATTGCTATAAACTTCCCTCTTAAAACTGCTTTTGCTGCGTCCCATAGGTTGTGGGTCGTCGTGTTTTTGTTGTCTTTTGTCTCTAGGTATTTTTTGATTTTCTCTTTGATATCTTCAGTGATCTCTTGGTTATTTAGTAGTGTATTGTTTAGCCTCCATGTGTTTGTATTTTTTACAGGTTTTTTTCCCTGTAATTGATATCCAGTCTTATAGTGTTGTGGTCAGAAAAGATACTTGATATAATTTCAAATTTCTTAAGGTTACCAAGGCTTGATTTGTGACCCAAGATATGACCCTGGAGAATGGTCCATGAGCACTTGACAAGAAAGTGTATTCTGTTGTTTTTGGATGGAATGTCCTCTAAATATCAATTAAGTCCATCTTGCTGAATGTGTCATTTAAAGCCTGTGTTTCCTTATTTATTTTCTTTTTGGATGATCTGTCCACTGGTGAAAGTGGGGTGTTAAAGTCCCCTATTATGACTGTGCTACTGTCCATTTCCCCTTTTATGGTTGTTAGGATTTGCCTTATGTATTGAGGTGCTCCTATGTTGGGTGCATAAATATTTACAATTGTTGTATCTTCTTCTTGGATTGATCCCTTGATCATTCTGTAGTGGCCTTCTTTGTCTCTTGTAATACTCTTTATTTTAAAGTCTATTTTGTCTGATATGAGAACTGCTGCTCCAGCTTTCTTTTGATGTCCATTTGCATGGAATATCTTTTTCCATCCCCTCACTTTCAGTCTGTATATGCCCGCAGGTCTGAAGCCAGTCTCTTGTAGACAGCATATATATGGGTCTTGTTTTTGTATCCATTCAGCCAGTCTATATCTTTTGGTTGGAGCATTTAATCCATTTACATTTAAGGTAGTTATCGATATGTATGTTCCTATTACCATTTTCTTAATTGTCTTGGGTTTGTTATTGTAGGTCTTTTCCTTCTCTTGTGTTTCCTGCCTAGAGAAGTTCCTTTAGCATTTGTTGTAAAGTGGGTTTGGTGGTGCTGAATTCTCTTAGTTTTTGCTTGTCTGTAAAGGTTTTAATTTCTCCGTCGATTCTGAACGAGATCCTTGCTGGGTAGAGTAATCTTGGTTGTAGGTTTTTCCCTTTCATCACTTTAAATATGTCCTGCCACTCCCTTCTGGCTTGCAGAGTTTCTGCTGAAAGATCAGCTGTTAACTTTATGGGGATTCCCTTGTATGTTATTTGTTGCTTTTCCCTTGCTGCTTTTAGTAAGTTTTCTTTGCATTTAATTTTTGATAGTTTGATTACTATGTGTCTTGGCGTGCTTCTCCGTGGATTTATCCTGTATGGCACTCTCTGCACTTCCTGGACTTGATTGACAATCTCCTTTCCCATATTAGGGAAGTTTTCAACTATAAACTTTTCAAATATTTTCTCAGTCCCTTTCTTTTCTCTTCTTCTTCTGGGACCCCTATAATTCAAATATTGGTTCGTTTAATGTTGTCCCAAAGGTCTCTGAGATGGTGCTCAATTCTTTTCATTCTTTTTTCTTTATTCTGCTCTGCAGTAGTTATTTCCATTATTTTATCTTCCAGGTTACTTATCCATTCTTCTGCCTCAGTTATTCTGCTATTGATTCCTTCTAGAGAACTTTTAATTTCATTTATTGTGTTGTTCATCATTGTTTGTTTCCTCTTTAGTTCTGCTAGGTCCTTGTTAAATGTTTCTTGTATTTTCTCCATTCTATTTCCGAGATTTTGGATCATCTTTACTATCATTACTCTGAATTCTTTTTCAGGTAGACTGCCTATTTCCTCTTCATTTGTTTGGTCTGGTGGGTTTTTACTTTGCTCCTTCATCTGCTGCGTATTTCTTTGTCTTCTCACTTTGCTTAATGTACTGTGTTTGGTGTCTCCTTTTCAGAGGCTGCAGGTTCATAGTTCCTGTTGTTTTTGGTGTCTGCCCCCAGTGGGTAATGTTGGTTCAGTGGGTTGTGTAGGCTTCCTGGTGGAGTGGACTAGCGCCTGTGTTCTGGTGGATGAGGCTGGATCTTGTCTTTCTGGTGGGCAGGACCACATCTGGTGGTGTGTTTTGGGGTATCTGTGAACTTACTATGATTTTAGGCAGCCTCTCTGCTAATGGGTGGGGTTGTGTTCCTGTCTTGCTAATTGTTTGGCATGGGGTGTCCAGTACTGTAGCTTGCTGGTTGTTGTGTGTAGCTGGGTCTAAGTGTTGAGATCGAGATCTCTGGGAGAGCTCTCGCTCACTGATATTACGAGGCGACAGGAGGCTTCTGGTGGACCAATGTCCTGAACTCAGCTCTCCCATCTCAGAGGCTCAGGTCTGACACCTGGCCGGAGAACCAAGACCCTGTCAGCCACTTGGCTCAGAAGAAAAAAAAGAAAAAAAAATAAAATAAAGTTATTAAAATAAAAAAATTAAAAAGTAATAAAAAAGAAAAGAAAGAAGAGAGCAACGAAACCAAAAAACAAATCCACCAATGATAACAAGTGCTAAAAACTATACTTATAAAAACAAAAAAACATGGACAGACAGAACCCTAGCACAAATGGTAAAAGAAAGCTATACAGACAAAATCACACAAAGAAGCATACACATACACACAAAAAGAGAAAAAGGAAAAAATATATATATATAAAGGAAGAAAGCAACCAAATCAATAAACAAATCTGCCAATGATAATCAGCTGTAAATACTAAACTAAGATAAACATAAAACTAGAAATGAATTAGATGCAGAAAGCAAACGCCAAGTCTACAGTTGCTCCCAAAGTCCACTGCCTCAATTTTGGGATGATTCATTGTCTATTCAGGTATTCTACAGATGCAGGGTACATCAAGTTGATTGTGGAGATGTAATCTGCTGCTCCTGAGGCTGCATAGAGAGATTTCCCTTTCTCTTCTTTGTTCACACAGCTCCTGGGGTTCAGCTTTGGATTTGGCCCCGCCTCTGCGTGTAGGTCGTCTGAAGGTGTCTTTTTGGAAGTCTGAGGTCTTCTGCCAGCGTTCAGTAGGTGTTCTGTAGGAGTTGTTCCACATGTAGATGTATTTTTGATGTATTTGTGAGGAGGAAGGCAATCTCCATATCTTACTCGTCCGCCACCTTGAAGGTCCCTCCCCTGTACCTTACTGTTCTGACAAAATATGATGTCACTGGCTAATCCATAGTCTGAATGTGCCTATATCTGGGGTTGTCTACATTTATGTCTATTTTTCTTATTATTTGCTCACTCCCAAACCTTTTTTTTTTAAGAATACAACATTTGAACATTTATTTAACTTTCTTTTATACTTATTTAGGGCTATAAATTTCAAATATAACACTTCTAATTTTTTGTTTACATCCCTCTCATTGAAGATGGCAAGTGTTAACCAAAACAAGTCCCTGCAAAGTCACATGACCAAGGGCTTGGCTACAAGAAAGAACAAAGAATTAAAGTCCATGATGCAATTTACCAGACAATGATACAGAGATGAGTTTGCAAGAAGCTAGCATTCTGGCTGGAGTGGTGGATGGAGCAGAGTGGGCACTGATTGTGGTATGTGCTACAAAGAAGTACAAATATAAAATACATTACTATGAGTCCATTTCTGAAAATAAACATGAACCAGGCAATATGCTGTTTCATATACATCATTTCATTTACTTCCCACAACACCACAAATAAGTAAATATCATTATCCCCATTTTACAGATATTAGATATAAAAATCAGAGAGGGGAAGTGACTCCACTAAGACAGCACAGTAAGTGACAGAACCCAGATTCCATCCCAGGTCTATCTGATTACCAAGCTTGTGCTCTGAACCTCTTGACTGCTACTGAGTTCCTGAAATTAAATGTAACAGTGATTCTGAGGAGAGAGAGGGAATTGAAAGTCTTCCTGCAAGAGAAATCCTTTGTCTCTGGGTCCTGGAAGTTTGAGTGTGATGCTGATAGGTAGGAAAATAGGAAAGTGGGGAAAGGCGTAGAAGATGGAGGGAACAGAATGAATGAACATATAAAGGCGAATTTTTACAATCCCAGAGGATGTATGGGGAGAAACAAGTCAACTGCTTTGGCTTCCCAGGAAAGTTAAGATTCTGGGCTGAGGAGTCGGTATTCAACACCACAGGCAACAGGGAGGCACTGAAGCCAAACCTTATTCCTTTTGACTCCGAGACTCACCATTCTCTAAGATCACCAGGAGCCTCTTAATTGGTTTTCTTTTAGCCTTTGATCTTTTTCTTTCTATTTTCTCCCTCCAGCTTTAGGTCTTATGGACTATTTTCCTTGAAACTGTCTCTTTTCTTGACATCTGTGACACTACCTTGGCACTTTTCCTTTCCTTCGGTTACATTAACTTCTTTGCTCTATTCCCCATTCACTCTTCTTTCACAGGTAGCCCTCCCCTCGACTCCTGGCTTCAGCTCTCACTGCAACAGCATCTCTAGCACTGAGATTTCCTTTGCTTCTCTAGCTGCCTGCTGATCCCTCTACCTCCAAATGACCTGTCAAACGATGCTGTTTGAAGCTGAAGTCTTCTCTTAAAACCAAATCCCCTTAAGAGTTCTTTATTTTTAAAAAATACTTCCAGTCACTCAGGCATAACGTCAGCTGCTGTTTTTCTCCCCCCTTTGCATCGTCTCTCTTGGATACTTGCAATCCACTCATTCTCTCCACTGCCTCCTTCCTGGCCCACACAGAAACCTGATCAAAATTCACCTCAAAATTCTTCAATGGCTTTGTATTTCCTTCTGTACATAATCTAATAAACTCCTTAGCATGGTATTCAAAGGCGCTTCACAATTTGTCCCTCATCTATCTGTCTCTGTCTTTCCCTCCTTACCTTGTACTTCTAATTCCAGACAGAGTAACTCATTCTAGAGTTTCAAACATGCTTTCCCTCTGCCTGGAATTCTCTTCTCCGTTTAGTTCATCAGGCAAACTACTTCTCATTCTTCAAGTCTCAGTCCACACCATCTCCTCTGTGCAGCCTTCCCTGGTGCCCCCAGATGGACTCAGGGATTCTTTCCTTTAGACGCTGTTGTACCTGGTACACATCCCCATCACTGCACCAACTGCAGCACTCCCTCTCTGTCTGCACGTCGGTCTTCCCACTAGACTGTACTGAGGACGGAAGCTAAGTTTTTTCACATATGTACAACCTGCTAATAGGAGTGAATAGCTGCAGAATGAATAATAATCCCTTACATTTATAACCTACTTCATGATTTTTGAAATACTACAAATACTACAACACTTATATTCTCCTGTACACCTATACTACATTATTTCTCCTAATACGGTAGAAAATTGACTGAAACTCAGGAAGATTGAAGGACAGATCCTAGCTCACGTTGCTCAGATGTAAAAGAGATGAGATGAGAACCCAAGGTCTTCTGAAACCTTGTTCCACTGCCACACTGACAAGATTAGGAACTGGTTTTTATTTCTGGGCAAATTTGTATGAAAAAGTTGACCAATGTAAAGAACAACACGTTCATTTTTACAGTGTACAATCTGAATTCTTACAATTAAAATCAGCAACTGTTAATTTTGACATTTTTCGATTAGCATTTTGGGAGAGAGTAGTTAAGAAATAGAGACAGCCCTAGTCACTGTGACATTTTACGCATGACTGAACACAACTATGTTTTCCCCTATAATTAAAGATGATGGTGATCAAAATAAACATTAATGTGGGTTCATATGTGGTTATAAAGACCAATGGGGGGGTGGCAGTGGTGAGGGCAGAAGAAGTATTTCCACATAGCTTATATAATGAGGTCACCTTGTGATTCAGTCACCCTGCGGACTCCATCCCTGAAAGAAAGTCAAATCCCAGTTCTGTCATTTACAAGCTTTATAGCCTTGAATAAGCTTTCTAACCTCTCTGTAAGACAGGGGTAGTAACACCTGTCTCTCAGGACTGTGGTGAGAATTAAGTGAGAGATATTAAGTAAAATGTATTTTATATTTCTTTTATATCCTCCATAGTAACTAGCACACTGCTGGACTAAAGGAATGAACGTTAACCATAAAAGACTTTAAACATATTAAAAGATGACTGTGTGCTCAAACAGAACTTTAATCTTTAACGTTATGCAGCAGGGTGAAATGCAGTACCCTATCCTTAACTCCAATCTTTGCCCCTCCACACCTAACCCCACTACCTTTACAGCCAGAAAGGAAATCCATGGATCAGGGAAAAATGACTGGGGATGGATGTCATTCACTGTTAGTCACTGCAGGAAAACTTGGTAGTGTAACTTCAGGCAGAGAGTGGGGATAAGGACAGAGCTAACCAGTCCCTAAGAAATAAGGTAAAAGTTAAGCTAACAGGAGGAATATTAACCTCTCATGTAGATCAGAGGTTTTCAGGAGGATATAAACCTTACATTCAAGATATATTTGCTTTGCAATATTTTAGGAGAGAATCAATCACGTATCAGAGTTAAAGATTCTTCCCCCCAGAATTGTCTCCTCTCCCCTCTCCTGACAAAAGGCAGGGAAGGGCGTATCCAGAATAACAGAGGGTAGATCCAACCTCCATTCCATCTGTAGGCATCAGCAGCCCCTCGATAAGGATAATGGGAGACAAGTGATACTCACCCTTGGACAACTATAGGTTATAAGACAGTGAGGAACTGCCCTTACCTGATGCCCCTGTACCACAAGAGTTCAGAACTATGGAATCTTTTCAGACAAAATCTCTTTCTAAGGCAAGACTACCCTCTAGGGCATCCCTACCCTCTGCCCATTTACCGGTTTGGAAGTTTCATAACAGTTGTTATACATAAAATATACAATGGCACTATGTTTTTCTAATAGATTTTCACTTGGCACACAAGGGAGATAGTTAATCTTAAAGTTTCTATTTGTAGTACTGAAACACACTAACAAATGGACTCAAATATTTCCAGCATGGATGTTTTCTCCATTGTTCTAGCCAGAGTCACTAATGTGTAGTCACATAGATTTCATCAGCTCTGGTGATGACAAACTTGATATACAACACTATAGTGTTTCAGAGAAATAACACTTAAGTGTTCTGATATTCTTCTATGTGGTGCTCAGATGTGATAAAGTGGTACAGGGACAGCCAGCTGGCGAGGAACTGCTTACAACCTAAAGCCTATCCTAGCTATCTTACAATGTGGGCTGAAATAACATGTGCTGCTGTGGAATGTCTTTATATTATAGAGGTACTTGTGGGGAATTATTTAGGGAGACCTAGTGAGATTAGAATTATGGGGCAGAGAAGGATATCTGTCTGCAAAAGGTCTGCGTTCCCATCCACAGTCGAGAGTTGTTGGGAAGCAGTTACTTTGCCAGGGACCTTGCGTTCACATTCAAGTGGGGTCACTTGACAGTTCTGGCTAATGGAATACAGGCAGAAATTATATTCATTACTTCAGACCTAACCCGGAAAAATCTTCTCCTTTGATTTCCATGACCTTACTTTCTCTTGTTTCTCTAATATTATTCTTTTAAATTATTATTTGGCTCACCATTTTCTTCTAGCATTTAAATACACCTACTCTGATATGAACCTATTTATGAAACAGAAATAGACTCACAGACATAGAGAACAGACTTGTGGTTGCCAAGGGGGAGGGGGTTGAGGGAGGGATGGAGTGGGAGGCTGGGGTTCGCAGATGTAAGCTATTATGTATAGAATGGATGAACAACAAGGTATTACTGTTATAGCACAGGGAACTATATTCAATATCCTATGATAAACCATAATGGAAAAGAATACAAAAAAAAAGAATGTGTGTGTGAGTGTGTGTGCGTATATATATATATAAATATATATATATATATAAATCATTTTGCTGTACAGCAGAAACTAACACAACATTGTAAAACAAATATATGTCAATAAAAAAATATATCTATTCTGTTTTCATGCTTCCAAACTTCCTGCTTTATGCTCTTAACCTGGGTGATCTTGTTAAGTTCTATGGCTTCTACTGTCAGTTATTTGCTGATAACTCTTCAGTCCATAACCTCATGCCTTCAACTGTCTCTTTTCCTGTTTTCCAAGGTCACATTTCTACATATATTTGTTCATCTTCCCTTGGAGGCAATACTTTATAAACATGCCAAAAATAGGATGTCACCTCTCCCCATAAGCCTGTTCTTCCTCCTGCCTTTGTTCATGCTAAAACCCTTCCTCCTTTCAGAATGTTCTATGCTGGTCAGTCGCTTCACTATTTTCCATCATTGAAGATAAGTTCTGAAGTCATTTTTGATCCCTCCACCCTTACCTCCCATACACACAAAAAAAGACCAAGTGCTTTTGAGTATCTCCAAAATGTCTACCTTGCTCTCTGTTCTCACATTACAGGCCTTAGTGTTTCTCACCTAGACTACTGCTCTAAACCTCATAACTAGTATCCTGACCTGCAGTCGCTCCTCTTCTTCAACCCATCTTCTATATGCTACTTGTCAGAGCTATTTTGCACATTATCAGAGTTATATGATCATTGTCTCCTCCTTCTCACAAAATTATAGACTCCCTGTTATCTAGAGAATAAACTGTAAAGTCTTAAACCTGGCATTCAAGACTTTTTTCCTAGTGACACTTGCTATCATTCTCTCTGACCATGTGTCTTATTTTCTAATTATGGCTTCTCACAATTCCCCAAGGGCACTTCACGTCTTCACACTTGTTTTTGTCCCTGCCATTATGTTTTCTAGCCTGCTTACAGTGCTCTCCTGTGCCAATGCTGCTAAACGGAATCAACTCATCCTTCAAGGCTGAACCTGTCACTTACTCTGCAAAGTATTTTCTCTTTGTCTAGGTCCCTATGGTACTCAGTACTATGGCACTGTCATTGGTTGCTATGTGTTTGGCGTTCCTCTAGAAGGTCATGGCTCTAGTGTGGGGGTGTCTCAGTCACCTAAGTTTCTCTAGTACCTAGCAGAGTCCTTGGTGTAGAGTAAAAGTTCAATAAATGTTTCATGAATGAATAAATGCCACGCAGATGCGTTCATGGAAAAGCAACACAGGGCCTTCCAGACCCACTGTCTAATGCACTACCCAATTCAACCTTGAATTGGCAGGCATCTCTGTTGCCACGGATCAACTGTGAAATGAGTGTGACCACGACTCGAATACTGACCGTACACTGACAATCCTGATCTTTTTCATCTCTCATCTTAAAATGCTGCCTGCAGTTAAACTTATAGTCTGCTTATTGCAAATGACACCCACATCTTTACAAAAATGCTCGCCTCTATCTTCAGCTTTTCAGTTAGTAACTGCTTTGGCATGTTCTTTTTGTGGCTTTCTCGTGGAATCGGAATACAAAATACATCTCTAGTCAGCTTGTCTTACTGTTTCATATTCAACGTGGAGATGGAAGCGCTAACGATAAGGAGGCTATAAGTAAAGCGTGCCCAAGATGTACCTTTGTAGAAATGGGTGCAACAGCATGATTTCTTTTTAAACATAGGACTTGGATAGAAATTTGCTGCTTTCTCCCGCTATGCCTCACAGTCTCCTCCTGTGCTTCTGTTCTGTTAATGCATCACTGGCCCTAGGAAAACGGACGCTGTCTGCCTCTGCTGTGCCAGTGAAGCCTTTAGGCAGCTGGCAGGGCTTCATGAGGCGGCAGAGCTGTGACGCCATTGAACTGCCACAGTTTGAAACGCCAACAACAGGCACAGGAAGATGGATCACTTCTTCTTCCTTCACGTTCCTCAGCTCTTCCTTTGTACCTCCAGCACAGCACTCGGCCTTAAATTATAGCTGGTTATAAATATGTCTGTTAAAACTGCTATCCTGTAAGTCGTGGTACACAGATCTGTCTTACTTGTATTTGTATCCGCTGTAGTGCTTAACACAGAGCCTTGAATATGTTACCTAACAAACTGGGTGTGTGCCGAAATGCATGCCTTCACTTTCTACTGACGTGCAGGAGCAGAAAAACGGAACTACTTAACTGTGGGAAGAGTTTCTCAAATACTTCCAGTTGCAAGCTTAAAGTTAGTACCACTTACCACTTCTTTGTTCATTCATTAATTCATTATTTAACAAAATATTTGCTGAGTGCTGACTGTGTGCCAGCCACTCTATTAATCATTAGGAAGACCAAGGTGAGCGTGATAGGAAGGTTCCTATCCTCATGGAGCTCACTCACATTCTAGACGGGCAAGTGGACAATAAACAAGTATTCACAGACAATAAATTAATAAAAGACTAGAAAGTAAAAAGGTTGCTATGTTAAAGCCAGGAAGGACTTTCTTAGATAAGGTGACACGTGGAAGTCTTAGGAGGTGGCCATTAGGCTGCGACCTGAAGGAGTGAGGGATCTTGCCATGTGATGAGGGAAAGTGAGCTCCGGATAGAGCGAACTCTTAAGTGCAAAGAGCCAGGGGTGGAAAAGAGCTTAGCAAATTCTAGGAACTGGTAGATGACCATTTATGACCAGAAAATTGTGAGTAAGAGGGAGAACAAATGAACTTAATTAGAGAGGGTCGGCAGAAGCTATCTTTGTAATACAGGGCTTTGAAGGATCGGGCTTTGATTTTATTCTAATCACAACAAGAAGCCACTGCAGGATTTTCAGGAGGAGGTTACATAGGGTGTGGTCAGTAGAGGTGGAAATAAGTGGATACTTACAAGTAAAATTTGGGTGGTAGAACCAAGTGAGTATGCTGATGGCTACAGTGGATACATGTCTCACAGCTGTGGGTCCTTATGGTTGAGTGACTAGAAGGCTATTAGTGTTGATTTTACCAAATGTGGAGAATCAGCTGCTTTTGAAAGTCTAGAGACAGCCGAGTAAGTTGCTCCGCTCACAAAAAAAGAAAATGTGCTGTCATATCCCACTAAGCTGGCAGTAACGCATTCTGATCGCTGTGCCATGAATCTTGGTTTGACAATCTAGGAAAGCCTGTGGGATTCCCATCTTTTCATTCAGCCAGTGTTGCTTCAGAGACTCATTAACAGGACAAATTAGGCTCTATTTCCTAGGCTACTTTCAGTACCAAAAATTTCCCTTAAAATTTCCCTGCTCTACTACTTCTTTTTTTTTTTTTGCGGTACGCGGGCCTCTCACTGTTGTGGCCTCTCCCGCTGCGGAGCACAGGCTCTGGACACGCAGGCTCAGCGGCCATGGCTCACGGGCCCAGCCACTCCGCGGCACGTGGGATCTTCCCGGACCCGGGCACGAACCCGTGTCCCCTGCATTGGCAAGCAGACTCTCAACCACTGCGCCACCAGGGAAGCCCTCCCTGCTCTACTTCTTATGTGAAGTTGCTTTAACCCGTATTTGCTACACCTTAAAAAAGCAATATATATATAAAATTTAAATATATAAAGCAATATTATGTTTGTAGCAAAATCAAATATGGGAGAGTACAAGTGCCTTCTGTGTTTTCGTTAGCTGACTCTTCTGCATGCCTGCCAAGTCATAAAATGATGCTCTCTCTCCATCTTCTAAGCAGAACTACTTCTCTGTATATTTATTAACTTAGCAAACTTCACATGAGTTTTTATGACAGTAAAAATAAGTAGTTCTCAGTTTTAAATAGGTGTGGAGAAAAATTCTGATTACCAGCTTTCCCCAAACTTAATTTTGGACTTGGAAAAGGAAAAAAAATATGTTATAGCTGTACATCTGTGAAGACATGAGAGTTTTAACAATGGGGACAATTTACCTATTTGACTGATAGATGTGGGTTCCATGATTTATGCTGAGAGAAACAAATTTGTAAAGTTTAAGGACATCATGCCTGGGGAAACTGGACATATTCCCAGATATATATTAGATTTCATGTAATATCTTCCTTGCATTATATTACAAAACCATGACCCTGGGTCACTAGAATAATAGATATTCCATTATTATTCTGAGTCTCAAATTTATTCTTGATGCCAATAGGGAGTTAGAAAATGGTTTAGATAATAAGGACAAAATATTTATTGCAAATTAGACAAATCCCCCCAATTATTATAGATTAGTGAAATCTCTCCATGAAAATCACATATCGAAATCATGACACCAGAAGACTGACTTCCCCTTAGTGGTAGAAAAGAATTAGGAGTGAAGCAGATCTGGACCCAGAACAGTGATTAGAGAGCTAATATTTCTAGGCAGGTAAGGTCATCTACTAAGGGATATGGTGTTTGGTACACCTCTCCTCTCTCTGCATTAACTCTTCCAAACCTCCTAAAGGCTGACTTAGTTCCAGAAGCCTTTTTTTTCTTAGCATGATCTATCACTTTGCTGAATTCTTTCCTAATGCTTTTAGAAAGCAAAATCCATCTGCCAGTTCAAGGGGTTGTTGTGGGAGCCTGCAACGGCTGAGGAGCAGTAACCTCAAGTTCGTGCTTCAGTGAGGGTAAGGTTAAGTGTCGTTCTGCCTGGAGGCTCCTGCTTGGATTAAAAAAACAAACAGGGCTTCCCTGGTGGCGCGGTGGTTGAGAGTCCGCCTGCCGATGCAAGGGACACGGGTTCGTGCCCCGGTCCGGGAAGATCCCACATGCCGCGGAGCGGCTGGGCCTGTGAGCCATGGCCGCTAAGCCTGCGCGTCTGGAGCCTGTGCTCCGCAGCGGGAGAGGTCACAGCAGTGAGAGGCCCGCGTACCGCAAAAACAAAACAAAACAAAACAAAAACAAATAAAACCACCACAACCCTGCAACTCACCATTTTGTGGTCATTTCAGCCTTACGTATTCTTTAAGAAGCCAGGCTGTACAAGTTCCTGACACAGAATTAGTTTTCCTTTATAGGGAGAATGGCCTCTTTTTTTTTTTTTCCCTTTGACAAACTGCTTCTACTCTGACACTATGCTTTGTGACATGGATTTTGGAGCACCCAGTCTCCAATGTGTAATTTGCTAACATGGCCAAAATAATTAAGAAAAATCTTAAAGAACATTTATTGTAAGATATCAACTCTGGCCACAAGGAATTGAGTAAGTCCTCAACTGTCCTCACAGGTACAGTTAGGACTTGTGTAGCCTTTTCCCTTTTCCACCCACTATAAATCTGCTACTCTTAGTTTGAGGAAATCAGGCCAGCTCAAATTAGGCTTCCAAATCAAACCTCATTGGTTCTACAGCTTAAGACTCGTTAAAGTTTACAACAGGCTTCCTGCGTTTTATTCAAACAGTTAAAAATAAGGCAGCTGAGTCTTTGAATCTCTATGTCAAAATCTTACATGTATATACACATCAAAATGTTGATCTGAGAGCTGTTCTTAGGGAAGGGGAGGCTAATACCATGAAAACAGAGATAACAGGAAAGAAACAGGAAAAAAAAGAGTGGGGATTCATTCAGGGGTAGCCTAAAGCTATGTAGAAATATTAGGCAGTAATTGGACAGCACCACAAGGCTGGTGGCCCCAACTGTCTACTCTACCAGCCTCACATTTCAACTATCAAAGTCATTAATAGGTTGGATTATAAAGGCTGGTGACTTCTCTTAAATGCCTTACTTAAAATACGCAAGTTGCATTTAATGTTTTCTACTTCCCTGTTATGAGCATAACAACAGAGATCAGTTTATTAGATTAGTGAGTTAATCTGATAGCTCAGTGGCCGAGGGAATAACATATAAGAAAGATTAGTTTCAGAGTATGACAGAATATGACAGTGATGAATAGTGGGAAACAGAAGGCAGAATAAGGCGGTGAGGTCTAAGGCTTATGAGTGCTTCAAGGGGCAAACTTTCATCTAGAATGTAAATCTAAAATCTTAGAAGTTTTGATGTAATAAAAGATTTTGCAGTGATACTTTGCTTACAGTTTGATAAACACCAACATGCATATATATACAAATACCAAGCCAAGAAAAGGTATCTATAACTCATTTCTTTCTGTGACAGACGTGTATGCAACCTTAGGTCACTCTTTCTGGGATGTCAATTGTCTGCCCTGATTCTGGGACAACAGGAAATCTGATATTTAAAATAAGGAAAACTCTATCTCAGCTGCTGCACTGACCTCCAGCTCTGCTTTTTCCTCTTTCTAGTGCCATCCTCAGATTACTGACTCTCTTCACTTAGCAGAAGTACCTCCCTGGGTGGCCTATTTCTGATGAAGGTCAACTACTTTTTGGCTTCAGCAGAATATTCTCATCGGTGTCTAATTCCCTAATAAGGTCAATAAGTTCAGGGTGAAGACGTGAGTGTTGAAAGCCCAGGAAAACGGACTAGAAGAGATGTTCTGTAGCTTCTGAAAGTTCTCCTTACACAAGGTTATGCATGTCAGGCACTGGCCTACATAATGTGACTTCAGAGGCACTGAGTTAGTCTTCCCTGGTCTACTGAACCACATTAGATGTTCTAGAGAGAAGCTGGAGATGAAGTGGAGAACAGAGTGGGAAACAATGTACAGGAAATAGAGGCTGAAGCCATAATGGCAAACCCTGCCTGGAGGGAGTCCTGCTAATCAGACTCGCCTACAATGGAAAGCAATTACAGCCAGTTTCTTTGAAAGGCCAGCCTGGGCTTTGCCAGTGACATTTAATTCTTAGTGAATTTCCATCTCATTGACCCAGGGGGCCTCGAGCTCTGAGATCAATACCTTAGTAACAAAGCTGGTGCCAGACAGTGCTGGGAAGAAGGCTGAATTCCAACTGAGATGAAACGTGTAAGAAAGCTTTTTTGATAATGCCTGGTCCTGTTTACTCTCTGCCATTAAGTGATATACGATGATCCCTCAGCAGCCCTGAGTGTTATTCAATCACCAGGGAACAGACTACACAGCATTTGAAGTTAGAAGTGTTTGCTCTCCTTGTCCCAGCGCATCAGCCTCTTGCCAAAATGATTCTAGTTAATAAACAATGTTGAGAAGGTAAGCCTGTAGAGCCATGATATGGCTGCATAAATACCATCTTTTTCCCTTTGAAAGCCTGAGGGTTTTATCTGTTGTAAGGATACTGTTAATTCAGCGTTCGTCTGGCTCCCTTGGACCTCAGTTCTCAATCCTCTGAGACGTTCCAGGATAAGAGAGCAGATCAGCCAGCAAAGTTCCTCTGGAAACTGATTTCAGTGTTCATTAGGCAATTCTAGATTGGTCTCTTTTTCTTAACTATGTCGTTGCCAACTCTGTGTACCAACATCAGCAGCAGTACTAGTGGGATTTACAATAAAATCCTCTTGGGAATGGCATGCAACTCATAGACGAGACTCAGACCCAGGGTTTTTAAAAAAAATCTTGTGCCCCCAGATGCGGATAGCAGAAGACTCCTGCTGCCTATCCAATCAGCCACAGGATTTAGCTAAGGTGCCCCTGAAAGGTCTATTACTGCGAAGAGAGAGGAGGACAAGGAACATCCCCTGACCACCTTCTCCGTACTCTGTGCTAGTCTAGGCACTACACTACATGACCTCAATTCTCAACAGCTCTAGGAATTATTATTCCTTTTATGTAGATGAGAAAACTGTCTCAGAAACATTGTGTAATTTTCCAAAGGCCACAGTTCCTCGAAGAGGTAGGATTTATTAAGCAGGTCATCTGACTCTAACGTTTATGTTCTTTCCACTACAGCATGTTTCTTTAAAAAGTTTCCCTCTTAGGGAAGACAGCACAAAATCTACTGCCTGGCTTAATATCGTCATCAGAGTCTGGAACTGATTTTCTAATGAGTCAGCATGACGTAGGCTGAGCAGCATGCCCACAAGCACAGGTGTCTCTAACAGGACCTGGTGAAGAACATGCCTCACGAGTAATAATAAAATCCCAGCACGGTCAGAGACGGTCAGCCTCTGATGACTCACAGCGGAAGGCAGAGGCAAACCTGGCCTATCTTCTTTTTGAGTCACAATAAGCTCTGCGTTTGTCAGCTATGTTGTTGGTATCTTCTTTGTTTCCAGGAAATCAGGACTATACCTGCTTTTGAAAACATCAACTTTATTAAAGGAACAGTTCTTTCAAAAAGGAGTGTGAAGGAGTAGAAAGCACACCTCACTAGGATGCTAGAGATCTAGGTTCTACCCAAGAGAATGGGAAACAGTTTCATATCGAGTCTGGTTTGTTGAGCTGAGAGAGATTAAGCCAGGGTCAAGCTCATCAGGAGAGAGTGCCGGGGTAGATCAGTGACGTCTGCCATGGGTGCAGGATAGGGGAGCGGTGGTACACACAGCGCATTTGCCGTTCTTCTTTTAACTCCTCTTCCTTTCTCCCACCTGTTAACCTTATGGCTTTTCACAAGTGATTCAGCATTTTAAGGCCTTTATAGTAAAATAGGGATAATGACACTTTATTTATCTAAAGGTAAGGGTGGCTAAATCAGCTGATCTCCTCAAGTCTTTTTCAGCTATAAGGTGTAAGATTCCATTTGCCACTGTAAATCTTAGCATCAGCTGGGCTCTAATGGGGTCAGTCATTGGTGACTTTAACAATGGCATGGCTTTTAAAAGGGCACTCACAATTTTAAAACAATTCTGCTCTAAGTCAAAGAGGTGAACAATGTATCAATTCTTTCTGAAGAATACTGAGGAAGTCTGTTAAATGGTTAAATTAATTACCGCCTGGGGACTGCCCTGGTGGCGCAGTGGTTAAGAAATCGCCTGCCAAAGTAGGGTTCAAGCCCTGGTCCGGGAAGATCCCACATGCTGCAGACCAACTAAGCCCATGCGCCGCAACTACTGAGCCTGTACTCTAGAGCCTGCAAGTCACAACTACTGAGCCCGTGCTCCGCAACAAAAGAAGCCACCGCAATGAGAAGCCTGCTCACCGCAACGAAGAGTAGCCCCTACTCGCCGCAACTAGAGAAAGCCCGCATGCAGCAACGAAGACCCAACGCAGCCAAAATAAATAAATAAATTAAAAAAAATTAATTATAGCCTGTGAACCCTAGTGGAATCAGAGAAAGTTGTTTAGAAAAATACAGGAATGTAAGGAGCATTCTAAACATCTATGCAGATTTTGAGTCTTAAGGAAATAATATTGTGAGAAAATAAACTTCATCATAGCCTTGTCTTAAGAAGAAACAGAGATGATGCTTCCTTTATGTGAAATGTTCAATGAAGAACACTTCTCACTGTTTTCAATACCCATGCTCCATGCAATAAATACAAAATAGGCTCACAAATTGCTTATTACAGATCTATGGCTTACCTGGGATCACAGAGAAATTTGGTTTTCTCTCCTTCTTCTCTCCAGATAAGCCATTCTCGAAAAGAAGGATGTACAAACATACGAGTCATGTCTCTGCGCTTGATTAGGAACATGGAGAGGTTCTCCATTCTCTGCTGAAAATCCTCCCATTCTAGCGTGCCTTCAATGCTGCCAGCATTGATGGCTTGGAAGATATGTTCATCAGTCAGTGGGTGGAGAGAGGCCACTGCCACATTCAGGAGAGGCATCACCCGGTCAAAGGAAGACTGGGTTGGGAACTTCATATTGCACTGGAGTAAGTAAACCTCAGAGAGCGAAACAGGAACTACTTTGTAGCTAGAGCTCTTTAACACTAGATAGCCTTTCTCTATGAGGTCAAATGTGAGTTTCAGGTATAGATAGGACCCTTGACTGAGTGTCTTGAGATGAGAACTGAGTTTGCCAAATGTAGTATTGTCCATTTTGCCATTAAGTGAAATGTTATTCTGGATCTCTGAGCTGCTGTGTATCCGGTGCAGGATGTAAGCCTGCAGGTCCTGGTCTATGGCTTCATTCTCTTCTAGTCGATCCAAAAAAATCCTATGGAAAGGCAGCAGCTTGGTAATTTCCTAAAACAGATGGAGAGAGAGGGAGAGAGAGAGAGAGAGAAAGACCTTCAGTTTCCCCTAACTCTTGTGATAAACTACGAGGTCCACAAATTTATTCTGAACTTCTGAGTGGTCAAAGAAAAGAGGGAAATACGATCGAGTATTAGTGTCCATAGATTAAGACATATTAGTTGCACAGGAGGGACACTTTTCCTAATATTGAGACTTAAAATAACTTTTATGGGTCTTCATAAAGGGCACTTTAGGAGTGATTTAATGGTCACTATCCTAAATAACACTCACTCCTAAAATAGAAAAGAGAATGCCATCTAACTTCTGTTGTAATTTTTCTCAGCGTAAACCATAGCCTAATGTCAAAGTACAACTCACTAAGATAAATGTAAAAGGACTTAAAGAATGTCATATAAAAATGTGACCTTCTATCCCACTTGATAAAATGACTTTATTTTAATGTAGGTTTTTTGGAGATGCCTTAGCCCAAAGGAACACTTCTAATAGTGGGAAGCTTGGTACCTTGGTGATCTGCTTGGAAATTACATTGGGGGAAGGTGACAGGGCTTTGTGGTGACTCTCATGCTCTGGAATCCATCTTTTCTTATCTGCTTATAGACTTTGCTCCTGTAAGTATCTATTCCCTCTCCTGCATTAATTTCCTCTTCTCTTCTCTTTCTGTCTTGTCTCCACACAGACATGTGACTCCATATTCCTCCCTCCAACTACTATATCTCTGTTCCCATGTTTAGCAAAACCTAACAGAAAAGTTTTCTCTACTTACTGTATTTCATTCCTCCCTTCCCATTCTCTCCTCCACTTGTTGCAATCAGGCTTCAATCTCGTCACTTCACTGAAATGGTCCTTGCCAAGATGATCAGCAATCTTCATCTTGCCAAATCCAATAACCAAGTTTCATTTCTCTTCCCCCTCAACCTCTCAGCAGTATCTGACACAGGTGAACACATCTTTCTTCTCGAGTCCCCTCCTGCAGCTTTTGCTTCCACAGCATGCTCCCCTCGTCTTCCTCTTAGCACACTGGCTACTCCTACCCAGCCTTTTTGGCTGGCTCCTCTCTCATTTCTCAGTCCACCCAGGGCTCACGTCTCCATTCTTTCCTCTTATCTGGCCACCCTCACTCCCTGGAATAGTTGGGTCCCATGGTTCTAAATATCATCTATACATGGATGATGTCTAATTTCATATTTCCAGCTTAGTCATTTCTTCTGAGCTCTCATCTTATATCTCCGTCTACTCAACAATGACACCTGGATGTTTCATAGACAAACTTAATGTGTGATCAAATCAGAACTACTAAAATCTCCCCCCACCACAAAACCTCCACATGTCAATAAATGGTATTACCACTAACCCTACCACCAAATCGTAGGAACTATATATGATCCTTCTCTTTTCCTCAAACCAGCATCTACCCAGTTGCTCACCAAAACCCCACAATTCATCCTTGAATCTTCTCTCTTGCTCATTCCCACATCCAGCCCATCATCAAGTCCTTTTGATTCTTCTTCAAAATATACTCCAAATATGACCACTTCAGAGGGTCTCCACTGTTCCCACTCTAGTCTAAGCCACCATCACCTTTCACCTGTACTTCTGCTTCCATTCTTGATCCCCTACATATTATTATCTACACAGCCAGCAGCCAGAGAAAGTAAGTCAGATGTTATCACTTTACAAGGTTCCTTGGAGAGGCCTTTCCTATCTGCCCTTTCTAAAATATCTGTCATCCTCATTTATCCCTTTACTCTGTTATGTTTGTCTTCATAGCACTAACACTACCTAAATTTTTAATATATGTTCATTTTTTACTTTATTATTTGTGTTCCTCACTAGAATACAAGCTTTATGAGGGCAGGGATATTGTCTGTCTTGTTCACCATCGTATCCTCAGCTCTTAGAAAGAGCCTTTTATACTTGAAGTATGTAAAAAATGTTTGTGGAAATAATGAATGATCGATTATGAGGGTTCACTTTTAAAGACCTAGGAATTGTTTCATTGTCAGCTAAATAATTTTAAAAAGTTATTGGTTGAAGTGAATGAAGTATCTGGGAAGTTGTTGCAGGTCTTGATCTATGAAGACATTGACATTTGGACTTTGAGTGTATAGTACTTTTCCTGTTCTTTGGCACAGCTGAAAAATTAAAGTTACGTGGTCTACCAAGTCATACTTAAAACGTCTTTTGAGCTTGCACACGGCATTATATAAAAATATAAATGAAGAAAAAAACCAAAACCAAACAAACAAAAATTATATAAACGAAGCTATCTCCTAAGTACGTACTTAGTAAAACTAGTCAGAGACTGTGTTCCTGGAAGTTTCTTTTATTCATCTTTCATCTTTCACAAGCTACTGACCAATAATGGCGGATTACATAATTTTCAGTTGTAAAGATGCATTTACGTTGATTCATTCACATTCCTCAAATTACTTTGAGATTTTAATAACAAACATCTGCAAGTTGGTGGTCAGGATCAGAAGTACAGTCTTTGATCAAAGAAGGCAGACTGACCTAAATTGGTCAATCTATAGGAAAAATACTAAATGCCTGGGAGAGGGGAAAAGGAGGGCACCGAGACTATTTTCTGTATATTAACAACTGTTTTAAGGGAGTTGCATCAAAATAGTGGGATGGGTGTATAATATGCAAAATTTTAATGTTCTTTAAAAGAGGCTATGGTTAGGGGAAAAAAGGTTGAGAAACCCTGTTTCAAACCAAGGGTGAATATGTAAAGAATGGAAAAAACCAGCTCAGCTATACTGTGAGTGGTAGAGAAGGTGGAGTCATTTCTCCTCAGCCTGTATGCCTTTTACAGGCACAGTTCCAACATTCCTAGTCATTCTTCTAGGCCATAAACTGAGTGATCAGTGAGTGAGCAGGGATGGTAATTAAAAAAAACTCTTATCTCCCAGTTGCAGTAAATTTAATATAAAGCCTTAATATTGCCAATATTTCTTAGAAAAAGAAATATATAGAAGAAAGTCCATCTTCATGCTATAGAAAGTTGAGAAACAGAGGGAAGAACTAAAAAATCTGACTCTACACTGTATATTGAACTGAATTTTGCCTGGCATTAAATGATAAAAAACATAAAACAAAAGTCAAACAGTGAATTAGAGTGTTACACCATCTATTTGCTTTGCTATACTCATGACAAAGTCTAGAAAAGTGGACTTTCTTTTCATGCTTTTTGGAGGGACACTTTATCAAAACTTACCCAGAGCGATGGAAATGGGAATTTGAGCTAAGAGAGTAGTATACAGAGAATGCTCTCTCTAGATTGTATCTCTTACTCTCAAAATATGCTCGTTGGGAATTACTCTTGCTAGCGCTCTAGGACATGGTAGAGATTTGGAACTAAGGGTACAAGGACCTAGAATTTTTTCAGTTTAAGAACTCTCCAAGGGAAATAATTTATGGTCCAAAAGCAAACAAACACATACCTGTAAACTGGTCCTAACTGTTACAATTAGTTTCAGCCAGGAAGGAAATTTTCCAATCATTTTACTCAGAAATGACACAATTGTATCCCCATAATCCGGTTTGTGAAATTCTGCTTCATTTAATCCATCAATTAAGATGATGAAATCTCCATCTGGGATTTTTCTCTCTGAGATAGAAAGAAACAAATTACTTAATAATTACAAGTGGATAAGTGAGTTCTTTCTGGGTCTTTGATCACATATCTTCTTGGAAGAAAAAATCAGAAAAGGTCTGTTGTGTGTTTAGTGAATGCTAAGGGTACGTAATTTATTATAAACACGTGGAATAATTCATTTAGTGGGTTCACTTTGCTTTTCACCAGGTATGAATGTGTTTGTCACATAAATAATATATAAGGCATATGTATCATCATCATCATTTCCCCCATGTTATCAGTTGTGAGACAGCCTGAGCAATGCATTTATGAGAATTTGCACATGTAAATTTATTTTTCTCTCATACCTGAAAAAGCTGGAAAGAATGTTTTTCTCCCCCTCAGCCCCCCGGAATCTGACAGCATTAAAGAGAACAGTATCACATGTTCTTTGGGGAATTTCCAAAAAAAAGGTCTAATTTGGAGTCCACAGCAGTATATAAGACTGTATGTGAATACGTAGTAGGAAGGAAGGGATGGAGGAACAGAGAAAAGGAATCCCAACCAACAGATAGATCTACACTAGGCAGGCGGGATTCCAAGATCTTACAGAACCAGCAGCTTCCTAGACTATACCTAAAGCAGCTTCAAGGAGACCAGACCCTTACGTGATCTTTCCAGGGGAGCAGGAGCCATGTAGGAAAGACAAATATCTTTTGTTTCCCTTTCCCGCCTGGAGTCTATACTATCCTAAACTGACAAAATCAGTTTATCGTTAGGGCTAGGCTGCAGAAGACTTGGTAAGATTTCAGGTTTCCACTCCCATTAAATGCTTACTGATTCTTAAACAATACTGAACAATTAGAGATTAAAAAAATCCCCTGAATGAATATTTCAGTATAAATGAATTGCAAATAACAAGTAAAAGTTCCTAGTTGCTAGGACCTTACAGGTTCTGAAGAGAGGAAAGCAGGGGAAGAGAGAAAGAAGTCACTGGATGCCTGAAACAGGAAATAGGTTATATCTGAGGAGGAAAAAGGAAGTGAAGCTGGGGACAGAAGGAAAACTCTGAGGAACTCTGTACCACGTTGGCTCTTTTAGCTTTTGAAAGCGTCAAGGCTAATCGAAACTCTACATATTTTTGTTTCACATTTGAAAATATGCAGATTTTTTGCATGATTAATAAATCTTTATATTTCCCCTCTAAAGTACAAGCTTTACATAAAGGAGTTTAATTTCAATAGCCTAAGTACTATAAATTAGTTCTCAAATTATAAAGAGTTTCAACTATTACTTTCATCTGGTGACTTTCGGAAGAGAAATGAACTATGGATTTCAGCTCTCTAACTGTTAACAATGATTATTAATGAAATGGCATTCTAGATGATGTAGGGCTAAGAAAACACATTACTCCTTTAGGGAGTCCAAAGAATTCCGGAAGAGAGAGGAGTTGCTTGGAACTAATTGCGATTTACCCACACAAATGGGGGCTCTTAAGTTCTTGATTTTGAGGACCTTGGCTCCCTTTAGCATACTTGTGTTTTTAATTCCCATAGAGGAATTTTCTAATTGATTCTGCTTGCTGATATACTAGAGCTATCCTTTGTTACTGAGTAGAACCTTAAAGTATCGTGCAAAACGCTGACTCTCATTTTTTAAAGAAAAATATATAATTTGAAATCTAGCTCTTGAATCGAAATTGAAAGTGTTTTCAACTGAACTTTCCTGGAAAGAAAACTCCAGCTACCTTTAAAAAACTCCCTATTTTAAAAACTACTGTGATAAAATTTATATATAATTAATACAATTAATTGTGAAGATCTTAACTGTACACTTTGGTGAGTTTTGACAAACATGTATACTCATGTAACTAACATCCTGATCAAAGTAGAGAACATCTCCATCATTCCAGAGAGTTCCCTGAGGTTCCTTCCCAGTTCTCAATAGGCAGCCACTGTTTTGATTCATATCACCATAGACTATACTTGCTTCTTATGCTTGATATAATGTTTCTGAGATTCATTTATGTTGTTGAGGGTATTATTAGTTTCTTCCTTTTTACTACTAAGAAGAATACTGAGAATTTAATACTAAGATTTCATTTAATATCCATCGAATGAATATACAATTTGTTTATGTACTCTTTTGTTGAAGGAGCTTCGGTTGTTTCCAGTTTTTAACTACTATGAATAAAGTCAATATAAACATTTTTGTATGAGTCTTTTTGTAGACATATGTTTTCATTTCTTTTGGGTAAATACACAGGGATAGAATTGCTTGGTCATGAGGCAGATTTATCTTTAACTTTATAAGGAACTGTCAAATAGTTTTCCAAAGTAGTTGTACCATTTTAAACTCCCACCAGCAACGTGTGAGGGTTCCAGCTGCTTACCATCCTCACCGACATTTGATGTTCAACTTTAAAAATGTTAACCACTGTAGTGGGAGTAAAGTGGTGTCTCATTGTGATTTTAATTGGCATTTCCCTGACGACTAACGATGGCAAACACCTTTCTATGTGCTGGCAGCCTATTTGAATATCTTCTTTTGTGAAGCATCTAAATTTTTTGTCCATTTAAGAATCGGGTTATTTATCTTTTCAGCAATGATTTATAGAAATTCTTTAGATACTATGGATACAAGTGCTTTGTGACACACGTACACAGAGTGAATTATTTTCTCCCCTTTTATGATTTGCTTTTCCTTTTTCTTAGTGTATCTTACGTTGAGCAGACATTTAACATTTTGATGAAGTCCAATTTATTAATTTTTTCCTACATGGTTAATGATTTTTAGGACCTAAGAAATCTTTACCTACCCCAAGGTTGTGAAGATATTCTAAGTTTTTTCTATTAGCTTTAGAGATTTAGCTTTTATATTTTGGACCATGATCTATCTTGAATTTATTTTTGTGCACCTATGGTGTGAGGTAAGGATTAAGATTCATTTTTTTCTCCATACATGTATCCAGTTGTTGTAGCATCATTTGATGACAAAAATTCTCTTTTCCAAATTATCTTGGCATCTTTGAGAAAGGTCAACTGACTCCATATGTGTGGATTTCCTTTTAGATTTTCCATTCTGTTCCACTGACCTATTTATCTATCCTTGTGGGAATACCACCCTGTCAGGGGAGTGCAGAGCCAGCTCAAGCTGGTTCATGGGAGCTGACTGCTAAATTTCTTATGGTCAAATCAGGCCCCACCCCTGGACTGATTGTTAAACATTTACTAACATATTACTGCCTGTCATGATTTCTGTAGCTTTATACTAAATCTTGAAACCAGGTACTGTTGGTCTTCCAGTACTGTTGGTCTTCCAATTTTTTTTCTTTTTTAAGATTGCTTTGGCTATTCACAGTCCTTTGAATTTCTGAAAGTTGTCAATTAAAAAAAAAGTCCTGCTGGGATTTTGATTGGGATTATGTGGAATCTACAGATCAGTTTGGGGAAAAACTCCGATCTACAAACATGGCATATCTCTTCCATTTACTAAGTTCTTTAATTTCACTCTGCATGTTTTGTAGCTGTCACTGTGGAAGTCTGACACATCTTTTGTTAAATTTATTCTTAAGCATTTTGATTCTAGAGAAAACCGTATTTGCTCCAGTTATCTACTGCTGCATCAAACAGCTAAGAGTTACTCAAATGGCTGGGAAACGGAATCATCTGCAACAAAAACTCACATGTTTGGTGTCACGGCCAGAACGACTTGATGACTAGAACAGTCAACTGGAACACTAACATACGGCTGCTCCATGTGGTTTGTACTTCCTCACAGCAGGGTAAACTCAAAGTAGTCAGTCTTTTGACATGGCAATGCATACCCCCAAAAGCAAGTGTTTCAGTGAACAAGATGGAAGCAGCATGACCATTTATGACCTAGCCTCAGATATCACATAGCATCATTTTGTAGTATTTTATTGGTTGAAGCAGCCACAAGTCTGCTAAGATGCAAGGGAAGGAGACACAGACCCTAAATCTGGATGGGAGGAATGTCAAAGATTTTGCAGCCACGTTTTAAAACTGCCACACTACTTTTTAAATTTCAGTTTTCAGTTGTTTGCTGCTAGTATATAAATACAACAGATACTGCCTATGAACCATATAGACTGTAGCTCCACCTATGTTAATTCTCGTAGGCTTTTTTTTTTCTTTTGTAGATTCCTTAGACTGTTCTAGGTAAACAATCACATCTGCAAATAAAGACAGTTTTACGTCTTCCTTTCCAATCTTTATACTATTTGCTTGTTTGTTTTCTTATTGTGCTAGCTTGGACCACACATGGAATGTCGAATGTTAAGTCGCCTTGCTCCTGATAGTAGGGGAAATGTATTTAATATTTCATCGTTACCTGCATGTCCTTTAGGAGACTAAGTTTTCTTCTATTCTTAGTTTGCAGAAAGTTTTTATTAATTGTAATATTTTGTTAAATGTTTTTCTGCATTTGTTGAGATTACAGATACATATTTATATAAAGACATATAGATTTTCTCATTTATTCTGTTAATATTATGAATTACAGTGATTAACTTTCAAATGTTAAACTAACATTGCATTCCTGGTCAAGTAAAACTAATCATTTTGCTATTAGTGTGTTTCAGGATTTTGCTATTATGGTTATGAGGAATACATGTCTGTAATTTTCTTTTCTTATAAAGTCCTTATCATATTTTGGTTTCAGCATTAATGCTTGTCCAATAAAACAAACTGAGAAATGTTCTCTTTTCCTTTATTTTCTGAAAACATTTGTGTAAGATTCATATTATTTCTTCTTTAAATGTTGGATACAATTCATTAGTAAAGCCATCTGAGCCTGGAGTTTTCTTTTAACTTACAAATTAAATAGATAAGAGCTAGTCAGATTTTCTCTTTCCTCTTGAGTCACTTTTGGTAAGTTGTGTTTTTTATAGAATTTGCCCAATTTAAGCTGTTGAATTTGTTATATAGTTCTTCATAATAATCCCTTATTTTTCTTTTAATGTCTGTAGGAACTGCAGTGCTAGCTCCTCTTTCATGCCTGATGTGTTTTCCTCTCATTTTCTTGATCAGTCTTCCTAGGGGTTTATTCATTTTAACTATTAATTTTTGTCTATTTCACTGACTGCTGCTCTTGCTTTTTATTATTTCCTTCTTTCTGCTACCTCTGGTTTTATTTTCCTCATTTTTTTCTAGTTTATTAAGTCATAAACTTAACCACTGATTTTATGTATTACTCAGTTTGAAATATTCTGTAATTCGCTTTGTGATTTCTTCTTTCTCTAATGGGTTGTTTAGAAGTACACTGCTAAATTCCTAAATATTTGGGGATTTTATGTGTATTGATTTCTAATTTAATTCCATTATCTCAGAGAACATTTTCTGTAAGATTTTAATTTCTTGAAAATTTCAGACTGATTTTATGGTCCAGAATAAGGTCCATATGCACTTGA
This sequence comes from Stenella coeruleoalba, assembly GCF_951394435.1. Lineage (NCBI taxonomy): Eukaryota > Metazoa > Chordata > Mammalia > Artiodactyla > Delphinidae > Stenella > Stenella coeruleoalba. The sequence continues at coordinate 46,195,258 of NC_137165.1, read as the reverse complement.
AAAGAATGTATATTGTGCAGTTATTGGGTAGTGTTCTATAAATGTCAGTTGGATCAAACTGGTTGACAGTGTTGTTAAAATCTTCTATATATTTACTAATTTTTGTCTACTTGTTCTAACAGCTACTGAGAGAGAGGTGTTAAAATTTCCAGCTATGACTGGGTATTTGTCTATTTAGCTCTTTGGTTCTATTAGTTTTTGATTCATGCATTTTGAACCTCCATTATTAGGTTCATACACATTTAGGATTACTTTATCTTCTGATAAATTGGTCCCTTTATGTTTATCAAATGCCCCTCTGATAATACTCCTTGTCTTGAGGTCTACTCTGCCTCACATTAATAGACCCACCACAGCCTTCTTATGCTCCATGTTTATAGAGTATATATTCTTCTATCCTTTCACTTTCAAATCTGTGTCTTTAAATAACCTCTCCTGCAGACAGCATATGGTTGGGTCTTGTTTTTTTTTGTTTTTTTTTTTGTTTTTGTTTTTTTTGCCGTACGTGGGCCTCTCACTGTTGTGGTCTCTCCCGTTGCGGAGCACAGGCTCCGGACACGCAGGCTCAGCGGCCATGGCCCATGGACCCAGCTGCTCCACGGCATGTGGGATCTTGCTGGACCGGGGCACGAACCCGTGTCCCCTGCATCGGCAGGCGGACTCTCAACCACTGCGCCACCAGGGAAGCCCTGGGTCTTGTTTTTTATCCAGTCTGACAGTTTCTGCCTTTTGATACAAGTATTTGGTCAATTTAAATTTAATGTAATTATTGATATGGTTGATTTTAATCTCTCATCTTGTTCCATACTAAAAAAAAATATTCTGTTCTTTCTTTCCAGGCTTCTTTTGGATTAATCAAACAAGTTTTAGTATTTCATTAATTTTATAAATTGTGTTTCCAGTTATTGCTCATGATGGTGATTTTCTTTTAAGGGTAAGAACATGGGAATTTGACAGAATAATTAAATTCACTCAGAACAACATTTACCAATGGGGATATCTAAAGCTGGTTATGGAGACCTAAATGAGAAGCAAATATATCTAGTAGCAAAATTAAAAAACACATGAATTATGGTTGAGAATCCAGAGCTGAGTCTGCATGCATCTGGATATTCTCCTTGAATTAGCCTTAAGATGTAGATCCTTGTATCACTGACTTTCCTTCAAGGTACCCCTACATGTGAGCAATTTCTATGTTCACTTATTTGTTCAAAATTTATTTCCTGAAATGCCTATGTCCAAGGTGAGGTAACCACTATGAAGGATAAAAGTTGAACAAGAAAAGGTTCCTAACTTCAAAAGCATGCAATTTAGTCAAAGGAATAAGTACAGAAATAACTAATTCTTATAAAGCACAAAGTATAATATCTGACGTATAATAAATGTTCAATAAATGTTAGTAATAAAAATTTAAGTTCTTACTATACATACAACAGTAATGTATGAAGTACCACAAGTGAGATTTAAAAAAGAAAAACCTGTTGTCAATTTGGAAGGATACTGTAACTTACTGGAGGGGGCAGGTGGATCAGCAGGTATTTCATGAATGAGGTGGTATTTAAGGTGGTCCTTGAAAGATGGGTAGAATTCTGACAGGTAGAGATATGAGGAGAAGGTATATCAAGAAAAGGAAACAATGAACAAATGTATGGAGGCAGGAAAATGGAGGGGAGTATTTAAGGATTAATGGATACTTTGGTTTACATGTAAATACAGGGTTCATAAGGGTAAAAGGTAGATAATAAGGCTGGAAAGTAGGCTGGATCCAGGCCATTAAGTACCTTAAATGATAGGTCAAGGAGCTGGAAGTTAATTCAGTGAGGTAATAGGGAAGCACTGGAGGTTTCTGAACAGGGAAATTTAGTGATCAGAGCAATGCTTTACGAAGCTTTATCTGGAAGCAGTACATAAAGTCTAGAAGACTGGAGAGACTGGGCAGAGACTACCCACCAGGTATGCCATTAATGGGTTAGAGGTGTGCCTAAAGATGAATCCCTTCAGCCCTCAGGGCTTCGGGGGATTTGTGCAGCTGTAGCCTCAGGGCCAGCCATGTCCAGCCACGAGGAGGCATGATTTTTTATCTCAATGTGCTAAACAAATTTTAATAATTTTCCAAGTGTGTTATGATGTGAAAGAAGCACTAGACCAGAAAACCAGAGAAGACCAGGAAGGGTAGCAACACACATGTGATATCATGGGCAGCTGAGCAGCCTTCAAGGTAACAGTGGTAGGAATGACTCTGAGATTAACGGATGTGAGAGACATCAGGAGGGCAGAATTAACAGGATTTAAAGATTGACTGAATGTACAGAAATTTCTTTTTAAGTTTGCTCAAAATACTTGCAGAGAAATTCCAATGTTTAAAAAAGTCTAGGGTATGGTAAAGCTAATAGGTAGGTCGTAGAAGTACAGATAGACGTCATCAGCATTGAGAAGAGAAACTCTGATATCCAAGTAACTGGCATGGAAGTTCACATAACTGAAGATAGAGGCCGGAAGAATGTAAATTCTTATAAGTATCTCTGAAATGCTCGAGAAAAGTATATAAGTCTCTCAGGAATAAACAGGATTGCTCAGCAATCTCATGCTTACTCAGGTCCTTTTCTTCGGCTTCCAGCACTGACAGAACATTAGGAAGGGGGTGAGGCAGAGAGACGGGTGAAGGAGGAGATGGTTACATTTAGGTCACAGCCGACACTTGAGCTACAGAGTTAAAACGGAGGAAAGGCACGAGGCGTGAGAGGGGGATGGATCCCATTTCATTTTCCCCCACTTCTTAAAAATATCTTAACACCTTTTAGTGGACAATTAAGTAATTTTTAGCATATACAGTTATGCAACTCTACATGCCATTTCATTTTACCTGACTGTGGAGTAATAAAAAAAAATAGCAAATATAAAAACTGAGGATGTTTCTAACCATAGAAACTCCACAGCACTGGGTTGGAGTCATGGCTTTACTGATTTATTTGAACTCCACGGAAGGACTGGTAGCTCTACTACCTTTAGTTCAAGAGAAATGCTTTATATTTGGAAATAAGAATGAGAATTTTTACAAATAAAGGAGGAAGTAGCAATTCCTGGAGGAATTTTTATTTTTTCAGGTAAAACCTCTTATTTGTTAACTGTATCCTGTAGGAACATTTAGTTTTTGCAGTGTGATAAAAATGATCATTTTTATAGCATGACCCCAGGTGAACTTGGGCTTCAGAGCCTCCACCTTCCACCTGCTTTGCACCTCATCTGTACCTTTGTGGAGATTCTCCAGGGGCTCCAGCACTCCCCTCCGGAAGGAGGCCATGGGATCTTGAACACAGGACCGAAGGCTCAGCATGCTCTGTAGGTGAGGCTCCCGGAGAAGCTGCTCCCGATAGGCCGCCAGCTGCGGTGAGCGGCAGAGCAGGGCAGCAACATTGTGGACGAATTCCGGCACCAGGCAGGTGTAGGCATTATCTGCTTGGCAATAGTGATAGGCAACCACCTAAAAAAGAAAGATGAGAACACAGACAGGTTTATCAGTAGCAAGAGCAACAGTCATGGTTACTGTACAATCATTCTCTAACACTGTCTTCTGTCTCCCCACTCCTCAACTTCTTCAAGTAAAAATAAAAGCTGCTAAACTTTGAAACTGCCTGATTTATCTAAGATCAGAAATTTGACCCAATATTTCTCTTGTATATGTATGGTATCATAATTCATAATTAAAATTTATAAATACAAATTGAGTTTTCCCTCTGGATTTTAAGAAATAGGAAGCAGGCCTGAGAATAAAGATTTATATTAATCTCTCTAATATTTATTCAGCATAGAGTAGTAGAGGAAAGAGTCTGATATTGTAACAAAGCATTAGGGATAAAATAACCAGAGAAATACCATATGTTAGACTCAACAAACATATGCTCCTAAGGCATATTTTAAAAATTATTAAAAAATTACAATTTCATTATAAACATCTTATAAAAAATAAAATGACTCTGACTTAAGAATTCTCACTATGTATTTCCTGAGCACCCAGAGAGAATCAGAATTAGATAACAGGAAGCAGAAAAGGAGTGAGATTTTTGTCAGATGCAGGTGTTAAATTCAAAGAACTTAGAAAATGTATGCATCTTAATACCGTTCACGGTCTGGCCTGTCAGGCTGGAACCTGCAATTTTAAGCTCTGGTTTTTTTGTGTGTTTTTTTTGCCGTACGCGGGCCTCTCACTGTTGCGGCCTCTCCCGTTGTGGAGCACAGGCTCTGGATGCGCAGGCTCAGTGGCATGGCTCACAGGCCCAGTCGCTCCGCAGCATGTGGGATCCTCCCGGACCGGGGCACGAACCCGCGTCCCCTGAATCGGCAGGCAGACTCTCAACCACTGCGCCACCAGGGAAGCCCTGTTTTCTTTTTTTTGTTTGTTTGAATTTGCACAGGATTCGCTCTATACCTTCTGGTTGTTCCCTCTGCCTCAAGGTCAAGTGCAGAGGGTGATTTTAATCTAGACCACTCTGTTGGCTCAGTACTACCTACAAAAGTGATGGGATTGTGCAGATGACAAGAAACTGCAGGAGAGATTCAGCCTGAATGTATGGAAAGCATTGACATGGTGCTCAGAACATACAAGCGCACAGTAATGTTAGCTGATGCCGCCACCACCATCATCATTGCCTTCCTTCTCCTCTTTCATCACATCATCTCCATCAACATCACGGTCATCACCAAGGTTCTGTATACCCTCTCCTTTTCAGCTACTGGCTTTGTAACTACAGGCATTTGAAATTTGCCCTAGGAGCATGCATAGATATACCACTGGGACCCCAGCTCCTCAACCATCTCTCAGAGAACAGTCATCCACGAAAGTGTTCTGCTTTGAAAAGACTTAATCTAGCTCTTTAACAAATGCTGGGGTTTCCCTGGTGGCGCAGTGGTTAGGAGTCCGCCTGCCAATGCAGGGGACACTGGTCAAGCCCTGGTCTGCGAAGATCCCACATGCTGGGGAGCAACTAAGCTCATGCACCACAACTACTGAACCTGTGCTCTAGAGCCCATGAACCGCAACTACTGAGCCCATGTGCCACAATGACTGAAGCCCATGTGCCTAGAGCCCGTTCTCCGCAACAAGAGAAGCCACCACAGGGAGAAGCCCGTGCACCACACCAAAGAGTAGCCCCAGCTCGCCGCAACTAGAGAAAGCCCACGCGCAGCAACAAAGACCCAATGCAGCCAAAAATAAATAAATAGGTAAATAAATTAAAACAAAACAAAAACCCAAATGCTGGAAATGTCACTTTTTAAAAAACACCTGAAATTGTTCTCATTAAGCATTAAGAAAACTGAACAATACAGGAAATGTTACTACACATGTTAAGCTGAGGATAGGAATTGCTTGTGAGTGAAGCAATGATGTCTGAGCACAGTGTGGAACTGGAAATGAGGAAGTGTACTTAGAAATCTCCACTCCTTTCTGTAGACAGATTGATTACCGACCTTAAGCACAACATAAGGAACCCAAAGAGAAAACTTGGCAGCAATCCATCTGTGCTCTCAATGAACAGTGAATGTCAATGGTTATGCCCACAAGGACACAGATCTCCACTTTATAAAAAGCAAACAGCAAACCTCTGAATCAATATGAACTTTCATCATATTCTACCTCAATTGATTTCACATGTCGAGGCAAAGCACAGCTGAGCAAATCAGCTGTAACTTACCCTTTACCTAAAGTAACGGGATAGGAGTTTGAAGATAAAAATTCTAAAATTTAGGAAGAGGGTTCTTTTACTGATTTCATTAAAAATCATCTGCGCTCTTGGCTGTATGAGGTTTTATCTAACAAAGGTCATTGCTAAAGTTGCCCCTTCTGTGGCTGCCTTTCTTTCTTTTAATTAAAAAAATTTTTAGGCATTCTAAATATAAAATCTCGATTCCTCTGAAGAATTCAGGCAGAAAGACCATTCAACATCTTCATGAAATTTGTAGTTTGACTCAGAACTGATCATCTATTAGACATTTCAAAGCAGCTACATAGTATGTAAATGTACACACAATCTGTCAAAAACACTTGGTACTTCCCCTTAAATTGTCTATTGACATTATCTACAACTTTTCCTACATATGCAAATAGGAAACAAGTCTGGGAATGTAGTTTTCTCCTGCATTCTCTCATTGTACTAGTGTTCAGTGATGGATAATAGATCACTCCCTACAGCTCTGAGGAAGTCATCACAGCCACCCATACTCAGTCACTATTATTACAACTTCTTGGAAATGGTTCAGAATTAGTCCACCCTCAATAAATCAGCAGGTAAAACCTTTCTGCTTGGTGAACTCTTGTCTCTCACAATGACCTGTTGAAATTTCATTTTCAGCTATGTTTTTCTTATGTTATTACTTTTTTTCCATCTCACATTTTCCTTATGTTAAATCTCTATACTTTTGATTAAAACAATTCTATCCAAAATATATCTAATATAACCAAAAGTGTAGTAATTCTTTGAAGAGGACAGTGAGTAACTTTTAGATTAATGCTGTGAGGGAGGAAAAAAAAGGCCAGGTTTGTAGACTATACAGACCAAAAAAAAAAAAAAAAAAAGAAGACTGGAGGTCAGTATCGCCTTGGGTATAAAAAGGTTTTGATTTAAAGCTATACACAAGAAATGATACAACTAAGCAAAATCCTCATCAAAGGCCTTAATCAAATGATTGAATGGCAGCAAACCTGTCAGGCTTGTGTTAAAAGTCCCAGGCCTTCACTCTTTAAAGAGTCTTTTCTACTTCAAATGAATAATCTGTGACAGGATTAAGCTAATCTCACATAAAGAAAAGGCAGCTTTGAATATCTGGAACTCATTTGGACATAAAAATTTAATTTACATCATGACTGGCATTTGCATTACTTAAATTCTAATGTTGTCATTGACCTTCCTTCAGGTCTGCTCTCATATTCTTATTCCCTGTCTCCTTCTCATCACTTCTTGAATGCCCTCACCACCACCTGATTGATTTCTGACTCAGCGCATCCCTTCCAACACTCCGGGTTACTTTGGCTTTTTGTGTTTCTAGGGACCTGAAGGCTCAGTGTCAAAAACTACTTTCTCTGCCTTTTCTCCTGTCCCTCAACTCTGACTCTAATCCCCATCCTGGGACTGGAAGCTAAGAATAATTCCAGACTTGGGTTCGGCCTCAGTAATTTTCCAGCTTGGAGCTCTAACTTTTTTTTTTGTCAGTATGACTTTTATTTATTTTTTAAAACTTTTTATTTTGAGCTAATTTTAGACTTAAATGTTGCAAAAAGATGTGAGTTTCCGTATATCCCTTACCCAGCTTCCCTTAACATTTTATATAACCGTAGCATAATTATCAAAACCAGGAAATAACACTGGCACAACACTATTAACTAAAGGCAGTATTCGAATTTTGTCAGTTTTCCACTAATGAGCTTTTTCTGTTCCAGCATTCTATCCAGGACCCTGTGTTGCATTTAGTTGTCGTTTCTCCTTAAACTCCTGTAGTCTGTAAGAGCTCCTTAGTCTTTGTCTTTCATACCTTGACACTTTTGAAGAATCCTGATCTGTTATTTTGTTGAATATCAGTCAACGTGGGTTTGCCTAATGTTTTCCTCATATTCCAACTGAGACTTTTGGGCAAGAATACCACAAAAACAATGTTGTGTCACTCTCAGTGAATCATGTCATGGGGTTCATGATGTTGACATGTCTTGTTACCGGTGATGCTGACCTTGATCGCTTGGCTAAGATAAAGGTTTCTTCTACGTTTCTCTACTGTAAAGTTACTGTCTTACCCTTTGTAGTTAATAAATATCTTGGGGGAGATACTTTGAGAGAATGCAAATCCTGTTTCTCCACAAATTTTTGCCCATTACTTTTAGTATCCATCGGTGGCTGCTGTCTGCAACATTATTATTATTGTGATGCTGTACAACACGGTGACTATAGTTAACAATACTATGCTGTATAGTTGAAAGTGGCTAAGAGAGTAGATCTTAAAAGTTCTCATCACAAGAAAAAATTCTGTAACTACAGGAGCTGATGGGTATTAACTAAACTTAGTGTGGTAATCGTTTCACAATATATACACATATCAAATCATTATGCTGTACATCTTTAACTAATACAATGCTATATGTCAATTCTATCTCAGTAAAACTGGGGGAAAAGCACTATGAGAGAGGAAATATAAGATGTTGGTACAACACATCTAAGTAAATAGGAGAGCCAGAGAAGTCTTCTTGAAAGTAAAACTTAAGCTGAGATCTAAAGGATGAGGTGGAGTGAACAGGCACAGGAGTGTCCCAGGCAGAGGAAAGCAATACGTGCAAAGGCCCTCAGGCAAGACACAGCTTTACACTTTCAGGAAATCAGTTTTAGTGTGGCTACAGTGGAAGTGAGCTGGGGGTAGTAGGAGATAAGACAGAGCAGAGGTTTTCATCTGGGGTGGCTTTGCTCCCCACGGGACACTTGGCAACGTCTGGAGACAGCTTTGGTCATCACAACCGGGGGTGGGAGGATGCTACTGGATAGTGGGTAGAGGGCAAGGACACTCCTACACATACTACAATAAACAGGAAGGCCCCAAACAAAGAATCCTCTGGCCCACAATGTCAATGGTGCTGAGGCTGAGAAAACCTGAGCTAGATATAAAAGGTAAAAGCCCTTTATGCTAATACATGTGATGTTTCAAGAAGGGAGTGTGGATTCCATTTAAGGGCAAGGAGGAGCCATTGACAGGTTTTATGTAGCAAGAAGAAAAATACGTTTTAGAAAGATTACTCAGGCTTCAGTATAGAGAACAGACTACAATTTAGTCACTCATTTAACACATATTTCTGTGCAAGGCATTGTGCTAGGAGCTGGGGACAGAGTGGTGAACAATAATTTAAATACTGACCATTCTGGTGAAGGAGACAGATAAAAAACACAAGATTGACAAAGGAATACATAAGGTTGTTTCCCATATTCAGTATCCTGAATGTAGATGTAATCTGGGTCTCACTATAAAATTTCAGTGTTAATTTTTAGAGGAAAAAAGCCCTAGACACATTTTATAAAACATCATCTATAGGTTACTTGTTTAGTTCTGATCACATTTCTCCTAAAATGTAAATCTTTTAAAAAATACCCAACTGGAACACAAACCAAATCTTATACTTCACTGTTGTCATTTTTTGTTTTTCTCTCTCCATGTGTGTATGTGTGGCTTAAGTCTCTGTATTATGCTCAACACACATGTGTGAACTGCTGAAATGATCACTTCCTTGGCTGATAGCTTTAACAGTATCAGCAACAATCTCAGGAACCGTATCACTTGACATCCTCCTGATTTAGTACAGAACTAGTCTCTTGGCAAGGATGACATTTCAGTTTTCTTTCTTTCATAGATTTCCTTCGGTGAAAAAAACCTTTGCTTTTTGTATCACTGTGACACTTCTTAAAATTAGCTGGCTTCTCTAATTAGCTTTATTTCAGATGTATTAGCTTCTTAATATAAGGACTAAGCTAGTGACAATTTACCTAATGTGACAAGAGCTTCTAGATGCATAAAAACTTTTTTTAAAGACTTTTTTTGGGATGTGGACTGTTTTTAAAGTCTTTATTGAATTTGTTACAATATTGCTTCTGTTTCATATTTTGGTTTTTTGGCCGCAAGGTGTGTGGGATCTTAGCTCCTCAACCAGGGAAGCTAAGCTAAGCAAACCCGCACCCCCTGCATTGGAAGGTGAAGTCTTGACCACTGGACCACCAGGGAAGTCCTGCATAAAAACTTTTTGAAGAAGAATTTTAGGTCAGCAAAATTTCTGAAAGGTGCCCCTTCATTATGACTTCCTTACTTTAAAGCCACTCAATTATCGACAGATTTTCCAAAAGAACACTAAACAAAAATCCTTCCTGTCACACTACAGAGGCAGCACAGTGGTTAAAAGCATGGACTCTGGAGCCTGCCTGCCTCAGTTTAAATCTGGTCTCAAGTCATGTACTAGTTATCTCAGCAAGTTGTGTAACCTCAGAGCCTCTGTTTACCTGTGAAATGGAGAGAAGAAGAAGACTCACTTCATTGGGGTGAATACTGGCTCTGTATCCTAGCTCTGCCATTTACTAATAGTAAGACCTTGGGAAAATGAACTATCACTGAAGCACAGTTTCCTCATCTGTAAAATGGGGATGATAATGACCACCTCGCAGGCTTAAGAATGAAGAAGTGAAATAACAACTATAATGTAAAAAGTACTAAGCTCAACACGCATTAAGCCCTCAGTAAATGGAAGTCAGCCTCCCCTTGTCTGGGGAAGTCTGCATGTATGATCACTGGGTGGCAACAGACTGAAAGCCTGGAAAATCTTTGGTTGTTATAAAGTCACACACCCAGGAGAGGCCCCGGATGAGATCTCTGCACCGCTCTACTGTGATTATACTTCAGAACACGTAAGATTAACTGGAAACACATTTAAGAGATGTACATCTAGCAAAACCTGTTACTTCAAGTGGGAAGTGTTTCTTCAATAAATAAAATTGCTTGAAAGTTGTGACAAGAACTCTTCAATGTTCTCAATTACGAAGAAGCATAAGAAGCGGCAGGCATACCACGAAATACCAATGATAACTGATGATATACAAGCACCAATCCTAAGAACTCTGGCTAGCAAATCAAGAAGTTTTTCAAGGACACTTTTAGTTCTCGTATATTAGCTTACTTTATCAAAATACTAACTGGTTTGAAAAGATAATTTCTGCTTACCAGTTTGTTACAGATGAGAAGCAAGGTTGCTGGCTTCTGCTCTATGCTCCTACAGCACAAACTTACACCTGAACTGCAACCTGTGGCACAATTACTGGGATAATATTCAATTTTAATCTAAGGGGCCATTTGTTTTAGATTTTTTTTTTTAGTGTAAACTTCACAATATCCCATCTCTAGGTGTGAACAGATGTATTTATATTTTGTTTAAGGAAGAAATAAGTGTGAAATTTTAAATATGTTCCTTGAGTAAGTGTAAATAATCACTAATTTCTCACTTATAATATTTAACATTTTCCAAATATTGAACTAAACATCAATTTTAATCTAAAGGGCCATTTCTTATATAATGTTTAATATAAATTTAAAAATATCCCATTTCTAGGTACAAAAGACATTTATTTATATTTTGCTTAAGGAAGGTATAACCATGGAATTTAAAATGTGATCACTTTTCAAGTAAGTACAGTCACTAATTACCTACTAAAAATAAATAACATTTTCCAAATACTGAACATAAACATCTTGGGACTTTTTCTCTTGATGAGAGAGAGGCTAAGAAGTGACAGCATGGGGAGACTTCCTTTTTAGCACTCATCACCATCTGACATATTACATATTTGTTTGTTAATTGGCCTTTTCCCACCACAAAAATGTGGGCTACATAACAGCAGGGATTGTGCCTGTCTTGTTCACTGCTTTAACTTCAATCTTGTGTTATAGGCATTCCAAGCATATATTCTAAATGAATAAATAAATGACTGTGATGATGAAAGCTCTTCAGCATTTGTGTATTTCTTTCTTTCTTTTTTTTTAGCATTTGTGTATTTCTAAGATGACAGTTATTCTGATTGTTCTAAAGAAGAGGCAGGAGTCAGCTTAAATGGAATATTTAGAAAAGTAAAACAAAGATGTCTTTTTTTTCTTTTTTTTTTTGGCTCCACTGGGCCTTCGTTGCTATGCACGGGCTTTCTTTAGCTGCAGCGAGTGGGGGCTACTGTTCGTTGCGGTGTGCGGGCTTCTCATTGTGGTGGCTTCTCTTGTTGCAGAGCATGGGCTCTAGGTGTGTGGGCTTCAGTAGTTGCAGCACGCAGGCCCTAGAGCGTGCAGGTTTCAGTAGTTACAGTGCATGGGCTCAGTACTTGTGGTGCACTGGCTCTAAGGCATGTGGGCTTCAGTAGTTGTGGTGCGCAGGCTCAGCAGTTGTGGCTCGCGGGCTCTAGAGCAGAGGCTCAGTAGTTGTGGCACACGGGCTTAGATGCTCTGCGGCATGTGGGATCTTCCTGGACCAGGGATCGAACCTGTATCCCCTGCAGTGGCAGGCGGATTCTTAACCACTGGGCCACCAGGGAAGTCCTCCAAAGATGTCTTTTAAAGTTGCACTGACTTAGCAATGAATATAAGGGAAATCTCAGACCGTTTTCAGAAGCCCATTTATAAATGGATGTGTACCAATAAGTGGGGACAACTGAAAACGTATTTGGGGGAAATGTGCTGTTTCTGGCTATAAGCTGGACAGGATTTCTATGAGGAAATTAGAACCTTATGACATTGAAGATGGCTCCCTGTTCCTCATTACTAATTAATCATGCCAAGAGATTTCTTTAAATACTGGAGACAGGCACTCTGCACTCTATACTTCTCCTTAAAATCCTCAAAAATAAGGAGAATAAGAAACAGAAATGCAAACTCCATTGATTAGGAATATCTATCTCTAATCTTAGATTATAATATATAAAGATGGAAAGTGGATGTAGGATTAAACAACCTAACAGACAGAAGAAGGGGAAACAAATGCCTGCTGGGGTTAACAACAGGAATGAGCCAAATCATCTGTCAAACCTCAGAAAAGCATAGGAGTTAGAAGCACCAGGTACTATGGAAGATGGGGGTGAGGAAGGAAGTTGCAAACACAGAAACTATTATATGAAGTTTATATAAAGAGCACTTAGATTCCCAGATATCCATCCCTATCCTGCCCAGCCAGGTGACTACCTTCCCCAAAACCCACAGGAAAGAGAAATTAAAATCACTAGAGAAACTAAAGCAGAGAATCTAGGCTTAGGACACATAGAGTAGGTGAGAATCAGGTGCAGGACTGAAAACAAGGGGCTTAGGTAAAAGGCTGCAGCCTAAATGATGAAACTCCGCCACCTCCTACTAGCTCCAGAATGTTGGCGACCAGGTTATACACCCTCCAGGAAATTGGTGGATTCTTTGCTAGAACAGTGCAAGGAAAAAACTTATGGACACTGACTTTTGGGTTTTCCCATAAAGGCTGGTGGGTCATCTTAATGCTCTATAGTTAAGCTCTCCATATATACAAGCTTCCATCAGTTTTTTGGTGCCTAACTATTAAGGAAGAGATAAGAGAACATACTGCATCTATAAAACAAAAACAGTATGCTATAAAAAAGAGGGGTACAGGGACTTCCCTGGTGGTCCAGTGGTTAAGACTCTGTGCTTCCAATGCAGGGGGCTTGGGTTCAATCCCTGGTCAGGGAACTAAGATACCACATGCCAAGCGGTGCTGCCAAAAACTAAACTAAAAAAAAAAAAAAATGTCAGCTTCCCTTGTGGCACAGTGGTTAAGAATCCACCTGTCAATGCAGGGGACACGGGTTTGATCCCTGGTCTGGGAAGATCCCACATGCCACGGAGCACCTAAGCCCATGCGCCACAACTACTGAGCCTGTGCTCCAAAGCCCGTGAGCCACAACTAGTGAGTCTGCACGCCACAACTACTGAAACCCGTGCGCCTACAGCCCGTGTTCTGCAACAAGAGAAGCCACCGCAATGAGGAGCCCGTGCACCGCAACGAAGAGTAGCCCCTGCTTGCTGCAACTAGAGAAAGCCTGCGTGCAGCAATGAAGACCTAATGCAGCCAAAAAAAAAAAAACCTCAATTACAAAAAAAAGAAGGGAACAACTGGGGGAAATAAAGACCTATTGGAAATTAAAACTATGATAGCCAAAAAATTTTTTGTGAAAGGATTGAAAGGTAATGTTGAAGAAATCTCCTAAAAGTGGATAAACAAATAGGAAACAGAAAAGTTAAGAAGAGTAACAATACAGGCAATCTAATTTTTGACTAAAAGGAGTTGTAGAAGGAGAGAACAGAGGAAGTGGTGGTGAGAAAATTTTCAATAAATACTACAAAAGCATTTCCCTGAATCAAAAAATATCTCCAGGGCTCACTAGGTACCAACAGAATATGAAAAAAAGACCCAAGAACAGTGGTGATAAAAAGAAGATTCTGGGCTTCCCTGGTGGCGCAGTGGTTGAGAGTCTGCCTGCCGATGCAGGGGACATGAGTTTGTGCCCCGGTCTGGTAAGATCCCACATGCCACGGAGCGGCTGGGCCCGTGAGCCATGGCCGCTGAGCCTGCGCGTCCGGAGCCTGTGCTCTGCAATGGCAGAGGCCACAACAGTGAGAGGCCCGCGTACCGCAAAAAAAAAAAAAGAAGATTCTAAAAGCTTCTGGAGAGAAAAAAGGTATATATAAAGAATTAGGAATAAGAATAGTACCATATTATTTAATAGTAATACTGGAAGTTCAAGATGGATGCCTTCAAAATTCTGAGGGAAAATAATTTTTAACCTAGAATTATGTCAAACAAAGAGTAATGTATGAGAATGAAATAAAGATGCTTTTAGGAACATTAAGTCTCAAAAAACTTACCTCCTATGCATTCTTTCTTAGGAAGCTACCAGAGGACGTGCTCCGTCAAAATAAGGAATACAATCAAGAAAGACGATGACATGGGATCAAACACAAAAGGGAAGTAACAGGAATTTCCAGGATAACAAGTAGGTGGTAAGACTTGAGAGCATCCTAGGTCCAGATTAGCTCGATGGAGAGCTCTAGGATTTCCAGGGTTGGGGGGGGGGGGAATGTAACTGATGTGGAAAACTGTATTGAGAGGCATTTTACAAAGCATTAAGGCTTATGGAATGACAGCCATAGTTTTGAAGGAAAATAAGCAAACTTTACAATGAGGTATTTCATAACCCAGGAAAAACAAAACTGCTCAAGAAGAAAATGTTATCCTTGGTTCCACAGTGAACCATATTTGTGTAGTATTAATACTGAAAATACTGTAACATGGATTCAGACTAAAATCATGATATAACTGTACTGAGATGGTAGAGGGAGGAAGGAAGGTGAAAGAGCTAACATTCTCAACATCCATAATAAGAAGGAATAGATAATGTACAAAACTGATCAAAAAAGTTATAGCAGTATATGAATATTATTTAGAAACATGGAGGTAAACATCAGAGAAACATCTCCAAATGTTGAAAGTAGCTGCCTTTGGGGAGAGGGTGGGCTCAGGAGGGGAAAAGAATTTCTGGTTTTTATTATAAGTCTTTGAACATTACTTGATTTCCTAAACTATGTATATATGTTACTTTGATAAAAACAGAAAATTAAAATGCAAACATATAAAGAAGTTATGGATAGTGTGGTATAGCAGGAAGAGTTTTGAGCTAGGAATGAAAATACAAAGCTATTGATTACTTATACTGTGATCTTGGGTAAATCATACAACTTCTTTGAGTCTCAATTTCCTTATCTATTCATTGTGGGACTTTGGTTATTTCTAAGGGCCTTTCCAACAATAAGGTTCTGATTCCATAATAACGAAGTATTTTTCTAGGAACAGCAAAGAGAGAGAAACTTTTATCCATGTTCTCATGGTCCACCTGTACATACTTTTGTTCACTTTGCCAGGGGTCTCCCTACCATTGCCCCCTTGATGTTAAAATGGAACTAGCATGCCCGCAACCTGAGAATCCTATTGTACCTGCGAGGCTAGTCTCCGCATGGCCTCCTCCTGCCGCCTCCGCATTTCTGGAGTTCCTGGGCAGCTTCCACTGGTGATGGATGAGTGGGCTGAAGGTGGCTGTGTGAGTGGCAGCTCTCTGTTGGCATCCATATCTGTATTATAAAGATGAGATGTTTGCATCAGATAATCATAAAACTCTAAAGAAAGACTGGTTAAATCCCATTTGTTCTTTGATCCAGCAATTCTACTCTTAGGGGTATGTACCCAAGAGAATTAAAAACATATGTCCATGCAAAAACTTGTACACAAATGTTCAAAGAAGCAAGATTCATAATAGCCCCAAAACGGAAACAACCCAAATGTCCATCAACTGATGAATGGATAAAAGATGGTACAGCCTCACAGTCGAACATTACTCAACAATAATAAAAAGAAATGAAATACCAATATATGTTACAACATGGATAACCCTTGAAACGTTACACTCACTCAAAGAAGTCAGTTACAAAAGACCATATAGCATACGATTCTATTTATTTGAAATGCCCAGAATACGGAAATCCATAGGGACAAAAGGCAGATTAGTGGTTACCTAGGGGTAGAGATAGGGATTTAGGGGGGAAATGAAGACTGACTGCTAATGGGCATGGGATTTCTTTTAGGGGGGAATGACAAAGTTCTAAGATTATGGTGATTGCTGCACAACTGAGTGACTACAGTAAAAAGCAGTGAATTGAACCATTTAAATGGGTGAATTATACGGTACGTGAATTGTAGCTTAATAAAGCTGTTTTTTAAAAATTCCATTCGTTCACATTATTTAGGTAACATCTTAACTACTACTAGAAATTATAGACTCTATTTATAAATACAGACCATATTTTAAAAATGGGTACACAATAAGTAGACTGTTATTTGATGGTCAATAACTACTGAAAAGGAGAAGAAATAGGGGAAAATAGTTCTCATTTAACTCCCTACCAGTAGGACTTAATTGAGACTTCTTCCATCCAACTGGCAAAGTAAATTCCCTGGCCACTGCATAGAGTTCTGAATAAACTGTAGGGGGGTAGGTGTGGGAGACGGCAGTGAAAAAGACTGAAGAAATGTGCGCAGTAAAGTTCAGTGACTGTCACTGTATCATGCCTGTTGTTCACTCCCTCTGTCCACCCCATTCCCCCTTATCTGGTTTTGTGGGTAATTAGTGTCTGAGTACCTTCTGTCTTCTAGCTGTTCCCTTTTGGAGAGGCCCTCCTTTTTGTCTGGGTGTCTTTACTTTCCGCTTGGTATTCAGAGAACAGTAGAAATAAAAGTTAATAGGGAGGAGCAGTCAGCGTGCACAGCGAACTGGCAACACAGACTTCTGGAATGAGCAGAGTGGGGAGGGGAGGGGTTACTCACTGAACAGCTATTTGGGGACATGGCAGCTGTTGGCAAATGTCAAATCCAAACAGTAACTACCCTCAGACTTTCAGTGATAGGAAAATACAGTCTTGTAATTAGACCGAACTTCCCTAACTACTGTACTGAGTACACTTGTAGTTAATGTAACAATGCCTGGATTACACAACAGGTCCATTTTCACAAAATGTTTCCGTTCTCTGTACGTGCGTGTTGCGGGGTGGGTGGTGACGGTAGAGATTGATGGGGGAGTTGGGTTTGGGACGGGGTGTAGGTGGACAGCAAGATGACAGGCTAGTGCCTGCCTTGACAGCTTCTCTGTGCCTTCCCAGGGAAATGACAAGGAGGGGGCGGCTGGGGGCTGGGTGTCTGTGGGGGAAGGACAGAGCCAGGCAATGCAGTGCTGCAGGCTCGACTGCTCATGTCTTCCACAGCAGCGCTGCTCAGCGTGGAGGAGTGAGGGACAGAAGAAAGAATGACACAGGATGCAGAAACGGAGGTGGGGAGCTCCAATAATCTTCCACCTATTTTCATTACTACTACAACTGCATCACTGACTTAGGGTTGGGAAGGCCAGTGGGATCCCAAATACACCTATCAAAGCTGAATGTAAATTAAACTGTAAAACATTAAGCCAACTCTCTCTCGCTAAGACATCATTCTTATTCACTAATGAAAAAAATTCTGCTACTGCCAGTAACATTTTCAGTGCCGGCTCATAAAGTAACAGATCAATGCCGAAAAACAGCTTGTTCTTTATCAACCACTTATTCTTTTTTTTTTTTTCCCTCAAAGAAATATCTTTAAATTGGTTAAGATATATTCAGTTCATATTTGTTTACAGAAATAACAAATATAAAACAGAAACATACAGATCACTGATTTTTTTTTAAAAAAGTAACATTTTTGAGCGCTGATACTTGAAAAGCTTTAACCAAAACCTCGTAAGGATAATACAAGAAAGACAAAACATTTGTCCTCAAAACTAGAAAATTTAATGAGAGCCAGTTCTAAAACAAACTGAAGTTAGATTTTATTATTAATCATTTGCATAACAGAAAATGAAAATTTTACAGATGTGTGTAGCTACTGGGGTAATTTCAAGAGTTGATTTTGTTTTTCAGAGTTAATATTTAAATACCAGTAAATGACATCAACCACTTATTCTTGACCTTCTTAAGTGGTTCGGTTAAGATGGCAGAGGTGGAATGTAGTTTGGACATCAAAGCGGACAACAAAAATTATTACATCAAATTACGACAAGGCAATGCTGGTTCTGTGTAGTTCTGATAAATATATAACCACATACTCGATCCCCTTTAACACCTTTTCAAGTTTTCTACGTTAACTATCAGGTCAAATCTATAGTCTCGACATGTGGACATTTATCACATGAATGGGGTATTTTTAGAGTTTCTCTGGAGGTAAAAGGCAATGGATGTTAGAGAATAACTTAATGAACTATCTTTAAAGGACCTCTGCTTTGGGGAGCACATGGGCTGTTTTCTATTAACTCCTGCTCTCCCAGGCTTAGAGGGGGCACTTCCAGGCACCTTTGCTTTCAGAGAAAGCAGCTCTTCTTGCCCTTGAGCCATGATTCTACCATCTGTTATCTGCAACAGTGATGGATATATAGAGGAGTCAGAGAGACTATTACCTAGCTGGTTTTCTTTCTGACACACTCAAATAGTTAACCTCTTGGATTACGCAGATAAGAAGTAGTCTGGCGTGATATTTAAGCTAAGCACTCTAACGAAAATACTGGAATAGGTATGGAAAGTTACTTTCAACCATGTAGACATCTTAGAATCACAGAATTTTAGCATAGGAATGAATCTTAAAGATCACCTAATCCCACTGACTTATTTTACAGATGACAAAAACCAAGGTCTAAAGAATTAAAGTAAAATTCTCAAGGTTACAAAGTATAGTAAGTTTGAGCGCTGGAGCCAAACTATGGGCTCTTGACTCCCATGACATTATGCCGATCTACCTCAGATAAACTTAATCCAGAGACTAAGCATGATACTGCTCTTAAGACATGAATTCTTCCATACCAATTCTTACCACACCCTGGCAAATGGGACTCTTGATCCAACCAGTTTTCTTTCTAGACACTAGTTCTTCTACGTGTCAGATATCCATAAGTTTACCAGAGGCAATCTGACTACTTAACAACATGAAACAGGAATTAATTTCAACAGGAAGCCAGGATGTTTGGAGGGTGTCCAGTGAGTTCCTGTTGACTTCCCACAGCACCGTTCTAGACTCTGTAACTACAATACTATGATCCCAAACAAACCATTTCTAGTGGTTGCTGTCTGGAAATCTGTGGTGAGCTAGATTATTGATTTGGACTAGCAGGGCAAGAGTTTCTTTTTGTTTTCTTATAACTAGCAGAAGCCAGGTAGACTGGTTCGATACATATAGTGTGTATAGGAAGAACCCCTGTACATTTCTTTTTATCTCCTTTACTCAAGGGAGTTCCATCAATAAGGAGAGGGAGCACAGCAAAATGCATGACACTGGCCTCTGAAACCAGACTGCTTAGGCTCAAATTCTAGTTTCACTATTTACTGGCTACGAAACCTGGGAGGCTTACTTAACCTCTCTGAGCCTTAAACCACTTATCTGTGAAAGGAAGATAACAGGAACTACCTCTCTGAAAGAGATAAGAGGGTTGGATGAATGAATGTTTGTTAAGCTCTTAGAGAGTGCCTGGTACTAAGGACCATATAAGTATTTTAAAAACAAATAAACAGGATCCTGATGGCGATCATTAAGCTGCACCTGCCTGTGATGAAAGAAGCATAAATATATATGAGATCTCAGCATCTTTTCACATAGAAGCAGGAGAAACCCTTCAAGGACACAATGAAGTTCAAGCCCAAGCAGTGCAACACTGACATCGATCGCAAGGAAATGAAGGCCGCAAACAGATTGTGCCGGTGTGAACAGGAAGCCTGCACACAGGCTGAGCAAAAGCTGACAGTGATGGATGCAAACAAGCTCTTATGGGCAATTGCTGTAGTCATCATCCAAAGGACAGACCAGCCAGACAGTCAGGAGGGAAGAGGCATACATTTATTCTGAGAGAAAGGTTTTTTCAGTCACTCTCAGGTGACTGTTGGATATGTGGGTTAAATGTCAACAGAGTATTACATTCTTTCCCTCGACTCTGAGTTAATGGTCCTCACGTGCCAGTCAGGTTTTGCAGATCAGAAAATGAAAGGATATAAGACTTAATACAAAGATGCCGGAAAAAATTTCAGAGCAATGAAGCATGGAGTTATTTAAAAAAAAATTTTTTTAGTGTTTTTTTTTTTAACATCTTTATTGGAGTATAATTGCTTTACAATGGTGTGTTAGTTTCTGCTTTATAACACAGTGAATCAGCTATACATTTACATATATCCCCATATCTCCTCCCTCTTGTGTCTCCCTCCCACCCTCCCTATCCCACCACATGGAGTTCTTTAAAAAGGGATACATACGTTTTGGGGAGGCATGTGGGCTGTCTGAGGCGATCTGTCTCATCCGTGTTCCGTGGCAGCTGAGGGCCACCAGTCTGGAGACGATGGCGGTTTTGCCGAACCCAATGTTCCCCACGATCACTACTCCTTGGTTCACGCTGGCATTTGAACTCTGAAGTTGAGCATCTATTTCATGGAAAACCCAATCCCGGCCAACAAACACTGACTCTGTAGTGATGCTGGGCACTTCAAAGAGCAGCGGCTTCAGGGAGATATCGGGAGGCCTGTAAGGTGCAAAGCGAACTGGAAGGAACAATAAGAGAATACAGAACTTAGGCCAAACCATCAACATTGAAGAAATAAACAAAAAAACCAGTATGGTTTAGGAGACCACTGGGAGTTATAGTATGATGGTATTCTGGGTTATTCAGAAAATAATAAAACTCTGAATTTTGGTTCTACACAGATAAGCAATGGCACATGAGCTAGAGCTATTTGGTACTGTAGCTGGCAGAACACAAGCATAGTTAAAACAGTAATAATTTACATTATAGGCAGAAAGTCAGGGTGATATTCAAAATTATTAAGCAATGGAGATGGCCCAGGCACCGGCAATCAGGATGGATGCAAAAGTAACAAAATGCAGGGTTCTTAAGGCCTCCTTCTATGCCTGGGGATAACCTTCAAAATGTTGGATTGTGGGGAGATGTAGGGTTGGAGTTTCTGGGGGAGAGGCTGGGGTGTGGCAGGGAATCGGGACGGCTTACAGCGTCAGTCCTGTAGAAAGCAATGTAAAGAGAACTTGTGTCTTTAAAAATACCAATAAAAACAGTAATTCCTTTAAGTTCACAATGGTAGTTTTTAAAAATCTAGTAAGTATATTAAGGGAAGCAAACCCCTAAAAACTGTGATGGTTTAAAAGGTTTTCACTATGTTAAGCAGTCAAGGAAGCAGAAACCAAATTTTCATTTAATGTCTCTGCACCTGTAATGCTTGTATTCATGCCAACTGAAGAAAAAAAAAGATTTCTGGTTTACACACACACGTCTTGGGGACAAATCCCTACTGCTTTTCTCGAGATTTTTTTCTGTGCTTATGTAGTTGTGAGATGCGCTAAGGGCCAACCAAGCACGAGCTCTACCTGCTCTCTAAAAACGCATAACAGATATAACCTGGTTTCAATGATCAACCTTCTAATTACA
Source organism: Stenella coeruleoalba (assembly GCF_951394435.1). Lineage (NCBI taxonomy): Eukaryota > Metazoa > Chordata > Mammalia > Artiodactyla > Delphinidae > Stenella > Stenella coeruleoalba. The sequence goes on along the minus strand of NC_137165.1, from coordinate 46,173,662 downwards.
TTGACGGTAAAAACAAGTCCTGCCTGACCTCCCTCATCTGCGTTAAATGCCTTCATAACTCTTTCTTTTTTTTTGGGCCACACCGTGTGGCCTGTGGGATCTTAGTTCCCCGACCAGGGAACGATCCTGGGCCCCCAGCAATGAAAGCCCGGAATCCTAACCACTGGACCGCCAGGGAATTCCCTTTTTAACTGTTTCAAGAGCAGTTCTACATGTATCTTTTTTTTTCATTTTATTATTTTTTAAAAGTTCATTTTCTGTATCATTTACCTTAGCACAGTACCCTGACACACAGTAGAGCACAGTACCTAGACACACAGTAGATGCTAAATAAATGCTTACTGAAAGAATTAATTAAAAACAAGGTATTACACTCTCACCCCATTTTATATTTTGAAGAATAAAGTCCAGGGGTGGGAAGGGAACGAGGATAGGAGAAAGGGAAATCATAAAGGGGGAAATCAGATCTATTAGTATGGCTTATATTACTCTAGAACATACTTAAACCACTTATACATCATAAATTGGGACCTGGAGATGGCAGCTTACTCAAAAAACACACACAAGCACACTTCATGTAAACACTCATTTAAAACCGTCTGAAAGCCATTAGAATGATAGCTGAGCATTTTCAAAAAGGTAACAATTCCAGGGCTTCCCTGGTGGCGCAGTGGTTGAGAGTCCGCCTGCCGATGCAGGGGACACGGGTTCGTGCCCTGGTCCGGGAAGATCCCACATGCCGCAGAGCACCTAGGCCCGTGAGCCATGGCCACTGAGCCTGCGTGTCCGGAGCCTGTGCTCCGCAACGGGAGAGGCCACCACAGTGAGAGGCCCACGTACCGCAAAAAAAAAAAAAAAAAAAAAGGTAACAATTCCAAAAGTAGTACAAAAATTAAAAATATAAAGCCAAACTCTAATAATAGAAGCAAACTGTTTCCTATGTAAGTTTTAAAATGTCCCAAATTTTCACTAAAAAAAAAAAGGCTGTGGAGATACACCTACATGGTTACTTATAATTTCCTGATTCACATCTCCTTATCAGAACGTACTCTTTTAAAATACACATATAATTACAGAATTAAGTGAAAAATTAGACTTTAATTTGCTAAAAATATTAATTCTAGTGTCTTAGCTAAACAGATTCTATTTTATTTTTCTTAAACATTATTTTATTGAGCCTCACATGCCATAAAATTCACCCTTTTAAAGCATACAATTTGGTGATTTTTAGTATATTCACAAAGTTGCAAACATCACTATTTAATTCCGGAACATTTCCATCATTGCCCTCCAAAAAACCACACACCCATTAGCTGTCACTCTCTAGTCTCCGTTTCCCCCAGCCCCTGGCAACCAGAGAATTTCTGTCTTTACAGATTTGCCTGTTCGAGACAGTTCACATATATATATTATCATATGATATGGGGCCTTTTGTGTCTGGCTTCTTTCATTTAGCATGTTTTTCAGGTTCATCCATGTTGTAGCATGTATCATTACTTCATCCTTTTTACTGCTGAACAATATTCCATTATATGGATATATCACATTTTGTTTATCCCATTTATCAGCTGACAAAAATTTGGGTTGTTTCCACTTTTTGTCTATTATGAATCATGCTACTATGAACATTCATGTACAAGTTTCTTTGCTTCTTTTTCTTTTTTAAAATTAATGACTAAATTTTTTAAACATCTTTATTGGAGTATAAGTGCTTTACAATGGTGTGTTAGTTTCTGCTGTAAAACAAAGTGAATCAGCTATACATATACATATATCCCCATATCCCCTCCCTCTTGCGTCTCCCTCCCATCCTCTCTATCCCACCCCCCTAGGGGGTCACAAAGCACCGAGCTGATCTCCCTGTGCTATGTGGCTGCTTCCCACTAGCTATCTATTTTATCCTAGGTTCTTCAGAACCACTTTTTTTTTTTTAGATTCCATATATATGTGTTAGCATACGGTATTTGTTTTTCTCTTATTGACTTACTTCACTCTGTATGACAGACTCTAGGTCCTTCCACCTAACTACAAATAACTCAATTTCATTTCTTTTTATGGCTGAGTAATATTCCATTGTATATATGTGCCACATCTTCTTTATCCATTCATCTGTTGATGGACATTTAGGTTGCTTCCATGTCCTGGCTATTGTAAATAGTGCTGCAATGAACATTGTGGTACATGACTCTTTTTGACTTACGGTTTTCTCAGGGTATATGCCCAGTAGTGGGATTGCTGGGTCATATGGTAGTTTTATTTTTAGTTTTATAAGGAACCTCCATACTGTTCTCCATAGTGGCTGTATCAATTTACATACCCACCAACAGTGCAAGAGCGTTCCCTTTTTTCCACACCCTCTCCAGCATTTATTGTTTGTAGATTTTTTGATGATGGCTATTCTGACAAGTGTGAGGTGATACCTCATTGCAGTTTTGATTTGCACTTCTCTAATGATTAGTGATGTTGAGCATCCTTTCATGTGCTTGTTGGCAATCTGTATATCTTCTTTGGAGAAATGTCTGTTTAGGTCTTCAGCCCATGTTTGGATTGGGTTGTTTGTTTTTCGGATATTGAGCTGCATGAGCTGTTTGTATATTTTGGAGATTAATCCTTTGTCGGCTGCTTCATTTGCAAATACTTTCTCCCATTCTGAGGGTTGTCTTTTCGTCTTGTTTATGGTTTCCTTTGCTGTGCAAAAGCTTTTAAGTTTCATTAGGTCCCATTTGTTTATTTTTGTTTTTATTTCCATTTCTCTAGGAGGTGGGTCAAAAAGGATCTTGCTGTGATTTATGTCACAGAGTGTTCTGCCTATGTTTTCCTCGAAGAGTTTTATAGTGTCTGACTTTACATTTAGGTCTTTAGTCCATTCTGAGTTTGTTGTATACAGTGTTAGGGAGTGTTCTAATTTCATTCTTTTACATGTAGCTGTCCAGTTTTCCCAGCATCACTTACTGAAGAGGCTGTCTTTTCTCCATTGTATATTCTTGCCTCCTTTATCAAAGATAAGGTGACCATATGTGTGTGGGTTTATCTCTGGGCTTTCTATCCTGTTCCATTGATCTATATTTCTGTTTTTGTGCCAGGACCATACTGTCTTGCTGACTGTAGCTTTGTAGTATAGTCTGAAGTCAGGGAGCCTGATTCCTCCAGTTCTGTTTTTCTTTCTCAAGATTGCTTTGGCTATTCGGGGTCTTTTGTGTTTCCATATAAATTGTGAATTTTTTTGTTCTAGTTCTGTGAAAAATGGCAATGGTAGTTTGATAGGAATTGTACTGAATCTGTAGATTGCTTTGGGTAGTATAGTCATTTTCACAGTGTTGATTCTTCCAATCCAAGAACATGGTATATCTCACCATCTGTTTCTATTATCTTTAATTTCTTTCATCAGTATCTTAAAGTTTTCTGCATACATGTCTTTAGTCTCCTTAGGTAGGATTATTCCTAGGTATTTTAGTCTTCTTGTTGCAATAGTAAATGGGAGTGTTTCCTTAATTTCTCTTTCAGACTTTTCGTCATTAGTGTATAGGAATGCAAGAGATTTCTGTACATTAATTTTGTATCCTGCTACTCTACCAAATTCATTGATTAGCTCTAGTAGTTTTCTGGTACCATCTTTAGGATTCCCTATGTATAGTATCATGTCATCTGCAAACAGTGACAGTTTTACTTCTTCTTTTCCGATTTGGATTCCTTTAATTTCTTTATGTCTCTGATTGCTGTGGCTAAAACTTCCAAAACTATGCTGAATAGTAGTGGTGAGAGTGGGCAACCTTGTCTTGTTCCTGATCTTAGTGGAAATGGTTTCAGTTTTTCACCATTGAGGATGATGTTGGCTATGGGTTTGTCATATATGGCCTTTATTATGTTGAGATAAGTTCCCTCTAGGCCTACTTTCTGGAGGGTTTTTATCATAAATGGGTGTTGAATTTTGTCGAAAGCTTTTTCTGCATCTATTCAGATGATCATATGGTTTTCATCCTTCAATTTGTTAATATGGTGTATCATATTGATTGATTTGCATATATTCAAGAATCCTTGCATTCCCAGGATAAACCCCATTTGATCATGGTGTATGATCCTTTTAATGTGCTGTTGGATTCTGTTTGCTAATATTTTGCTGAGGATTTTTGCATCTATGTTCATCAGTGATATTGGCTTGTAGTTTTCTTTTTTTGTGACATCTTTGTCTGGTTTTGGTATCAGGGTGATGGTGGGCTCGTAGAATGAGTTTGGGAGTGTTCCTCCCTCTGCTATATTTTGGAAGAGTTTGAGAAGGATAGGTGTTAGCTATTCTCTAAATGTTTGATAGAATTTGCCTGTGAAGCCATTGGGCTTGGGCTTTGGTTGGCGGAAGATTTTTTTTTTTCTTTTGTGGTAGGCGGGCCTCTCACTGTTGTGGCTTCTCCCATTGCAGAGCACAGGCTCCGGACACGCAGGCTCAGTGGCCATGGCTCATGGGACCAGCCACTCCGTGGCATGTGGAATCTTCCTGGACCGGGGAATGAACCCGTGTCCCCTGCACGGCAGGCGGACTCTCAACCACTGCACCACCAGGTAAGCCCTGATGAAGATTTTTTTTTTTTTTTTTGTGGTACGTGGGCCTCTCAGTGTTGTGGCCTCTCCCGTTGCGGAGCACAGGCTCCGGACGCGCAGGCTTGGCGGCCACGGCTCACGGGCCCAGCTGCTCTGCGGAATGTGGGACCTTCCCGGACCGGGGCACGAACCCGTGTCCCCTGCATCGGCAGGCGGACTCTCAACCACTGCGCCACCAGGGAAGCCCCCTGACAAAGATTTTTAATCACAGTTTCAATTTCACTGCTTGTGATTGGTCTGTTTATATTTTCTATTTCTTCCTGGTTCAGTCTCAGAAGGTTGTACTTTACTAAGAATTTGTCCAGTTTTTCCAGGTTGTCCATTTTATTGACATATAGTTGCTTGTAGTAATCTCTCATGATCCTTTGTATTTCTGCAGTGGCAGTTGTTAATTGTCCTTTTTCATTTCTAATTCTATTGATTTGAGTCTTTTCCCTTTTTTTCTTGATGAGTCTGGCTAATGGTGTATCAATTATGTTTATCTTCTCAAAGAACCAGCTTTTAGTTTATTGATCTTTGCTATCATTTCCTTCATTTCTTTTTCATTTATTTCTCATCTGATCTTTATGATTTCTTTCCTCCTGCTAACATGGGGTTTTTTTTTGTTGTTGTTCTTCATTCTCTAATTGCTTTAGGTGTAAGGTTAGGGTGTTTATTTGAGATGTTTCTTGAGGTAGGATTGTATTGCTATAAACTTCCTTCCTAGAACTGCTTTTACTGCATCTCACAGGTTTTGGATCATCGTGTTTTTGTTGTCATTTGTCTCTAGGTATTTTTTGATTTCCTCTTGGGTTTCTTCAGTGAACTCTTGGTTATTTAGTAGTGTATTGTTTAGCCTCCATGTGTTTGTATTTTTTACAGTTTTTTCCCCCTGCAATTGATATCTAGTCTTACAGTGTTGTGGTCAGAAAAGATACTTGATACAATTTCAATTTCCTTAAATTTACCAAGGCTTGATTTGTGACCCAAGATATGATCTATCCTGGAGAATGGTCCATGAGCACTTGAGAAGAAAGTGTATTCTGTTGTTTTTGGATGGAGTGTCCTCTAAATGTCAATTACATCCATGTTGTTGAATGTGTCATTTAAAGCTTGTGTTTCCTTATTTAATTTCTTTTTGGATGATCTATTGGTGAAAGTGGGGTGTTAAAGTCCCCTATTATGACTGTGCTACTGTCGATTTCCCCTTTCATGGCTGTTAGCATTTTCCTTATGTATTGAGGTGCTCCTATGTTGCGTGCATAAATATTTACAATTGTTATACCTTCTTCTTGGATTGATCCCTTGATCATTATGTGCCCTTCTTTGTCTCTTGTAACAGTCTTTAAAGTCTATTTTGTCTGATATGAGAATTGCTACTCAAGCTTTCCTTTGATTTCCATTTGTATGGAATATCTTTTTCCATCCCCTCACTTTCAGTCTGTATGTGCCACTAGGTCTGAAGTGGGTCTCCTGTAGAAAACATATATATGGATCTTGTTTTTGTATCCATTCAGCCAGTCTATGTCTTTTGGTTGGAGCATTTAATCCATTTACATTTAAGGTAATTATTGATATGTTTGTTCCTATTACCATTTTCTTAATTGTTTTGGGTTTGTTATTGTAGGTCTTTTCCTTCTCTTGTGTTTCCTGCCTAGAGAAGTTCCTTTAGCATTTGTTGTAAAGCTGGTTTGGTGGTGCTGAAATCTCTTAGTTTTTGCTTGTCTGTAAAGGTTTTAATTTCTCCGTCAAATCTGAACAAGATCCTTGTTGGGTAGAGTAATCTTGGTTGTAGGTTATTCCCTTTCATGACTTTAAATATGTCCTGCCACTCCCTCCTGGCTTGCAGAGTTTCTGCTTAAAGATCAGCTGTTAACCTTATGGGGATTCCCTTGTATGTTATTTGTAGCTTTTCCCTTGCTGCTTTTAATATTTTTCTTTGTATTTAATTTTTGATAGTTTGATTAATATGTCTTGGCTTGTTTCTCCTTGGATTTATCCTGTAGGGGACTCTCTGCACTTCTTGGACTTGATTGTCTATTTCCTTTCCCATATTAGGGAAGTTTTCAACTATAATCTCTTCAAATATTTTCTCAGTCCCTCTGGGACCCTATAATTTGAATGTTGGTGTGTTTAATGTTGTCCCAGAGGTCTCTGAGGCTGTCCTTAATTCTTTTCATTCTTTTTTCTTTATTCTGCTCTGCAGTAGTTATTTCCACTATTTTATCTTCCAGGTCACTATCTGTTCCTCTGCCTCAGTTATTCTATTGATTCCTTCTAGAGAATTTTAAATTCTATTTATTGTGTTGTTCATCATTGTTTGTTTGCTCTTTAGTTCTTCTAGGTCCTTGTTAAACGTTTCTTGTATTTTCTCCATTCTATTTCCAAGATTTTGGATCATCTTTACTATCATTAATCTGAATTCGTTTTCTGGTAGACTGCCTATTTCTTTTGTTTGATCTGCTGGGTTTTTACCTTTCTCCTTCATGTGCTGTGTATTTCTCTGTCTTCTCATTTTGCTTAACTTACTACATTTGGGGTCTCCTTTTCACAGGCTGCAGGTTCGTAGTTCCTGTTGTTTTTGATGTCTGCCCCCAGTGGGTAAGGTTGGTTCAGTGGGTTGTGTAGGTTTCCTGGTGGAGGGGACTAGTGCCTATGTTCTGGTGGATGAGGCTGGATCTTGTCTTTCTGGTGGGCAGGACCACGTCTGGTGGTGTGTTTTGGGGTATCTGTGAACTTACTATGATTTTAGGCAGCCTCTCTGCTAATGGGTGGGGTTGTGTTCCTGTCTTGCTAGTTGTTTGGCATAGGATGTCCAGTACTGTAGCTTGCTGGTCGTTGTGTGGAGCTGGGTCTTAGCATTGAGATCAAGATCTCTGGGAGAGCTCTTGCCAATTGATATTATGAGGGGCCAGGAGGTTTCTGGTGGACCAATGTCCTGAACTCGGCTTTCCAACCTCAGAGGCTCAGGCCCGGCACGCGGCCGGAGTACCAAGACCCAGTCAGTCACATGGCTTTTGGGAAGTCTGAGGTCTTCTGCCAGCGTTCAGTAGGTGTTCTGTAAGTTCCACATGTAGATGTATTTTTGATGTATTTGTGGGGAGGAAGGTGATCTCCATGTCTTACTCCTCCGCCATCTTGAAGGTCCTCCCATGTACAAGTTTTTATGTACAGATGTTTTTAGTTCTCTTGGGTATATGTCTATGAGAGGTATTGCTGGGTCATATGGAAACTCTATGTTTCAGCTTTTTGAGAAACTTCCAAACTGTTCTATTTTACTTTTGCTTTTTTATATGGAAGTAATACATACTCACTACAGAAAATTTAGGAATAGCCGATAAACAAAATGATAATTTTACTCCCATTGGCTAGAGAGAAACACAATTCACTTTAAAAACAATTTATTTAGTTAAAATAAATTATTTTAATTAGTTTATTTTATTTATTTAATTTTTGGCTGCACTGGGTCTTCATTGCTGCATGCGGGCTTTCTCTGGTTGTGGCGAGCGGGGGCTACCATTCATTGTGGTGCGCAGGCTTCTCATTGTGGTGGCTTCTCTTGTTGGGAGCACGAGCTCTATGCATGTGGGCTTCAGTAATCATGGCACATGGGCTCGGCAGTTGTGGTGCATGGGCTCAGTAGCTGTGGCTCGTGGGCTCTAGAGCGCAGGCTCAGCAGTTTTGATGCACGGGCTTTTTTGCTCTGCGGCATGCAGGATCTTCCCGGACCAGGGCTCAAACCTGTGTCTCCTGAATTGGCAGGCGGACTCTTAACTACTGCGCCACCATGGAAGTCCTGCACAATTCACTTTTTTTTTTTCCCGAGTTTTGTCTGTATTATATATACTTATTTTTAAGACAAAAATCATACTATAGGTACTGTTTCATAATCTGCTTTTCTTGCTTTGCTTAGCAATTCTAGAGTTCTGTCAGACTTGCTTCAGTGGAGGGACTGATTCTTGCAGCTCCTTACTCCATTTTCCATAATGTCACTTGATAGTAGGGGGCTGCTAACCATGCAGGGGGGTTCCTGGGTATCCGAGTGCCCTTCGTGGGCAGCCACTCAGACAGACATGCTGAGCTCTGGCTGAGCAGTCACAGGACTCACAGCGAGGAAGGAGAAAATAGATCAGTTGGTTTGAGATAAGTGTAATTAGGCCTAGAGAGATCTAAGGTCACACAGCTGGTTTCAGAACTAGAATCAAAACCTAGTTTTGACTCCAAAATTCAGTTTTTTTTTCTATTATTTTATGTTGCTGCTCTATAGGATGTCACTATTAAGTCTGAAATCTGGTCATGAGTTATACTACTGATGACCAGAATTGAGTAGACTTTAGCTGCTTGGCTAGGCTGGCTTCTTTCTCCTTCATCTCTCCTGTGCTCCCCTTTAGGAATTACATGCTTGACCTTCCAGAGAGAGAAGAGCTTCTGAGACACTCAGTTGCTTTCTAAACTAACAGACCTGTCTCTTCAGGTCCAAGATTACTTAACATTTTGCATCAAAAGGGTGTTTCATGAATATGACCGGTGCCAATTTATAACATGGGATAAGTAAAGATTCAACTTAAATGCTGAAGTTTTTGAGAAAAACTCTATTAAGATAACTTGTTCTCATGTTGATGTAATCTCTCATCATATTTTATTCTACTGAGAAAGCTTTGACATTTTAAAAAGTTATTTTAAAATTTTTCTAAAAATGTAATCAATTTACAAAAGCCTCAAGGGAAGAACAGACAAAATTAGCCCAGCACCATATGGTAAAACAACTGTAGACACCAAGAACAGCCTAGAAACAATTTCTGTACCTCAGAATCTAATGCTTTTGTCAGATCAATATGATAAAAGAAAGCCATACCTCCTATGCACCAACAATAAATTTAGGGCATACGAACAAGAAGGCACTTTGGCCTGCACTGTGAAACACGGAGGTAATGAATACCCTCTGTGGAGTTCATATTCCTAAATAAATGCTTCTTTGTTTAGGATATCCACTGGCTTCCAAGAGATTTTCTAAGGCAGAAACCACTGAAATAATCCAGTGAGAAATGACCACTGCAACTATAGCTGAGCCAAGGGATAAAAGATGAGCTAATCCATATATTTAGTAACAGATGTGGTCTTCTTACCCCTGGCACCCAAGAAGTGGCAGTCCCAGGGTGGCAACAGAACGGGAACACCATCCCATCCTTCTCAAAATATTCCAAAGTATACTGACATCTGGAATTTACTTTGAAATTTGTAAAAAATGATGCGTGGTTAAAGAGATGGACGGATAGATAGATATGTGATAAAAATAATAAAATATTAATGATATAATCAAGGCAAGTAAACGAGGGTTTACTGTAAAATTGTCCTTTTTTGGGGTATATCCGAAAATTTTCCTAATAAAATGTTGAAGAAAAATACACAAAGAGGAAAAACATTCCAACAGGGTATACAAATAAGACAAGCTTTGGAAGGCAGTTTTTTAAAGAAATTTAATAACCACTCAAGACTCAGATCTGTGTGTGCATCTCTTCAATGCAAATTAGGCTTGTGACAGACAAATGAATACTCTCTAGGAAACAGTCTCTGTGAGACCATCAATACAAATAATTATATATCTAGGCTTATAGAGAAAACTGACCTTTCTTTAACTATGGCAAAGAGTAAACATTTAAAAAACAAACAAAAGTGCATTAAGGCTAACAGACCAGCTCGTCCAAAGGCAAATATAAACAGCTGCAGCAAGAGGAAAAGGGGAAGGGGAAGTGGGGGCAAAAGAGCTCTAACTGGATTTAGACTAAAGCTTATTTACTCATGGAAAACAACTATGAATCATCTTAAAAGAAGTCAGTCACAGGACTGGCAGAAGAAAGGGTGTATGTAATACAGACAAAGGTCTCGTGCAAACAGGAGCAGAGCTGTATTTCCTCACATTCTTCCATTATGGCTGCACAGCCTAGCCTGGAAGTACCTCTGTTCCTCAGAACAAAAGATAATTTCAGGCTTATTCTTAGGGTTCAGGCCATGTATGCTATTCCCTACACGGAGCAGAGGATAAAAACATGTTCTTCAGACAAAACCTGGTATCACTTTAGTGCCAAACGTAAGTCAAAAAACATGCTTATTTTTTTCTCAAGTATATTTATTAAACCAAGGCAGGGCTCATTTGTCTACTGAGTTTCTAGAAGACTCATTATTCCATTTACAAGAGTCAAATCTCTTTAGGATCTGTTCCTTATTTATGGCACTAAGGAATAGGACTACAATTGGCAGGTACTCCTACCCCAGGAAATGAGTTTTGGAAGAATGTAAAGCAATTTGAAGCAGGTCCTAGAAAACAATCTAAAAATAATAGCTTGAGAAATGTTCATTCCAGATAACTTCTGTTTAAAAAAAAAAGATTAAATAAAGCAGAGTCACTTTTTGGGTGAGCAGGGAAACTATTATAGAGAGCAGGGTGGGTAAAACTGCGGACTCAGAGCCAGGATGCTTCAGCTTGTATCCAGTCTCTGTTACTTATGGGCTGTGCGACCTTAAGATAGTGACTTATGTTCTTGGGATCTCAGTTCTCCTTATCTTTAAAACAGGGATAACCATGACATGTGAGGATTAAAATGAGTTAATACATGTAGTGTGCCTAGGACAGAGTCTGCTGGTTAACTCTGGTAGCTGCTACTACTATCCACATGATCAAGCCAAAAAAGAGTCCAGTGTAACCTAATCACCTCCCTCCCACACACATTTATTTAAAACAAACATAATGAAAAGGATATTGAGAACATACTGGCTCTCTTGGAGCCCTCATCCCTTTGAGTTTCTGACTTATGTCCCTTCTCCCTTTCACCCCCACCCCCCTGCAACATTTTGAAAGGGCCATGCTTGCCATCTTCACTTCCACAGCAGTAACTCATCCTAGCCTGGCTTCCTCCCATGTTACTCTGTTGAAATTGTTTTAGGTAATAACACTAAAGACTTTCTAAATTTTAAGTTCAATGAATTATTTTCAGTCTTTATACTTAACCATGATTTAGTATTTAACACTTCTAATAAATCCCCACTTTTTGAAATACATTCTGTTCTTGGGCTTTACATAATAATACTTTCTTCTAGTTCTTTTTTTGGTCCTCTCTTTCTGATATATCTTTAATGAGTCCTCCTCTTCTGCCCATCCCTAAAATATTGCCAATCTTAGGTTCTATATTTTATTATTTTTTTCTTCTTCATGATCTCCCTGGGTAATCTCAAAGGAACAGACTGATGGCTTTTATAACCATCTAAGTGGTGATGGTTTACATATCTGTTCCAGATCCCATTCCTAAACTCCTGTATAGCATTTCTAGCAATTTACAAGAGTTACCTATGTGGATTTCCAATAGGTATCTCAAACTTAAAATGTTCAGAACTAAAGTTATTTTCTCACTCACCTTAACCTATTCTTTATTTTCCATTCATTATCTCAGTTAATGAAATATCACCATCTGCCTGGTCTCCCAAGATAGTAACTTGGGACTCACCAGGATTTCTTCTTTCTTGACCTTTACATCTAATTTGTCACAGGTCCTATCAATTATTCTTGAGGAATATCTCCCAGATATAATTTCTGTTTTCTTTTCCCATTCCACTGTTGCTCATAATGATATAATCTTTGGAGGTGTTGCCAGATTACTCTAAGCCTCAGTTTTGTTATCTGTAAAATGAGGATAATAAGAACATCTATCTCATAAGGCTAAACAAGAAAATGTACATTAAGTTCGTAGTTCAGAACCTAGTTAATCCTCAATGAATGACAGTCATATAGTTCAGATTCTCAACGTCTCTTGCTTTTTACCATGTACTTAAACAAGCTTTTAATGAATAACTTTGCATTCCACACAGCCCTCCTGTATAGTCATCAATGATATGTATCTGATATAATCATTTCAGCCCCTACACTTCTACCCTCATATATCATCAACTTACCCTACCACAATCACCCAACCTAGTAAGTCCTTATTAACTAGAACAGTTCTTGTCACAGGGTATGTACATTTAATAACATTTAATAAATGAATTAGTGAATGAAAACAGTGAATATGAATTTTCCATTCTTAACGGCAGGGAAATGTTTATAGACTTGGCTTTGGTAGGACAGCAGGGCTACAGGAAGACAGTTATAGGATGCAAACCAAAGTCTTTGAAAATCACTTGAACCATATTATAATAAAAAGAAATGAATCATTTGTTTGACACCTTTCAAGGATAAATTCCTGTTTAAAGGCTTCTGTCATAAACAAGAGGGCCATTAAGTAACAAGACATTCAGGGAAGAAAAACTTATTTTCGAAGCTCTGTACACATCACAGGCAAGGCCTGGATGCTGGCCAAGACACAAACAATCATATTCCTACAGGAAGCTGGGGGAAGGGAGAAAATGTGCCTTAGAGCTAGTGTCCAGAGAGGACAGGATATATTTTTTTAAAGACTAGTTTTCCTTTCTTTTAGAAAAGTTACTGAGAAGGCTGAAGTCACACATATCCACTTAGTAACTAAAGTCTTGCTAATGTGACATGTGGGATTTATTCTGTGCAAATAATAACCATATTTTTCTTCATCATTATAAGTAAATATGTATTTTAGCTTACAGAAAACCCAAGTCTAACTCTCAAGCCAGTCATTTTCTAAGGAGAGATGGGTTGATGCTCTGGTTCATTTCATCTATAATTTTCTTTTTAAAAATCTGACATGAATTTCCACTTCTGGTGAAGGAGAAACAAGGACTAGATTTGCCCTCCCCCCTAAAACAACTCCAGAACAAACATATAAAGCTCTAGACAAAGTATATGAAATGACGGTTTTCAAGACACTAGACACAGGCAATGAAAAACAGTAATCCCTGAGAGATGAAAAACAAATGAGGTAAACCCTATGCCCACTCACAACATTGAGAAAATTTTCAGACCACTATGGAGGGAGAGAGAGCCCAGTCAGATTCTGGCAGACTCCCTTAGTTGAGTAGACTGAGCTGAGAATCCAGGGAGACCAAGGCAGCCACTGTTCAAAGAACAGAGTACTGGAAAGGAGAGAGCTGTACAGAAGTAATTCTGGAGACCTGTGGGGAGTAACCCTTGAGTAATCAGCAGGATAGTGATTAGCGCAAGTATGAGGATTGGAGACAAGAATATCTGCAGCTTACACTGGGCCAGGAATAGTGCCTGCTCCTACCAGCCAGCATGGAAAACCTCACAATGCACAGGACATTGGATAAATCCAGGAAGACCTTGACTCAGTCGTATGGAATAATGAGATCTGTAAATATTGTCCTGGTTCTACTCAACAAATTTTAAAGGCAAGACCCAAAATTGATCATACTGTTTCCAAATAAGTAAGTCACATTCCAGAAAAAAGCTGAAGAATATTTATAGGAATACAAAAATATCCAACACCCGATAAGGTAAAACTCCCAATGTCTGGCATCCAAATGAAGATTGTCAGGCAAGCAGAAAGAAGCAGGAAAATATGAGCCATAAGTAGGAGAAAAACCAATCAACCGAAACTGACCCAGAACTGACCCAGATGTTAGAATTAGCAGAGAAAAGTATTAAAACCACGACTATATTCTATCTGTTCAAAAGGGACATGGAAGATACAAAAGACCCACATTGTGCTTCTACAGAAAAAAACATCAGAAATGAAAAATACACTAGATGGGATTTGGGACAAATCTGACATTACAAAAGAAAAGATGAGTAACCTTGAAGACACAGTAATAAAAACAATGCAAGGGCTTCCCTGGCGGCGCAGTGGTTGAGAGTCCACCTGCCGATGCAGGGGACGCGGGTTTGTGCCCCGGTCCGGGAGGATCCCACATGCTGCGGAGCGGCTGGGCCCTTGAGCCATAGCTGCTGAGCCTGCGCGTCCGGAGCCTGTGCTCCACAACGGGAGAGGCCCCAACAGTGAGAGGCCCACGTACCGCCAAAAAAAAACCCACAAAAAAACAATGCAAAATGAAATACACAGAGAAAAAAGAGATAAACATAAAAAAACTATTAAAAAAAATAAAAAGAGCATCTGTGAACTGTGGGACAACTCCAAGTGGTTAAGTATAGGTGTAACTGGAGTCCTTAAAGGTGGAGGACAAAAAAACATATTTAAGTAAATAATGGCTATGAAATCTCCAAATATGACAAAAACTATAAACTTACTGATCCAGGAAACTCAATGAGCCCCAAGGCAAGAAACATGAAGAAAATGACACCAAGGCACATCACAGTCAACTTGCTCAAAACCAGTGATAAAGAGGAAAAAAATGCAGCCACAGAATAAAAAGACACATTAAGTACAGAGGAACAAAGATAAGGATGACAGCAGATCTCTTGTCAAAAACAATGCAAATGAGAAGGCAGTAGACCTAAAGCTTTAAATTATGAGAAGAAAAAACATGTCAATCTGGAATTCTATACCCACCAAAAATATCTTTCAAAAATAACGATGAAATAAAGATTTTCAGACATATAAAAGCTGAAAAAATTAATAATTAGTTACCAGCAGACCCATAACATAAGAAATGTTAAAAGAAGTCCTTTAGGCAGAAGAAAAATGACATCAGATACAAAAATACGACAAAAGAAATGAAGAGCACCAGAAATGGGAACTATGTGGATTAACATATAAGATTTTTTTCACAACTCTTTAAAAGATAACTGACTTTTATATGGTGGGGTTTATAACATTTAGATAAATAAACTGTCTCACAACAATAACATAAAGGCTCAGAGGAGAGAAACAGAAATATACTATTGTGCAGAAAAGAGTTAACATAACAGGCCTAAGACTACTAACCCTTAGAAAGCCTGCTTACAAGATTGGCCCTTACTGAAGTTTGGGAACGTAGATTTCAAGAGGATTCACACCATTCCAAGAACTAAGAAGAATGGCTCACTGTGCCTAATTTGTTTGTACAAACAATATTGTTTATGCTGAATACTTGCTTTTCTTCTGGAAATCTGGAATTTTGGTATTTTTTTTTAGGCAAGGAGGTCTATGTGACCAGACCCCCATAAAAATCTTGGGCACTGAATCTCTAATGAGATCTCCTGGTAGACATTTCACACAGGTCACAACTTATTGCTGGAGGAATTAAGTGCATGTTGTGTGACTTCACTGAGAGAGAACACTTGGAAGCTTGTGTCCACTTTCCTCTGGACTTTCGCCCATCTACCTTTCCCTTTGCTGATTTTGTTTTGTATCATTCTACTGTAATAAAGCATAGCTATGGGAATGACTATATGCTGAGTACTGTGAGTCCTCCTAGTGAATCAGTGAACCTGAGGGACACCCCAGACACAAGTATTATAAAGGCCTTGAAAAATTTACCAAGACAGACCATATTTTGGCTCATGAAAAATTCTGGATAAATGTAAAAGAATTCATGCTGTTCAAAGTGTGTTCTTTGACCATAACAGAACTAAGTTAGGAATCAACAGCAGATATATATCTGGAAATTCCCCAGAAATATCCCTCAGATGAAGAAGAAATCAAAAAGCAAATTAGTATTTTGAACTGGATGAAAGTGAAAATACAAAAATCTGTGAAATACAGCTAAAGCAGTACTTAACAGGGAAATTTATAGCATTAAAATGCTTATATTAGAATAGAAGAAAGGTCTATGTCAATGACCTCACCGTTTACCTCAGCAAATTAGCAAATAAAGAAAAAAATCCCAAAGTAAGCAGAAGAAAGGAAATATAAAAATCGGAGTGGAAATAAAATAGTAAACAGAAAAACAATAGAAAAATTAATGAAAATAAAAGATTTAATAAGCTCAATAAAACTGATAAATCTCTAAGCAGACTAATAAGGAAAGAAAGAGAAGACATATCAATAAGGATAGAATCAAGAATGAGGGGTAACATGACTACAGATTAAAAGGGTTAAGGGATAACTATGAACAATTTTATACCAATAAATTCAACAGGTTATATAAAATAGACAAATATCTTGAAAGACACAAACTAATGAAGCCCACTAAAAAAACCCACACATGACCTGAATAGCCTATATCTACTAAAGTAACTGAATTGATAGTTAAAACCTTCCCATAATTAAAACTGCAGACCCTGATGGCTTCATGAGCAAAAACCAATCATTTAAGGAAGAAATAACATCTATTTTACACAAACTCTTTATAAAACTAAAGAGGAGAGAATACTTTCTCATTACTATGGTATTAAAACCAGACAAAGACATTGCAAGAAAACTATAACCCAATATATCTCATGAACACAGATGCAAAAAAATATAAAAATTATAGTAAATTGAAGCCAATATAAAAAAATACACCATGATCAAGTGGATTTTATACTAGGAATTCAAAGTTGGCTTAACATTTGAAAAATCAATGTAATTCATCATATTAACAAAGCAAAAAAAAAACCATATGATTATTTCCACAGATACAGAAAAACCACTTGACAAAATCCAACATAAACTCCTGATTAAAAAATAAAAAATCAAACAACTCTTACAAACTAACAATAGTAGGGGAACAACCTCAACCTGATAAAGTGCATCTACTGAAAACCTATCACTAATGTATCTCATGGTGAAAGACTGAATGCTTTCTCTCAAAGATCAGAATAAGGTAAGGATTTCTGCTCTCTTTGCTTCTATTCAACAATGTACTAGTTCTAGTCAGAGTCACAAGATAAGAAAAAGAAAAAGGAAGAAGTAAAACTATGTTTGCAGACTATATGATTATCTTAATGTAGAAAATCCTATGGAATCTATTAAAAAGTCATTAGAGGGGGCTTCCCTGGTGGCGCAGTGGTTGAGAGTCCACCTGCCGATGCAGGGGACACAGGTTCGTGCCCTGGTCCGGGAAGATCCCACATGCCGCGGAGCAGCTAGGCCTGTGAGCCATGGCCGCTGAGCCTGCACGTCTGGAGCCTGTGCTCCGCAATGGGAGAGGTCACAACAGTGAGAGGCCCGCATACCGCAAAAAAAAAAAAAAAAAAAGTCATTAGAAATAATAAATGAGTTTAGCAAGGTTTCAGGATACAGAAGCAATAGCAAGGTTTCAGGATATTCAGAAGCAATATACAAAAATCAATAGTACTTCTATGTAATTGTTCACTAGCAATGAACAATTAGAAACAGAAAGCAATACTATTTATAATAGCATAAGAAATATGAAATACTGAAGGGTAAATATGACAAAATATGTTCAACCTCTGTACATCTACAAAACATTGCTGAGAGAAGTTAAGGAAGACCTAAATGAATGGAGAGATATATTATGTTCATGGATTGGAAGATTCAACATTGATAAGAAGTCAATTTTCCTCAAATTGATTTACAGATCCAATGCAATCCCCATCGAAATTCCAGCAGGCTTTATGGGTAGAAATTTACAAGGTTTCATATGGAAATACAAAGAACCTGGAATAGCCATAACAATTCTGAAAATGAACAACAACATTGGAGGGTTAACAATACCTGATTTTAAGCTTTATTATAAAGCTACAGTAATCAAGAAGGTGTGGTATTAGCATCAAGATAAGACAAACAGATGAATGGAACAGAAGCAGTCCAGAAACAGATCCATACATATATGGATGACTGATTTTTGACAGTGCAAAGGTGCAAAAGGAATTCCGTAGAGGAAGAACAGTATTTGCAACAAATGATGTTAGAACAGTTGTATATCTACATGCCAAAAACAAAAACCCAGAAAACTTTGATACATATCACACACTGCACCACATACAAAAATTAACCCCAAATCAATCACAGACCTAAACGTAAAACCTAAAACTGTAAAACGTCTAGAAGAAAATACAGGAGAAAATATTTGTGACTTTGGGTTTGTCAAAGAAATCTTAGATACAACCCCAGAAGAACAATCCATCAAAGGCAAAAATTCATAAACTGGACTTCTAAGAACTTCTGCTCTTTAAAAGATACTGTTAAGAAAACGAAAAGACAAGCCCAAAACTGGGAAAACATATTTGCAAAGTACCCATCTGATAAAGGACTTGTATCCAAATTATATAACAAACCCTTGAAGCTCATTAATAAGAAAAGAAACCATCCAATAAAAGGGGACAAAATATCTGAATAGACACTTCACTAAAAAAGATATCTGATGGCAAATAATCATATGAGATGATTAACAATAAGCACAATGTTGTACAGCAGATCCCTAGAACTTTTTCATCTTGCATTACTCAAACTTTATATGCCCAATCAACAGCAACTCCCCATTTTCCACTTCCTGCAGGGCTTAGCAACCACCATCCGGCAATTAGTGTTTATATGCAACTGTTTCCCATCCCTAACACCCCGGTGTACTGAACTATGTACAATAAGCCATCGTATTGCTATTATTATATTACTTAAAGCTTTTTATATTATATTGTCTATGACATAGGATAGCATGGTGGTTAAGAGCACAGGCTCCAGAGTCTTCCACATATGAAATGAATCCTTGCACTGCCAACTACTAGACCTGTAACTCTAAGCAAGTTACTTAATCTCTCTAAGTCCCAGTTTCCTTACTGCCCCACTTCATCAAAGCGTTGTGAGGATTAAATAACATGTTTAAAGCTCTTAACACTGGGTCTATAAAGAATAAGAACTCCAATAAATGTAAGCTATCATTTTTATCTGTTTAAAAGTGCCCCATTCTCAGCATTTGTCTTAGTGTTTTAAGAAGTCTATTGTATTCTACTAATGTGGGGATAAAAAAGGGAAAAGGCTTATTTGCCTCTTGAAAATAACACTTTGAGTCTCTGAAAAACTTGTATATTAAATTTCAGCTTTCTGACATCCGTCTTATAGAAAAACATTTGTTGAGAAAAACCTGGAATCATTGCTGAGTGGAATTTTCAGGAAGGGAACAATGATCCTTGAAAAATAGTGGAAGAAATAGGGAAAATCCAACTCTCCTAAATGTTGCTACTTTTCACATGTTTCCTCACACTTAATATCTCAAAATGTGGGGAAAGTATAAAAATGGTAAACCTTTTAAAATGTGAAACATCTGATAAAAGAATTATATAACTATGTCAACATAGTTTTGTGCTATTAGATTGTTGATCTTGAAGGTGAGATTTTTATTGGGGAATCAGAACTGGCTAATTACTTGAAATTTAAGATTAAACTTAAAAAAATTAATTAATTAATTGGCTGTATTGGGTCTTTGTTGCTGCACGCAGGCTTTCTCTAGCTGTGGTGAGCAGGGGCTACTCTGTGTTGCGGTGTGCAGGCTTCTCATTGTGGTGGTTTCTCTTACTGCGGAGCATGGGCTCTAGGCATGCGGGCTTCAGTAGTTGTGGCACACGAGCTCTAGAGAGCAGGCTCAGTAGTTGTGGCGCATGGGCTTAGTTGCTCCGCGGCATGTGGGATCTTCCTGGACCAGGGATCGAACCCGTATCACCTGCATTTGCAGGCGGATTCTTAACCGCTGCACCATCAGGGAAACCCAGATTCAACATTTTTAAAGTGAACACTCAGTGATGAAACAGCTATGGCCCTACAAAGGAAATTCTCCTGTGCTATATTTTGTTAGTATCTGGGGAAGTTATTACATAAAAAGTCTTTTATTACATACTGCAAGATTGGAATACTTAGATCATTTTACTGAATCAAAAATGTTTTACAAAGTGTTACCTAAATAAATTTACTGGCATTATGGTTAGTTTAATAAGATTTAGTCACTTTTGGAGAATATAATGATAGAAAGATTAACTGGGAAGCTATTCTTTAAATCTAATTTAGATCAAAACATAAAAATGGCTTAACAGTTATTTTTCTTTATTGCACTTAAGGCATTTAAAAATATTTTCAGTGATTTATTCTTGCAGAACTAGATATCACGATTAGAATTTCTTTCATGTTACTCCACAGCCTTTCTTTAAGTAGTGTGTTATTTAATGCGAGAGGTCAATACGTGCCCTGTTAGAAGATTAAATGGTTTATAGACTCTTCTCTTTCCCAAAGGCTAATTTTCCCTTTCAGGTCTTGTGGAGGAACTTGGTTGTATATTAGCCACTGTTTGTGCCTTCAAATTTTAAGACAGATTTACCAACTAAAGCTGGTTTATATAAAAACCAGATCTGTGTACTGATTTGAGCTACTTTAACAAGTAGCGATCTGCTTTAAAAAACTACAGCTAGACTACTCCAAAATGTATAAATCAGTTTTCTAGCAGACAAAGACATCCAGTTTGAGTACTGCATTTTAAAATTTTAGGGTACTTTGCAAAAGAGCTGGCTGGAGGTGAGAGGATCACCTCCTACAACTAAAGCTTACAATCTATCCTAATATTTATATATAGGCAGTTATGTGCATGCAACTTTATTTCTGGATTTTCAATTTACCTAAAAAGAAAGAAATTTTATCTTGGAAAAATAAAACAATGACCAGTGAGACAGAAAAGACTGATGGAAATATTCCCTTGTAAATGTGAGAGCTAGCCAGGCAATGATCAAGATGACTAAGCAACCTCAGGGATGTATGACTCAGTAGGCTAATGCAAGATTATTAGCTTCATGACATACAACTTAGCCATCTTCAGAAAGGATTCATTGTTTTGGAAAAGTAGGGGACTCACAAATGGCATGAAACACTGATTTGATTTGATAAAAATTCAATTTTTTGCTTTGACAAAGCCAAGTGAACTTTGTCAGGGTCAATTTCACATCAGTTCTGCCAATGAGTCAGACCATCATTTGCACATACGCCCCAACCTAGTATCTATTAAAGCAGCTATTAATTAAATCCAATGCCTGCAAATGGCCATTTATGTAATGGGATTTAGTAAAAGTCCTAAGGAAACCAACACATATTGAGAAATGAAGTTTTAATTAGGAATGTATAATCTCTTTAAGCAGAATACTGTGATGATGATTTCACATCAGGCAGGTTCCAGAGTCTTAGCAATAATGATCTGTTGTTAATTTACCCCAAGTAGCTACTATTCAAAGTCATTATGCTATGATTTGCTTTGTGTATTTTTTTTTTTTTTTTTTTGCGGTAGGCGGGCCTCTCACTGTTGTGGCCTCTCCCGTTGCGGAGCACAGGCTCCGGACGCGCAGGCCCAGCGGCCATGGCTCACGGGCCTAGCCGCTCCGCGGCATGTGGGATCTTCCCGAACCGGGGCACGAACCTGTGTCCCCTGCATCGGCAGGCAGACTCTCAACCACTGTGCCGCCAGGGAAGCCCTGCTTTGTGTATTTTAACTTCCCCTGGTTGCATTTATGTATTCTTTCTTCAGATTTATTACATTTATCCATAAAAACCAACATCCTCTTCTTCCCTTTTACTGGACAGTAAACAGTTTCTTTCTTTATCTGGGTAAAAAGAGATTCCATTAAGGTGGTCAGAGAGAGTGAGAGGTTTCAGGTCTAGCATGACTCCACATTTACACAAGGTGATTAAATTAAAAATGGACCCTGAAAATAATTTTAAAAACTTGACTTAAAAACTTTAAGATTTCAAATTAATATCTGTCAAGGACATTAGGCTTTGGGACTTAAAAGGCACATGTAGTAGGTTAACTAGCTGTATACTCTGCATTAGGACACAATCTACTGTAACTATTTTGTCATTAGAGCTCAAGCTCTTGGATGGTTGACAGCTAGAAATCTACTGACTTGCTGCACTAAAATCCTGGACAGTGCACTTATGTGACCTCCTCCCCACTGTTGGGCTGGGTCTCTGGAAACATCAATTTTGGGAGAACAGTTGTTCAAAACAGCTGTCTTGAGAAGTAAAAAAAAAAAAAAAAAGACTTTTTACTAATGAAGCAAATGTTAATACTGAACTTGAAGATCCAAACTGTAGCTCATGGGTTACCTCAGCAACTTCTGCTTCAGCGGTCAAAAGACTATTATTATGATCAAACAACTGCAGTTATTATTAAGATAACTGTTAAATGAACTATGCCTGTACTATTAAACCATGTTCATGAATAACTTCTAACCAACTCTCAAACTACACTTTTCCACATTTCTGTAAACAGGCTGCGTGATCCTTAAAGGCATAAAACTTATCTTCAGTTACAATGGTATCCTCTAAACCAGTCTTTCTTAGTGTGATATTGGGACCCCTGGGGCTTCTCAAGACACTTTCGCGGGTCCACAAAGGCAAAACTATGTTCATAATATTAAGAGATTATTTGTCTTTTTCCACTCTTATTCTCTCACAAGGGTAGGGTGGAATTTTCCAGAGCTTACATTAACACTTAATGTGTCTACTATTAAAAAAGAAAAAGAATAGGTATTTTAACAATTTATCAGTTCTAATTTAATATGGTAAATATCAATCAATACAACTCATATAACACAAGCTTTTTAGGGTCCTCAATAATTTTTTAAGGTGGAAAGAGGTCCTGGGACCAAAAAGTTTGAGAACCACAGCTCTGAACAAAATAGTGCAGGACTGCCTGTATGAAGGGCCCAATAAATGCTTGCCATCTCTTCATATATCACAGTGATTTTACTTCAGATAATCTCTGCACTTGAAACCAGTCAGTTAATTTAGTACCCACTGGATATACTACAGTGTACATGACCATTAACTACCTTCTTCTGAAGATCCAGGGTCATTTAAAACCGGAATTGTGATTTAAAAACTATTTCATAGGACTTGTTTGAGTTATACTTTAAAATACAGAAAGATATACCTCTAATGTAGAAAGAGATGCCTTAATGTACACTAAAAAAGTTTTCAATCACTTTATTACTTTTCTGGGGTAAAGTTGTTTTACTTCAATCATAACCAGAGTTAGCAGAAGATATAAAACTGAAATATGACTGCAATTTGTATGTTCCTTAAAATAAAAGTAGAAAACATGATGTGACATGATTTTTTAAAATTATACCAAGAAAACAATATGATTCTGTTTCTATAGTAAAGTGTACTGTTTTGGATATAATAACCACAAATTATAAAGGCTTGCCAAACAGGTCTACAGAAACACAAGGAAAATCTGTCCAAGTTTGCTTTCCTTTCTTGTTAATGTCTAAGCTACAGAGTTCATTTGTAAATAGTGATCAAGATAACATGTTTTTGAGGGAAGGTTATTGTCTAGGGCTTCAAAGTTCTAAATAAAAGTATGCTAATTTTAGAAGATAAAATACTTAGTAAACACCCTGTCTCTTATGGATTAATACACTCAACTGGATGGCATGTTCCAACCCTTTGGACTGCTAAAAGAAAACTTATTGAAAGAAAAGACAGCTTTAAGGAACTGAAACACTAATACCATAGCACACTCATCAACGGACGAACTCCATCTTTAAGTATTAATGTAAGCAGTAAGTTGAAACCCTACCTGCAAGGGATATGAAATTAGTTTTGTTAGGAATGCATTATTCAGGTGGAGAGCTTCCTAAAGATTTAGGTATGCTTTGGAAAAATCTTTGGAGGCACTTTGGTTTTGCTGAATGTTTAGGCTGAAGCTCAGTGAAATGGAAAGGATTTTCATTGTATTCTATACACAGCTGATATCTATGTGTAAACATCAAGCTCACCAGAACGTATCTGCCGAAGACCTTACTAAAATCTTTAGATACTGGAAGTAGACATGTGTCATCAAGTATCAATAAAACCCAACATGAAGAGTTCTCAAAAATACATAGCTGGAATCTGTCATTTATTTTGTTTTTGATGTGGTATAAAATCCATTATTCAATGACTAGCAAAGCAGAAAATAAAATCAACAATGTCAGTATGTTTTTCAGTAATGCAATGCAAGGTGATGCCAATGTGGCAGATTTTCAATCAAATCTGAAGGTCTATACAGATCAATAGTTATATCCCATCTTCTTTATTATGCCTTCTGGTCATGGCACAAATAATTTAGTTGGCCTTTGAATAAATTTATTCAGGCTTTGGACATGATCAGTATAGCAGCACTAAAGTAATACTTGACATAATTCCACTTTCTGGGATAAGCAACTAAGATGTGGCTAACTGAAGAAACAGCAAGCAGGATGGATAGGATTGGGAACTAAAACCATGACTGAGGCCATCAACTCACCACTGTTGATGGGAGGTATGGTAATTGTAGCAATACAACTAATTATCTTATGCTCCTAGTTTCTGAGCCATCAGTGAAAAACGGTCAGCATAATGACTTCCAGAATGGACAGCAGGCGTGTTTGAGTCCCTTCCTGTGTGAGTTATGCATGTGGCACTATACAGATTAGAGTAGGGCACAGGAAAAGGGGTGAGGAGAAGAGCAAAGATGCAAATAATCTATAAGATAAAATAAATAATGCACCTGAGGTAGTAGAGCTATGGATTACTAGATACTAGAGAAAGCAGACCATCTGTTAAGACTATCACAGACAGTTTGGTTCAATTGAACAAACAAGAGGCACAAACAGAGACACCAATAACAGGCCTCTCAACTAGACTGTGGTTATAACAAAATGAAAAGTCTTCAAAAACATCAGGTTCCTGACTGCAGAAGCATGTAGCATGCACAAAAAACAGGTGTCTGAATGGGAAAAGGATAAGTTGTTTAGATGCACTAAAATTCTAAGAAAATAAAAGTACTGTATGTCACTAGAAATGGCCACTAGAATGTAAATGAAATGCATTCTCTAGTGAAACAAATTAGCAGCATCAAGTTCACCTGCAATAGGGCTAGGGCTGAAATTGGTCAACAATTACTTCTAAAATCCAGGACCTTAAAAAGGTTATTTCCCCCATCAACCCTAGCTCTTTCCACTTGTTTTCTTTCAGAATTTCAAGGAATCAATGCTTCCAACTGTTGGTAATTACACTGCCTTTCTATGATGATGAATACAATGTATTTGTGTTCACCTTTCTCTCTAGATTCAGCAGAAATGAACTGGTTACATCCTCACTTAAGGGAGGCTTAAATAGGTGTGGAAATTGGAAACAAAGGAACTTTTTGCCTACTGCCCATTTCCATTTTCCCCTGGGCATCCCCATGCAAAGCCCTCTTGTGGTTCTAACCTCTTAAATCCTGTTGTGTGCGAGCACCGGCCATGCTCTGTCTTGGCATTCGAAGAGAAGTTCTCAAAGGTGTATGTCTCTGCTCATCCAGGTAAGCGAGGTCCTCCAAGTGGGTGGAGCTTGTGGCTGATAAGACAGAAGAGTTTAGTCAGAATACCTAAGTTTAGAAAACTGTCAGTCTGTATCTCCAGACTTCAGAATCAGAGCAGATACATTTACTGAGAATTTGCTCAACTCAAAGTCCTCATCAGTGTCTGGAACATGTGCCAGGAAAACATGTCAAGA
This sequence comes from Stenella coeruleoalba, assembly GCF_951394435.1. Taxonomy (NCBI): domain Eukaryota; kingdom Metazoa; phylum Chordata; class Mammalia; order Artiodactyla; family Delphinidae; genus Stenella; species Stenella coeruleoalba. Next base: position 46,147,851 of record NC_137165.1, on the reverse strand, counting down.
GTTGTCTGTGGCTCCTTCACTATCAAATGCCTGAGCTTATAGAGAATACTAGCAACAAGTTGGCAAACACATTAGTACCTGACAACAAAGATTATTAGTTTTTGCTTCTTTTGGGTCACAAATCCCATCTGTATAAACATCAGTGGAGAAATCTGTTCCAAATTATATTAAGCTAGAAAAGAACCATGAAGCTCTATTTTCAACATTTCCCATTCACGGTAAAGAATGAAATATGAAAACATCCTAAAAACAATTTTCACATGTGTGTATATATATGTATATAATGGAAAGGTGGGCACCTGGGACAACGGACAGAGAATTGCCAAATAGCATTTAGGGAAATGCCAATGTCCATGAATTCCAAAGAACGTGTTGTTGCTCTCTGAAGATGAAGGTCAAGTAACAGTGGCTTCCCACTGCGTCTATAAATCCTTTAACCCCTAACCTAGCCACGAAAGAGAAAGAGAAAATGGCAGAAGATGGGGGTAAAACGGCACTGCTACATACTGAGAGCTATTGAGTCCAAGAATCAGGAAGTGCTGAAGACAAAAAGCTTTTAACAAGAAAGAAAAAACCCCCAAACTTCCATCAGAAAATGGTTATTTAGAGCTCATACGTGATTAATTAAACCGTTAATTCAATCTGTTGCCAACTATGTAAGATACTGTGCTGGGGGTTAGTTCAGTAATTCCATGACAATTATTTACTGAGAGACTCCTGTGCGCCAGGCTCTGTTCTTGGTGCCCTTGCTGGCTCCATTGCTAGTCTACCTCTGGGACATTTTGGAGTGGGTGAAAGGAAGCAAACTGAGATCACTCTTGGCTGCTGAGCTCCAGTGAAGCAACGTCCACATCCTCAGTCAAGGTAAGACATAACAATAACATAAAGAGGGCTATGATGAATGGCACAAAGTCAGTTACAAAGAGCTCCATGAGCTGAAAAAGAGAGAGAAAAGATGGAGAAAATCGAAGAGAGGGAGAGGGAGAGAGAAAAGAATAAGAACAAGTGCAAGAGACATATATTCCCCTCACCCTTCAATTACCTCAACTGTCTTATTTACCTGGATCTACTGGAAACCCACACAAAAGGAAGTTATCCAAATTATACATATAGTTTCTATAAGGAAATAAAAGTCTTTGAAAGCTAGCCCAGGGAACTTAAACCAAGAAAGGGAAGCCAAATGACACATGACACACCAGAGACAGAAAGAGAATAAATATCAGAAGAATAAAAGATAATCTCGATTTCTGCATTCTGAAATTAAAACTATCCAGAATAGATAACTTTCTAATCTCTTATTTAAAAACACTGGAGACAATTACACCATCCCCACTGGTTCTAATTTGGTTCTGTGAATTAGTTCTTTCTTATGTTTCATACAATCCCTCCTGTTTTAACCAAAGTCTATTTTCTTTTGCTAGGTTCTTTATCCATATGTGTGTAGCTACCAAAAAAAAAAAAAAAAAAAAAAGGTGGGGGGTGGGCAGCCCCCAGAAGTCCTGTCCCCACAGAGCCCTCCTTGGAACTCAGAAATATTAGCATCAGCTGAGCATGGCCCCTTCACAGAGATGTTTGTTTCAGCTTTGTGGGGCCTCTCCCCCAAGCTTCTATGGTTTAATCATCCCAACCTCTTCTCGTTTACAGGCTCAGAAGTGGTAGCTGCTTCCTGAAGTTGCTAAGTCCATGATATCTCAGTGTTCTCTTTTACCTTTTCAGTTCTTTAAAACCTAGTTAACAATTCTTTATATATAACATCTTCTGTTAAAATATCTCTGGGTTTCTGTCTCCTGGCTAGCCCCTGGCTGAGATAGCATAGAAAATAACAGAACAGCAATTCTTTTACTATGTGATGTTGATAATAAAGCAATATCACAGAACGCAGATGTAAAAGATGTTTTAAAGGCCATCTAGACTAGAGGTCAGCAAACTATGGCCTGTGGATGAAATCTGGCCTGTCGCATAAAGTTTTACTGGAACACAGCCTTGCCTCTTTGTTTAAATAGCTGTTTACCATAGAGTTGAATAGTTTCGACACAGACCATATGGCCTGCAAAGCCTAAAATACTTGCTGACCCCAATCTAGTCAGATCCCCTCCTTTCACAGTTTAGGAGACAGTGAAGTCATTTATCTACAGTGACTCACTTATTCACTGGACAGCCAGGCCTGGAAACCAGCTATCTTAACTCTCAATCCAGTGAGCACTATTTGCATTGTACCCTCCTCTCCTTTTAAACCTAAACAAATCTAATTCTTTCTTAAAAAGCTTATTTTTCATTCCTTCTTCATCTTTGTCACTTTCCCTGAATTCTCTGTTTTTTATGGTTTCAAAGAGCAGTGATCAAACTTGGCAATAAAGGCCTTGCCAATGCACAGTAAGGTGCCCTGCATGTCACAGACCAATACATCTCTGCACTTCAAAATTTTCTGCAGAAGAAACAAAAGAACAAAAGTCCAAATTTGTTATTTTTTTAATAAGAAAAATACTTATAAGGTACTTTTTAAGCTGATAAACTAAAGAGTAATATGAAAAGACCAATGACAATGAGAATTTTTTATTTTCTTTTATTCACATTAAAACAAAATTCAAATAAAAACTGTAACAGCTGGATGAGTGATAGAAATTTCTGGTTATCATTATGGCAATATTAATGGTACATTATATGATTTTAAAGCAAGGTTCTAGCAGGGTACTTTTACTAAAATGGTTCTATATGCTAACACACTAAGATGGTTTGGTATGTTTTAATAAAAAGAGAATATATATTTCATTAACAGTAGGCAGAATGATATAGAAATACACAACATGAAGTGGAGCAAAAAGCTTTGTTAAAAAAAGAAGCCTAAAGTCTTTCCTTTTTATACGTTATATCCATCTATGACTCTTTTAAAGATTAAACTATGGGAGATCTATACTTGGAGTATAGATTTAAGTTAAATAGCAGTTACATAATCCATTTTAATTTCTTTGTATTAAAAAAATCTTCTGGCACAGCCTTCATTTCACAGGTTCAACTTCTTATATTAAATGAAGAGCTACTGACCGCTTTTATAAAATGTAAATGTTTACTGTGAACTTAACAAGTTTTACTAAACTAAGCTTTACCATAGTAATTCCTAGAAAAATGAACATCAGTTGTTCTATTGCTTTTTTTCACAAAACCAAGAAATGTAGTAAAATATATTTTGGAATCAGCACATTTCTCAGTTCAGATAAATGACATTAGAAGAAAAAGAAAAAATATTGCAATAACCGAACTGAAAAACAGGTCATTCCTTTACAAGTCCAAATACTCACAGGCAAACTGAACTAAGGAAAAGCAGAGATATTCAGTATCAAGCACTATAGCTCTGAACCAGCCAATGGGGAACTACTGCTTTATTCTAGACTGCAACTGAGTTATGGTTAGTGTTACCTAAGTCTCTTAAAACATTCATTCTTTTTCTTATTTTGGCAATAATATCTTTTTCTCTGATCTCTGAATCTATCACTATTTTATCAAATAATCCAAAATAATTTCTTTACTGCCTCTTTTCCTTATTAAGTTGTTTTCCTTAGTCTTATTTTCAGTTTCTTTCTGCTTCATCATTTTCAAAATTCTTGTCCCTTCAAATATAGTATTTAAAGACTTAGCAGACAAATACTGGAAAGATCAGCCAAGAGATCTGAAATTCTATGCGCTGTGGCCTTTGTTTCACTAATTGTACGTAGTTGTACTCTCCGGCGTAGTCACATGAATCTTTTCTATTTGCAAGCCAATTTCTGAGAAAAAGTCTTTGTCATACTTTGCCAAACATCTCACTCATTGTCAAAATTTGCTCAGGCTACACTTTTTCTGCTTCCCTGATAGATCCCCCAGGCAGAATTAATTGCTTCTCCCTTTCAGCAACCATATACATATATGGCTAATTAGAACTTGTGTTATTCAGCTAATTGTTTACATGTCTGTCTTCCCTCACTAGATTATGGTAGGTTCTTGAGGGCAACTAGGAAATGTCTGATTCTTCTTTGATAACTACATTCCTTTAGAGTAAATCAGAGTGCCCTGCTCGTAATGCTCAATACAGAACTAAATTCCAGGCTAGTCCTACTTAGATTTAGAAATCTGTCTGGCTCTATCCTCACCTTCCTTATTGCTCTGCTTAATGTTTAACAGACATCACTATGGTAATATGCTTGGCTCCAATGATATTCATAAAATCTTCCTTCAGGTACTGCTGATCCTTTACTTTTTTCTATAACACATATCACTTTCTACTGTATTGAATACTATATAAATTACTTATTTATTCTGTTTATTTTACTTTCCCTGGTGAGAATGTAAGTTCCACGAGGGTGAGAATCTTTGTTTTGTTTATTGATGATTCTCAAGTGCTTAGAAGAGTGCCTGGCATATATAGCATATGCTCAATAAGTGCTATTCTAATGACTAAATAATTGTATTTAACATACACGTTGTGTTTTGCCTATACTTAAACAATCAATGAATAACAAATTAGGTTTTGTCTCATTGGGTTATCTGAAAGCTAAGGATGAAGGAGGTGGCTATAACAACAATGCCTTGTACATCATCATCCCATAAAAACACCAGTGATAGATCTATAGGGACACATATATTCCCACCTTGTAGTGCTACTCTTACTGTGAAATTGTCCTGGCAATTTTTTTGAGATAATTCTGTCAAATTAAATCAATACTGTAATATTTAATGAACACTTTCTAGATACAAATATAAGAATTAATCAGATAAGTTGAAGTGAACTGATGAAATAGGAAAAACAAGTCAACAATAAAAAGTTTTATGTAAAAAGAAAATGCTTTAAAAAAGTAAGCCCATAAAATCTATGTCATTAAAAATCCTTGTTTTCAGAGAAGGAAGAGGGAAGTGGAAACAGGGAGCATATATTTTTCTGAGATTTCATCAGATTGGAACAGCTGACTCATTTACAGAACATTTAACTGACATACTTTTTGAATTTAATACACAAGTGGGCAGGAAGAAATCCAGCAGATGACATTTGGTACAAAACATTCCAGAGGCAACTCTGTATTACAGAGTTTGGAATCAGTTTAAATTGTTTCTTCTTCTATCAGTTGCCACTAATGCAAACAGATTTTAGTAGCACAATTGCCATTCTGGCTGACCTGAGCAGGGAGCCTGGAATGACACTTTATGTTTGCTACAGCCTGGGCAAGAAGCCACTCTGCTGTTCTTACACCCTTGATTCATAAAGCCAACATTCTGACTGCAGAAAAGCCCATTTCTGATTTTACTCTTTTTGGTAAAATCTTTATTACAGTTTCCGATTGGATTCATTTAAATCCCCCAGGATTCCCATTTTGCATTTACCTGATTCTTAAGATCCTTCTCTTAGGAAAATGTGCAGCACCAAACATTAAGAAGCAGATGGTGAGGGTTTATATTTTAACTGACTTCTGTTGTTTGCATGTTTCCCTGATAGACTCTTCATTTTCACACAAAGCACTGAGGACAGCTGTTGTAAGTGAACATTTCCTGCTTCTCATATCCCTCCAATTCATTGCCAATCTCATTTTAAGACATCAAGGATGACCACAGACAGCCTACTCTGATAATTTCTGCCATGCAACCGCAAGTCCACAAGGGTTCTCTGCTTCCTTCCAACACAACAGGCTTAAAAATATGCAATAGTGATTTACATTTTGAAAACAATAAAAGACAGTTTTGATTTTTTCATATTTTACGATTTTAATTTAAAGGTGCATAAACTTCTAAATTTATATTCAGAAAACTGAGCTGCTCCAGGAAAAACCCAACCTTTAATGCTAGGCTGCCAAAACTCACCTTTAATCACTTCATCATTCAAGATAAAAGTTTTTATGTTTTCAGTAAATAGTACTATTTTCATTTGTGGTATATGGAGCTTTTAATTGGTACATTAACTTTAGACTTCACTTGTTTAAGAATCTTTATGTTGCTAAAGGTATATAGCTAAATCTAACTGACCAATATATTTATTCAATCAGACCTACTTTCGTAATCAATAAAAAGTACATGATTGTTTAAAAAATTTCATTACATATGTTACTTCAATACACTGTAGTGAGTTAAAATCTCAGAAAATATTAAAAAAATAAATCACCATAAACATTTTATATGTGCTGACTCCATTCCCTGAAAATAAAAGTGTTATAAAAGCCACATATCCTTTCCAATTCTCTTTAAAATCAAGAATTACGGAATAACACAGACAGTTTTACTCTTCAGAGTTCAATCCAGCATCAGCCTCATATAATTCCTTGACAATTTCCTGGTCGTGACAAATGTGGTCCTGTAAAGATGCCACAAAGCTCAAGCTAAAGAGGATGCTTCTCTTCCCCAGGTGGGGAGAAGTCTAGAACACAGCAAGGACCAATTAAACAACTAATTCCCTAGGTTTTTAAAAATGTGATGAAAATGGTATTTTCATATCATTATTCAACATTAATTGGTCTCTAAAATAAATAATTATATCACTCATACTGAGATAAAGTTTAAAAAAGAAGGAAATTTAAAAGCTGAGTTTGAACAAAGCCTTTTATTACTGGCATTCATCACTCCCCAACCCCATTCATATACTTAGAACAATTTAGTAAGTAAAATATACTGACTCTTTTCCCTATTTCAAACTCATCTCATATTTGAAATCATCAATCATTCCTGTTCACCAAGGAGATGTGAGTATTTGATCTTCCCCCAGCTTGGGGAACCACTTCTACGTACATTAGAAAGTAAAGGAAAACATATATATCTAGAGCTAAAATGAGAAGAGAGGACCCTCCTGAGCTAATACAATTTACTGTAAAAACTGATTTAGGTATCTAATCACTTAAGCTACTAGAGATTGTGGTCTTATCATATATTTACACACATTATACAGTCAGCAGGTGAAAGTAATTTTGTCCTTCTACATTCTGGAAACACTTTCAACCTATAATCTATTAAATTTTGAAAATAATTGAGTCGTTTGGTTTACTTTCCTGCCTCTGTGTGAGGATCTGAAACCATGGTTTCCAGATACAGAACATGGTCACAGATACAGATACATGGTTTCCCATACAAACTACTCCTTGACCTATGACTTGCCCTGTAGGCAATAGCAGGTCTGTTTGTATTACATTCAACATTGACAAGAAATAATTCTCTGATGAAGTATTTTGTTCAACATAGTCAGTAAGTGCTCCTCCAACAGTATAAAATCCTATTCTCCAGGACAGATCTATTGAAGAAGCATGATCAGTACTGCTTAGGAATCTGAAAAATCTCTGCTAGCCAGAAAGGCCAGTGTTATGAGATGACCACTGTGATAGATGAAAAACTAATCAATAATTAAGGTTTATCAGAATAACAATTTAGACTAATATTATCCCTTTTATTTATGTTTTAACATGAGGGAGGGTAGAAGGAAAAAAAGAAGGAAGAAAGCATTTAACTATGTAAGGAAGTATTTTTCAGTACTTGAGTTAAAATAAACTTCAATAACAAAGAAAAATCAGTGTTTTATAATACTTGATATAAACAGTTTTACTTTCTGTTAAAATGATTTAAAAAAAATGGCACCAAAAGCATGGTCCACAGAAGAAAAATCTGATAAATTGATGTCATCAAATTTTTTGTGTTTCAGATGAATGGATAAAGAAGATGTGGTCTATACATACAATGGAGTATTACTTAGCCATAAAAAAGAATGAAATAGTGCCATTTGCAGCAACATGGAAGGACCTAGAGATGATCATACTAAGTGAAGCAAGCCAGACAGAGAAAGACAAATATCATATGATACCACTTGTATGTGGAATCTAAAAAACGATACAAATGAACTCATTTACAAAACAGAAACAGACTTACAGACATAGAAAACAAACTTATGGTTACCAAAGGGGAAAGGGAGGGGGGAGGGAAAAATTTGGAATTTGGGATAAACAGATACACGCTACTATATATAAAATAGATAACCAACAAGGACCTACAGGGTACTGTATTCAGTATCTTGTAATAACCTATAATGGAAAAGAATCTGAAAGAGCATACAAATATATATGTATAACTGAAACACCTTGCTGTACACCTGAAACATTGTAAATCAAGTACACTTCAATAAAGGAATAAAAATTTAAAAAAATTTTGTGTTTCAAAATACATCAATAAGAAAACAAAAAGATAAGCAACAGAGTGGGAGAAAATATTTTACAAACACATCTCTGATAAGGATTCGTATGCAGAATATACAACAAATTCTAACAACTCACTAATAGGAAGACAGACAGCCCATAAAAAATAGTTATTTCACCAGAGAAGATATATGAATAGCTAATAAGCACACAAAATAAACTCAACATCATTAGTCACTAGGAAAATGCAAATTAAAACCACAAGACAGCATTTCACATCTGCTAGAATAACCATAATAAGAGGTAAGATAATAACAAATGGTAGACGGGAGGTGGAGAAACAGGAGTCTCCACACACTGTGGGTGGTGCAGTCGCTTTGGAAAACAGTTTCGCAGTTTCTTAAAAAGTTAAACATAGATTTACCCTATGATCCGGCAATTCCAATCCTAGGTATCTATTCAAGAGAAATGAAAATATATATCCATTCAAAGACTGGCACAAGAATGTTCATAGCAGCAGTATTCACAATAGCTAAAAAATGGAAAAAACCTCAATGTCCATCAACTTGGTGAATGGACAGATAAAATGAGGTAGAGACGTACAATGGAATACTATTTGCAAGAAAAAGGAACAAACTTCTGATACACCTTAAGTAAATCATCCAGTTCTTGAAGTTATTTGGATATTTTTAATCAACACTAAAAATAGGTATTTCTTCAAAGATCTAGTGATGTCACCTAGGACTGCTATTTCTAAACCAAAGACAAAGGAAAACCCTTCTAGAAAGACAAGAGCTTAAATATATACTTTATATGTATTTTAAGTTGAGGTATAATTTATATACATAGTGTACATAAATCTTAAGTATTTGGCTCAATAAATTTTTATCTGTGTATACACCCATGCAACCACCATTCAGATCAAGATATAGAAGGCTCCCGTAATTGATACTCCCACCAAAGGTAACCACTACTTTAGTTCTTCACCACAGAAGTGCCATAGTTTTGTCTGTCTTTCTGAACTTTATATAAATATACATACTTCATATAGTGTGCACTCTCCACGATGTTGTCTATAGCAGTAGTACATTCTTTTTCATTGTTGTACACAATTCATCAAGACTGTTGATGGACATGTGGATTAATTTCAGCTTTGGGGTATTATAACTAAAACTGATATGAACATTCTTATATCTGTCTTTTGGTGAATATAAGGACTTATTTTTGATGGCTAGTCTATGCAGGAGTGGAATCGCTAGGTCTTAGATAACATGCACATATAGCTTTATACACCTTTAACAGATCTTGCCAAGCAGCTTTACAAAGTGGTAATGCCAATTTATTAATATACCCCCATCGGCGATGTATGACAATTCCAATTGCATCACATCCTCACGAACACTTGGCATTGCCGTTCCTTTTAATTTTTTTAGGTATGGGTATAATGGTATTTCATTGTCAAGAACTGTGAAGGATCTGATATTTTATCCTACTTGTAAGCTAACAAGCCTGGATGCTTGAGGAAGAAGACATGAGACATCTAGGTCATAAATGAAAGACAGTTTATTACTCAGAGGAGTAACAGTAGCCAGAGTATCGACATTGTGTCAGTTATGAGCCCCAATTCCCACAGGGTCATACAAAGAGGGCTCGGTGAAACTCGCACGTGCAGATGGTTGTATTGCAAGAGAGACCCTCTGTGCCTATAGACTAGCTTGCATTTTCTAGGATTTTATATAAATGTAATACAGTATGTACTTTTTAAAACTCTGGCTTCTTTCACTCAGCATTAACTATTTTGAGATTCATACATGTTGTTGCAGTATCAGTTCATTCTTTTTACTGCTGGGTAGTATTCACTGTAAAGATATGCTTAATTTGTTTATCCATTCACCTGTTGATGGGCATTTGGGATACTGACAATTTGTGGTCATTACAAATAAAGCTGCTATGATTTGTGTAAATCTGGGTAAGAACATATGCTTTCATTTCTCTTGTATAAATCTTATTGATTTTTGACCTCACATGTCTCTTACATATATTATAATCACATGTAGCTATATAATATATATTATATTACGTATATAATATGAATATTGTATGTATAATATATATTTTTTAAAGAATCATAATATTAACGTTTTACTAAGAAGAGAGGGGAAAGTGGCTTTTCCTTTTGTGTTTGAATCTGAATTTTTATTTTACATATATAATATATATGAATCTTTAATTTCTAGAATATGTCAGCAGGAACCACTGGGCAAGGAGATTATAGCTCATTTCTTGTTTTGTTTTCTTCTTTATATCTCTCTGTATTAAAAAATCTAATAAATGTTATTTTTTAAGGTAAAAAAGAAGAAGATCTCTCAAGCCACTCTCTCAACTCTATTGATATAACCTGGCAATTCAATTCACTATAATTTTGCACAATACCAGAAGCTTTTAACTATTTTCTCTAACTGCAGGCTTTTGCCCTTCAGTCTATCTTATAAGGGATGGATACGTACAGTCATTCTTTTGAACTGCAAACGTGATAATATGGCTCCTGTTTAAACTCACTATCAACAAAGTAAACCCAACATCAGAGTGCATAAGGTCTTTGGCATCCCTTTCAACCTCATTTTCTACCATTCCTTCCATATACCCCAGGTCCTAGTCATGGAGAAATACCAATTATATGCCAAGTTTTTTAACTTCTTGGTGCCTCCTTCCTCTTTCTTCTCTTAGTCCTTCTAGTGAATTCTTATTTGTCCTTCTCTGTGATGTTTTCTGTTCTTCTCTACCCTACTCTCCCCTTTGCACTTAGATGCTTCCTTCTCTGTGTTCCTATGGTACTTCATAAATTACTGTATTATAGCATTTATCACACTGTAGCCAAGTAGGTTACCAAAACAACAATGGATGTCAGTTAGAATTCCCTCCTGTAATTCTCCCAAAAAATCTTAATATTTGCTTCAGTCACTGTTCCAATGGATATGCAAAAAGTTACCGAAGTACAATTGTAGCCACAAGTATGTTGACGACTACAAACAGTGAAGTTGCTAAATGGCAGTTTGCAAAAATATACCATGAGAGGCAGTTAAGAAGTCTGAAAAATTCACAAATTGAATAATTCCCTAAAAGTTGACCACAATTTAAAAGATTTTATTAAGTAACTAGAATAACAGTGCTTACAAGATAAAATTCTAAATAGACAAAAATCTTACAATCCATATAATGGAAGAATGTACTCTTCACCTGATAAAATACTGCTTGCTTTTTAAAGTTTTTTAAAAAACATATTTCAAATTATACTTTTACCCGGTGATTAAAATACCTGGTATAGAAACCTGGGTTCTATACAGTCAATTTCTTCAATATCTATTAGTTAGAGAAATGTCTGATAACTTATTGATGCTTCTGACAGCTGCCTTATGACAATTTCTGGAAAGCAACAGTGTTAGAAACCTTTAGAGACAGTGAGGGATGAATCATATCTGTCTAATTAGTCCTGTACAACTTTTTGTAAAACCTAAAGTTAGTTTTTGCATAGGGTAAAATAATGAATCTTTACAGACACTTACTCTCAAGAAGGGAAAAGTATTTTATAATCTCTTTAGTGAACTAAAAAGAGAACAAAAGAAGCTTATACCTCTGTTTCCTACTAAGTGCTCAGTGTTCTTCTCAAATAACAGAGCCAGAATTCTCTTAGAAATCACTGCAGCTTGGTTAAGAAGTAAATTGGGATGTACCATTAAGGCTGGTAGCTATATTTTCTGTTTTTATGTAAGCAAGGACTTAAATGCTTCTCTTTTGGATAGATTGAATTTGCCTAGCAATTTCTCATAAGTTATAGCAGTCTAGGATTCTAAAAATGATGTCATGGTGGGGGATCATCATATTTTAAAGAACCCAGGAGAGAAAGTTTTCTGTCATTATATAAAAGTGAATAATCTTGAAAAATTAATATTAAAATCTTCTGCAGTTACTGATCTTCCAGATGAGCCATGCTCCTCGTAATCACATCTGATGACAGATGCTGATGGTCTCCAGAGGACGGAACAAAGAGTAATGGTTTAGAAAAGGTACAGAAGGGAGACGGGAAAGGCAAGAAGCATCACACCATCATCTGCGTAACATAAATAATTACATCTGGAAAGAGCTCTTGACTACAATAAGTATTTTATTATCTTGTGTCAGTGAGATAAACCCATCCTGACACTCATCAGGCAAGTAAGAAAGACAAACATAACTTTGATTTTGTAGCATGGACAAAGTCCAGATGATGATGCATTTTGAAAATGTCAGAATGCCCAACCGTTCTGCAAAAGTCTTAGTCTGAATTATTAAACAGCAACTTAGCTGTATTAAAAATATCCCTTGACGTAGTTCTGAACAGCTGCTAAAGAATAATGGCTCCATATTCCAGCCACTTATTATCTGTATCATCCCCTTATGACTGAGACTGCTAGTGGTGTTTGAGTTATTCTTTAGCAATGTAGGTACCTGATGATTCTACTATGGTAAGATAGCCAGTGTACTGTGAAAATACTGAGCTCTTCGAATGGGGAAGTTGAATTCTTGCCTGCTTGTCACTCTCTCAAACTATAGGTGATGTTTCTGGTAATATAAATTCTACTGAAATATACTTCAATTTAATAATGTTTTTAAAATTTTATTTTGGCTGCACAGCGCAGCTTGTGGGATCTTAGCTCCCTGACCAGGGGTCGAACCCAGGCCCTTGGCAGTGAAAGCTCAGAATCCTAACCACTGGCCTGCCAGGGAATTCTCAAATAATGTTTTTTAAAACGAAAGTTTTTAAAACCTAAAATCTCGAAGTGAAATCATCTGAAAGACTTCTGACGTGAGAAAAGACTTTTAACAGCTTGACAATATATAGGTTCTCTTTTTGATTTTATGTGTTTTTATTTTATATTTATATTTTGGTTTTCTTTTAAGATTTTTTTTGATGTGGACCTTTTTTTTTTTAAAAGTCTTTATTGAATTTGTTACAACACTGCTTCTGTTCTATGTTTTGGTTTTTTGGCCGGAGGCATGTGGGATCTTAGCTCCCTGAGCAGGGATCAAACCCGCAGCCCCTGCTTTGGTAGGTGAAGTCTTAACCACTGGACTGCAAGGGAAGTCCCTATTTTATATTTATATTTTGGAAGCAGAACTAAACAATCACTTAAAGAACACAAAACCTTCCCCCAGGTTCAAAAAGATATACACATGTATATTACCCAAACATAAAAGAATAGCTTAGTTGAAGAAGATGAATGGAAAATTTAAATACTGTGAGAGCACAATTTATCTTCATTTCAATATATATGCCAATAAAATGGTGATTTAAAACAAATAAAACTTACCTGCTACTGAATTTGGCCGTGGCATAAGATAAAGAGGAATAGACTGTACTGACTGTGATAAAACTGTTTCCAAATTCCTCTCTGGGATCTTATTCAGACTATAGGTGGAAGCCGTCATGTTTTCATCTACTCGATATAAACAGGAATCCATGCTGGATTTTTGAGACTGCCAAGGCTTTATGTTTCCTCCAGATCCTAATTCTTTACTGCTTTCTCCAACGTATTTTGTGCGTTCCATGTTTTCAGAATAGCTTGTCAAGGTAGCTGAAGAAAAGAGTAAAGTGAATTAAAAAAGAAAACCAAACCTAGAGGTTAATCTGTTTACTACTCTCCAAATACATGACTAGATAATGACAATATCAGAAACATTATTTTTAAAAAGTTACTGATGATCTCATCTCCATCATGAAGTTTAAACAACTGAAACCAAAATATAACTCTCTCACACAGGTTCTCTCTCAAAGATTTACTTTTAACAACTCTATTTGAATGAATTAAATTCATATATCAGTGCCAAAGCGCCTACAAATAGGGCCCATCAATGGTAAAAACTGTGGAATTTCATCAAAAGGGAATGTACATACTTTTCATGGATTGCTGGAGAGCCCCAGAGGTGTCAAAAAGATCTTTATAGTCTTTTTACCCTATATTTTTCCTTCCTGGCCCTTTATATGAAACAAAGAATTAGAGAAAATAGAAACATTCCCTAAGTAGATGCTAATATAGGAGAAAGAGTCTGTCTAAGTAAGGAAACACTACAAGGCCTCTGTTTTTAATTAAAAATTCAGTTCATATATTTATCTTTCAGTCATAAATAGCCCAACGGATCCTAACCTTTTTGCCACCAAACACAATGTTACACCTTCCCCAATGAGATTTTATGGGTTCTATAGCATACTGTATAATTTCTAAATATGTTCAGTGATAATATATAGGTGTAAATTTATATTATGTGTGTATGTGTCTGTGTGCGTTCTTTTTAAACAGATGCATGCGTCTTTTCCTAATTTCTGGAAATTGTATTATTACTTTAAAATATATTTAAACATTTTTCTTTCTGTAGAATTTGACTGAAGTATAATTTCATTTGGTGTAAAGATGTGGTGATTCAGCTGGCTTTTAATTCTTAGCTAGAGGCTTGGAGTTCACACAGCTGCTAGGGTCAGTATGATGAAAGCTGGAGAATGTAAAACTTGTTTCCCGGAGGACTTGTCTACATGTAAAGTGTCTGTTAGTTAACCCTTTGCCTTTCATGGTTTTTTTTGGTGGTGTGTCCCAGCAGAAGTTTTTAATCCTTAGGTCCCAAATCAGAGCTGGCTAAGATTCACTTGTATCTGTGTGGTCTCACCCTGGTATATATTCCAAAAATATACCCCTTTTCTCCAGATAAACCCTGAGCACATTCAGTAGGCTCCAAACACTGGAACACGACACCTTTAAAGGTCTGAGAAGGTAGTAATGGGTTTCACTATTTTCAATATTTCAAATAATTTGTAAGTAATAATATGTTTTCAAATAATTTATAAGTAATAATATGTTGACTAGTTACCTAAAACATCAAGCTTCTATAAACATAGCTGCAATTATATCAAGGGTGATAACATTAGTTATCTCACGTTGAACAGAAATTTTGGCATATATATATATATATGTATATGCATACATATCATATATATATATATCATACATATATAACATTTGATAAATAAAAAATGAGATAGAAGCTATTGGATAATGAATAGAGTGATGCTGAAAAGTTTTTCAAAAATACAGGGCCTGTCAATAAAAATTATAAAAGTCCTCATTGGTGGTGAAAAGATTTGAGAAACTTTGAATTAGTTCATGGTACAAAGAATTATTCATTGGCCTATGGACCCTATTTTATCATTTAAATGATAAAGTTTATAATAAGGAAGGGCTTCTATGGTCATGGTATTTAAAAGTAAAGACAAGGAAGACATCCAGTTTCCCAGTGTGAGAAGAGCAGTGATGTCATTTTGCACTACAACTGTACTATCTGCATGAACCAAACCTGTTATTACATAGTTCACTTGTTTTTCAAACCCAAAGTATCCCTTGCCCTTTTTCACTAGAGAGAAATGTATCTAGTCCCTGGCACACAGTATATGATCAACAAATATTTGTTGAGAGGATGAATAGATTAGTTTTATTGGATGCTCAATGGTCCAGAACCACTGGGGCACAGAAAGAGTGAAAACAGACAACTCACATAAAATACCAGAAGTAAAATCCTCTGGTTAACCATTCCCATTTAGGAATTTTGTACATTTTTGCTTCATTGATGCTTTTCACAGAATATGGTGACTTTTAGTTTATTTCATTCACTTATCTAGCCAATAAAATTTTATTGAGCAACTAGTATGTGTCAGACTACAGTGGCGAACAAGATAGGTCCTAAATCTTTAATCCCAGAAAAAGGACAATCCTGTGGCAAAAGAGGCCACACACAGAAAAAATGAAGAATCACAAACTGAAATGCTATTTTTTTTTTCTTGAGGTACGCGGGCCTCTCACTGCCATGGCCTCTCCCGCTGCGGAGCACAGGCTCTGGATGCGCAGGCTCAGCGGCCATGGCTCACGGTCCCAGCCGCTCCGCGGCATGTGGGATCTTCCCGGACCAGGGCACGAACCCGTGTCCCCTGCATCGGCAGGCGGACTCTCAACCACTGCGCCACCAGGGAAGCCCTGAAATGCTATTTTTAATAACAACATGCTAATGTCTGCATATTAGTCAATTTTATGGATGCTCCTATTTTACTCAACCACTCTAGAGTGAGAACTTATCATATCACTTAAAGTCAACAAGGTGAATGAAGCTCCAGAGAATGCAATGATATTTTGATTCCTGTGGCTACTACAAGTTTCAGAAGTCTAAAGCCCAAGCAGTCTATATGTCAGACACTGGCCTACATAAATTAAGCACTCCCATGTGCAAAGTTTCTATGAGTGGAGTTGAAGAGGAAGACATGGCCTCGCATTGAAAATTATATATATTTGTTTTCCACTAGACCTATTCTATCTCCATTTTAATTCTCTAGACCTAGTCATTCCCATGTGGAACAAAGAATAGTGGGAAATATTGAGTTGTAAGTAATTAAGGAGATTTTTCTGAGAATTTCTCCATTTTCCTTCCTTGATATAGAAAAATAAATTGCTACCTCAGTACAAAGAACTGCTTACATGGCATTTCTGTTTATATTGCCATATAGGCCAGGAAGATAGTGTGAGGAAGTAGGAATTACAGGCTTATAAACAGGCTCATTGTGAATAAAATTAGCTCCATATATTTAAGTTTTATTGAGGTACAATTTATATACCATAAAATGCACCCATTGTAAGTGTACATGGGTACAAGCACATTTGCTTGTCATCTATAATAATTAAAAACTGATAGTAGGGACTTCCTTGGTGGCACTGTCATTAAGATTCCACGCTCCCAATGTAGGGGGCCTGGGTTTGATCCCTGATCCAGGAACTAGATCCCACAGGCATGTCTCAACTAAGGAGCCCACCTGCCACAACTAAGGAGCCCATGTGCTGCAACTAAGAAGCACTCGAGCCACAACTAAGGAGTCCATGAGCCACAAGTAAGGAGCCTGCCTGCTGCAACCAAGACCCGACACAACCAAATAAACAAACAAATAAATATTAAAAATAACTGATAGTAATAATTTTTATCTTGATTCACTACTTTGCTTTTGCTGATAAAAACTAAATTTTTAATGCTGGATAATAGTCTTAGGTCATCTGTTCTGAGAGAGAATTATTTTAGAACCATGCACTGTTTTGTAATAATTAGGACCATGGGTTTTGAAGTTATACAGACCTGAACTTGAATCTTAGCTTTGCCTCTTAATATCTATGTGATCTGGGACCAATTATTTTTGAATCTCAGTTTTCTAAGTCTAAGAAAGATTGTTATAGTATTATGTAAGACAGAATTAATTTACAGCTAGACTGGGCCAGCCCTACACTTATCTCTGGGGATGCCTGGAACTCTGGTACTGACTCTTAGCCAAGATAAGGTCAACAGGGATAACTAATGATTTATAATTTGCTGTTTAAAGTTTGAAACTCCCCTGGTAGCAACCAGGTCTAGTTGTTTATTGACAGCTTACACCTGGACTACTTAGACAGCCTGGCTTAGCTATGTGACCAGAGGGGCATAAAAAGCTTCACTGTAAACTTCTGGGGAGCTCTCCTGAAACCAAGATTCCTTATAGAAATCTCGGTGATTTATACTCTGGGGACAGGCACATCCTATTTGATTAAGAAGGAACCTGGATATATATGGAATCTAAAAAAACAAAAATGGTTCTGAATAACCTAGGGGCAGGACAGGAATAAAGACGCAGATGTAGAGAATGGACTTAAGGACACGGGGAGGGGGAAGGGTAAGCTGGGACGAAGAGAGCGAGTGGCATGGACATATATATACTACTAAATGTAAAACAGATAGCTAGTGGGAAGCAGCCGCATAGCTCAGGGAGATCAGCTCGGTGCTTTGTGTCCACCTAGAGTGGTGGGATGTGGGGGTGGGAGGGACGCAAGAGGGAGGAGATATGGGGATACATGTATATGTATAGCTGATTCACTTTGTTATACAGCAGCAACTAACAACAATGTAAAGCAATTATACTCCAATAAAGATGTTAAAAAGAAAAAAAGAACGTGGAGAACTGCACTTGGGAATGGATCCTCGGTGCTCGCCGGCATTCTCTTTCGCCTGCTGTACTGTATCTTTACTAAAACCTTTTTGTAAGCATTTTTCTGCGGAGTCTTATGTACGCTTTCAATTATCTGATCCTGTGAAACCTTTACAACTATTTTCTTATAAGATGATTGTAAGGAATAAGTAATGGTACCTGCCTCGTACTTTGTACTCAATCAATGGTTGTTGTTACTACTATTATTATTATTGTTATTTTAGTTAGGTCAATTATGCAAGAGAAATGCTCTGTTTGGTCTCCTTGATCAATTTAATAGGCAGTATCTAGACTTCTTTAACATATATGCCATGCCATGTAAATATAACGCTACAGCTACCAAAAATTTATTAGTGCTAAGTAAGTAGAAGGTGGGAAGGATGACAGTCACTGGCACAATAACTGGAGAAACTTAGCAGTGAAGATACAATTGCACATTTCTGAAAACAGGTTGGAGAAAATATAAAAAAATAACTCAAGTTATCTAATGTTCAAGTTTATGACTCAGGGAGGTGATTTTTTAAACGTGAAAATTTGGATCAAAAAAAGAACATACAACATCCTACTGGAATATATGTTACTAAACGAACAAAGGTCTTTGATTAGGAGTTTCTGATTTTGCTCTTTAGTTACTAATGTGAAATACTAGGAAAACATAATCACTGAACAATGAGCAAAGCTGTAGATGTTTCATCTTCCTAGGTGTTAAGTGATATAAGGCTAAAGGATATAAGAACAAATTTGGCAATAAATCAGAACCTAAAGAAAAAAAATTCTGAGATTTAATTAAAAGAGGGAATTCAAGAATTATACCTTTCTGGGACTTCCCTGGAGGCACAGTGGTTAAGAATCTGCCTGCCAATGCAGGGGACACAGGTTTGATCCCTGGTCCAGGAAGATCCCACATGCCGTGGAGCAACTAAGCCTGTGCACCACAACTACTGAGCCTGTGCTCTAGAGCCCGCGAGCCACAACTACTGAGCCTGAGTGCCACAACTACTGAAGTCTGCCTGCCTAGAGGCCATTCTGTGCAACAAGAGAAGCCACAGCAATACGAAGCCCATGCACTGCAATGAAGAGTAGCTCCCGCTCACCGCAACTAGAGAAAGCCCGCGTGCAGCAATGAAGACCCAGTGCAGCCAAAAATAAAAAATAAACAAATAAATTAAAAAAAAAGAAATTTAAAAAGAATTATACCCTTCTGGAAGGAACTGTGATCTCCAGATAAACAAAAGGCAAGAAACATGCCTAAATGGATCCATGCTTAAATTCATTTTGCTACGTAACACCATACCAAAACAGCCCGTTATTAAAACTTAACATGAAAAAGGAATAGGATATAAAAATGATGTATATCTCACAGAGTTTATGATTATCAAGATTTTTGCTCGAAGCTATATAGGAGCTTATATATAAGCTAATAGGAGATTATATGTAGTTGGTGGTATTTAACTAGCCACATATATAAGACCATTATACCATTAAAGTTATACCAATAAAATAAAAGAGTAACAAATATGGGGGCTTCCCTGGTGGCGCAGTGGTTGAGAGTCCGCCTGCTGATGCAGGGGACATGGGTTCATGCCCCGGTCCGGGAAGATCCCACATGCTGCGGAGCGGCTGGGTCTGTGAGCCATGGCCGCTGTGCCTGCGCGTCCGGAGCCTGTGCTCCGCAACGGGAGAGGCCACAACAGTGAGAGGCCCGCATACCACAAAAAAAAAAATAAATAAAAAAAGTAACAAATATGAAATTACATTGTAAACACCTGACAATCATGTCAGTGACATTTTACCACATATTTAAGAAAGGTTGTGAGTTTGAGGAAAGGGAAGCTATGACTGGAACAGAGAATGCTTTCTGTGGTAAAAATTAAATTACATCTGGGGTGAATCTAGACCACATAGAATCTAAGAAGTTACAGTTATTTACAACCTTTTAGAATCTGAGAGAGGAACTTTTTACATTAACAATACTTAAAAATTCAGGAACTCTGCATTTCTAGTATTCTGATTCTTATAACTAGAATTCTACATATTTTGGCATGCTGTAAGAGTAATACAGCAGGCATCACTGAAATTCTGATTGCTATAATTACAAAATGTAATCATAAGGAATTCACACTGAACTGACTGATATATAAAGAAATCAAAAATAGATAATTTAAATTAATACATTTAATAACTTTTGTGCTTTTCGCTGACAGGGCAAGATTTAAATATGGAACACTAATAAACAACAGACCATCTTGGAAGTTTTTGTTTGAAATAATTAAGCAATATTTAATTTGGAAAAGCAGATGTTTCTATAATCAGCGGGGAAAATACTTGAAACATATTTAACAGTTAAGGCAGGCTAGCCTTGAGATTTCCAAGGTAATAACAATATCTTTGACTATTATTACTTATGCCATATACAATTTTCTTCCAAATCAGACTGAAGTGAAAAAAAACTAAAGGGAAACAAGTCATTTCTCAAGATAAGCTGCTCACATATAATTCGATAACTACTCTATAGTCTTATGTAATTTTAGGAACAGACATTATTCTCTTTCTTCTCTCATTATTTTGCAAGTAAATCTGTTTCAGTATTTATACACATTAAAGAATGGAAGTTCATTATTCTTCAAATTAGCTCTCTTATCCACAAAGGCACTTATATTTACAAGGAACACAATTTTGGAAATTTATCAGAAAAAAAAAATGAGGAACACTGTCGGCTATAAGTCAAAGCAGGATCTCATTTTTAATTTTCCGAACATTATGAACATTTATTCTGAACACTCACTGACATGTTAAGCTTCCACTTCGAAAGGTAACTACTTGTAAACGGATTTTATCCAATCTGTCAGTACCATGCCTTCTGCTTGGATGAATGTATTTCTAAAGCTATTTTTTAATGTATGGCAGAATAGATGATATGCAGTTACAGACACTCTAATAAGATCAACAGAAGAACCCAGGAAGAGGTGTGGCTGGGATTATAAAAGTCACTGGGCCAAAATGAATCATAAAGAGAATTTAAGAGAATAAGATTAGTCGATGGAGAATTCTAATCTCTATTATTTATTAAAAATTTAATAAAGTTCCATCTTGTACCCAATGGTCACTCTAAACACTCTAAACACCTGTCAAAAAGTAAAGTGCCAGGTCAGTCCTTTATCCCCTATCCTTCCACACTTAAGCTTTCTTTCCTTTGAGCACCTACTATGCTACCATATGTTAGTCACTGGACTAGGTGCTACAGATACGGATGAATAAGACACAATTTTGCCTAACAAGAAACAGTCTAATGGTGAAAAGCAGGCTCCAAAAGTAATTATAATACCATGTGTTAAATGTAATGGTACAGATATGCACAGGTATTACTGGGAACATGGAATAATAATATGTATTGGATAGGAGGTGGAGTGGAGAAGCGAAGAGAGGTGGTGGTAGTAGTGGTGACAGAATACTCAGGGTGAATCTTAAAAAATATGTAGGAGTTAGTCAAATTTAAGAGGGAGAGAGGAGATTACAAGGCAGAATGATCAATATGAGCAAAAGCACAGAGATGAAAAAATGAATGTGTCAGGTAACAACAAAATCGAAAGTTGCCAGAATAATATATACAAGGCCGAAAGTAGTGGGCTTGAAGGCTAGAGAAATTGTCTGCGGTCAGATCAGAGAGCCTGGCCTTTATCTGCTAGGTAAATGGGAGTCAAAGGAGTGATCTGATCAGATTTGATTTTCAGGTAGTTCACTACATCTTATAGATAACAGAATCAAAACAGTAATTGTTTTTCAGTTAATTCACTTTGGTGGCTGTGTGAAAAATAGACTTAGGACAAGGCAAAAAACGCAGAGAGAACAGTTAGATTTGTATTAATCTAGGTCTAAGATAATGCGGACTATCAAGGCAATGCTAGGAAAGATACAGGGATGAGAAATACAGGGGGAAGGAAGGTGGGAAGGACTCTCCTCTTGGCTTTCTAGCTTGGGTTCCTGGGTAGGTAGTGATGTCATTGTAAGAGGATATTTTGGACAAGTTTTTGCTAATAAATTTGAAAGAAAAACCATTACTAAGGAAAAGAGATTCAGAAAGAAAAAGAAAAAAATTTAAGTCCTATAGTATTAAATACATTGAAATAGTAGTTTAAAAGATTGACATAAAGAAAATAACAGGTCTGAAATATTTTAATGGCAGGTCCTACTAAATAGTCCAGAAACAGGTAATTCCAATTTTCTATAAACTATTTCAGAGGTTAGGAAAAGAGGTCAATTTTCATCATATTTTATCTATGTATTTTATTTAGTTAAAATATTTAGCTATTTAATGATAATACCTTCATAATGACTTCTCATATAAAGTAAGCACAAGTCACAAATTATTATGTTACATACTGAGGGTACATTAAATTATTAGACATGAATCCTGCCTTTTAGGAGCTATATAGTAAGTTTTAAAATCAGGAAATGTGAGTCCTCCAACTCTGTTCTCCTTTTTCAAAATTGTTTTGATTATTTGGGGTCCTTTGAGATTTCACAGGAATTTTAGAATGGGTGTTTCTATTTCTGCAAAGAACATTGTTGGGATTATGACAGGGATTTCACTGATTCTGCAGATTGCTTTGAGGAATATTATTTTAACAATATCAGTCTTCCAATCCATGAACACAGGATATATTTCCAATTATTTAAGTCTTTTAAAATTTCTTTAGCAATGTTTTGTGGTGTTTAGTGTAAATGCCTTTTGCCTCCTTAGTTAAATTTATTCCTAAGTATTTTATTCTTTTTGATGCTACTGTAATGGAATTGCTTTCTTAATTTTATTTTTTTTGGTTATCCATTGTTAGGGTATAGAAATGCAACTGGTTTTTGTATGTTGATTTTGTATCCTGTAACTTTGCTGTAAAAATATTCTTTTTATCAACTCATTATTTATTTAAAGTGAATAAATTCACGTCGATGTATATTCATTTAAGTACTAGAGATATGCTTAGTTGACATGGCATTAAAATATTTGCAATAATATCTAAACAAATAAATATTTTGATTTGATAACCTTTAGAAGGAAGCCATTCCTTCTAAAGGTTATCATTGTCTTTATTCCTTTATCGTTTTCACTTTCCTAGTCTCTTCAGCTTCTGTCATTTGTTGAACAGCCTCTCCTCACCCCTTCCTTGAAACTTTTATCTTCCTTGGCACTGGTAACATTATACTGCCCCAGTTTTTCTCCTATCTGTCTGACTACCCTTTTTCTGTATCTACTGGCTCATTCTCACACCGCTCACCCCCTGCTCAATTTGAACATGCCCTAAGATTCTGTGCTCAGTCTTCTTTTCTTCTCTTTGCATTTCTTTGTCTTCAGAGTCTTCTTTTCCCAAAACTTTGCTCACATGTGACTGACTCCCCTTAACAAGTATACAACAGGCAATAATACGAAGAACTGAGAACCGCCAAGAAACTACTAGCTCAGTGAGGGATAAACTTTTTCTGAACCACTTCTGTTGGTAGACAGATGATGCATGTGAATTTACAAGAAGAAGTAGAAAGAACTTTTTCTATTCATCCATTCTTTTATCAGATAATATCTTTAAAGGACTGGTTAAGCAGGGAGAGATACCTCTCATTTTGTTTACCCTTTATGTCTCTCTCCTGTACCATTAAAAAGAAAAGGACACATTTTATATATACAACTCAGTAACTCAAAAGCAGAATTTCTGAAAACCTTGAGCTTGTGTAATTATTTTAAAAAGAAAAAAAGACACAAAATCCTTTCTTTTTTAATGATTAATATAAAAACCAACTTACCAATGATACCGCTATCTCTGCTTTCAAGGGTGGAGGTTGGACTAGTGACAGCCCCATAGCTGCTATCCTTGGCAGTTGCATTTGTACTGACTTGCGGGAGAGTAGAGCAGGGGCTACTGGCTGGTGGAGAGGCAGTGCTGCTAGTCAAGGTGGAACAGGGACTTATCCTCTGGGTGATTGCTGAGGTCTGAAAAATTTAAATGAAAAATGAGATAAACTGATCAGCTGTTAAAGTAAAATATATCTTATGGTAAAACAATTTATGGTAAAACAATATATCTTATGGTAAAACAAAAAAAAATTCTTATGCTTTGATAAGAAAAAAAAAAATTCACATGCACAACTTTTACATCTATTAGGTTCTGTTTGTTTTTGCCTTCCGGGATAAAGCATCCTGTGTTCTATAATTAAGGTGAAACTTGATAAATTTAACATGAGCAGAGACTGGCCTGTTTTTCTGCCTAGGAAACTCACAGTGACCAGCAGTCTTTATCACTGCTATGAACTAATAGAGGAATTTATTAATCACAAAATTTTCTTGCTATTTTCAATCGAAATTTTTCTGAAGGCTTGGAACTTTTTCTTGCTAATAATTTTCTTTGGATAGAAAAAAAATATCTCTGCAGCCAAAGAGAAATAAAAATAAAGTTCTTAATGCAAATAAATGGGTTTTTTTTGATACACAGGTGGTTGCTCAGAGGCAATACATGAATGCAGGGAAAATGCTTTATCTAAAAGTTTGTCAAATAAAATAGATCAAACAATATTAATTAATACAAAATGAAATAATTTCTCTGTAGAAACTGATTACAGACTGAGATCACTGAGTGATTCTTACTCCTAAAGTTACCTCCTTTTCACATTTTTGATGGGAAGTAATGAATAATCACCAAAAAGACTGATGCTAATATATTCTGGTTTACCTAATTTAATTAAATTCGCTTTTCTTTAGTTCTTTCTACCCAAATAAATTAATGAAATAATGAATGAAAGTCTATGTTTTTTCAAACACTCAAGAAATGTTATCCTACCCTGATACCAAAACCAGACAAAGATGTCACAAAGAAAGAAAACTACAGGCCAATATCACTGATGAACATAGATGCAAAAACCCTCAACAAAATACTAGCAAACAGAATCCAACAGCACATTAAAAGGATCATATACCATGATCAAGTGGGGTGTATCCCAGGAATGCAAGGATTCTTCAATATATGCAAATCAATCAATGTGATAAACCATATTAACAAATTGCAGGAGAAAAACCATATGATCATCTGAATAGATGTGAAAAAAGCGTTCGACAAAACTGAACACCATTTATGATAAAAAAAAACCTCCAGAAAGTAGGCATAGAGGGAACTTACCTCAACATAATAAAGGCCATATATGACAAACCCACAGCCAACATCGTTCTCAATGGTGAAAAACTGAAACTATTTCCACTAAGATCAGGAACAAGACAAGGTTGTCCACTCTCACCACTCTTATTCAACATAGTTTTGGAAGTTTTAGCCACAGTGATCAGAGAAGAAAAGGAAATAAAAGGAATCCAAATCGGAAAAGAAGAAGTAAAGCTGTCACTGTTTGCAGATAACACGATACTATACGTAGAGAATCCTAAAGATGCTACCAGAAAACTACTACAGCTAATCAATGAATTTCGTAGAGTGCCAGGATACAAAATTAATGCACAGAAATCTCTTGCATTCCTATATACTAATGATGAACAATCTGAAAGAGATATTAAAGAAACACTCTCATTTACCATTGCAACAAAAAGAATAAAATACCTAGGAATAAACCTACCTAAGGAGACAAAAGAGCTGTATGCAGAAAGCTGTAAGACACTGATGAAAGAAATTAAAGGTGATACAAACAGATGGAGAGATATACCATGTTCTTGGATTGGAAGAATCAACACTGTGAAAATGATTCTACTACCCAAAGCAATCTACAGATTCAGTACAATCCCTATCAAACTACCAATGGTATTTTTCACAGAGCTAGAATAAAAAAATTCACAATTTGTGTGGAAACACCAAAGACCCCAAAGAGCCAAAGCAATCTTGAGAAAGAAAAATGGAGGTGGAGGAATCAGGCTCCCTGACTTCAGACTATACTACAAAGCTACAGTAATCAAGACAGTAATGGTACTGGCACAAAAACAGAAATATAGATCAATGCAACAGGATAGAAAGCCCAGAGATAAACCCACACACATTTGGTCACTTTATTTTTCATAAAGGAGGCAAGAATATACAGTGGAGAAAAGACAGCCTCTTCAATAAGTGGTGCTGGGAAAACTGGACAGCTCCATGCAAAGGAATGAAATTAGAACACTCCTTAACACCATACACAAAAATAAACTCAAAATGGATTAAAGACCTAAATGTTAAGACCAGACACCATCAAACTCTTAGAGGAAAACATAGGCAGAACACTCTATGACATAAATCACAGCAAGATCCTTTTTGACCCACCTCCTAGAGCAAGCGAAATAAAAACAAAAATAAACAAATGGGACCTAATGAAACTTAAAAGCTTTTGCACAGCAAAGGAAACCATAAACAAGATGAAAAGACAACCCTCAGAATGGGAGAAAATATTTGCAAATGAAGCAACTGACAAAGGATTAATCTCCAAAATATGCAAGCAGCTCATGCAGCTTAATATCCAAAAACAAACAACCCAATCCAAAAATGGGCAGAAGACCTAATAGACATTTCTCCAAAGAAGATATACAGAGTGCCAACAAACACATGAAAGGATGCTCAACAACACTAATCATTAGAGAAATGCAAATCAAAACTACATGAGATATCATCTCACACCAGTCAGAATGGTCATCATGAAAAAATCTAGAAACAATAAATGCTGGAGAGGGTGTGGAGAAAAGGGAACCCTCTTGCACTGTTGGTGGGAATGTAAATTGATAACAGCCGCTATGGAGAGCAGTATGCAGGTTCCTTATAAAACTAAAAATAGAACTATCATACGACCCAGCAATCCCACTACTGGGCATATACCCTGAGAAAACCATAATTCAAAAAGAGTCATGTACCACAATGTTCACTGCAGCACTATTTACAATAGCCAGGACATGGAAGCAACCTAAGTGTCCATCAACAGATGAATGGATAAGGAAGATGTGGCACATACATACAATGGAATATTACTCAGCCATAAAAAGAAACGAAACTGAGTTATTTGTAGTGAGGTGGATGGACCTAGAGTCTGTCCTACAGAGTGAAGTAAGTCAGAAAGAGAGAAACAAATACCGTATGCTAACACACATATATGGAATAATAAAAAAAGAAAGGTTCTGAAAAACCTAGGGGCAGGACGGGAATAAAGACGCAGATGTAGAGAATGGACTTGAGGACACGGGGAGGGGGAAGGGTAAACTGGGATGAAGTGACAGAGTGGCATGGACATATATATACTACCAAATGTAAAATAGATGGCTAGTGGGAAGCAGCTGCACAGCACAGGGAGATCAGCTCAGTGCTTTGTGACCCCCTAAAGGGGTGGGATAGGGAGGGTGGGAGGGAGATACAAGAGGGAGGGGATATGGGGATATATGTACATGTATAGCTGATTCATTTTGTTATAAAGCAGAAACTAACACACCACTGTAAAGCAATTATACTCCAATAATGATGTTTAAAAAAAAATGTTATCCTTTTCAAAACAGTACCTGATCAGTGGCAAAATTACTTGGAGTACTAATGATAAATTTAACATCTTTAAATGTTAAATTAAAAAAAAGCATTTCAACTTTACATACAGAGTCTATTCATAATCTCTCTGCTAAAATTGAAGATTTATATTTTATAACTTGACTGGAAAATATGCTGATCACTGAATATGAGAATATTAAGGCTCTTTGACTCGTCCCCAAATGATTTCCAGATGCAATCTCTTATATTTAATTATCTGTGTTGAATCCAGGTTTTGATTTTAATTTAAATGCTATAACCAGGTCATAAAAGATACATTCAACTCAACTAAGCATAAGTGACATTCTCAGAACCCTGCAACCAAGTAAATCTTTTCAATCATATGAATAATATTAGAAACTGATTTTTCTTAACAACACAATAAGCCCTCAAATCTATGCCATTTCTCTTCTATATAATTTTTCTCCAGAAGAGGGAGGAGTTTCAATTTCTGTGTAATTTCCTCTGTTTCTATAAAATGATGTTGGTCTACCAGAGCAATGAATTTTTTAAAAACTGGGCTTGCAGTAGAATTTCCTGTGGAATGTAAAAAACAAGTTCCCCTACAAAACTGACAGATACTGAACCCCACCCCAGTCTTACTGACTTAGAATCCTCCCTAGTTAGAATCTGGCATGGCAATTTTTAACGGCCTCATTCTCAGTTTAAGAAATATGTGGGTACTGTAATAGAACTGTATTAGAGTCTTCTACATTAGATATATGTATACTATAGTCATTCCATGTTGAAAAAGTTTAATTTGGGTATAAATCTATTACCTCTATAGCAACTGATTTCCATTTTTAGACAAGATTCTCAGTCGGTTCTTTGAGAAAGGAAACTGTATTATATGCATAATATAGCCAATGTGGAGGTTAGGCTCAAATGACACATAATTTTTACTACAAGTTATTTTCTGGAAAATAAAGCATTTATCACAGACTATGCTTTAAAAGCTTTAACTGTAAAAGCAAAGCTTAAAGATCAAGCCATTCAGAAGGCAGAAAATTGTTCACGGCTTGTGAATTAAAAGGCAAGCCTTATATTTATTTAAGGAGGCTAGTTAATGACACATAGAAATCTCTTCTGGGCACAGAAAGACAACATTATCTACTCTCCACATTGCAGGCTAAAATGGACATCTAATTAAGCCGCTCCGCTTCTAAAACCTTTCAGTGGTTTTCCCATTGATCTTTTAGTGGTCTCCAGAAGGATCCCAAACTCCCAATCGGATCTCTTCAAGGTTCTACAAATACCCAAGGCAAGAATCTAATGATGGAATTTATAAGGTACATCCTAATACACCAGAAACTACTGAGAGAAGAAAATATAGTGATCAGTTGAATATCACTTTCAATATGTTGTCCTTTGCAAAAAAATGATATATGCTGACTTGCCTTGCTGGATTTTGTCATTACTAGCACTATTCTGAGGACACCATTACTATATAGGGTCTTTCTAAACAAAGCAATCTATCTTTGTCAGTATGTTGTTTAGTACAGAAGAAAGTCACTAAGTGAACATGACCTCCTAGTTCTTAATAATTTTCCTAAGACTAGAAATTCCAATGGTCAATTCAGCCACTTTCTTCTGTGGTTCCAAGATAGTTTCACGGTATATTATATTCCAAGAGGGCTATCATGTAGCTTCATTATTAATATTTTACATTTGTTCAATGTTTCGTAGTTAAAATTTTTTAAATGTTATAATTGATACTTCATTATCTCCTTATCAACCAAGTATGAGGCATAATAAATATTATTTCCCCATTTGAGAAATGTGAAAATGAAACTACCCTAAGTATGCAAGCTATGAAGCAATTTCCCCCAAATCATACAGTTCCTGCATACATTTACATACTAATTATATTGCATATATATCTTTTGTTTATATGACACTTTACAGCTTACAAAGTGATTTCATATTCATGATTTAACTTGATCTTCACAACAATCCTGTCATTATTTCATGCTATACTGGACCAGTATGGTGTAGCTATTAAGAACATAAGTTGTAAAAGCAGACTGCCTGGATCTGAATACTAGTCCATCACTTTCTGGCAGTGTGCTTCCATTTTTCTTTACCCGAAAATTGAAATATAAATGAACCCTACACATCTTCTACCTCCTGGTTCAGTGACTTTTCTGTTATACTATATCACTTTAATTACATTAAATCAATGATACTACTCATTTACTTATTTTATGACGAATTATAAAGATTCAGATTAAAGCACGCTCTAATCTGAAATCTTTATTTACCATGACCAGGAAGGGGCTACCTGATTTCTAAATGAAGTCACAAGTCATGTGACTTCATTTAGAAATTACTGCAACAGGCTGTGACATGAAGCATCTCAAAAGCAACCAAATATAAATTTTAGCACCTCAAGAAATGTAGCTTTTTAGAAACACAGGGTCCTTGGCAAATTCTCAGATTGTAATGTCATGTTTCTTGGTCATTATTAGAACAGTCATATTTTAACCTGCTGTGAATATAAAGAGATAAAAAGTAAAATAGATGTTTTATTTATACCAATTTAAATGAAGCTCTCAACATGTATCATTTCTATTTTTTATTCACAGATCACAGCATACTGACATAGTTACAATGTAAATTAGTTAAAAAAAATCCCTATCACCATGCAGCTTACATTCTTGTATGATATACACAACCCCCTCCACAACTAAATATATAATGTAATAAATTAATAAGAGCTATAAAAAAAATAAAGTACCAGGATAAGGGGATACAGTGATGGGCAGATGCTATTAGATAAAGTAATTAAGGAAGAGGCCTCTCGGAGGAGGTAACATTTGAGCAGAGCACTGGATAAAGTAAGGAAGTGAGTTATGTGGGAAGAACATTCCAGTATAAACGAATGTTTTATGTGTTTGAGGAATGACAGGAAGGCCAGTGTTGCTGGCGAGCTGCAGGTGAAAGGGAGAGGGGTAGGAAATGATGTAGGAGAGGCAGCGAGGGGTCAGATCAGGTAGCCCCTTGCTGGTCATGGTAGAGATTTCAGATTTAATGTTAAATGTGGGGGAATACAGTGGGAGATTGAGAGAAGAGAAGTCAAAGGACCAGGCTCACATTTTCAAGGATCACGCTGGCTTCTGTGTAAACAGACTACAGGGGGCAAGAGTGGAAGCAGAGCCCTATTAGGAGGCCATTTATTCAGACAGTAAGTATTTATTGAGCACCTACTAATAGTAGACATTGTTCTAGGTGCAGAGGATACAGCCGTAAATAGAACAGGCAAACGTTCCAGCCTTCTAACCTTACATTCTAGGAGCTATTGCACTAGCCCAGGCAAGAGATGACAGTGACCTGGATTTAGGTGTACCAGTGGAAGTAATGAAAAGGGATCAGATTTAGCATAAATTCTGAAGACAAAGCCTACGTGATTTGCTGAAAGAGTGAATGTAGAGTGTGACAGAGTAAAGCCAAGAATGACTCCAGTGCTTTTGTCTTATGCCTGTAGGTGATGCCACCTATTCAGACAGGAAACTCAGTAGAAGGAGCAGGTTCTGGGGAAAAATGCGAGAGTTCAGTTTTTTGACATGTTAAATTTGAGATGTATCTTGGACACATAGGTAGAAAAGGTAGTGCAGGCAGCTAAAAATACAGATCTAGAGTTAAGGGGAAAGGCAGGGCTAGAGATAGTTTAGGAGTTAAGACAGTATTTAAAGACATAAGAATGGAAGAGTTTCAATCTGATTAGAATCTCCAGGTATTTGAATTTTACAGAAACTGCCCACGTGATCAGAATGTGCAGCCAGCAAAACCAATGACCTTAGGAGTGAGAATATAAAGAAAGGAAAAGTCTGAGGAGAGAGCTGGAACATCTGAGCATTAACCACATGATCGACAAATATATTCAAATAATCCTTGTACACTTTATGGTGAAGCTAACATATGACATAGAATCTTCACCAACATTACTGAGAATACGCAATTTGAATTTAATTTGTCATCTTCTGAGTAAAATGGTTCACTACCGGACGTTCATTTTAAAGATTAAGACCGCATAAATGAATCTGAGTCTAATACTTCTTTTGCTACATTTTAACTGAAAAGAATGGAATAGACAAAAGAAAAAAGTCTATGAAATAATAGTTTTTTCAAATTGCTAGTATTTTTAACTTTCTGAGATAAATATCTAGATCATTAATTTTTTGGATTTTCTGCTTTTCTAATATATGTATCCAAAACTAAAGTTTTTTAAAGCATATTTTATATACTACAAGTTTTATTATATTTCGTTTTTTTATCATTTCCGTTTAAAATATTTTCCAATTTCTTGTGATTTTCTGACTTAAAGACTACTTAGGAGTATATCAATATCCCAACACTTGGGGATTTTGATTTTCTGAGTTATCTTTTAGCTATCATTTTCTACGTTATTTTATAATTGATTAATTCTACTATGGTCACAGTAGTTGAAATCTTTTGACATTTGCTGAGATCTGTTCAATGGATCAGCATATTGTCAATTTGGCAAATAATCCATGTGTACCTGAAAACAATATGTATTCTGCAATTTGGGGGTGCGGTGCTCATATATATGTCTATTTTGTTTGTTGGCTTATTTACTTATTTATTTCCTCATTCATTCAATAAATAAGTCAAAATCTTAAAGTGGCTTTTTAAACTTAAGAAGGAAACTAAAAGACGTTCTATAAACTGAAGAAATACAGTGATTATGGAAAATTAAGTTATATCTCCAGGCCTCAAAAGGCACTCTATACTTGGGATTATTCTTCTCAGAACACTGACACCCTGCAACATTTTTCCTTTCCTGGTTACAATAGGCTGTTTCATCCCATGTTTCACTAAGTTGACAGGAAGCAGTTTACCTGATTTTCATCCTGTACTTCCATGTTGTATTGGTCACCTGGCTGAACTTCCGTGACTTTCTCTCCAAGGAGGAAACCCAGACGAGTCATGAGTGTGTTTGCTGCCTCATCTACAGATGGAGGGGGACCAAGTTCTTGTTCAGCATCACCTATAACAGGAAGACATTGAAACACCTGAATCTATCAAAATAAAATGGCCAGTTTTGCAACTATTTTTACATTCAGTTTGGTCATTTCCTTTGTTTTCACATTCTAAATGCAAAATTACTAGGTCCTTGACTAGAAGCTGATTTTTCCACTGTTACATATTATAATTGATAGTCTACTCAGAATCCTCAATATATTTACTTGAAACCCTTGAATTTGAGAGAATGTTTTTGTAACTCACTGAATAGAAGTTTCCCATTTCTTTGGCAGTTAGCCTTCCAATACAAGTCCTAGTCTTGGGATCTAGTCCTGGCCATAATCACCACCTTCATTCAGGTTCTTTTACCTTTTTTTTTCCTTACAGTTCGTGTAAATATCCTTTTTTATTTTAAAATCAGTTCAAACTTACAAAAAAGTTTCAAGAATAGTACAAAGAACATTTTTTTCCTTAACCATTTGAAAATATAGACATGATATCCCATCATGCCCAGACAGTATGCATTTCCTATAAACAAGCAATTCTCTTACATAACCACAGTACTAGCAGAGAAATCAGGAACCTAACATTTTACATTATTATGATCTCATCCACAGACCCCATTTAAGTTTTGATATTTATCCAGTAATGTCATTTCTAGCAAAAAGATCCAATTCAGGATTAAGCAACTGCACTGAGTTCTTAGTTCTCTTTGACTCCTTTAATCTCGAACAGTTCCTCAGTCTCATCTTAACTTTCATGATCTTGACACTTTTGAAGCTTACAGGCCAGCTATTTTGCACAGTGTCCCTCAATTTGAAGTTATCTCATGACTTAATTCAAGTTATGCATTTTTGGTAGGACTATTGCAGAAGCAATGCTGTGTTAACTTTGATCACTTGGTTATGGCAGTGTTTGCCAGGTATTTCCACTCTAAAATTATACTCTTTCTCTTTGTAATTAATAAGTATGTAATGGGGGGATACTTTGAAAGTATGCAAGTATACCATTCTTCAACAAACTTTTAAATTAAAAAAAATTTTTGTGATAAAAATACACGTAACAAAATTTGCCATTTTAACCATTTTTAAGTGTACGATTCAGTGGCATTAAGTACGTTCACAATGTTGTGCAACCATCTCCATTTTCAGAACTTTTTAATCATCCCCCAGAGAAACTCTGTATCCACTAAATAAAACTCCCCAATCTCCCCTCTTACTAGCCCTAGTAACCTCTATTCTACTTTCTATGTCTATGAATTTACTTATTCTAGGTACCCCATATAAGTGGAATCACACAGTATTTGTCCTTTTATGTCTAACTTATCTCACTTTGCAAATTTTCAAGGTTCATCCCATGTTAGATCATGGGTCTGAATTTCACTCCTTTTTATGACTGACTCCATTTTATGTACATACCACATTTAGTTTATCTATTCATCTGTCCATCAGGTTGGACACTTGAGCTGTTTCCATCTATCAGATATTATGAATAATGGTAGTATGAACATGGGTTTACAAGTAGCAGTCTGAATCTCTCCTCAATAAAATTTTGCCCACTATTTTTAGCATCCATTAATGTTTCTTGGTAGAATTACTATCATGCTTGCCAAATAGTGATATTTTCTAAATCCATCACTCTTCTATAGTTTAGTTTCTTTTCCTTTACCTATCTACCTACCTATCTGAACTCAAAGACTCCTATCTTACTCAATGAGTTATAACCTGTTACTATTATTATTAATTTTGATGCCCAAATTGTCCCAAAGTTGGCCACGTAAGCCCTTTCGATTTGGCTCCTGTAACCTTCTGATATATCCCTGTCATTTTCTGAGCACTTCTTTGCTTTCCGGCATCAGATTTTCCGGGCTCATCTTGTACTTTCCCTGCCCTAGTCCTAGAATCAGTCCTTTTCCCAAGAAGAGTTGGTTTTTTTTTTTTTTTAGTGGGGAAAGATATTTAGAATATCAGGTATGCTCATTGAGATCAGGATGTCACTGCCCCCCAGGTCCACTCCGTCAACAGAGTTAGGCAGTATGCTCATACACTTATATACATACACACAACTCTATATTCATTTTTATTTGTAAATCCATATACAAACATACACTCTAAATGCTCACAAAGATGCTCCAATTCCAATTCAATACCATAGGGTTAATTCTAGATTTCTTCCTTTCCAAAGTTATAACTCTGTTCTCCAATAGTGAACAATCTGGTTCTTGTTTTCCTTATTTAATACTATACTTATTTAATCTATCCCCCTACACGTAACAAATCTCACCGCTGCTCATTGCCACCCTGCACACAGGTGCACTACTCACCCTGGTTGGGTTCCTACCCTATGCCAGATGGCCCTGAGCTATCATTTCCCCCACAGTCAGGGTCATTTTTTCAAAATAATTCATATACCATAAACTCTATCCTCTTAAAGTATACAGCTCAATGGCTTTAGTCTCTTCATAAGTTTATGGAACCATCACCACTTTCTAATTCCAGAATACTTTCATCACTCCAAAAAGAAACCCCATTCAGGTTCATTTTTTTGCCCTGGAATTTAGACCCCTAAAATTCCTGATCTCTGGCATTCATTTTAATCCTGTGCTTCCTGACTGCTACACTCTTCCCATACAATTAGCTTTTAACGCAATTTTCTTTTTTCTTTTTTAAGAGCTCAGCTTTTTATTGAACATGTTACTAAAGAGGTTTAGTCAAAAAGACCAAAGCCCATGTCATCATCAGACTCTTCAGATTCTTCTTTCTTTGCTTCCACTTTCTTCTCCTCAGCTGGGGCAGCAGTGGTGGAGGGGCGAGGACCTCCTGCCGGTGCAGCCCCAGATGCTGGGGCAGGTCCACCTGCCCCCACATTGCAGATGAGGCTCCCGATGTTGACACTGGCCAAAGCCTTTGCAAACAAGCCTGGCCAGAAAAGTTCAACATTTACACTGGCTGCTTTAATGAGGGCATTGATCTTATCCTCGGTGACTGTCACCTCATTGTCGGACAGGATGAGGCCCGAGTAGATGCAGGTGAACGCTGAGTCGGAGGCCATGGTGCGGGCGAGTGCTAGGCAGGGGCTCCCGGGCATGGTGCAGTCGCCAGATGAAGTGAGGGCCTACACCCCAATGCGGCCTTAGCTTCCTCAGAAGGACCGAGCACCTTAGCGGCAGCTGAGGAAAGCGTAATTTTCTTTCTATTTAGGCTATTTTTCAGTGGTTACCAACTACAGGAATTATTCTTTTTCAAACTTTTTCACTGAGGGATGCTGAATAATGTCAGTGTAAGGTTTTTCCTTGGGCTCAATTTATTTCCAAATAGAGAATTTACAGAAATTTATAGACATAAAAAATAGCCAGGGAACTCAAGATGATCTATTTTAAATGTGAGGCAGAACTAATTTACCTAAACTGAATATCCCTTTACATTAACTTGATTCATTGTCAACATTTTTTCAGATTTTGTTTTATGTTCAGATGCATTCAGTCTAACCTGCTAACAATCCACAGTAGCACATATCCTATATAGGATATTACAAAAATCTTTTTTTTTTTTTTTGGAGTCAGATATGTCCTTCCACCATAGCAAGCATTAACTAGAGTATCATATGGTTTGATGCTAAAATATAATAGCTTAATTTTTTAGGATATTCAGCGTTGCACATTAAATCACTCCTAATGGCAAGAAAGTGAGGTTTATGTTCTTATTATTCAATTTAACATTTATCTTAACTTCTCTACTAAAGTCACAAGTTGCAGGTCAGAGGAAGGGACTACAGGTGTATCCTTGTATAGTATTATTGAACTCAAGTGCTCCATCTGTGGAAAATCTATATAGAATTCTCACTGAGGACTTCCCTGGTGGCACAGTGGTTAAGAATCCGCCTGCCACTGCAGGGGATATGGGTTCAAGTCCTGGTCTGGGAAGATCCCAGATGCCATGGAGTAACTAGGCTTGCGCACCACAACTATTGAGCCTGCGCTCTAGAACCTGAGAGCCACAACTACTCAGCCCATGAGCCACAATTACTGAGCCCACGTGCCACAACTACTGAAGCCCTCGCGCCTAGAGCCTGTGCTCCGCAACAAGAGAAGCCACCACAATGAGAAGCTCGTGCACCACAATGAAGAGTAGCCCCCGCTCGCCACAACTAGAGAAAGCCCATGCACAGCAACGAAGGCCCAATGCAGACAAAATAAATAATAAATAAATTAATTAATTAAAAAAGAAAGTGCCTAGACTGGCATTCAAACCTAATTCTACCAGCGTTAAAGTCCCATTAAAAAAAAAAAAGAATTCGCATTGAAATTACGCCAGAGTAGAAAAACAGGATCTATATTCCCTTCCCTACTTCTCTGCAAGAGGCAACAAAAACGGATTTCTCTGCCACAGACCAGAAAGATATCCCAGGGGCTTTATTACCTCTATAATGTCCAACATTATAGACAGTTCCTTATCTCTCTACCTCTGCCCAACTATGATACTCTAACATAAAATCTCAGGAAAAAGCTGTGTTAAAAATGCATGCAAATGCATCTTCAAAACAAGTACCCTAAATCTAAAAAATAATACAAATGAATGTATATACAAAACAGAAACAGAGTTACAGAGATAGAAAACAAACCTGTGGTTACCAAAGGGGAGAGGGAAGGGTGGAGGGACAAATTAGGGGTATGAGATTAAGATACAAACTACTACATATAAGTAGATGAGCACCAAGGGTATACTATATAGCACAGGGAATTATATCCATTATCTTGTAATAATCTATAATGGAATATAATCTGCAAAAATACTGAACCATTATGCTGTACACCTGAAGCTTACACAAGACTGTAAATCAACTATACTTCAATTAAAAACAAACAAATCCCCTATCCGTCATTCAAGCAAATTTCCACCTTTAAACCCTTGCTATGAAGAATTTTTCATTTCGTTACCACAGTGTGTAGAATTTCTAAACTACTGAGTCAACTATTTAATATTATTAAAATTTATCAAAGTCTACTATGATAACAAGAATATTTATAGCGTATGAAATTTGAAGTAAACAGTTTCAGGTTAAAATGCTAAATGTGATTATGAAGACATCTATAATAAAATGTAGAAGTCCCTGACCTCTTTAAATTTCACAACACACTACTACACTATACACAAATGGCAGGCAAGAGGCGATAATTATATTATTATTTCATGCATTATTTGCAAAAGTCCAAATGTTACTCACTTAAGAAAGAGGCTAGGGGAAAAGAAACCAAACTCTTCCTTTTTCTTCTAGGCTCTTATACTCATGTTACTCTTAGTCTTATTATATCACTCTATTTCTCTTAAGTGCTTTTTTCCCCTAAATATTAGTTTCTTAAAAAGATACTAATATTTATTATTTTTAAGAAGTCCACAAGCTCATATACTTTATATACATTATTTATGGGAGAAATGATATAATGACCAGGTTTTGCTGAAATTACTACAGAAAAAAATGGAGAAGATATAGATAAAACAAAGTTGTCAAAATTATTGAAGCTAGGAAATGACTACATAGTAGTGCCTTATTTTATTCTCTGTTTGTGAATGTTTGGAACTTGAGGAAAAAACTCTATGCAGGGAAGTTTCTTTTAAATAACTTAGCAGTTCTCAACTGGTGACAATTTTGCCCCCCGGGGAACGTTTGGCAATGAGTGGAGATATTTCTCGTTGTCACGCTGCAGGGAGCGGTGCTGCTACTGGCATCTAGTAGGTAGAGGCCAGGGACTCTGCCAAACATCCTACAATACACAAGACAGCTCTCCACAATACAGGATTATCTAGCCCCTAAAGTCATTAAATCGTATTGAGGTTGAGAAACCCTGAAACAGCTAGAATCACCTTATCCTTTAAAATCTGTCAAATTGGATGAACTCTTAACACACAGTCAGTAGGAAAACCAGTGTCCAACCTGTTACTTCCATGGATTCTTAAAATTACTTCAATTTCTAACTTACAATGAATTTTTAGTCTTTGGGCTATTTCTTTCCTGAGTGTAGGGTCTGTTTTCTGCACTACTAGATTCTGCTGTAATCTTTTCAGTCTTCAACGAACCTTAGTCTTATGGTGGTGTGTGGACAGGACTTTACTGGGGTTACAGTGAGCTTGTTAGGGGTGGGGGATTATATCATGACACAGAACAATTAAATGAAACTAAAAAATATGATATATCTCAAATTTTCAGATTATCTTTTATTAATTATAATAACAGCTAGCACATATGGGGATTAATTATATGCCAGGTACTGTTTCTAAGTACTTTATATACATTAACTCTTTTAATGATCATAACCACCCTATGAGGTAGGCACATACATCCCCTTCTTATGAATAAAGAAAGTGAAGCACAGAGGGATGAGTAACTTACCCAAATTCATAAGCTAATAAGTAGCTGATCCAGGAAATCTGGATCTAGA
This sequence comes from Stenella coeruleoalba, assembly GCF_951394435.1. Lineage (NCBI taxonomy): Eukaryota > Metazoa > Chordata > Mammalia > Artiodactyla > Delphinidae > Stenella > Stenella coeruleoalba. The sequence continues at coordinate 46,108,716 of NC_137165.1, read as the reverse complement.
ACTCAGGCTCTTAACCCCTAAGCTCTACTGTCATCCTTGATTCCAGTCTCTCACCATTTTGTTGGGCATCACTTCCTACCTCCCCTCTGCCCAGGGTATTTGTTCAAAACTCTCAAAATTCCTTTTAAATCCTCATACCAAATATTTTACCTATCTTTCTGTCTCATCCATGACCATCCAGGCGATGTGAAGAAGGTGTCATCTTCATAACCAAACACGCCCAATTAAGGTATGTCCCTAAACAAAGACAGTACTTTTCTTGAGTGGAATTCTACTGTGACTCCTTATAATAATGATGAATTTGGAGTATGATACACAACAAAACAAGATGGCTGGTAGGTTGTTGGAAAATAATCACCGTGACACTATTATACACAAAATAAATCATATCATTCATACATTATGTTGATTAAAACTCTTGAAATTTATCTTGGCTATTTGGGAGCAGTGTGTTTATGCAATAGGCTTTGCTCCCAGAATACTGAATGAGGACTACAGCACCGTAAAACTAAAGGATTCTTATGCTTGGATATTTTTCCACAGCAGAAGTGGTTATTGAATGTTTATCAAATGCCTTTTTTAGCCTCTATGAAGAAAACTAGTTGTTTTTATTTCTCTTACAGCTATTAGTATGATGAACTATTTTAATGGATTTTGTAATTTTGAAAAGCTTTCATTAAAGTTAATAGGAATTATTATTAAACATTAAAAAAAATAAAGGATTTAAAATTCACATGGGAATGGAAAGGTCTCGGAATAGTAAAGAAAATGTGAAGAAGAATGACTGCTATTACTTAATATCAAGGTTTAATCTAATGCTAAAGTAATTAAGACAGAGTATGATTGGTACAAGCATAGATAAAATGACCAGGAGAACAGAATAAAGAATCCAGAAACATATCTATACATGTATAATCACCTTATTTGGACAGAGATACCATTGCAATATTTTAGTAATCAAATGGTGTTTTCAATCATTGGTGACGGATCAGTATGTATGAATAAAAATGAAACCTGTCCCAACCTCATCCCATACACAAAAATCAATTCCAGGTGGATAAAAGAACCAAATACGAAAGATAATACATTTTCTGGAAGATAGCCTAATAGAATAACTTCATGAACTAGGACTAGGCAAAGATTTCTTAAACAGAACACAAAAAAGAAAAGATGGGTAAGTTTATTAATGAGAAAAACTTCTGTTCACCAAAGACTCCATTAAAACAGTAAAAAGGGGCTTCCCTGGTGGCGCAGTGGTTGAGAGTCCGCCTGCCGATGCAGGGGATACGGGTTCGTGCCCCGGTCTGGGAAGATCCCACACGCCGCGGAGCGGCTGGGCCCGTGAGCCATGGCCGCTGAGCCTGCGCGTCCGGAGCCTGTGCTCCGCAATGGGAGAGGCCACAACAGTGAGAGGCCCGCGTACCGCAAAAAAACAAAACAAAACAGTAAAAAGGCAAGCCATAGAGTGGGAAAAATATCTTTAGTTCATACATCCAACAAAGGACTTGTATTTAGAATATACAAAGAACTCGTACAAATCAATAAGAAAAATAAAGACAATACGATTAAAAGATGAACAAAAGAAATTCCACACGGGAATTTACAAAACTCCTGTTTTATACAAAATGTTCAACATTGTACGGAAATGAAAATCAAAACCACAATGAGATACCACTACGTATGTGTAGTGCAGGATAGCACACAAAAGAAACAAACCAAAAACACCTGATAATATGGGGTAAAAGGACAGTTAAATCCTGTTGTACTGGTGTGAATGTAAACTGGTAGCATCAAATCTGGAAAAAAATTTAGACTGGGGACTGAAACCCCATGACCCAGCAAGTCTACTACTAGGTATATACCGAAAGGAAAAGTATATGTAGGGGCATCAAAATAGATGTAACAAGCATTCACAGAATTGTTCATAATAGCCAAAGTTGAAAGTGTCCATCAACAGTAGACATACAATGAAATATGACAGCAATGAAAGAGAATCTCACAAACATACTACTAAACAAAAGAAGACAGACTCAAAGGAGTACATACTAAATGACTTCGTTTATATAAAGTTTGAAAACTGGTAAAAGAAATCATTGATGATGCAGTCGGAACAGTGGTCAAGCTTAGAGGGAATGGATTATGATGCAGAGGAAACATGAGAAAAGGTTATGAGGTGCCGGTAATGTTCTATGTCTTGATTTAGGTAGTGGTTATACAAGTGTGTTCACTTCTGAAAATTTCATAGAGCTGCATAATTATTATTTGTATACCTTTCTGTAATTATGTTATATTTTAATTTTCAAAACTTACAGAAAGTGTATTAAGGACATAGGACACTGGGTTTGAGAATGAAACAATATTCACAATACTTTTTTTCCTCCAAGAAAGGAGTCTACAGCTATGAAAAATTAACTAATGCTATATATAATTAAAAATTGAGTGTAAAATAAAAAATTATCTGACCACTCCCCTCTTACATCCGTTAACTTAAAGTGGAGCAATGACCTAAGGATAGAGAGAAGCCAGTATATATACAAGAAGTATTTTGTAAATTAAAGGAAGTAGTAGAGAGCACAGAGAAAGAAACAAACTTGTTCTGGAAAGATGGAGGAAGAAAAGGAGGAAAGAAGGTTTTTTGCAGGAGGCCATACTTGTTTGATTTTTTAACAGTAGAGTTAAGGAAAAAGAGCAGAGGGAGGAGCAATTTTCAGATTCAAATTCTGTAAGACTTACCAGTTCAACACAAAGATAGAATTCTGAGATCAAAACTGAGTAATATAGCATATTCAGTATTGTTTTAAAAGAGTGTTTTAAGTTTATTTCTGGAATAATAATATTGATAGTTGTACTAGTAGTAATAATAACTTATTGAGGCATTACCGTCTGGTACTTTTCTAAGTGCTTTACATGTATTAAATCATTCAATCTTCACAATACCTTCCTTATCGTACAGATAGTAAAAGTGAGGCACACACAGATCAAGCTTTTGCTCGCCCACAGTTACACGGTTAGGCAAGTGACAAAGTCAACGTTGAAGTCCAGGCTGCCTGGCTGCTGAAATCATTATTTTGCCAGGAAATATGTGATTATTAAGGACAAATTGTTTAAATGGTTACTTTATTTATTAATGGGATCCAGCAGAATAACCTCCATGGACAATACAAGAAAGCATGAATTAATTCAATAAATATTTACTAAGTACTTTCTGTGTGTCCAGCACTGTGTGAGGTATTAGATCACATTTGTGAACAATGGGCGCAGTCCCTATCCCTTAAGGAGCTTATAGTCTTGTGGGGAAAAATGGAAAATAAATAATTTGAATCATAGCAAATTAAACTCTGAGAAATATAATGCAGGCAAGAAATAGGATGCTGTAAAAAAGCAAATGCTGAATATTTCAGAATATTTTGGTGTTTTGATGACATCAATTTTCTTTTCAGAGATGGTTTATACTTTACAACATTTGCAAAAAGTATTTTTTACTCTAAGTAGCCAAACTGCAGAGGGATTAAACAATGATTAAAACTGTGCCAAGAAATGAATTCATTTCTTGGATACAATTAGCTAATGTATCCAAATCCCTAATCTGTATTCCTAACATGGCAGGCTACACATAGAACAGTTCCACAGACTCTTAATTCTCAGCATTCTCTTAGTATTTTCTCATCGGGCTGTTTACATTTTCCTTTATGATCTGTTCATTATAAACTGCTTGTTCTCATCTATTTCAAGACTCAGAACTTCGTACTACATTTAATCAAATAAAGAAACCCATGCTTTCTCTCCAACAGAGTTATAAAACCTGTGATTAGCTTGGCCCAACTGCCAAAGCAAACCCGGTTATATTTTCATTTCTTAGTTCTTAAATGGCAACCTAAATTTCTCCTTTTCTGATGAACATTGGAAATGGGTGACCGACAAAAGCAGTGCTTCTGCAGTTTGCCGCAGGAAGTGCTAGAGTGGAGCTCTACCACATCCTCCCCACACTGAGCTCCTGATCGTGAGAGTCACTGCCAGTGATCCAGTGATCAAGAATCAAAGCAACACCACTAGCCCATCTCTACTCATAGAGGCTGACCTGAAAGCATATCCCTACACTTCTTAGTTCCCTTGGGCATAACTGGAGAAGCGGGGGAGAAAATACATGAAATGACTGTTGATACTGTGGGGTTGGTATATGGGAGGTTCTTTGGGTAGGTTTAAAGCTTCACACGAAGAAAGACGGTTTTGGCTTGGCCATGCGACTTTATTTGGACCTTGAAATGTTATGAGCAGAGGTTTGAAATGTGCCTGAGCAGCTGGGCTTGTGTTCTTGTGCTCTGGTGATCCGCCAGGAGAAAGAGCTTCTCTGCAGTGGATGCCCCTTCATCCTGGGCCCCAGAATGAACACCCACAGGCCTGAGCCCAACTTGAACCCCAGAGCTGCTCAGCCAACCTGCAGCCTGAGACAGAGCCATCCCAACCCACACTTGCAAATCCATGACTAAAAAAAATCCATGACTGCTTATTTTTTGGTTGCTCTAAATTTTAGGGTGGTTTGTTACACAGCATTATTATGAGCATTTACTTTTTAGGTACTTAATTTGATTCAAATGCAACCATAACTTATTAGTAGACCAAAATGAAACCCTGGTGATTTCTCTTACCATGTATTTTCTGTTCAGTATAACCATTCTCTCATTCTCAACCACTCACCTTCATACCCACTCACTTCTAGCTGTCATCTTATTCCAGGACTCTATTCTATTTCTTACTCACCTATTGATCTTGTCTTTTTAAAGATGTAATTTACATACAATAAATTATATTCCAATAAAGTGTGCAATTCAATGAATTTTGACAGATATATACATCTGTGAAACTACCACCAAAATTGAGATATAGAACATTTCTATCATCCCCAGAAGTTTCCTTAGGTCCCTTTGAAGTCAAACCCTCTCTCAAACCCTAGCCACAGGCAACCACTTTTTCTATTATCAGAAACAGAAACCACTGCTTTCTGTTATCTTAGTTTATATCTTCTATAATTTTATATAACTGGAATTAAATAGTGTATTTTCTCTTTTGTCTGGCTTCTTTCGTTCGGTTTTTGAAATCTATCCATGTTTCAACAGTTTGTTTCTTTTTATAGCTGAGTAGTATTCCTTCGTATTGCTATACCACCTTTTTTTTCTTCCTGCTGATGAACACTGGGTTATTTCATATACAATAGTTTTTTGGCTTTTATATATGAAGAAACTACGAATATTCTTATAAAAGTCTTTGTGTGGATATATATTTTAACTTCTCTTGGACAAATACAAAGTTGTGTAATGGCTGGGTTATAAAGTTTAAACATTTAACTTTGTAAGAAATTGCCGGTTTCCAAAGAGATTGTTCACACTCCCAAGTAGTGTGTAAGAGTTCTAGTTGCTGCATATCCTCGCTAACGCTTCGTATTGTGAGCCATTTTGATTTTAGCCATACCAATGGGTGCAGAGAGGTATCTCACGGTTTCACTTTGCATTTCTCTGATGACTAAAGATACTGAACACCTTTTCATGTATTTACTGGCCATTCTTATATCTTCTTTTGTGAATGTTTCTCCAAATCTTCTGTACTTTAAAAAATTAGGTTCTCTTCTTATTATTTGTAAGAGTTCTTTATATTGGATACAAATCTGTCAGACATATGTATGCTAATATTTTTCCTGTTCTATGGCTTGCCTTTTCCTTTTCTCAAAAGTCTCTTTTGAAGAACAAAAGTTTTAAATTTAGATAAAGCCCAACTTTTAAATTTTTTCTTTTATAGCTCACACTTCTTTTGTCCTATCCAAGAAAACTCTGCCTACCTTAAGATTGCAAAGATTTGCTCCTAGATCTTACATTTAGGTCTATGGTACTTTAAGTTAACTTTTGTGCATGGTATGATGTAAGGACTGATGTTCACTTCCCCACTGAATTTCCCTGACACCTTTATTGAAGAATAATGGAAGTCCTTTAACTTTGCTGTTCTTTTGAAAAAGCACTGGGGCCACTCTAGGTCATTTGCATTCCTATAAAAATTTTAAAATCATGTAAATTTCTAAATTTATAATCATGTAAATCTTATAAATTTCTACAAACATTTTTTTCTTGGAATTGTAGTAAATCAAAATTGCTACTTTAGCAATACTGAATCTTCTAATCCATAAATGATATCTTCATTTATTTGGATCTTTATCTCAGCACTGTTTTATTTATAATTTTTAGTGTACATGTTTTGTTAAATTTACCCCTAAATATTTCATGATTTTGGATGTTACTGTAAATGAAGTTGTTTTTAGATTTAATTTTCCAATTGTTCTTTGCTAGAATATAGAAACACTCCTGATTTTTATATACTGACCTCACTGTCCTTCTTTTATACTTACATAAATGCATTTATATAAATGTTATTGGAAATGTATCTTGCAAGTATTAGTCTGTGTTTGTGTATTGCTCTGCTAGTATATAAACATATTTATATAATATAAAGGTAGTTAGAGTTGGGGTGGGAATCTCCATGTCCACATAGAACACTGACATATCGAGGCAGCTTATCAGAGGCTTGCTTTACACCAAATTTGGGAGAAACAATGATGAGACACTCAGGTGTTACCTAGTTCTGGCATTAGGATTCTTAAACAGGAAAGGAAGATAGTCACAGACTATCTTCTAAATTCTCAGGCAAGTCCATAAATACTGACATATATGGAAACTTTTTTTTAGTGCTCCTAGGGGAAACAATTTGGGGTGGAAGACGAGATGCCACTTCCAGTACCTTCGAACTTAACTGCAGGAACCTGGTTCTGAGTTCTTCCAGCTGGGGATAAAGGTAAGGGGAATAGAGGTGGTGTAAGGGTGTAAGAAAATGAGGCTAATAAAAGAGCTGTAAAACCAGGGGTACTGTACAGAACCGAAAGAGTAAGTTAATTCTAATTTAGAAGTCTGACAAGAGCTGTAATACTGGTATACTAAAAAAGCGCTTACCTCACACAGCACAGCTTCAGTGCCATGAGATGACTAAATCAAAATCAGTTAATGTGGAAAGTGATACACCACCAAGGCATTAATAGATTCCAAGGTCATGTCAAGATCTGCCTTTGTCACTGGGAATGATGTTATGTGAAAAAACGGTATGGAAATAAATGAAGACCACCCAAATAAGAACAAGAAAAGGCTATTTATTCAGAGCTTGCTATAGCAAGGGAATCAGCTACTATCACTTGCACCTGGAGGAGACTTAAAGGCAGGCAGAGGAGTTCAAAAGCTTTATAGTGGGAAAAAAGGGAGAGGCTTCAGGTCATGCCCTGATCGGAGGCACCTGGCACAGAAGAGCTGAAGGTGGGCTAGCTAGAAGCCTCCTACATGACCGGCTAGGTGTGTGTATTTAGCCTTCTCTGGTTACTCCTAAGCTGGAAGTGAGGGCAAATACTAGGGAAGCTGTCAGTTAAAAATCAAGCCCTGGTCATTTAGTTCCAATAGTTACAGGGGTTACTTTTGGCTTCCTGGACTGGTTATTAGAGATAGTAGTCTTACTTCCTACAAGTCTGACTTGTAGATAGTAAGTTGGGTTCCTAGGCTATCTGCTGCAAATTGGGTGTCAGAACTCTATTTTTATACATGGTCTGGTCATTGTTATATATATTCAGTTTCTCAAAGGATAGTGTTAAGCCTATTCATGTATTTATTTTCTTTTTCCTGACCTCTGAGGATAAATGTGTCACATTTGGCTGGCAGATATTTTCCTGAAATCCTCATTCTTTGTTTTATACTCATTGATTATGTTCTCTAATTACATTTATTACAATTCACTCGTAGCTGACTGATCTCAGTTGGCTGCCATGGCCGAATTCTTATCTAGTGAAGCTTGAAGCCCCTTCCCATATGCTAGTCACATTGGCCTTGTAGGTAGACGTCTATCAATGGAAGGAGAAAGTTTAGGAATTTAAAGCAAATGAGATACCACAAATTAAAAAACCACTGAAAGAAATACTACTTCCCCTTTCTCAACACCATAGTGAAATTACATTATAAGCACAGATTAAGAAATCATGGTTCCAGCTGTTCACACTCACAGGCCCCCTCTGTAGTAAATTAGAAAAAGACATATTCCTAAGTAGAGAGAAAACCATGTAATTTACACATATTTATAACATACTAAATTTTTTTTCATTTTGCCTTCCTCTGACTTTTTAGGTTCATTTCATTCATTCAACACACACTGAATGAAGACCTACTATGTATTAGTCAGTCACTGCACTAGGCACTGTGGATACAGTGGTAAGCATAAAGGAGAAAATGTGTAAATTGTCCAGATGAGTGTTTTTGGTCATTTTAGTGTGTTTTTTTTTTCCTTCTTTTCTTCTTGTTTGAATATTTAAGAAGAAATGATTTAGGGATAACTGTTATTCAAAAGCTTTCATTAGAGAAATGCTGTGATGATTCACCTATAGTTTAATTCTTTCTTCTCTCTAAGGCAGAGAGCATATAATCTGGGTCATTATAAAAAATGTTACTTGATTAGGGACCAGATAAGGCATGTGTTGTACTAGAGAATTCATTGTATAGAATAAATTTTAACTCAGAAAATAAGCATCGTTGCTCTGGTAAGGTACCAGAAAACAGCATCCATATTTTATGTCCTTGACTGTAATGGAAGTTTTACTTGTATACAAATGAATTCTAACCAGAGTTCTTTCACTTTAAGACTTATAAACAGGGCTTCCCTGGTCGCGCAGTGGTTGAGAGTCCGCCTGCCGATGCAGGGGACACGGGTTCGTGCCCTGGTCCGGGAAGATCCCACATGCCGCGGAGCGGCTGGGCCCATGAGCCATGGCCGCTCAGCCTGCGCGTCCGGAGCCTGTGCTCCACAACGGGGAGGCCACAACAGTGAGAGGCCCGTGTACAGCAAAAAAAAAAAAAAGACTTATAAACAGAAAAATTATTTATATGAAACAAATAATACCTTTACATTTTAAGGGTAGCATTCTGTTCTATAGTATCAAAGATGATTTACATAGATTAATAGAAAATTGAGTCTTTAATATATGTACTAGGAATTTTGTGGTAAATACAAAAAATAGATTACATGGCTTTTGATATTCAATGTTTTAATGAAACATTAACCAGCAGATTAGAACATTCCTTTTAAAATTGGTTTGCAACAGAGCCAAGCAATAGAAAGCCAGACTGTAGTAAGCTTGTGTCTCATGATCCTCTTCAAACACTAAAGAAACTCTCCAATCATTTTGCATGATGACTCCTATTCCCTATTTAAAATTTTTTGTCTGGCAGCAATATAAACATCAGCTTCATCCACTCACAATTATAATTTAACTATTACGGCTATTGTAGAAGGTAAGATGAAAGCTGAAAACATAATAATGTTTAACTTACCTCAGTAATCTATGAAATACATTTGGGATTTGTGACTGGATGAAACAGACATTTTCCTCCCCAATCTAATAGTAATAGACCAAATAACACCAGAAAGACATCAGGCACAGAAAGGCAAGTTTTTCAACAATTCAGTATCATGGGTAATATCATAATCACACTTGGCAAAACTTGCCAAAATTTTGATGCAAAATACTAATTTCTTTGAGATTAAGTTCCAAGTCCAAACAGGAGACAACTTGCTCAAAGAGACGGACCATGAACCAACTCTGAGAACCTGTTTCAGGGCTTCCCTGGTGGCACAGTGGTTAAGAATCCGCATGCCAACGTAGGGGACACGGATTCGAGCCCTGGTCTGGGAAGATCCCGCATGCTGTGGAGCAACTAAACCCGTGCGCCACAACTACTGAGCCTGAGCTCTAGAGCCCGTGAGCCACAACTACTGAGCCCACGTGCCACAACTGCTGAAGCCCACGTGCCTACAGCCCGTGCTCCGCAACAAGAGAAGCCACTGCAATGAGAAACCCGCGCATTGCAACGAAGAGTAGCCCCTGCTCGCAGCAACTAGAGAAAGCCCATGTGCAGCAATGAAGACCCAACGCAGCCAAAAATAAATAAATTAAAATAAATAAATAAATAAATAATTTTTAAAGGCCTGTTTGAAAAGAGAAGTTCTTTATATTGGTATTTAATCAACCGGCTAATATTATCAGTTCAATTTCTTAGTAGATAGCTCCCAGAATTTATGGGGACTGGTTTGTCCAAAAAGGTAGTGTTCTAAGACTGTTTTAGCATACAGTCTGTTCCCATGTAGCTTCATGGGGAGCATAGAACAGAAAAATAAAAATGTATACATACCTTCAGATGTATACATGATCTACAAATACAAATGCTAGAATTTTTTTCCCCCAAAGGAAATAATGATGGTAGGGACCTTTTAGTAATTGGAAACCTTCCAGCTGATGACAATTATTAAAAACTGGACAAAATATATTTTAAAAATCTTTTGGAAAGCATTAAAGATCCAACAAGATGGTGGTAAGTCATCATTATAAGAACAGGGAGAAGATGGAAATCAGAAATGGAGATCTTGCCCAGCACGGAGAGCCACTTTAGCACTGGGGGCATTTCTTAACAGGGAAGAAACGACTGAGCAGCTGAGCTGTGTGTTTAGCTGTCTCACAAGGTCAGGGGAACAAAAATGGAGTCTAGGATCTTCCAGGAGTGGGAAATCTAGTAAAACACCCCATACTTTAGGCTGAGACCCTTAAGAGCTACAACCTAAGGGTAAAGATGAACCAGAAGTAAACTAGGTCCTGCAGTACTGATTTGTGTCATTTCATTGGCTTGGAAAACTTCACACCCTGAACTTGGATTGAACTGGTCACAGGTGGTGGAAGCAAATGAAAACCCTCTCTGGAAAAAAAAGAAATCATCCTACTTTCAGATTATTTCTACACATATTTTCAAATATTAAATCCAGCACACAAAAATAATTAGGGGTATGAAAAGGCAAGAGAATTAGCAGAATAATAGGCAAAAGAAATAATGATAAAGGTCATAGGGTTAGAGTAGTACAGTCAATCTTTTAAGATTATTCTTAATATAATATTGTAAAAATGTGGTAGAAAAGAGCTAGAGTGTGTGGGAAGATGAGTGGTGGAGATGGAGGAAGGAGAGAGCAGTGGGAGAGTTACAAGAATAAGAGTCATTTGATGAACACCGTGTTGGAAAAGGTGAATATTTCCCTAACACCACTAGAGGTTATTGGTTGAGGAAATTCTCCTTTAGTTCTTCTCTTTTTAAAGTAACATTACATTTCAATTGTTCAATCATGCATAATGCTTCCTCCTAGCAGAGCTAAACCACAGCAGCTAATAACAAATGATATTCTAAATAGTAGCTTATGTCAGCTAATGAATGATCTGAATCAAGAACTCTTGATGTGAGATCCTATGATACACTTTTGGAAGTCTATGAATCTCCTGAACTTGCATGTTTTAATAGGGAGAGAGTAAGGGAAATTTTCATTCTTTCATCTTCCAGTTCTTCTTTGCCACCTCCTAAAAAAAGTTAACGACTTCCTGTAACCCACAGCAGAGGTTGCAAACTCAAATACCTTCAGGATATAAGAAATTTTAATATAGCTGGCATGGCTAGGGGTGATGGTAGCAGGAAATGATAAAGTGTATGTTGAGCTGCAGAATATACAGCCAGGCTGAAGGCACTCTATTTCTTTTCAATGTGCTTGCTAAACAGTTTTTGAATACCTTATCTCAAAAAATGTGTCTACTGTTTTAAAATTAAATATAAGTTGGAGGTTAAGATGGTGGTCTTGGTCTGAGATGCTTTCCATAGTTCTAAGTGAGAGCCACCTCTCAATATGGAGGATCAGGAGGGCAGAAAATAGGGAAGAATGGTCCCTGGATGTAGATGGGAAAACTAGATCCATGTCAGGGTACCAGTGACACAGGTCACTGTCAATCTCAACTGAGGGAAAAAAAGTGCCTTAGTTGGGGCAGGTGCAGAGAAATCTAAGGAACCTTTAATCACAGGACCCCATCTCTTTAAAACAGAAGTGTTTGAATTTCTCCTACTTACCCTTCCTTTCCCTACTTCCTTCCTAAATAACTGCCTTCTTTAAATTAACTCACCTAGAGCCTAAGTTAAAGAACCAACTTTTATGGAATCTCTACAGGTGCATTATTTAGATACCTAGCTTTAGGGTATGGAATGGAAGTTAGCAATAATGTAACTTCCTTAGAAGACTCTAGTCTGATTCTTATTAATTTTGGTTTGCTTAGACTAGTTTTCAGATAAAACTATTACACAGGGAAAACAAACCTAAATGTTTTATTAATTTCTTCAAAACTCAGACAATATGCAAAATTTTGCACGTGGGTGCAATTTTCTGGAAAGACTGTCCATAAACGTCATCAGTAATCCATATATATATAAAATGATAGTGTTGTACACAATGAACTTACCCAATGTTATATGTCAGTTATATCTCAATAAAGCTGGAAAAGGAAAAAAATGCTCCCTAGAAAGTAAATTTATCTCCTAATAACCCTATACTCTTTTTTTTAAAATTAATTAATTTATTTATGGCTGTGTTGGGTCTTCACTGCTGTGTGCGGGCTTTCTCTAGATGTGGTGAGCAGGTGCTACTCTTCGTTGTGGTGCGCGGGCTTCTCATTGCGGTGGCTTCTCTTTGTTGCAGAGCATGGTCTCTAGGTGCGCAGGCTTCAGTAGTTGTGGCATATGGGCTTAGTAGTTGTGGCTCGCGGGCTCTAGAACGCAGGCTCAGTAGTTATGGCACACGGGCTTAGTTGCTCCACGGCATGTGGGATCTTCCCAGACCAGGGCTCGAACATGTGTCCGCTGCATTGGCAGGTGGATTCTTAACCACTGCGCCACCAGGGAAGCCCCTATACTTTTTATTAATAACTTAGACATACACAAATAAATGGGGGAAAAAAGTCCTACACACACACACACACACACACACACACACACACACACCACACACACACACACACACCACACACACACATATATACACACACACAGACGGTGGTTCTCCCTTGTGCTATTTAGGAATAAAATTTTTATAAGATTAGGGACTCTTTGCATTTTAAAAAATTCATTACTTTAGCACTTAGCTAAGAGAACAGGCTTTTAAATGCTTATAATCTTCCATTACAACATCCCACTATTCTGATTCTCTCCCATTGGAAGTGGGAATCACTGTAGAGGCAGGACACCTAGAGATAGAAAGTACTCATTGCTTGGCAAAACTTACACTAGTTTCCTTGCCTACATAATTGCCCCCAATGTACAAGAAGTACTATGTGCGCGTCAATGTATGATGAGGACTATTTGGCTGAAATGAAAAGCAGTATTTGACAAGCTCAAGAACCTTAAACGCTTCACTGAAATCTGTAAGACTGACGTTTATCATTGAATGTTCCTTTGGATTTTAAACTGAGGTTTCTAACAACTGCTTTGAACAGACATATGTTTGAGATACAAAATATGGTAAAAATGTGTTACTTGTGTAATACAGTATTTCCATATTATTCCCCTACTGACCTGGATTTCCTTACCCATCGTACAATGTATTCTAATGTGGAAAGCAAGGCATTTATATATTGCTCACAGTAAGAAAAGTATTATCCTCAAGAGTCACCTTTGTCTAAATGGCAAATGTATTCTCTGTTGGCTTCCAAATCTGGAATTTATTCTAGAACCTGCACTTGTTAAAATGACATGATGTAGTTACCCAGACTTAAAGAGAAAAACACCATTCTAGGAACAAGTATTTCACTGGACCATAATAGTATAGGTTAGGCAAGAAGAAAGAACTACAGACAGTTATTAGAAGGGCAGCAGGGGAATTCTGAATATAAAAGGGTAGGATACCAGGAATACTATGGAACTCTTCTATTGGAAGACAAGGATGAGAAGGATTCATGCTTCCAGACACAGAAAGGTACATATCAAATACGTAGAAAAAGCAAGGAAAACTCACTGCTTCATTTAAACAACTTTCTTTAAAATTTCAATTTACTCCTTTGAGTGTGGGCTGGACCTGGTGACTTGCTTCTCATGAAAAGAATATAACAAGAAGTGACAGGATGTCACTTTTGAGACTAAGTTATAAAAAACTGTTACTCTCATATTGCTTGCACTCTCTCTGCCTCTTGCTTGCTTGCTCTCATGAAGCAAGCTGTCATGTGTGAGGTGCCCTGTGGAGAAGCCCACGTGGTGAGGAGCTGAGGGTGTCCTCTGGTAAAGGCCAGCAAGGAACTGAGGCCCTCAGTTCAACAGCCCATAGGAACTGAATCCTTCCAACAACCACGTGCATAAACCTGAAAGGGGAGCCTTTTCCAGTTGAGCCCTGAGATGACTACAGCCCAGGCTGTCATTTTTTTTTTTTTTTTTTTTTTTTTGCTGCTCCTTACAGCTTGCAGGATCTTAGTTCCCTGACCAGGGATTGAACCTGGGCCCTTGGCAGTGAAAGTGCAGAGTCCTAACCACTGGACCGCCAGGACACTCCCCAGGCTGCATCTTGACTGCAGCCTGTGAGAGACCCTGACCCACAGAACGCAGCTAAGTAGCATCTAGATTCCTGACCCACAGAAACTGTCAGACAGTAAATGTTGCTGTTTTAAGCTACCAAGTTTTATGGTAATTGGTTATATAGCAATAGATAACCAATACAAGGACCTATATTCACAAGGATACCCAATAATGATAAACAGAATATAACCAACACTTCCCATATCTTATATATATATATATATATATTTTTTTTTTTTTGGTGGCCACAAGGCTTGTGGGATCTTAGTTCCCCAACCAGGGATCGAACCCAGGCCCTTGGCAGTGAAAGCGCAGAGTTCTAACCACCGCACTGCCAGGGAATTCCCTAACTTTAAATGTTATAATGAATCACTCCCTAACACCATACACAAAAATAAGCTCAAAATGGATTAAAGACCTAAATGTAAGGCCAGAAACTATCAAACTCTTAGAGGAAAACATAGGCAGAACACTCTATGACATAAATCACAGCAAGATCCTTTCTGACCCACCTCCTAGAGTAATGGAAATAAAAACAAAAATAAACAAATGGGACCTAATGAAACTTAAAAGCTTTTGCATAGCAAAGGAAACCATAAACAAGACCAAAAGACAACCCTCAGAATGGGAGAAAATATTTGCAAATGAAACAACTGACAAAGGATTAATCTCCAAAATTTACAAGCAGCTCATGCAGCTCAATAACAAAAAAACAAACAACCCAATCCAAAAATGGGCAGAAGACCTAAATAGACATTTCTCCAAAGAAGATATACAGACTGCCAACAAATACATGAAAGAATGCTCAACATCATTAATCATTAGAGAAATGCAAATCAAAACTACAATGAGATATCATCTCACACCAGTCAGAATGGCCATCATCAAAAAATCTACAAACAATAAATGCTGGAGAGGGTGTGGAGAAAAGGGAACACTCTTGCACTGCTGGTGGGAATGTGAATTGGTTCAGCCACTATGGAGAACAATATGGAGGTTCCTTAAAAAACTACAAATAGAACTACCATATGACCCAGCAATCCCACTACTGGGCATATACCCTGAGAAAACCAAAATTCAAAAAGAGTCATGTACCAAAATGTTTATTGCAGCTCTATTTACAATAGCCCAGAGATGGAAACAACCTAAGTGCCCATCATCGGATGAATGGATAAAGAAGATGTGGCACATATATACAATGGAATATTACTCAGCCATAAAAAGAAACGAAATTCAGCTATTTGTAATGAGGTGGATAGACCTAGAGTCTGTCATACAGAGTGAAGTAAGTCAGAAAGAAAAAGACAAATACCGTATGCTAACACATATATATGGAATTTAAGAAGAAAAAAAAAATGTCATGAAGAACCTAGGGGTAAGACAGGAATAAAGACACAGACCTACTGGAGAATGGGCTTGAGGATATGGGGAGGGGGAAGGGTGAGCTGTGACAGGGCGAGAGAGAGTCATGGGCATATACACACTAACAAACGTAAGGTAGATAGCTAGTGGGAAGCAGCCGCATGGCACAGGGATATCTGCTCGGTGCTTTGTGACCACCTGGAGGGGTGGGATAGGGAGGGTGGGAGGGAGGGAGACGCAAGAGGGAGGAGATATGGGAACATATGTATATGTATGACTGATTCACTTTGTTATAAAGCAGAAACTAACACACCATTGTAAAGCAATTATACCCCAATAAAGATGTTAAAAAAAATGTTATAATGAATAACTTCCAGATAAGGAAAAAACAAAATGACAAAGAGGATTTTAAGTGACTTAGAGATGAAGGATGGCAGTGGTGATATCAGATACAAAATTCATAAATCTCTAGTTTCTTAGGTATCAAAACACAAGTCAAGGGGCTTCCCTGGTGGCGCAGTGGTTGAGAGTCCGCCTGCCGATGCAGGGGACACGGGTTCGTGCCCTGGTCCGGGAAGATCCCACGTGCCGCGGAGCGGCTGGGCCCGTGAGCCATGGCCGCTGAGCCTGCGCATCCGGAGCCCGTGCTCCGCAACCGGGAGAGGCCACAACAGTGAGAGGCCCGCCCACAGTAAAAACAAAACAAAACAAAACAAAAACAAAAACAAAACACACAAGTCAAGAATAGCTTTCTGTCTCTTCCTTGTTCCCACTGAATTTTTCATGAACATTGGGCTGCCGGAATGTATATACTGTTTAAGAAAAGAAAAACACAAAACATTTTTTTTTTAGAAATAAATGTATAATAATATATAAATGTGAGAGATGTTGTTAGTCATAATAACTGATGTTCCAGACATTGTGCTAAGCACATTATGTGTATTATCTTATTTAATCATCACACCCTATGGAGTAGGGTTATTTTACAGATGAGGAACCAGAAAATTAGAAAGATTAAGTAATAAAAGTTATACAGCTAGTAAGTGGCATAATTAGAACTTAACCAAGCTCATTTGACCCCAGGGCTATTTACCATTATGAAAAGCTGCCTCCACTAAAAAAACAACCAAAACCCACAAAACTTAGTATCTATACATGGACTGCTTATGAAAACAGGCCAGTGACAACAGGTTATACGTGTAATTTTATCCTCTTTGCAAAGCGCTCATAAAAAGGATATAACCTTACCCATAACATTCTTAGATAAAGGGTAGTAAAGGCTCTGAAACACTTTAAAAATTGTAGCTAAGAGTTATCTAGCACTAACTATGGACCACATAGTTGTCCTTATTATTTTACGTATTTTATTACATCTTCATAGCATTCCTATGATACAGGTAATATTATAATCCCCATTTTACAGATAAGGAAAGTAATCATTCTTATGGTTAAGTAATTTGCCCAAGGTCACACGAGCACTAAGTGGTAGAGTCAGTATCTGAACACAGGCAGTCTGGCTCCAGGGTCTGTTGTCTAAACTAGTGCATTTTACTGCCTCAAAAAACCAAAAGTTAAAAGGGTTTTCAGAGTTAATGAAAAAACTGTCCATTTGGATATCTAACTAAATTACGGATCTAAGCACCATACTCACAGCCCAAGTCTTTACGATTTGTGATGCAAAACACCTTGAAACAAGTTAATCTAAAAGTTAGTTAAAAGATGGTTAACCTTTTAAATAATGATAAAATATGAATCAATAAAACAACTGGAAATGTTCAAAGTGAAAAGTTCTATTCAACAAAGCATCTGTCCATGGAAAGAACTTTCTAACATGTTAAGAACTTACTACTGGATAAGGGAGTGTGCAGATGAAAAGCTATTTATTTTCATATTCTAGCTCTTTGGTGTGTTTATGTTCATAATCAGTTTTCAGGCAGTATCTCTCATACTTAAAATATACTGAAATTATTCCTGTTTATCTCTCTGCTTCCTATCTCTAGTTGCTATACTGACTTTCATATCCCAATCAGGGCAGCACTGAAGTTCATTTATACCCTTCATCCGATTTACAAGTCTGTCCACTATCCAACTTTTAGGTGCTTTTTGTTGTTGTTGTTCTAACAGTTGTACCATTAACAACCTTCATTTCATGTCAACCTTTATAACAGCATTTCTTTTTTCCTTTTTCTTGGGGGTGGGGGGAAGTATGTGTTACAGACCATTTTGAGAACCTGTTATACGAAGAAGTACATATATGCATATAGAATGGTGTTTGTATGTAATTTTAAGGAGTTTAGAACCCGCCTCCCTAAAGCTCACCTGTTTAATTCAGGTTAAAAATCTTGCTGTATACTTATTGTGTTTACAACATAGTAGACTTAAGGAATACAAATACAACATAACAGAAGACGTGAATTACAAGAAAAAGGCTTCTGGTATCCATATACCAATCAAAAATCAGAGGGTTTTATGTCTAAAGTATAAAATTCATAGCCAAAAGAAAAAAAAAAAGAAGCATGCCTAACTATTTAGGATAAAGATAACATTTGATAATGTTTTCAGGAAAAACATGGAAGGAAGAAAATGAGAAAACAAATCATCCTTTTCTTCTAAGTGGAATGACCATGACTATACAGGAGTTGGAAAAAGAGGATTCAAGGAACTACTCACTTTATGTAAAATATTTCAGCTATCAACAGTGGTTTGTACTTGTGCTATAGAGTACCATGCTGATAAGAAATCCAAATGAAAAATCCTTTACAAATTCAAAAACTATATAAATATGAGTACGTACTTTCAAATAAGTATCATAAAACTCTCTTCCATTCTTGAGTTGCAAATACATCTTAATTTTGTTGTCACTTTAAATAACACTGTCCTTTGAAGGACAGTGCCATTTTTAAAGAGATTTAAAAGAATCTATTACAAAAAGATTAATCTCAAATTCCTCTGAAAGTATCTGCTGTGGATAAAAGCCTGTCTATTTTCAGAACACTGGTCTGGACTTTGGCCCTTAACCTTGCACATGTAGTCAAAAGTCCCATAAAACTGTCAACATGGCCTGCCATCTGCATCAAGGGTCATTTCTACACTTGAAATTATGTGTTATAACATGCAAACTAAAAACTTAAAAAACTAAGACATAAGGAATGTTGCTATCCTTTAGCAGCACCTGATTACTGAAAAATGTCAATACAAATTCATTGCAGAAATTTTAGAAAATGAAGAAAATTATGATGATGATGATGATGAACAACAATAACAGGAAGGGTGCTACATATCTCGTTTGTTTTGCCTGAGCTAATCATTTGTCATATACATTATTTTACTTAATCTTAACAACTCTACGAGATAGATTTATTGTAAAAAATAATAAAAGACCTACTTTTATCACAATCTTATAGACAAGGAATTTAAGACTATGAATGTTACATGTATTCACATAGCTAGTAGGCGACAGAGTCAGGAATTAAACTCACATCTGATTTCAGAACCAGAGCTCTCATTCACTAACATATATTGCCCAATAAAGAAAAGTAAAATCATCTGTAATCCCACCAGCCAGATACAACCACTGCTAACGTGATCATTATCTCACCAATGCTACTTTCTCCTCTGACACCCAAACAATCCCAATTCTCTCCCTCTTCAGGCAACCGATGTTAGTTTGGGGTATTCTTCTGGACATTTTCCCCTTTGAATGTGTACTCATGTATCTATACAAATATATACTTAATTTGTTAAATTATATAAGTAACATCATGTTATATGTAACGTTGCTGTGATAGGAAACTGAGGCACAGAGACGTTACATGACATGCTTAAGATCACAGAACTAGTTAGGGGAAAATCATAATTGAAACACAATAAGACACATTTAATTAAAAATGACCCTAAACCTTTACACCTTGTTTTTCCTGATTGTTTAGAAAAACTTTAAAATCTTGTGTCATACACCTCAGGATCATCACTATGATAATAACAGAATTAGATAACATGTATAAGCATTTACTATAAAACAAGCATTGTGCTAAGTGCTCTAGATTTATTAATCTAAGGTTACCATTTCCATTTTTACAACTGAGGAAACAGGCTTAGACAGGTTAAGTGACTTGCCTAAAATCACACAGCTAATACCTAATGCTGTAGGTAGAAAAGTCAGAGTGTAGGGTGAGCATGTTCCTTTATTTTGGGAATTGTTTTATTGAAATCACTGATATCAGTTGGTTACCCTAAAAAGAGAATACAGCCCTGTCTCATATGAAAAAACTGAATTTTCTACTTTTTAATTTAAGGGTCAGTCAAGGGGTGCTTATAGAATTTCCACAGCAATAGAATTAGGGACAATGTATTTCTGGACTATACTGTGTCCACTTCAAGAGTTCAACAATAAATCCTGCTTGTGCCCTTCCACAAATCACTTAAATTCTCTAGGCCTAATTTCCCCACTGTAAGACGATTATCAAACACAATTCACTTGACCTCGCCTACGCTGGTAGTTCAGTTATATAACATCATCAATCATCTCCATGGTTCAGCTGCAGAACCAAAACATACTGTTAACTTGTAACTTTTCCTCAGGTTTTCTGCGTATAACAAATCTGATTTGAGGAAGAGTAAAACAAATTAAGTATTCTAGAATCTAATGCTATGTAGACTGAATCCTTCAGTTTATTAGACAAATATTCTGGATCAACAGCTATATCCCATTGCAGCTCTCCCTAAACTTTGCAGACCAAATATCAACAACTTGCTCTGGTTTGATCCACAGTTTCCTTTTTCTTGTAGGACAACACTGAAAACTAGTCATGGGTACACAGATACCATGTACAAAAAGACAGATCAGGAAAAATATATGTCAATTTCTCAGACACAAAAGCTTTATTCTTCCCACCTAAAATACAGGTACCAAAAGGTTTAAGTTACGATAATAAGGAAACATCCCCAATTACTCCTCAGAAGTCAACAGCAGAATGAACCCTATAGGTTTGTAAGCAGCCTCCAGCAGCCCCGTAACCCAGTTGGTTCTCCAAGTGTGGCACCTCAACCAGCAGCTTCACCATTAACTGAGAATTTGTTAGAGAATTGAATTCTCAACCCACCCAGGCTTACTGAATCAGAAATTCTGGGGGTGGGTCTTGCAATCTGTATTTGAACAAGTCCTCCAGGTAATTCTTGAAGCATGCTAAAATTTGAGAACTACTGCTCGTTTAACCTTTAGCTTAGGACTGTTGCCTCTGTCTGATATACTATTTTCCTAAATCTGCATGTGATAATGAATAAAGCAGGTGGACAGGAAGATTTCAGATCACTAGCTTTAACTGCACTATTATGCATGAGTATACAATAAAATATGATCATTATTTGGTTAATATATCCTATGCAAGAGAAATTCAAAGAGGATGGATTATTTGTTTGCTTTATGAGTCTACTAAATTCATTTGTTTATTGTTAATTTTTGGTACTATGTAGAAGATAATAGCTTCAACCCTCAAGTCACTAATCTTATCTCAGTAGAAACTTATTTCCACAGAGCTTAATAACTTTACTATAAAAGAACAAATCATTAAAAAGTTTCTGTGCCTTAAATCTATTTCAGATAAGAAAAGGAGAGACTGCAGTGTATGGCAATTAACATTTTGGCAATATGTTTTAGTTTCTTCCCGGTTTTCTGAAAATCTTAACTGAGGTTTAGTTTGGTTCAATTCCAGTTCAGCAAAGATTCCTGCTTGTGGAAAATATACGTAAGTAATAACACGGACAAGATTTTTCACCGTGATTCAGCACTGGCAATCTAACCAACAGCAGCTACCTTGCTTCTTGACAATAACAAAAGCTAGATTAGATTAAGGATGTCAGATGGGCAATCAGGAAGTGAAAGATTAGTCTCCCTACAATCATTCTGATTTGCAAATCTGGAAAAGAAAAGGCCTCTGATAGGGTTTCTCTTCCAAAACTCAATGCAGGAATAGAGAATTAGTGCATTTATTTATTTTACTTTATTACACTAAAATTTGCATAAGGAAATGCAGAGCATAATATTCCATTGCCCAAGAAATGTGACAGTACCTCAAAACATGAAAAAATTTTGTTCCTTTTAGAAATAGAAAAGCTATTCCTAACACATATCTGCGAGTGATTTAAATTGAATAGTCATTTACAACAGTGGATGAAGCCCAAGTTTCCGCAACCTGCAAGCGAAATCCCCTAGGTCTTTCAATATTCAAAACTGATTCATAGAATCAAATGTCTCTGATTAGGTTTGGCTCAAGTTTTTGCCTACTGTCTTTTTTTAAAACATGTCTTATTTGCCTTCAGAGGTATAGTATCCTGCTATTTCAGATTACAGCTACTGATAACTTCCCTAGAACTAGAAATCACCTTATTCTGCTGATCTGTAATGCTCTAAATATGTAGTAGTTGCATCCACTGGGCAATTTTAATGAGCAGGAATAAACAAAAGACCTAAAACCAAGTCTTGTAAAGTTTTTTACTGAAGCTCTGATCTGTATACTCAACTAGAGCTGTGAACATTTCTGACACAGCTCTACAGACTCACTGTAGAGTGAGTGTAAAGGATGTTGCCAGGCAACTCGTCTAAGTTTGGAAGAATCTAAGCCTTGATAATGAGTCTGTCTCAGGTTTGCTCCCACACAAGAAGGGTTTTAGTGAACTCCCACATGTGCTTACAGGCCATTCATGAGAAGAGGTATTTCTAACAGTGAGCGTCCAGGAGTCCAAATCAGGAACCTATAATGTTTCTTTTTTAATTCAAGTATAATGTTTCCACCATCACAACTATTTTCTGTAACTGTCCAGAAAACCAACAGGGATTAGGCAAAAAAGGTCATATGCAAAGGGCCAGTGTTGAATGAATATTTTTATTCACACTTGAACGTTCCTGACTACACATGGCCAAAGCAAAATTTCAAGTATCTCAGATCACAAAAATCACCCTGAAAACGTATCTACAGAATTATTTTAATTCTTTTGAAAATTATCTTTGAAGCTGTTTTCAATACTTACATAATTATATCAATAATCAAAAAGGATGTTCAGTAAAAACAGTGCTCTAGTGAGGAGAATATGCAATCACAGTTGCAAAAGAGGTAGCGGCTATGTTTTTATGAATAATATACGTGCAAAACACTGCTCCGCTTGATGGGCCTGATCCAAACCTCCCTCTTTCAAAGCAGATACTTTGCATGCATGCTTACCAGGGCAGTATGCATCCACGTCCAGTTTCTGAGCTGAAGTGAGGGTTGGTGAGCCAAGCTCGGATTCTGGAATTCGTGGGCTCTCAACAAACTTTGCCTTCCTCAGAGGGGCTAAGGACAAAAGAGAGACAGAGAGAGAGAGAGAGAGAAAAAAAAAAGAGAGAGGAAAATAGAAAGGAAGGAAGAAAGAAAAAGGAAAGAGAAACAGAGGGAAAGAGAAAGGAAAGAGAAACATAGAGGGGTCATGAGTAAGGGGAACAGCAGGCAACAGATGGAAGCACTTAAATGAACGACACACTCTGTCAGACTCAGATCAGGTTACCCTATTTTTTTTGTGCCAGAAAAAAAATTAACTGCATTCTACATAGAGGAGATGGGTCTTGTTAAAAAGTCACTGCACACTGGAAAAGCTAAAATCTAATAATCAAAACTATGAGCATAAGCTGTAACTGTCTATCACCTTTAGCTATTTTCTCTCTCCTTATAAAGCAAGAGCTTTCTTATTTTGTCTTCCTTTGCCGTTAAATACAGGTATTGACTGAGTAAAGTATAGGACTAAGTTTTAAGATTTTGTTTACAATAATTGTAATCAAAAGTCTTCTTTATCTAGAAATAACTATTATATAATACCGGGTTGTGATAAATACCTTAAGTAAGATTAATCTATTGATATTTAGCTTAACAAGGAAATCAATTATCTAACCGCTCAGCTGTTAGGTAAGAAGTCAAAACTGCTAGTGGACTAAAATATTAACTAGGCCATGCCAGTTTACAACTGGATGCTAAAGATAAAGAGATGTGATTTAGTTACAAATATAATCATGAGGTCTATGGAACAGTAATATTGCATGCCATGGAAAACATTCATTCTTGTAAGAAATGAATGAATGAAAAAAGTATAATTCATGAATTGAAAGTTTTCATATTGAAAGCTCCTATAAATTTTATTTAATGGTTTTAGGGGGAAAAGTTAAGGAACATTATTGATATACATTTAAATAATCAGTTAAATATATTAAAAGTTATAATTATGAAGACTGCTTTGGTACTTTTAAACTGAGTTCTATTAAATAAACTGTAATAGGGTGAAAGTGCTTAGCATAATACTGGTGCAAAAGTAACGGTTGAATCTGAAACTGACTTATATGCATTACACATATCATAACTATAGGTGTCCCAGACATGTGAGTGCTTAAGATCACATTACTTTTTTCAAAAGTTTCTGCATGTTCTTCAAAATCCTCATCCATTACTGATTCACAGGGGGATTTTAAGTTATTCCTAAAACACCCTGTAAAAAGTAATATAAAACTTTGTCATTACAATGACCAGAATTCTCCTCTATTTTCTTTGGAGAACAAAAATATAAAGTTTTTAAAAAATAGAAAATATTTTTGATATGTGCCAATACTCAAAACCTGCAGTCAACTAAACCACACTTTAAATCTTAAGGTATGTATGTATATTTTAAGTGTATGTTAAAAAAAACAGATTAAAGCCTTACTGTCTCCATGGCAACAAAGGCTAAGGGTGCTAACAGTATGGTTCTCTGCCAAAAGCAAGCTCTGGAATAGCAGAACCCTCACCTCTGATGAGAGGTAAAACTTGAGCCTATTTTTAAAAATCACTATCACAAACAAAGATCTCAAATGATTTATACGCAAATCTGCAGGCTACTTATAGCCAATATTAGAATCTCTTTCACTCTAATCTCACCAATTCGAAAATAATGAAACATTTTATTTATCCAATATTGCTTTGTATAGGAGAAATTATTATAATTTAATTCTTAAATCTCTTAAGTCCTTTACTAGAATTTTATTATTCTATTTTATCATGGCAGTAGAATAATTATTTTACCTGCTGAGTTCTGACAAAGACAGCCCTGGTCCCTGTTCAAGGGACTCTATACATCTAAAAATCTTAACAATTTCTATAATGAAATTTGGGGCTAGTAGACAGACAGAAATCAGCAACTTAGGGTAGATATGTAAGAAAGAAATTGAAAGATGGCAGGAGAAATTGAGGGAGGTATGAAGAACGTATTAAGAATTATGAGATGGAGTCAAGGGGGAAAATCAGGATCCTAGACATCTGTGAAACTCAACACCATGCAGACTTTTCTCTCTTTTCCCTTCTCAGGGAATCCCAACTGTTACCTTTATAGCTCATACTGGACATTTAATTCTGTTTTTCTACCTTCATCTCTAACTGTGATCCATGGGACACTGTACATGTCTAATAATGAATTTTCATTATTCTATAAGGTAGATAATAATGTCACTCTCAGTCAAATTACAGAAAACTAGTGTTACCTGTAAGTCAATCACACAGAGGAGGTACAATCACAGGCATGACAGATTGTCCAATAGTCTTAACACTACTTGGTGGAGAACATAACAGGTCAACATGGAAGATGGGACACAGTAGTTCATGTGGAAGCCTAGAATTCCAATATATTTTATTGTAAAATAAATGGTATATAAGATTAATCAGATGGGTAAAAGAAATCTTTGTCAAAAGGGTTTACCAGATAGTTTTTTTAAAAAGTGGTTGAAATGAGATGGGTAGGGGACTCTAAAACCAAACCAGGTATTTTATTATGATATGAGAGAGAACAGGAAACTACTACCAACAATGGGAATATGATTCTTATGCTGTAAGAGACTTGAGTTTGGGAATCTGGCAGAGTTGAGAGGAGGATGCATGCTGGTTAAGAATATGGGTTTAGTCATTTCAAAGATTGAGGTTGTAGCTCTAGTACTTATAAGTAATAAGAAACTGGGCAAGTTAGTTAACGTTACTAAGGCTCAGTTTTCTCAAAAAGTCACAGGATTATTATGAGGCTTAAATAATTCCAAGCATGTAAAGTACTTAGCATAGTGCTTGGATATGATGATATAGTTCATCTAGGAGTTTATTAAGACATGGAGCAGGGAGGGCAATGGCTATTGAAAACAAAGTAAGCATGGGGTTCCAAGACATAGCATGGAGAGGCAGTATAACACGGTAATATAGTAACGAGGGGTTGGATAAGACAGGAATGAAGGGTCTGAGCCCTGAAACCAGAAAGCCTAAGTTAGCTCCCATCTCTTCCACTTTTTCCCATCTGTGAGAATTTTTCTGTGCCTAAGTTTCTTCATCAGTTACTTGGAGCTAATAACAGCAGCTACACCATGGGGGAGTTGTTAAGGATTACACTAATTAATTCAAATAAAATGCTCAGAACAGCGCCTAGAACAGAATCACTCCTCTATAAATGTTAGCTGTTTTTATCATTGTTTCTGCTGTTGTTGTCATCATTATCACCGTCACAGATGCAGCACTATTTGGAAAGTCTGAATGTGTGTGTGAGGGGGGTAAAACAAAGACCTTTAAGATGGCATGGTGGAATGACAAAAATGGTGATATTACCAATTTTGTTTTTAAAATTGAGAAGGGAATAATGTTGAAGAAAACATGTTATACCTTAGAAGGTGGTAGAATACCCAAATCAAAGTGGTCTAGGCTAGACAATGAGAAATATGTGGGTACATAAAGAAAGTTAAACACTACGATTTAGACCACTGGTTCTCAAACTGTGGTGCCTGGACCAGCAGCATAGCATCATCTGGGAGCTGGTTAAAAATGCAGATGATCAGACCCCATGTCAAATCAGCTGATGATCAGAAACTCAAGAGGGTACAGTCCCAGCAATCTGTGCTTAGCAAGCCCTCCAAGTGATTCTGAAGCACACTGAAGTTTGTAGACACTGAATTAGAGAGAGAGAGATCTATAAATACCTCATGAAAACAGATCATTAAAAGGCCTTTTCTAAGAAAAAAGTTGAAAGAAAACAGAAATCAAGGCCTCATCTCTGAAAGAATTAACGTCTATCGTGAAAGTTAGGATTTCTTCTCAGTCACTCTTTTAGCAATATAACTCTTGTGTTATGGTTTTTTTTTTTTTTTTTAAACAGTTCCAAGTAATAAAGTATCCATTATTTGGGGCCTATTTTGAAGAGAGACCAAATATGTCTGTACTCACTGATTCTTACCAAGATCATTGAGGGGTGGAGGACAGGGTAATAAGAGCACTCAGATATATCACAAAGAAATGTTAATGGTGAAAGAGAAAATCCACCTATGGAGATCCTCTGTAAACTGAGATGCTATAGATGATGCTGAAGCACACCTAATTCAAGCAATTACAAAGGCATTAAAATATAAATTTTAATAACTATTGAAATATTTGTCTTTGATAAAAGTTTCATAGCAAAGGGGAATTTTTAGGGATAAACTGTCACAAGACTCAGATACTCATGGAAGAATGGTATGGGGGCAGATAAAATAAAGCAAGGACCAGGAAAATGAGAACTGAAGGATAAATATAAAGATGTGCAGAACATAAAGTACCAAGAAAGTACTTTCACAAAGTTGGTTTTGAGATTAAAAGCATATTCAGTAAGCTTCATCTAAAAACAAATTCACTGTCAAATGAATATGGTATCTACTAAATGTGAAAGGAGGGTAAAATGATTTTAGCTATAGGCAAGGAAAAGAAATACAAGGCACCCAAGTTAGAAAGGAAGAAGTAAAATTATCTTTGTTCACAGATGACACAATCTTAAATGTAGAAAATCCTAAAGATTCCACTAATAAATGAACTCAGCAAAGTTGTAGGATACAAAATCAATACACAAAAATACACTAACAATGAACAATCTGAAAAAGAAATTAAGAAAACAATTCAATTTAAAATAACAAAAAGAATACGTAGGAATACATTTAATCAAGGAAGCTAAAGACTTGGAACACTGAAACTACAAAATGTTGCTGAAAGAAATTAAAGACACAAATAAATGGAAGGATAACCCTTGTTCACGAATTGGAAGACTTAATGTTGTTAAGATGGCAATACTACCCAAAGTGATCCATAGATTCAATGCAATCCCTATCAAAATCCCAATGACACTTTTTGCATAAATAGAAAAACTCATCCTAAAATTCATATGGGTCTCAAGGAACCCTGAATAGCCAGAATAATCTTAAAAAGAATGAAGTTGGAGATCTTAAACTTCATGATTTCAAAACTTACTATAAAGCTACAGAATTAAAACAGTGTGGTACTGGCATAAGGACAGACATATAGACAGTGGAACAGAATAGAGATTCCAGAAATAAAACCTATGGTCAAATGATTTGACAAATGTACCAAGACCGTTTAATGAGGAAAGGATAGTCTTTTCAATAAATGTCATTGGGAAACTTGGATATGTGTATGCAAAAGAATGAAGTTGGACCCTTATCTTATACCATATACAAAAATTAACTCAAAATGGGTCAAAAACCTGAATGTAAATTAAAGTTATAAAATCCTTAGAAGAAAACATAAGAGAAAAAGATCTGAACTATAGAATTGTTAACAAAGTAGAGAGAAACAGTGGAAAATTTATCTGGAAAGAGAAAACTGTATTTTTAAAAGTTTTTAACAGAGCTTTCATAGGCAGAATCTTAGGACATTCATAAAATTTTCGTTCCTAAACGTTTATTAGAAAATAAACCTTTCAGTAAAAATGGATTTCCTGGAGTGGGGGTGGGAAAAAGGGGTAAAAGGAAAGAGATTTGAGAAATTCTTTATTTCCTCCTTCTTAACCCCCAATCTATGGTGAGTTTAAAATCGGGAAATAGGTGGTAACAGCATCCTTCCAATTTATCTAATATCCTGATTGCTTGTCATAATTGTGCTTCAATGGTGACATAAACCACACCTTGAAGAAAGAAAGAATGCCAAGGAGCTTTTCTTTTTTAGTTATGCACCAATAAACAAATGAATCCCCCAAAATAGAGGGAACAAAAACTAAAAAAAACTGAGAAAGAAAAACCAACGGAATTTGACAATTTGACACATGCTAGATGTAAGTGAAACACAGACAAAGAGAAAACTATAATTCATATAGTTCCCCATTTTTTGCAAGGAGAAAGTATCCGTCTATAGAAAAGAAAATACATATAAAACAAATGAACACCCTCAGAGGCAACCCAGAAAGAGGAAATTAAAACGTGACACGACAGTCTTTATCAAATAATGGCTAGTCTACTACAGAAAGAGTTTCCGACTCATTATAATGAAAAATAAAACTTTGCTGCTCTAACCAATGACAAAATTAACATAATGCTGGCAAAGTATTTTTCTGGTTCTCTTTTCTTCTATAAAAGTATTAAAAAATGAAGTATATGTTTTACACATTTCTCTTTACCCTGCTTCTTCCCCAAATACCATGTGTTACCTTCTTTAGTCTCCCCACTTTCCAGACTCTAAGCTACAAATGAAAATTGTTGCATGTTGTTTTACACCCAGACTATGCAGTGAAGTATCAAATAATTAGAATGCATTTATTTTAAATCTAAATATATATTAGTATAGCTAGAAATACAATATTTATTCTTGACAACAGACTATTAGAGATCTGATGTCTTTGAAACCTATACAAATATAAGTGAAATATGAAATGTGTGCAGTGTGACAAAGTCAACTATGTTTACCAATACAAATATCAGTTAGTGTGTGGTCACCTGGATAACTAGTGGGTGGGCTCGCCTGTGAACATTTCCTATCTCCGCTGATCACAGTGAACAGCTTTATAAAGAAGGAATCCAGAATTCATTTTATTTGAGCAAAAAAGCAACATTGCATAGTTTTACCGTTTCCAAAACTAACAGCAACTACATCTACTTTTTTTTTTTAATTGAAAGGTAGCTGATCAGCATCAACTTACAGCATTATGGTCCCACTGAAAGTAAGGACTGAATAGAAGGTCCCACTTGAACATAACACAAAGAATACAGAAGCTATCCAAGTACAGAGAAATTTAGCAATCTGAATATCAAAATAAGTTCTTTTAAAGTACCTATCACCTAAAAACTTTAACACTAACTTCCTAATAATGAAAACAAAACAAAAAACTCTGAAGAAACAAAACCCAAATAACTGAAATGACATTAAAAATTTTTAATTTATAAAGAATTCAATAAAGTATGGAACAACTATTCACTAACAGTGACACAGCAAACTGCTACAAATAACAGTAAATGGAACTTGAGATAGTACATTGGTATATTTATTTATTTACAAGTAACAACTTCAAAGCAATAGGATGCCTCAAATACATTCATAAAGCTGTCTATCCACCAAAATATAGAGGTTGCGAGATCAGTGCTAAATTTTTTTTAGTACTTTCTTCTTCAGAAGTTATAGCTGTGAGGTATAAATTTATATATAAACACATATAGCTGAAAACTCTAACATGAATCTAATTTCTTCCTATTTAATTTTTTCATCTTTAAGGTACCCCTTACTTAAATAATCTTGTAAAAAAAAACACAACATAACAAAGGCACCTCCTCTACTAGAGATGCTAATAGGTAATAAAAATGGAGGCATCAGAATACATTTTAGGGATTATCATAATCATTTGACAGGATTAGGATACTTCACTAACATGAAAATTCATATTTACTCAAAACGTAAATTTAATCCTAAATGAAAGTTTTACATATAAATACTGATACTTTTAAAGTGAGAATTCTTTTTCTTAAAAAACTGCATACAACCATTTGTAAACCAATTCCATACAAAAAATTCCATAAGAGCTCTTCCATTCAATTCAATAAATGCTATTGTGTTCCTACCATGTGCAAAGCACAGTACTAGACACTTCAGGGGATTCAAACATGATTAAGGCAGTCTCTGACCTGAAGGAATGCAACAATGGGATAAGACAGAACAAGAACAGCTATGATAAGAAGCAGAGAAAGTGCCATGAAAAAAGTACAAAACTGAAGCTACAGGGTTTAAAGAAGAGAAAAATGTACATATCTTCCTCAACTTATGATGGGGTTATATCTTGATAAACGCACTGTAAGCTGAAAATATCCAAAGTTGTAAATGCATTTAATACACCTAACCTACCAAACATCATAACTTAGCCTAGCCTACCTTGAATTTGCTCAGAACACTTACATTAGCATACAGCTGGGCAAAATCATCTAACACAAAGCCTATTTTATAATACCGTGTTGAGTACCTCATGTATTTATTGAATACCATACTGAAAGTGAAAAGCAGAATGGATGTTTGAGTAGAGAATGGTCCTAAGTGCACCAGTAGTTTACCCTCATGATTGCCTGGCTACTGGGAGCTTTGGCTGCTGCTGCCCAGCATGGCAAAAGCATATCATACTACATATTGCTAGCCCAAGAAAATATCAAAATTCAACGTTCAGGGTATGGTTTCTATTAAATGTATATTGCTTTTGCATCATTATAAAGCTGAAAAATCTTAAATAAAACCATCATAAATCAGGGGAGCATCTCTACTTCAGAATGTCTCCCAATTCAGTATGAAGTTTAATAAATATAATTAATTTTCTATTAAAATCAAAATTACAAGGTTAATTTAAGAAGCTAATTTTGAAAGAATTACTAATCTTGCTATCACCTTTTTTAAAGTTTCAATGAAGAGTTTTATGGTTACAATAGTTGAAAAGGTACTAGGGGAAAAAATGCTCAGTATGTGTTTTTAAAAAGTTGAAAAAGAACAAACTAAACCTAAAATCAAGCAGAGAAAGGAAATAATAAAGATTAGAGCAGAAGCATTAAATAGTAAATTAAAAAACTGAGGATTGAGGACGGTAATGAAATCAGAATTTAATTCTTTGAAAAGATGAACAAAATGAAAAAGTCTTTAAAAATGGGCAGAAGAACTGAATAGACATTTTTCCAAAGAGGAAATGCAGATGGCCAACAGACACATGAAAAAGATGCTCAACACTGCTAATCATCAGGGAAATGTAAATCAGAACCATAAAGAGGTATCACCTTGTACCTGTCAGAATGGCTATCAACAAAAAGAACACAAATAGGGCTTCCCTGGTGGCGCAGTGGTTGAGAGTCCGCCTGCCGATGCAGGGGGCGCAGGTTCGTGCCCTGGTCCGGGAGGATCCCACGTGCCGCAGAGCGGCTGGGCCCGTGAGCCATGGCTGCTGAGCCTGCAGGCCCGCGTACCGCAAAAAAAAAAAAAAAAAAAAGAACACAAATAACAAATGTTGGTGAGGATGTGGAGAAAAGGGAACCTTTGTACACTGTTGGTAGGAATGTAAATTGGTGCAGCCACTGTCAAAAACAGTATGGAGATTTCTCAAAAAACTAAAAATAGAACTACCATATGCCCCAGCGACTTACTCCTAGGTATATATCAAAAAAACCCCCGAAAAAACTAATTTGAAAAGATACATGCATCCCAATGGTCCTAGCAGCATTATTTACAATTGCCAAGATATGGAAGCAAACTATATATCCATTGACAGATGAATGGATAAGGATGTGGCGCAGGCGTGCGCGCGCGCGCGCGCGCACACACACACACACACACACACACACACACACACCCCAGAATACTACTCAGCCGTAAAAAAGAATGAAATTTTGCCAGTAGCAGCAACATGGATAGACTTGGAGGGCAATATGCTAAGTGATATAAGTCAGAGAGAGAAAGAAAAATACTGCATGATATCACTTATATGCAGAATCTAAAAAATACAACAAACTAGTGAATATAATGAAAAAGAAGCAGACTCACAAATATAGAGAACTACTGGTTACCAGTGGGGAGAGGGAAGGAGGGAGGGGCAAAAAAGGGGTAGGGGACTAAGAAGTACAAACTATTAGGTATAAAATAAGCTACAAGGGTATATTGTACAAGACAGGGAATACAGCCATTATTTTATAATAACTATAAATGGAGTATAACCTTTAAAAATTGTGAATTATTCTATTATATACCTGTTAACTTATATAATATTGTACAGCAACTATACTTCAAAAAACAAACAAAAAAGATGCACTGTATTTTAAAGTTACATACAATTTTCAGATTTTACAAAAATAAAAGGATTTATACCTAAAAAAAATTTTTTTTAAATCTTAAACCAGACTGACCAAGAAAATACAGCAAAGACACAAAACTTACGAATGAAAGAGAGGACATTGCTATCAACTCTACAGAAATGAAACAGATTATAAGAGAATGTTATGAACAACTTTGTGCCAACAAATTAGACGGTTTAGATGAAATGGACAAATTCCTGACACAAATGATCAAAATTAATGCATTAAAAAATGGAAAATCTGAATAGACTATTACATGTAAGGAAATTGAATTAGTAATTTAACATCTTCCCATAAAGAAAAACCCAATCCTAGTTGGCCTCGCTGGTGAATTCTACCAAATATTTAAAGAAGAAATAAGAGCAAACTCTATCAGAAAATTAGGAAAGAAGTTGGGACAGGAGCCAGAGACCTAGAAAAACAGGTTAGTTTAGGTACATGTGGCTAGATTTTGTATCAACAGTCTACAAGAAATCTGTAGTGATATTTATTTAATTTATGAATTTAGTTTATTCATATTTAGCTTAAGCACTTAAATAAATATCATCACATTTTTGCCTTGTTTTAAAAATTAGTTAATATGACACCATTTTAAGTTTTATCAAATAAAAAAGTTTAAAAACTAAGCTTTTTCCAATATTACATCTATTGATAATAGTTTTCTTATAAAGCGTTATAAAAAATTATAATTTTGCTCTGATCTTATTTGGTAGTTCAAAGCAAAATTAAGTACAAAAAAATCTTGTAGAAAGAGCATTCCAATAGTAGAAAAATATGCTTAAACTTTGTTTTAGAAAGATCAGTGGGAAGGGTAATTCTGCTTGAGACTTGATTAGCCTCTTCTGTTAGTGAAACTAACTTCTTGCTGGAGCCTAATTCTAATGCTGGGTACATAGCTCTAAAAACAAAATATCTCACTTTCAAAAAGATATGCAACAACCAACAGAACAACAGCTAACATGTGTATAACAGTTTACCTAACTCATTCAACGTTCATACTTCATGATGAACACATTAACCTTGTTTTGCAGATGGGAAAATAGAATCAAAAGATCTCTTGCCCAAGATCACAGTATTCAAGTGGTAGATTACAGACTTCTGATTCAGAATATTATTTCATTCACAATATAGTTCTTCAAAAGGTGGCACTCATTTTAGGAAGAGATGATTTTACACAATCTATAAAAGTGGCAGTACACTGAATTACACAGTATGGTAGACTTTACAAGTGCCTACCAGCATCCTGCAGCCTCCATTCCTTTCTAGGCACAGGGATGACTACAACTGCCAGCTCCTGTGACGTTTAGGAAGGACTATGTGCCTAGTTCTGGCTTAGGAAATAAGAGCAGAGGTGACACAGTGCCTGAATGATTTTACAGTCTGTTTCTTCCTCTGGCACACAAACCACAGACAGGTATCATGTTGAGATGGTGGGGACACAAGATTGAAGCAGCCTGGGTTGCTGTGTTATTGCATAAAGGACAGCTGTCCTGGAAAGTTGCCCGGGCTTGCTGGATAAACTAGAAATAGACCTTTGTTGTATTAAGCCACTGAAATTTTTTTGCGGTACGGAGCCTCTCACTGTTGTGGCCTCTCCTGTTGTGGAGCACAGGCTCCGGACGCACAGGCTCAGCAGCCGTGGCTCACGGTCCCAGCCACTCCGCGGCATGTGGGATCTTCCCGGACCGGGGCAGGAACCCGTGTCCCCTGCATCGGCAGGTGGACTCTCAACCACTGTGCCACCAGGGAAGCCCAGCCACTGAGATTTTTAAGGTTCTTTGTTATGACAGTATAGTCTAGCCTATTCTGACTAATGAAATAGCTACAATGTTATTCCCTTTTCAATTATCTTTCAATTCTTCTGAATATGTCAAGAAGAAAAATGTAATGTAGTGTTAATACTAGCTAATCCTCCTTTTTAACAAAGAGGGAGAAGAGTTTAGTTTCAGAGCCATGTGAAAGTATTTAGCTAGAATTAATGTTCTAGTTAATCTTATAGTTATAGCATGTGATACTGAGTTTCCAGTTTGACTAGTAATATAGTTTCTTTTAAAGTAAATTTATTTAAATAAAAACATGAAATTCGAAGAAAACATTAGATTAAAAAAGGTTAAGAGGAGATGTGGCAAGAACATGAAGATGCTCTGCCAGTGAATGAAACTTCAGACAGTGCATTGTACCAAACTGTAGCTCAGCAGCGTAGCTCTTGATCTGTTTTCAATTCATTCTACGCTGAGTTGTTAGCAAACTATTTAGGCAGCTACATTTAAATTGGTATCCAGCATGAAGGGATGAATAGAACTGATAAAATATTTTGGTAATATGAACAATCTATAACAGTCATGACTGGGATATTGGTTAGGCATTAAAGATAAAAGAATCAGGAGACAACAGTTGTAAATGGTGAGAATAAATTAATAACTTAAAAAAAGACTTATATGAATAGATTTATGGTCATTTGAGCAATCTAGTCATTTGATTAAATAATCAGAGCAGTTGCCTCTTTAAGTTTTTTGCCATCTTTTCAGGAGGGCCAATCCAATTCCACATACTTGTAATAGCCACTGATGGCACCGTCAGAGGTCAAAAGTGGGGAAAGAGGAAGCACAGAGTGAATCAGCTGTACATACAATACACAAACTCTGAAGAACCTACATACAGGGTTATATTGTGGCATTCTTAGACAAGTGTGGTCTGTCAATATAGAA
This sequence comes from Stenella coeruleoalba, assembly GCF_951394435.1. Taxonomy (NCBI): domain Eukaryota; kingdom Metazoa; phylum Chordata; class Mammalia; order Artiodactyla; family Delphinidae; genus Stenella; species Stenella coeruleoalba. The sequence goes on along the minus strand of NC_137165.1, from coordinate 46,073,020 downwards.
AAAGCATTAATGACTTTATTAAACTGAGAATAAACCATCAGGTTGTTCTTAGAGGTAAACAGGTGATTAGAGGGTTCTAACACTATAGTTTCAAAATTGTGCTACCGCACTTCATAATATGTAAAGGGTCTCATATGCTCACTCACCATACTTGCCACAGAAAGAAAAACCCTTGAAAAATTTGCCTCTTGTCATGAAGAAAGAGAAAAGGAAATATAGAGAAGATGGAGAAGAGAAAAGTATTTTATTTCAGGGAGATAGTGGGAAGGATACAGATTGACAGGGAAAATGGGACAGGATATGGGAAGTACATAGATTAAAGCAGCCCTTCCCATAGTTCAAGCAGACTAAGAGCCAGCACCAGAGCCCAAAGGAAGGCAGGTGTTTTCATCTTAATCAACTGGTGTACATGCAAACTGGCTGGTAAAGACTTAAGTCTCTCAAGCCCACTTTTAGACTTCTGTATTCATAAAAATTATGGTCCTCTCCCACAGACATATAACCACAGTTATAGGACAATCACGGTTCTTCTTTGTGTTAGGGTAAACCAAGAGCCAAAACAAACAACCCTAAAATCTCAGTGGCTTAAGACAACAGAATAGAGTTCTCATTCAATACGGATGCTCAGTAAGCAGCGTCTTATCTTAGAGGCTCAGAGTTTTCTGGTGTATTCTATTCATCAAGCTAAAGACCAGGGGAAAAAGGGAAGAACTGCATATGTGACGTTTTTACAGCCCAGTCTGGAATTGGTATATATTATTTCCACTCATATTATTCAAAATTCAGTCACATGACACACTGATCTGCAAAGAAGGCTGGGATATATAGTTTATCTGTGTGCGCAGGAGGAAAGGAGAATAGGTTTTGGAGAACGCATAGTATTCTTTGCCACATTCTACAAAGCAGCTTTGAAATTCATACAAGTTAGATGGAACTTTGTTCATTAGTGGAACCAATGAACAAAGCAGCAAATTCTATATAAACAGCCCCTTTCTTTTTTTATTTTTTTTAAATTAATTTTTGTTGGAGTATATGGCTTTACAATGTTGTGTTAGTTTCCACTTTACAGAATCAGCTATAGTGAATCAGCTCTACATATATATATATCCCCTCTTTTTGGGATTTCCTTCCCATTTAGGTCACCACAGAGCATTGAGTACAGTTCCCTGTGCTATACAGTAGGTTCTCATTAGTTATCTGTTTTATACATAGTATCAATAGTGTACATATGTCAATCCCAATCTCCCAATTCATCCCACCCACCCCCTTTCTTTTAAATGGGCTGAACATACATCACCGAGAATTAGGAGCAGCCTAAATCTACATGATTATTTTTATCCAAGTGTAATGCTTTAGACTACGGTGCCTAGAACAGCGTCCGCATGTGGTACCTGGTTAGTAACTATTTGCTAATGAAGAGCATATAGTAGAAAATCAAAGCAAAGCCAGGCATTAAAAATAATAGTTTTAATAAAGGAATGTCTTAAAAAGTGAGCTTTAAAAAGCACTTGTGGAAATGTTTATTGTAGCTCTATTTACAATAGCCAGGACATGGAAGCAACCTAAGTGTCCATCAACAGATGAATGGATAAAGAAGATGTGGCACATATTTACAATGGAATATTACTCAGCCATAAAAAGAAACGAAACTGAGTTATTTGTAATGAGGTAGATGGACCTAGAGTCTGTCATACAGAGTGACGTAAGTCAGAAAGAGAAAAACAAATACCATATGCTAACACATATATATGGAATCTTAAAAAAAAAAAGAAAAGGTTCTGAAGAACCTAGGGGCAGGATAGGAATAAAGACCCAGACGTAGAGAATGGACTTGAGGACACGGGGAGGGGGAAGGGTAAGCTGGGACGAAGTGAGAGAGTGCCAGGACTTATATATACTACCAAATCTAAAATAGACAGTTGGTGGGAAGCAGCTGCATAGCACAGGGAGATCAGCTCAGTGCTTTGTGACCACCTAGAGGGGTGGGATAGGGAGGGTGGGAGGGAGATCAATAGGGAGGAGATATGGGGATATGTGTATATGTATAGCTGATTCACTTGGTTATAAAGCAGAAACTAACACACCATTGTAAAGCAATTATACTCCAATAAAGATGTTTAAAAAAAAAGGTTCTGATGAACCTAGGGGCAGGATAGGAATAAAGACGCAGATGTAGAGAATGGACTTGAGGACATGGGGAAGGGGAAGAGTAAGCTGGGATGAAGTGAGAGAGTTGCACTGACATATATACACTACCAAATGTAAAATAGATAGCTAGTGGGAAGCAGTTGCATAGCACAGGGAGATCAGCTCGGTGCTCTGTGACCACCTAGAGGGTTGGGATAGGGAGGGTGGGAGGGAGATGCAAGAGGGAGGGGATATGGGAATATATGTATACATATAGCTGATTCACTTTGTTATATAGCAGAAGCTAACACAACACTGTAAAGCAATTATACGCCAATAAAAATGTAAAAATAAATAAATAAATAAAGTTAAATTTTGTAAATAATGTGCATTAAAAAAAAGCACTCGTGGATAATATAAATGTTAATCACACTATAAATCATCTCACTGAGGGCTTCCCTGGTGGCGCAGCGGTTAAGAATCCGCCTGCCAATGCAGGGGACACGGGTTCGAGCCCTGGTCCAGGAAGATCCCACATGCCGCGGAGCAACTAAGCCTGTGCGCCACAACTACCGAGCCTGCACTCTAGAGCTCGCGAGCCACAACTACTGAAGCCCGCACGCCTAGAGCCTGTGCTCCGAAACAAGAGAAGCCACCGCATGAGAAGCCCGTGCACCGCAATGAAGAGTAGCCCCTGTTCACCGAAACTAGAGAAAAGCCCGCACGCAGCAAGGAAGACCCAACGCAGCCAAAAATAAATGAATGAATGAATGGATGAATGAATCATCTCACTGAGAGACTTAGACTTCCAGAAAACAAACATTGTATAAATCATCATTATAATTAGACTATAATTATTTAACTTCGGCTTTATTTTCCATAAAAATTATCCAACGAAATATGCTGAGAACATAGTCGAGTTAAAAGGGAAACACTACAAAAGAAACTTTGGCTGTGTCCAAGCTCTTCCACATTCAGGGATATTTGAAGGATGCATCAACAAAGGAAGTCAACATCCTCTTTATTCTTGACTTTCACCAGGAAAGCTAAGCAGCTGCTTTCTGACCCTCCAAGGCATATCAGTCACTGGCTGATCAGTCTGATCTTTTTGAGTCTTATTTTAAAAGCTTTGTTTAGGCAGGTCTGCAGTAACCTTTTACTCAGAAGACGTTTAGCCCTACTACGAAAGTGTGTCCTTTCTTGGATCTCTACTGAATGCTCCAAGTTTTTAACAAGAACTCTACACTCTGGCTGGTCAGAATGAAAAAAATCTCCCACTGCTGGGAGAACTCTAAGAATTGTTTTGTTTATAGGTATTTATTCTTTCTTCAGCCTCATGGAGTCTCACCCCACCTATGTGCCATTCAGTATTAAGTTAAAGACTCAAAAGGGCCCCTATGCAGAATTTTGTAGTTATGTTTCTATTTAGCTCCCCATTCTTCAGTACTCTGTAAATTCCAGTTGCCTTGGCTTTCCCAATTTCTTTCCTTTTTTTTTTTTTTAATTGAAGTATAGTTGACTTACAACGTGGCAATCTCTGCTGTACAGCAAAGTGACTCAGTTATACACAGAGACATTCTTTTTTTATGTTCTTTTCCATTATGGTTTATCCCAGGAGACTGGACATAGTTCCCTGTACTATACAGTAGGACCTTGCTGTTTATCTGTTTTAAATGTAACAGTTTGCATCTACCAACACCAATTTCTAATCTGTTTCCTCAGTTCGGCAAGACTGTCATTCTCTAAATTCTCCATCATCAGGACAACACCTTGAATACCTTTAGGCAAAAAGCCAGGATTCACCTAGTTTCCTCCACCACACTTTCTCCCAGAGATCACATTACTATGCTGTCAACTGTCCAATGTCTGAAAAAAGTTGTCTCTAGTGGAAGGGCAAGTCCAGTACTGGTTAATCCATCATGATGGGAAGAAGTCTCTCATGGTGTTTTAATTTGCATTTTCCAGATGTTTAGTATTCATAATGTGGCTGACAAAAGGCAGAACCTCTGCCTGTTTTATATACTACTGCAGCCTTAATAATGCTTACAACAGTGCAGGGCACAGAGCAAGTACTATTATTTGTTAAATGAATTAACTATTTATGTTTACCTATATATTTTTGAAGGTATAAATGATCTGTTTATGTCTTTCATCCATTTAGTGATTATAGCCTAAGAAACTGGTGATTCTAAGCTGTATCCAAGGTTAACTCAAGAGTAAGTCTCCCACATAAGTTCTATTTTCATGCAATTATGTTGTGCTATACAAAGGGATATACTAGACAAATTGATATATAGATAGACTATACAAGCAATAAGTATGGAGACAACATGGTGCTCCAAAGAAACAGTTACTCCAAAAATGAGGGCAATAACTTTTAGGACATTCCCACAAGACATTACTTCAATGGAATTTTTAATAAAATTAAATAGAAATTCTCATTTCAATAAGAAATTGAGATTTAAATCTTTGTTTACCATATACATTACTACAAAGAAAAAGACAAATTATTATAGCCTACAAACTCATTGCTGTAAATGCCATCTCTTTACAGCAGTGAATGGCAAAACTTGGGGTGTCTGAGATAAAATAAGGTAGCATAGATTTCAATTACCCATTTTAATATCTTTGCATATACAAATCAATAATCAGAGTTTAGAAAAACCTTTTAAATATGCTTATACAATATTCAAATGCCAGGTAGTTTAATGGTATTAGGTTTCATTTCCATACATCTGAAGAAGTACTGGGTTTTTGATAGTTTAAAAAAAAAAGAGTTCCAAATTTCAAAATTTTGGGTATGTTGGCTTATGTATGATTACTGATTTATTGATATAAGCAATTCTATATATTTGTAAGGCCAGCTTCTGAGTTCTAAAGTACCTACGTTATATAACTACATGAAAATTTAAAATAGTACATAAACATGTTTCATCACAGGAAAACTAGAAAATATAAGAGGCAAAAATAATGCAACTAAAAATGATCAAAATCCTACCTCTGTTAAAGTTTCAGAGCATATGGCCTTTCCTATTATTTTATTTTATATAAAATATTAATGCCAACTAAAGCAGCTAAAAATGACTGAAAGGAATACTTAAGACCCTAAAAATGGCAAGTGAATTCACTGAGCAACATTTTACATGAAGTGAGACAGTATGATGCCTGAGAAGAGCTGCATCACTAATATAAACCTGAATATTTAGCCAAAGGTTTTTCCTTGTTAAATGCCTCTTACCTTCTCAAAATATAAAATGCCTCAAACAAATTTACATATGTAACTTATAAATATATAACATTTTTATATGTACTTTATATATGTAATTTATGCAATAATACAGAACAGACATGTGATATGACTGGAAGGCATGAGGCTAGATGTACTTGTAAATGTTCTAAAAATGAGTTCTAAAAATTAGTCACCATCTCTCCCCTATTAGAGGAAAAATACACCTTTTCTAGCACCTTTATGACAGAAATATTACATCTGTATAATTCATATTTTCTCATCATACACCTATGAGAAAGTAGGAAGAAAGAAACAGGATAAAGAAAAGAACACGGTGATTAAAAGAAAGAACATTAAAGTGAGACTTATGTTACATGGCCTATGTATGTGGTTCAACAAATTATTTAACTTTTCCAAGCTTGGATTCCACATCTGTAAAATGTGAGCCATAATCTCTCTCGCAGAGTTGTTATAAGGATTAAATTTAAAGAATAAAGTACAGATAAAGCTAAAAAAGAAGATATTAGTGTTTATCATTCTTTGGAAATAGGCAGCTGAAGCATAATGTGCTACTCAAGGCCACAGACTGAGCTACCCCTGGAAGAGAAACTAAAATGTGATTGGATTCATGGATCAACCATAATGCCACAATAGATGCTCTGTACATCTCTAAACTAAGTGGCCTACAAAATCATAGTAATGATATGCCACTTACCCCTCAAGGTTATTGTAAAGGTTTAAACAAACTCATCTTTGTAAAGCAATTAGCATACTGCCTTGCACACAGAATGCGCTCAATACTAGCTGTTGTTGTTGTTAATAGTATGTGATGGTGATGGTGATGATGGAGGAGGAGGAGGAGGGGGATGTCACAGGTAGTAGAGGAACATGGAGGTTACATAAATTTTTTTTTTTTGCGGTACGCGGGCCTCTCACTGTTGTGGCCTCTCCCGTTGCGGAGCACAGGCTCCAGACGCGCAGGCTCAGCGGCCATGGCTCACAGGCCCAGCCGCTCCGCGGCATGTGGGATCTTCCCGGACCACGGCACGAACCCGTGTCCCCTGAATCGGCAGGCGGACTCTCAACCACTGCGCCACCAGGGAAGCCCCATAAATTTAAGAGCTGATCAGAATTTGGTAGCTAGAGGGGATGATTTATGACGTCAAAGTGCCAAGAATTAATCTACTCGTGCTTCTTGCCTCAGTTCTGTCTATCTCTCTGTACCCAAAAGGATAGCTGTTATTTAATGGATGAAGTTATTCTCTTTACTGAAATATGTATTATAACAAGAGTACTAGTATAGGTCCTCTTACATATATGATGGGGAAAGGTACAGTATGTTGGAAAAGTGGTATTTAGAATATGAGAAATCTAGTGGTTACCTCCTTTTTGAACATTTTACAAAGTATAATTTAAAAGTGTGTTAAGTTATTGGATCCAGGAATTATAAATTTGAAGTACAAATTCCATCCCTCTATTATTTTCGCCTGAACTGTCAAACCCTACTAGATTATAAACTCTTTTGAGGCAGGGACTGTAGAATAATCATCTCAGAACCATGTTTTGAGAATGATGTATAATGCCATCACACTGCTGCTTTCCATTTTGCATCAGCTATCAATGATGGCTGAAAATATGCTGACTAGGTGCAATAACATAAAATTCCTTGGAAAAAATAGTTTTACATATACTTAGGAAGTGAAGAGAAATAGATGTGGATAGTCAGTTAGCATGTAAATAATGGTCAGCCATCAATTCCTGACAACTCCAAATCGATTTCTCCAAAAGGACTAGGGTTAAAAAGAAAACAGAAAGTTAACAATTAAGGAAGGAAATTAAACCCTTTTTTTCTTTTACGAAACTTCAGGAAAGTATGCTGAAGAACATCCTAAGCAGTCAAGGTGGGAGGCAGAGAACCGCTGCAATCTGCCGTAAAAGGAAACATTGCGCCAGGCTGTGATAAAATTCTACAAGGATAGATAACAACAAATGAAACCTTTGTCCTATGGACAAAAATGACTACTGAGACATTTTCAAAGATTAAGTGTGAAGGACCAATACCTTCTGCCTTGTTTTTGGAGTGTACAGTTGCTATTGATCTTATAATAAAGAACTTACAACAGAGAATACTTTATTATCCACTAACTGTGGGTAGAGAATCACAACATTTCTCTAATCTTAGAATATCTGTCAGCAACTCCCAGTCTTTGTAACAATACAAGTTGCTCCACATCACTCAGAAACCTTGAGATCATCTCTGACTAGGAAGGAACAGAGAGGAAAATAAGATGATAAGCTCCTAAGAAGAACAGGGTATGGAAAGATGAATTGTAGCCTCTAATGCAAATGAAACCATGAAAAAAGAGAGTTAACTGGAGGAACAGAACTCTTGTTCTACCAGGCAAGGCTCTGATTTAGAAGTAGAAGCAAGATTTTTATTCTGGCTTTCCTTAAATATACAAAGGCATGAAATACTGTTTGCTTTATTACTCTTCTTGGTTGTATGTTAGTAAGAAGCAATGTTACATAATACAGTAAAGAGAAGTGGAAGCCAAAAAGTAAATCTCAAATTAAAAAGTTTATAAATTTTTCTTATGATTTCTGTCATTTTAATAATGTATCTCACTGGATGTATGGAAAAGCGAAAACATGTAAGTATGTAACAAATCATGGTAAAGAAAAGAACACTAAAATCAGAGTCTCTATAAAATTTGGTACATGTAAGCTCCACAATGCATAAATGTTTCTACGGTTAGAAATAAATAACTTGAGAAAGTGTCAGTGTTAATGAAAGACAAAAATCTCAAAATCCTATTTGGGGAGGTTCTGTTTCTGTACAGTAAGCTTCTCTATCTGATGGACCCTCTCACGGATAATAACCATAAACTCTGGACAAAACACAACCACCTCAAGGCTCTGAGGATTGAATACAATAAAGAGATTCTTGGAGGAGAGCTGACAATTGCAAGATAAGACCAGATTGGGATTTCTCTCTCTCTCTTTTTCTCCCCCGGCTTTTAGACTACAAGCAGACCACAGTCAGCACTGCATGGGGTCATTAAAACTCCAATAGAATACCTACAGTTTTTCTAGTCTTAAGTATTTAAAGACAGAGCCTGTGGCAACAACAGTCTCTGAAAAGTGAGGGGAGGAGGATTTCCAGAAAAGAGAGAGAGAGCTAGAGGAGGTGGCCCAGATTCTGTGTATAAACTCCACTCAGATCTCTGGCTGATTCTGACCCATGCATACATGGAGCAGGTTGGCTAATGATAAAACAATTAAACTGAACTGAACTGATGCCCAAGAGACAGAATTTTCCATTGAGTCAAACTAAGTTAATTGCCTGCTAAAAGAAAGATATTAACACTCTTTGAAGGAACATGACAAAATCCAGAGTATCCACTAAATAAAATGTCCATGATACAATACATGAAAATTAATCAATACATGAAGAACCAGGAAAATGTGACCCATTATCAAGAGAAAGATGGAGACCAACCCTAAAACACTCCAGATATTGTAATTAGCAGATGAGGAATTAAAAGCAGCTATTATAAGTAGTTTCAGCATGGTAAAAAAATATATTCTCTTAATTTACAAAGGGAGGAAATCTTAGCAGAGAAGCAGAAACTATAAAAAAGAACCAGGAGGAGCTTCAAGATGGCGGAAGAGCAAGACGCAGAGCTCACCTTCCTCCCCACAAATACATCATAAATACATCTAGATGTGGAACAACTCCTATAGAACACCTACTGAACGCTGGCAGAAGACCTCAGACCTCCCAAAAGGCAAGAAACTCCCCCACGTACCTGGGTAGGGCAAAAGAAAAAACAGAGACAAAAGAATAGGGACAGGACCTACACGTCTGCAAGGGAGCTGTGAAGGAGGAAAGGTTTCCACACACTAGGAGGGCCCTTTGCGGGCGGAGACTGCGGGGGGCGGAGGGGGGGAGGCTTCGGAGCCACAGAGGAGAGCGCAGAAACAGGGGTGCTGAAGGCAAAACAGAGGGATTCCCGCACAGAGGATCGGTGCCGACCAGCCCGAGAGGCTTGTCTGCTCACCCGCCAGGGAGGGTGGGGTCTGGGAGCTGAGGCTCGGGCTCCGGTTGGATCCCAGGGAGAGGACTGGCTGCGTGAACACAGCCTGAAGGGGCTAGTGCGCCACGGCTAGCCGGGAGGGAGTCCCGGAAAAAGTCTGGGGCTGCCGAAGAGGCAAGAGACTTTTTCTTGCCTCTTTGTTTCCTGGTGCACGAGGAGATTAAGAGCTCCGCTTAAAGAAGCTCCAGAGATGGTCGCGAGCCGCAGCTACCGGCGCGGACCCCAGAGACGGGCATGAGATGCTAAGGCTGCTCCTGCAGCCACCAAGGAGCCTGTGTGCAAGCACAGGTCACTCTCCACACCTCCCCGCCCGGGAGCCTGTGCAGCCTGCCACTGCCAGGGTCCCGTGATCCAGGGACAACTTCCCCGGGAGAACGCACGGCACGCCACAGGCTGGTGCAACGTCATGCTGGTCTCTCCCGCCGCAGGCTCGCCCCACACTCTGTACCCCTCCCTCCGCCCGGCCTGAGTGAGCCAGAGCCCCCGAATCAGCTGCTCCTTTAACCCCATCCTGTCTGAGCGAAGAACAGACACCCTCAGGCGACCTACACGCAGAGGCAGGTCCAAATCCAAAGCTGAACCCTAAGAGCTGTGTGAACAAAGAGAAAGGGAAATCTCTCCCAGCAGCCTCAGGAGCAGAGGATTAAATCTCCACAATCAACCTGATGTACCTGCATCTGTGGAATGCCTGAATAGACAACAAATCATCCGAAATTGAGAAGGTGGACTTTGGGAGCAAAGATACATATATTTTTTTCCCTTTTCCTCTTTTTGTGAGTATGTATGTGTACGATTCTGTGTGTGATTTTGTCTGTATAGCTTTGCTTTTATCATTTGTCCTGTCCTAGGTTCTGTCTGCCCGTTTTATTTTGTTTTGTATTTTTTAGTTTAAAACATTGTTTTCTTAATAATTATCCTTTATTTTTTTAAATAACTTTATTTTATCTTCTTTCTTTCTTTTTTTTCTCCCTTTTATTCTGAGCCATGTGAATGAAAGGCTCTTGGTGCTCCAGCCAGGCGTCAGGGCTGTGACTCTGAGGTGGGAGAGCCAAGGTCAGGACACTGGTCCACAAGAGACCTCCCAGCTCCACGTAATATCAAATGGTGAAAATCTCCCAGAGATCTCCATCTCAACGCCAAGACCCAGCTCCACTCAATGACCAGCAAACTACAGTGCTGTACACCCTATGCCAAACAACTAGGAAGACAGGAACACAACCCCATCCATTAGCACAGAGGCTGCCTAAAATCATAATAAGGCCACAGACACCCCAAAACACACCACCAGACGTGGACCTGCCCACCAGAAAGACAAGATCCAGCCTCATCCACCAGAACACACGCGCTAGTCTCTCCACCAGGAAGCCTACACAAGCAACTGAAACAACCTTAGCCACTGGGGACAGATACCAAAAACAACAGGAACTACGAACCTGCAGCCTGCAAAAAGGAGACCCCAAATACAGTAAGTTAAACAAAATGAGAAGACAGAGAAACACACAGCAGATGAAGGAGCAAGGTAAAAACCCACCAGACCTAATAAATAAAGAGGAAATAGGCAGTCTACCTGAAAAAGAATTCAGAATAATGATAGTAGAGATGATCCAAAATCTTGGAAATAAAATGGAGGAAATACACGGAACATTTAACAAGGACCTAGAAGAACTGAATAACAAACAAACAGTGATGAACGATACAATAAATGAAATTAAAAATTCTCTAGAAGGGATCAATAGCAGAATAACTGAGGCAGAAGAACGGATAAGTGACCTGGAAGATAAAACAGTGGACATAACTACTGCAGAGCAAAATAAAGAAAAAAGAATGAAAAGAACTGAGGACAGTCTCAGAGACCTCTGGGACAACATTAAACACACCAACATTCGAATTATAGGAGTCCCAGAAGAAGAAAAGAAAAAGAAAGGGACTTTCTCTTTTTCAAGAGAAAATATTTGAAGCGATTATAGTTCAAAACTTCCCTAATATGGGAAAGGAAATAGTTAATCAAGTCCAGGAAGCACAGAGAGTCCCATACAGGATAAATCCAAGGTGAAACACACCAAGACACATATTAATCAAACTATCAATACTTAAATACAAAGAAAACATATTAAAAGCAGCAAGGGAAAAACAACCAATAACACACAAGGGAATCCCCATAAGGTTAACAGCTGATCTTTCAGCAGAAACTCTGCAAGCCAGAAGGGAGTGGCAGGACATATTTAAAGTGATGAAGGAGAAAAACCTACAACCAAGATTACTCTACCTAGCAAGGATCTCATTCAGATTTGATGAAAAAATTAAAACCTTTACAGACAAGCAAAAGCTAAGAGAATTCAACACCACCAAACCAGCTTTACAACAAATGTTAAAGGAACTTCTCTAGGCAGGAAACACAAGAGAAGGAAAAGACCTACAATAATAAATCCAAAACAATTAAGAAAATGGTAATAGGAACATACATATTGATAATTACCTTAAATGTAAATGGATTAAATGCTCCAACCAAAAGACATAGATTGGCTGAATGGATACAAAAACAAGACCCGTATATATGCTGTCTACAAGAGACCGACTTCAGACCTAGGGACACATACAGGCTGAAAGTGAGGGGATGGAAAAAGATATTCCATGCAAATGGAAATCAAAAAAAGCTGGAGTAGCAATTCTCGTATCAGACAAAATAGACTTTAAAATAAAGACTATTACAACAGACAAGGAAGAACACTACATAATGATCAAGGGATCAATCCAAGACGAAGATATAACAATTGTAAATATTTATGCACCCAACATAAGAGCACCTCAATACATAAGGCAAATCCTAACAGCCATAAAAGAGGAAATCGACAGTAACACAATCTTAGTAGGGGACTTTAACACCCCACTTTAACCAATGGACAGATCATCCAAAATGAAAATAAAAAAGGAAACACAAGCTTTAAATGATACTTTAAACAAGATGGACTTGATATTTATAGGACATTACATACAAAAACAACAGAATACACATTCTTCTCAAGTGCTCATGGAACATTCTCCAGGATAGATCATATCTTGGGTAAAAAATCAAGACTTGGTAAATTTAAGCAAATTGAAAACGTATCAAGTATCTTTTCTGACCACAACGCTATGAGACTAGATATCAATTACAGGAAAAAATCTGTATGAAATACAAACACATGGAGGCTAAACAACACACTACTTAATAACCAAGAGATCACTGGAGAAATCAAAGAGGAAATCAAAAAATACCTGGAAACAAATGACAATGAAGACACGATGACCCAAAACCTATGGGATGCAGCAAAAGCAGTTCTAAGAGGGAAGTTTATAGCAATACAATCCTACCTTAAGAAACAAGAAACATCTCAAATAAACAATCTAACCTTACACCTAAAACAATTAGAGAAAGAAGAACAAAAAAAAACCCCAAAGTTAGCAGAAGGAAAGAAATCATAAAGATCAGATCAGAAATAAATGAAAAAGAAATGAAGGAAACAATAGCAAAGATCAATAAAACTAAAAACTGGTTCTTTGAGGAAATAAACAAAATTGATAAACCATTAGCCAGACTTATCAAGAAAAAAAGGGAGAAGACTCAAATCAACAGAATTAGAAATGAAAAAGGAGAAGTAACAACTGACTCTGCAGAAATGCAAAGGATCATGAGAGATTACTACAAGCAACTGTATGCCAATAAAATGGCCAACCTGGAAGAAATGGACAAATTCTTAGAAATTCACAACCTTCCAAGTCTGAACCAGGAAGAAATAGAAACTATGAACAGAACAATCACAAGCACTAAAATTGAAACTGTGATTAAAAATCTTCAAACAAATGAAGCCCAGGACCAGATGGCTTCACAGGCGAATTCTATCAAACATTTAGAGAAGAGTTAACACGTATCCTTCTCAAACTCTTCCAAAATATAGCAGAGGGAGGAACACTCCCAAACTCATTCTACAAGGCCACCATCACTCTAATACCAAAACCATACAAAGATGTCACAAAGAAAGAAAACTACAGGCCAATATAATTGATGAACATAGATGCAAAAATCCTCAACAAAATACTAGCAAACAGAATCCAACAGCACATTAAAAGGATCATACATTATGATCAAGCGGGGTTCATCCCAGGAGTGCAAGGATTCTTCAATATACACAAATCAATTAACATGATACACCATATTAACAAGGAGAAAAATCATATGATCATCTCAATAGATGCAGAGAAAGCTTTCGACAAAATTCAACATCGATTTATGATAAAACAACCCTCCAGAAAGTAGGCATAGAGGGAACTTTCCTCAACATAATAAAGGCCATATGTGACAAACCCACAGTCAACATCGTCCTCAATGGTGAAAAACTGAAACCATTTCCACTAAGATCAGTAACAAGACAAGGTCGCCCACTCTCACCGCTATTATTCAACACAGTTTTGGAAGTTTTAGCTACAGCAATCAGAGAAGAAAAAGAAATAAAAGGAATCAAAATTGGAAAAGAAAAAATAAAGCTGTCACTGTTTGCAGATGACATGATACTATATGTAGAGAACGCTAAAGATGCTACCAGAAAACTACTAGAGCTAATCAATGAATGTGGTAAAGTAGCAGGATACAAAATTAATGCACAGAAATCTCTTGCATTCCTATACACTAATGATGAAAAATCTGAAAGTGAAATTAAGAAAACACTCCCATTTACCACTGCAACAAAAAGAATAAAATATCTAGGAATAAACCTACCTAAGGAGACAAAAGACCTGTATGCAGAAAATTATAAGACACTGATGAAAGAAATTAAAGGTGATACAAATAGATGGAGAGATATACCATGCTCTTGGATTGGAAGAATCAACATTGTGAAAATGACTCTACTACCCAAAGCAATCTACAGATTCAATGCAATCCCTATCAAACTACCAATGGCATTTTTCACAGAACTAGAACAAAAGTTTTCACAATTTGTATGGAAACACAAAAGACCCCAAACAGCCAAAGCAATCTTAAGAAAGAAAAAGAGAGCTGCAGGAATCAGGCTCCCTGACTTCAGACTATACTACAAAGCTACAGTAATCAAGAAAGTATGGTACTGGCACAAAAACAGAAATATAGATCAACGGAACAGGATAGAAAGCCCAGAGATAAACACACGCACATATGGTCACCTTATCTTTGATAAAGGAGGCAAGAATATACAGTGGAGAAAAGACAGCCTCATCAAACTCTTACAGGAAAACATAGGCAGAACACTCTATGACATAAATCACAGCAAGATCCTTTTTGACCCACCTCCTAGAGAAATGGAAATAAAAACAAAAATAAACAAATGGGACCTAATGAAACTTAAAAGCTTTTGCACAGCAAAGGAAACCATAAATAAGACGAAAAGACAACCCTCAGAATGGGAGAAAATATTTGCAAATGAAGCAACTGACAAAGGATTAATCTCCAAAATTTACAAGCAGCTCATGCAGCTCAATAACAAAAAAACAAACAACCCAATCCAAAAATGGGCAGAAGACCTAAACAGACATTTCTCCAAAGAAGATATACAGACTGCCAACAAACACATGAAAGAATGCTCAACATCATTAATCATTAGAGAAATGCAAATCAAAACTACAATGAGATATCATCTCACACCAGTCAGAATGGCCATCATCAAAAAATCTAGAAACAATAAACGCTGGAGAGGATGTGGAGAAAAGGGAACACTCTTGCACTGCTGGTGGGAATGTGAATTGGTTCAGCCACTATGGAGAACAGTATGGAGGTTCCTTAAAAAACTAAAAATAGAACTACCATATGACCCAGCAATCCCACTACTGGGCATATACCCTGAGAAAACCAAAATTCAAAAAGAGTCATGTACCAAAATGTTTATTGCAGCTCTATTTACAATAGCCCAGAGATGGAAACAACCTAAGTGCCCATCATTGGATGAATGGATAAAGAAGATGTGACACATATATACAATGGAATATTACTCAGCCATGAAAAGAAACGACATTGAGCTATTTGTAATGAGGTGGATAGACCTAGAGTCTGTCATACAGAGTGAAGTAAGTCAGAAAGAAAAAGACAAATACCGTATGCTAACACATATATATGGAATTTAAGGGAAAAAAATGTCATGAAGAACCTAGGGGTAAGGCAGGAATAAAGACGCAGACCTCCTAGAGAACGGACTTGAGGTTATGGGGAGGGGGAAGGGTGAGCGGTGACAGGGCGAGAGAGAGTCATGGGCATATACACACTAACAAACGTAGTAAGGTAGATAGCTAGTGGGAAGCAGCCGCATGGCACAGGGATATTGGCTCGGTGCTTTGTGACCGCCTGGAGGGGTGGGATAGGGAGGGTGGGAGGGAGGGAGACTCAAGAGGGAAGACATATGGGAACATATGTTTATGTATGATTGATTCACTTTGTTATAAAGCAGAAACTAACACACCATTGTAAAGCAATTATACCCCAATAAAGATGTTAAAAAAAAAAAAAAAGAAATCAAAGGTTAAATTTCAAGTGGCTTTGGGCTAAATTAGTGATTCCCAAACTTGCTGATGATAAAAATAAACTGCGGCCATTGTTAAAAATATGGATTTCCAGATTTTTCTGGAATCCCTAAGTTTAAGAAGTACCCCAAGTGATTACTTCACTCCGACTAAATTTGGGGAACATTGCGCTAAATGTTCATTTTAAATGAAAACCAAATATAAAGCAGGAATCTTGGTTGACTTTTTGTAAGATCGTAGAGGTTCTCTTCATTCAAAAAATTGAAATTAAGTCAGTTGAACTTGGGAAAATAAAAATATTCGATATTAAAAAAAAAAAAACATGACTAGTTTCTCTTATTATCATGCATTTTCCCCCTTTTCTGTCACTAATAAGTTTCTTAAGGGTTTCTTATTCATGAATTGATGTAAATTTTCATATCTCTATCTATAATACTTTCACAGTATTCAAAAGTTATCTTGAAGGGCTTCTAAAAAAAAAAAAAGAACCCATCTTCCTGATTTCCCATTAATGTAAGGTATCATGAAATTAAACTCTACAATTTGGAATGCTTGTTAATTTATCTGAAGAGGGACTAATGTTTGTAGTTTTTAAAGTATTCTGGAAAAATTATCAAATTTATAGTGTCAACAATATTATGTAGAAATACATAATTAATCTATAATATAATCACTGACTTACACCATCTCAAAATATGAAGGGTAAATATCTAAGAATCCTCTCTATATCATAAACCAAAGATTGGTAGACTATGGCTTGAGGGCCAAATCTGGCCATCTGGCTATCTTTTTATGACCTGTAAGCTAAGAATGGATTTTACTGTTTCAAATAGTTACATTTTAAATGGTTATATAAATACCTACATAACACCCTTGATTTTGCCTGTTAGCCAACAAAGCCTAAATTATTTACTATCTGTTCCTTTAAAAAAAGTTTACTGATCTCCATCTGTGGTTACCAGAGGCAGGGGGTGGGGAGAGGGGGGACTGGATGAGGGCAGTCAAAAGGTACAAACTTCCAGTTATAAAATAAATAAGCACTAGAGATGTAATGTACAACACGGTAAATATAATGAACACTGCTCTATGTTATCTATGAAAGCTGTTAAAAGAGTAAACCTTGAGTTCCCATCACAAGGAAAAAAATTTTTTTTCTATTTCTTTAATTTTGTATCTGAGATGATGGGTGTTCACTAAACTTGATGGTGATAATCATTTCATGATGAACGTAAGTCAAATCATTATGCTGTACACCAAACCTGTAATGTACAAAAGCTGGAAGAAAGAAAAAGTCTACTGATCTCTGTCATAAATGATCAATCTAGTTTGAGTGTAACTATTAATAACAACATTACCAGAAAGTCAATTTTATCTCATTCTCACTTATTAAAGTAGCAGAACCTTTATATAGCAAGTTAGAGACATGTTTTCATAGCACAATCTATATTACTAGGTATACTAAAATGGAATAAATATCCATTTAAAAGTTTTATTAATCCCTGGATAACTCAAAAAATATGTAGGGCACAGAGAGAATGAAAAAGAAAAATAAACATGTCACTTTCAACCAACAGTCTTGACTTCTTTTTTTGTTTCTAATGTTCTCTTTCTTTCCTTCACACAAGAAAGAACAGAATCAGCTACACTGATAACAGGCCATCATGAAGCATTCACCAAGAAAGAAGTGCCAAACCTTCTGCTTTAGGGCGCTTATTAGAGTCTAATAAGTAGTGGTGGTAATGTCACCTAAGTCTCCACTACTCCTACGGGAATACTGGTATGTCTATTTTTTTCTTTTCATTGTGAAGTCTGGGCAACGCAGCTATTTCCCACCAATTCTAAAGTAAAGCAGTTCAAGCAATTAAGAACTCTGCAGTTTTTCCCTACAAGGCAAGTCTATCTTACAGCCAACTTGATGGGTAACCCTGGCCAAAGACTAGTTTGTTTGCTGTCCCCAAAACTTTATATCCAGTCTGTTCAACTACAGAGAGAATAGCCAGGCAGCCTAACACACAAAGGATAGCCATTTTGTTCTAGATATAATACAAGGTACCTATTGCCTGGGAAGTAGAGTTCCCTTTCCAGCTGACCTCAAAAGCAAGTAGTGTATAATTCTACTTGAAGCACTATGGTGAAAATACCTTCCTTAGAGGTTGTGTTGTCTAGAAAAATGAATCTCAAACTTTAGCATGCATCAGAATCACTTAGAGAGCTTGTTAAAACACAGATTGGCGGGCCCCACCCTCACAGTTTCTGATTCAGTAGTTTTGGTGTGGCGGGCCCAAGAATATGTACTTCCAAAAGGTTTCTAGGGGATGCTGATGCCCTTGTTGCTGGTCCGTAGACCACATGTTAAGACTCACGAATCTAGGTGATCTCCAAAGTTCATTCAAAATCTGAACACTCTGAAACAATATCATAAAAAATGTCTTGAAAGTTAAGTTGTTTCCATTTGATTTGAATATCCATTAATACCAGATGGTTTTATCAGCCCTGTGATGAAAGCAAATTTTCATACAAACCCATGTAATTGGTGCAAACCAGGAAAAACTAAAGAAGTTTTGTTGAAAAAGTAATAATGATGTGACATTTGGTAAGATACACATGTTTAATCTTCTCCTTCCCTTTTGTTCATGGGATGAAGAAGGGATGGTTCAGGAAGAAAAGAATTTGTTGATTAGTTGTATGTTTTGGTGGGGTGGGCCCAAGAATCTGTACTTCCAAAAAGTTTGAACATACAACTAATCAGCAAGTGATCTAGACCTTTTCCTTTCCCCAGTCATTTTTATATCCTTAGCCATTACAGCCACAGACTTTCTACAGGGCAAAATTTTAGTCTAGATTTCTATTACGATTTTATTTTAGTCTGCACATTGATGTAGCAGTAACTGCATTCTTTTTTTTTAATTTTTAAAATTAAGAAATTTTTATTTTCATTCCAGTAACTGATTTATAACATTGTATACGTTTCATGTGTACAAAAGTGTATTTCTATTTCTGTATATGCTATAGCACGCTCACCATCAAAAATGTAGTTTCCATTCATCACTGTACAGTTGATCCCCTTCACCCATTTTCCTCTCCCTCCACCCCTTCCCCTTTGGAAACCATCACTCTGTTCTCTGTATCTACGTGTTTGTTTTGGTTTGGTTTGTTCATTTATTTTGTTTTTTTGTTTGTTTGTTTTTTATATTCCACATATGAGTGAAATCATTTGGTATTCCTTCTCACTTTTAAACATTTTACTTTATCAAACTGTGCTATGAGCTTGAAAAAACAGGGTGGAGAATCAGGCCTATATTCCTACAGCTCTAATACAACATATTCCACAGCAATGTGATTAGAGCTATTTTCTTTTAATTAAATTCTATTTAGTCACAATTCTAGAAAAACCCTTCCTGGGTTTCTAAATTCCAGTCAGTATTTTGGCGTTTCTGATCTGCTCCATGTTTCTCAATTTGAACTCCCTGAAGCTTACTCTTCATTGATGCTGTCTGACTCTTGTAAACTTTGCTAAATTCATTTTTCCACAGCTTTGAAGGAACAAAGAGTTAATGTATTTTGTTTTTAGATTCCTGAAAAATAAACTGATTATCAATTATCCATAGATTTTAGTGGTATTCTTACATACCAATGTAAGCTTCAATGAGTTATGTATATTACAATAGCTATTTCTGAATTTAGTGTTTTATATACAATTGCAACTGTACTAAATCAGAGCTTTAAATTCTTAGGGGAATCTCAAGGCAGAAATAAACTACTTTGCTCTTAATAAAGAATATGTAGAATTGTCTAGTAATAATAACCATAATAAAACATTTTACTATTGTATAGATTCAATTATAAACAAGTTAGGTTAGACCACGTCCCCTGAAACCTAAACAGACAGCAAATTAACAGATTTATAAAGTCATTGTCAATACTGACTCCTTTTAAGAAAATAATTAACAAATAGCTAACAAAAGACAGTAAATCTTTTATTGTGCTACCTAAATAAGAAAAAAATTTGGTTAAGATGAGAAAAACAATTAATTTAAATACTGAAGGAAAAAAATAGCTTTCCCAATTTTATTTCCTATTTTATAATTGTGTAGACATATAACAGAAGATTACTACAGGGAAATAGGAAGTGGTGAGTATAATTTACTTTTCCAATTTAATTGGACTTATAACAACAGGTAGAATACTGTAGATACGATACCAAGACTCTTGCTCTTAGTTGTTGCTATGTGTTTCCGTGCACAGGTGTACTTTAGACTTAGTAGTTCTATCACATATTTCTGTACAACTTTCAAAATGATTTAACTGTTAGTAATAAAGACCACTTAAAAGTATACTAATGGCATAAGTGCTTACTATGGGCTATGCACTGCTAGATACTCGACATACATTGTTTGCTTACCCTCAACATTCTTGCAAGGCAGTTGCTCATTATGCACATTTCGTCAATGAGGAAATTGAAACCGACAGAGTAGGAATAACTTGTAAAAAGTCACACAGCTGGTGAGTGGTAGTGCTGGAACCTGAACTCTGTATGTCAGACTACAAAATCCAGGAACTTAACTACTTCTATAAACTGCCTTAAAGTATGCACTTCTACCCAAAGGAACAGAAGATTCTTTTTTTTTAAATTATTATTATTTTACATCTTTATTGGAGTATAATTTCTTTACAATGGTGTGTTAGTTTCTGCTTTATAACAAAGTGAATCAGTTATACAGATACACATGTTCCCATATCTCCTCCCTCTTGCGTCCTCCCTCCCACCCTCCCTATCCCACCCATCCAGGTGGTCACAAAGCACCGAGCTGATCTCCCTGTGCTATGCGGCTGCTTCCCACTAGCTAACTATTTTACATTTGGTAGTGTATATATATGTCCATGCCACTCTCTCAGTTTGTCACAGCTTACCCTTCCCTCTCCCCATATCTTCAAGTCCATTCTCTAGTAGGTCTGTGTCTTTATTCCTGTCTTACCCCTAGGTTCTTCATGACATTTTTTTTTTCTTAGATTCCATATATATGTGTTAGCATACGGTATTTGTCTTTCTCTTTCTGACTTACTTCACTCTGTATGACAGACTCTAGGTCCATCCACCTCACTACAAAATAACTCAATTTCGTTTCTTTTTATGGCTGAGTAATATTCCATTGTATATATGTGCCACATCTTCTTTATCCATTCATCTGATGATGGACACTTAGGTTGTTTCCATCTCCTGGCTACTGTGAATAGAGCTGCAATGAACATTTTGGTACATGACTCTTTCTGACTTATGGTTTTCTCAGGGTATATACCCAGTAGTGGGATTGCTGGGTCATATGGTAGTTCTATTTGTAGTTTTTTAAGGAACCTCCATACTGTTCTCCATAGTGGCTGAACCAATTCACATTCCCACCAGCAGTGCAAGAGTGCTTTATACACAGCCCTGGTTTGCTAGAGGGCATATATGCTCAACGGATAGGGGGGTGACATGCGACTAAACACAAATCTCCACTTACAGTTAAACCTGGACCTAACTCACATGAGGTAAAACCAGAATTCATAGGTCTGTTCCATGCTATTCTATAGCTTGTCTCATGATTCCCCCAAACTTGATCAGGGCTATCAAAAAATATGATGGCGCTATATATATACTAGAAGTTCTCTCTTCCTACCCTGATAGGGACTAGCAGCTGATCAATCTATCAAAAATCTTGGAAGAAGTGGGAAGAGACAAAAATGATGTATGTATGAAGCTCTTTAACTTAATATGTAAGTACATTTATTCATCAAACTTTTAATGTAAAGCCAAGACCTTCTTGTTTGCATATCAGTTCCAATTTTTCTTTCTGGCATAAACTGCACTAAAATGTATTCTATTCATTTCATTTAAAATAAAACAAAAACATAGACAACCTAAGTATAGGTGGATTTTTAAAGTGCTTTTTTTTAACCGAATAAATTTGACATGTAACACTGTGTAAATTTAAGATGCACAGCATGTTATTTTGATATACTGATATACTGTAATATGACTGCTGATGTAGTGTTATTTATCACATTATGTAATTATAGTACAGGATTTTTGTCTATATTCATTATACTGTGCATTAGATCTCTATGGCTTATTTATTACTCATTATAAGTTTTTACCCTTAAATACTAACAACCTTATCCCCCATGTAGTGTTTTCACACTAATTCATTATAGCATTTTTTTTGTTAGCAAATTACCTTTACTGACATTTTAATTGATTTTTTCCAAGCTTTTAACATAGTTTTCTAAGAACAATAACTTTATAAATGCTCTCCTACTTGCATTGGTATTTCATTAGTTAATGTATATATATTTAACTATATTATCATAATAGGACATAAAATGGGCATTAATTTAACTGCCTCTCAGTAAGTAAGCACATGCCACTACAGGGATAACAGAAGTACCTGGGTATATCAGAAGGTAGCCTACTGGCCTATAAAATCCACCTTGTCCTGGCAACCATCAGTAGGTGTCATTAATTATTAATTAATTAATGGAGAGCATTAATCCTGCAAGTGGTTAGGTGAAGGTCAGTTAAGAAAGCATCTCCTGTAACTGGTAGAGCTAATCTACCCTGCCTGGGGCATGATTACATGCAGAATGCAGATGAAAACGTAAGATTGGACTCAGATGCCTAACTGAACATCTTCAGATGTCACCATGCCTGTAAGGCACCAACTATTAAGACTGAGATTTGGAAATAAAACACAGAGTATAAAATTCTGCCAGTCCCCTATGGTGATTAATGAGAGCCAGTGTCCATAATTAAAAGGACAGTGATGACCTAAACAGTGACGGAGTGGGAAATTAAAGCATGAATAGATTTCCCCAGAGGGAGCTGTTTATACTTTGTCATGTTTCATCCTCTAAAACTATACTATTTTTGTGACATTCTACTAGCTATACTCTTACCAAGAAACTATTTGAGAAGTAAAGGGTCAAAAGCAACACTACAAACATAAAACAAAGCCATTTCAGACAGATAAATGTTGACCAAAAATATTCCTTTTCAAAATCCAAGGCATAAATAATCTAGGAAATATTAATTAGAATTTAAATTAAAATTAAGTCTGAAGTAGAAGAGGTAGCCCACGGTTCAATGTCACATTGCACAGACAAATGAAATATTGTTTAAAACAATCTAAGCTAGGGCTTCCCTGGTGGCGCGGTGGTTGAGAGTCCGCCTGCCAATGCAGGGGACACGGGTTCGTGCCCTGGTCCGGGAAGATCCCACATGCCGCGGAGCAGCTGGGCCCGTGAGCCATGGCCGCTGAGTCTGCGAGTCCAGAGCCTGTGCTCCGCGACGGGAGAGGCAATAACAGTGAGAGACTCGCGTACCGCAAAAAAAAAAAAATAATCTAAGCTAAATAGATTAGATATTGACATGTCTAAAAAAACTGTTCATTAAAGCAATGATTTATCCTCAGAATGGGGGAGAGTAGCAAATACTAGGCATCTGGTACAATGAAGAGAATTCCAAAATACAATAGAGAAGACCTAGTGGTGAGAGTAAGAAAGTAACAGCAAATTTTAATTTCAGTTTTGCCAAGTTAAATCTGACCTTTTTAGGTACTTAAAAATGAGAAACTTTGTCATACCTGCAGTATGTTCCCAACCTTGGGCCTTGGTAAACTGACTTCATATGTTGGGGCAACTTTTCAGTAAGAAGTTCTTAAACCAGGTCAAAATTGGCATGAAGAAAGCTATTTCTTCCTTTTCTAGGCATTACAAGGTCTACAAAGAATCCTAAGAATGAGGGAGGAGAGGAGGAGCCTCACTCATTTGTCATACCTACTTCTAGCCTCAGTTTAAAAATGTTTACCATCACAACTGCGATCAATAAACAAAATGGTGAGTAGAGCATGCTCAAGATTTCACTTAAAAAAAACCTCAGTGAGCAAAGCAAACCTCTTAACACTATGCGAGGGTTATCTGCTTTGGTCTGCTTGGCTGAAAGTATTCAAGCTAAGAATATTATTGAAGCCCTACTATGTAAGCTCAATGTTTTACTGATCAACAAATGTGTATTGAAAATCTACTGTGAATATCTACTATATACCAGGCATTGCACTCAAGACTGGGGATATAATAATAAAGAGGATAAATACTGTTTCTGCCTTGTAAGGAGATAAGAGATAAACTACACACATACTAACTAATAACAAATTAACAAAGACTGAGCAATTATGATCCGAAACTGCCGTGTTAAGGTTTACTTCTTGACTCCCGAGAGTAGGAACTATAGTTAGAGAAAGACCTAAGTTGGAATCCTGATCTCTTACGCCTAAATTGCTTAATGGTTAACCTGATTAGGTCTTGTTTTCTTCATCTAAAAGATCATGGCCATAATAATTCAAACTGCTACTGAAAAGCTCAAATGACTTAAAGTGATAATGCCTGGTAAATGCTCATAAAATATTCATTTCCCACCTTTTTCTCTTTATTTGTTCTATTCTCATTAAGAGATTTTTTTTTACCTATTCTTAGTGTTCTAAGTACTCTCTATGGATATAGATATAAATTTGGAATATAAATTCCAAATTTATATCCTAAAATCTTACTCTTGTTAAGTGTTGAAACTGCACTGCCACTCTAATATTCTGCTATCACCTTGAACTCCATCCATGTGTTTCATTCTCTCAGAAACAGCTGTCCTAATCTCTCTGTTCCTATTAATGAAGCCACCAATTCCCATTCTTAAAGTCTCGGACTCATCTTGGACAGATCTTCCATATTCCTGGATTCTGTAACTGGTCAGTCACCAGTTTGCTTATTCCTCAAAATCTTCATCTCTTTGTACCTTTTCCACTGCTACCATCTTAGTTTACCATTGCCCCAAACCAAAGGCCTCCTCGATCTAGTCGCAGTTTTCTCTTCCACATCATCCTTTGCGAAACCTCTGTCCACACTAACTGATTTACCATTTGAATGCGTCCTGTACACTCTTGTTTCAAGTTTTAATTCAAGTCACTTTATTTATCATTTCACTTTCTAATCCACATGATAAATACAACCTTTTCTCTCATTAAAAAACAAAACAAAACATACTATTCTTTAAAATATTAAAGCACAACTTATCTGGGGAATTTGAGTAAAGTGTAACTTTCCCATAATTGTCTGGAATGCCCAGGTGATTGTTTTCATACTTTGTTCTGTACGGTTATCCATTCTTCTTTCCTTCTGAATGACATAACTTCCTTTGGCCACTTATTTCCTTAGACGTACTCCTTAGAACACTTACTTATTGCACATGAGTTTGCAGGAGTTGTGTAAGGGGGCCTGATGTAAGTTTTAGAGATGCTAGGTTAAGCAGTTAAAATAGGTTGCTTTATTTCAGGACTTCTCGCAGTTTTAAAAATGCTAAAACTGTTCCTCCATCACCGTTCTTCATTTCTGACATGAAGGTATTCCTTTCTCATCCCACTACAGCTTGACCCAGCTCCATACCACTGCTCGCTCTTTTGAACTGAGTAATAAGCCTTTCAGCTTTTACCAGATTCATTTTTCGTCCCTGCCTCTTGATTCTCAATCTGTTTCTCCAGAGAAACACGTGTCTTTTAATAAAGGATCTTTATTTCTTAAAAAGTGATACCCAGGGACTTCCCTGGTGGCACAGCGGTTGGGAGTCCACCTGCCAGTGCAGGGGACATGGGTTCGAGCCCTGGTCCGGGAAGATCCCACATGCTGTGGAGCAACTAAGCCCATGTGCCAAACTACTGAGCCTGTGCTCTAGAGCTTGCGCACCACAACTACTGAGCCTGCGTGCCACAATTACGGAAGCCTGTGCGCCTAGAGCCCGTGCTCCTCAACAAGAGAAGCCACTGTAATGAGAAGCCCGTGCACCACAATGAAGAGTAGCCCCTGCTCGCCACAACTACAGAAAGCCCGTGTGCAGCAATGAAGACCCAACACAGCCAAAAATAAATAAAAGTTAAATCTTAAAAAAAAAAATGATACCCAGACCAAGAGATCTGAGTAGTATGTCTTAAACTTGGGAATTCATAAGGATAGGTAGTAGTATGTTGGTGCAAATTTACAGGAGAAAATGTGGCATATTTTCCTAAAAAGTTGAGTTTTACTCAAAGATTTTTTTGGGAAAACATTTTTATGATTTTAAAAAAATATAGAACGTAGACTATTTTAAAAGGGGAAATATGAGACTTCCAAGAAATTTCCAGATTTGCTTTTAGATGCCCCTTTAGGCTACATCGCATACTCTTTTGGTATGCATTCAAATTCCTATGTCCTAAGGTACTCCGAGGGAAAAGTCCAAGAACTTTTGGACAATGGAGAGGAAGGGTGGAGAATTATTACTTAGAAAATGTTTCCTTTGTGCTAAGTACTATACTAGATATTTCACACATATATTATCTTCCTTAATGCCTATAATGACACTACAAAAGGCATTATTTCATTAATTTTATAAAAGAGAAACTTCAGAGAGATAAACATGTCCCAAGCTGCAGAGCTTATAAAAGTGGTTAGAATGTCTTACTATATAATGTTGGAGTGTAAAGAAGACACATTTATCATAGATATATTATGACTGATGTCCATGAGAAAACAATAACTAGGAATCACTCTTTTAAAATAATTTATCACCAATATGAGACTTTCAATCTTAATGCAGATCCTGAGAGAAATTAGGCACCTATTTCCTAGTAAAAGCTTATTAGTGGTACTAACAATTTTCCAGATATTCAGAAGTGGTATTAGGATGACAAATTTAAGTTTTAGTTAATGGAAACTAGGGAAGAAACCTAAGTCTTTTTTTTTTTTTTGCGGTACGCGGGCCTCTCACTGTTGTGGCCTCTCCCGTTGCGGAGCACAGGCTCTGGACGCGCAGGCTCAGCGGCCATGGCTCACGGGCCCAGCCGCTCCGCGGCATGTGGGATCTTCCCGGACTGGGGCACGAACCCGTGTCCCCTGCATCGGCAGGCAGACTCTCAACCACTGCACCACCAGGGAAGCCCCCTAAGCCTTTTATATTTATAAATTTTATATATTATTTACTCACTAGCACATTTCCCCCCAAATGAAAGCAATGCCTACTTTCAAGTAAGATTTTACCCAGTTATCTGTTATATGAAAAATATTGTAAAGACACTAAAGGATTTCAGAAAGTAAACCTGAAGATGTCAAACTAATTTGAAATTGAGAGGTTAAACTTTAGTCCGAAGCATGAGGTTTAATTTCTTCACAGAATGCTGCCAGTTAAATCTGCAACTTGAATCCCTAGATACTGAAATAAACTGGATGGCTCTTTAATAAAACCTAGGATATGATATAGATTCACCAAATCAACTTAACGGCAGAATCTGTCAAAACAGGAAGCTTCACTAGTGGATTTTAAATTAGACAATTTACAAACAAATATACTTATATACAACCTTTTAGGAATACATACGTTAGGCAAGGACCCAAACATTAAAAAAAAAAAAAATCACAGGATGTGCCAAGAAAAATTACTTTAAAATGAATAAATCTGATATTAAAAATACTATCCTTATTTAAAATATCCAAATCAGGGACTTCCTGGCAGTGCAGTGGTTAAGAATCCACCTGCCAATGTAGGGGATACGGGTTCAATCCCTGGTCTGGGAAGATCCCACATGCCGTGGAGCAACTAAGCTCGTGTGCCACAACCACTAAGCCTGCGCTCTAGAGCCCGAGAGCCACAACTACTGAACTCATGTGCTGCAACTACTGAAGCCCGTGCACCTAGAGCCCGTGCTCCACAACAAGAGAAGCCACCAATGAGAAGTCCGCGCACCGCAACGAAGAGTAGCCCCTGCAACGAAGACCCAACGCAGACAAAATAAAAATCCAAATCAGTCTTTGTTACTATTAATAAGAATTATAGTTTCAGAGATAATGGAATACAAAATCCTTTGAATACTTATGAGGATAGACTAGTCAAAAAGGAGTGTTAACTTACAATGTACACAGTTATTAAATATACATAAATTTTTAAATTCGTATTTTCTTGCATGGCAATGGTTAAAATGTGAACCGATTTATTTAATCTATTAATTATAGGCTTTCAAATAAAAGTAAAATATTACTACTAATGACAGAAATGACAGTAAGTATAAGTGATTAGTACTTTCATTATCCTTTAATATATTAATTCTCCCTATTTAAAGGTTTCTTAAACATTGCGCAAAGTCTTATGTTTAGCTCTATAGGCAAAAATCTCAAAAACGGAAGGAATACAAATCAAAATATGGTACTGGCAAACACTATCAATTTACAAGTAAACTGATAGTAATTTAATCTAAATTAAAGGAACCCACTTATGTCCCTGAAGTCTATCTACTCTGAACAACATGTATTTAAGAAGAACAATTTAAGAAGGTGAATAACTACAAGAATAAGTGCAGATGAAATGCCTTTTTCTTTTGTGAGGTGGCTGAAGATCAGTCTAAATATTCTAATTTTGAAAAATCAAGTTCCTACTTTTAGTACATTTCCAAGTTACCATGGTTAGCTGAAGAACTAAAAAGAAAAAATAATTAGAAGCCAGAAAATGGACAGAGTCTTTTGAGAAAATGTAATCTATAAATTCAATTTCTCTTAAATTGATAATTACCAAATGGTCTAAAAATACAAGTAAGAATGGTAAATCTCTAATTCACCTTTCTCACTTGGGAAAACAGATAATATAAATTAACACAACTAGCAAATAATGTTAAGTTAAAAAAAAGTCCTTAAACTATGCAAGAACATCCATCTGCAAGTACTCCAGTTAATACGAAAGATTTGATGTATTAAGGAAATGTGCTTACAAAATTCTAGTTTTCCATACTGTTATTTTTTTTAATGTATTTTACTTATAAGGATATTGCAATAGGAAGTAGAAATCTATTCTGGAATCACAATCTAACAAAAAAAGCAATCTGACCACATTTCATTAAAACATTGAGTTAAACAGCATTCTTTACAATGAAATATTATTTTTAAAAATATATCACTTTAAAAGATTCATATAGACACACACACAAGTAAACGAACACAATTAAAAATTAAATAAATGTACCTAATGACATTTCTTAATGGCTTCCCTGAAAACTAAGTGTAAAATCCTCTTAGGTGGCGTTTGCTTTTCTACAAAGCTCAAAGTAGGCCTCATAGCTCAGAAATCCATCTAATACACAAATACTCTACTCATACTCACAGGCTTTAGTTTTTCTTCCTCATTAGTCAATACTATATGGTCTTTTCTCCTGAAAACCTGAAAGGCTTCTTTTTATTCACCGGTCGTGCTGTTATCAGAGCTGACACGTCAGTAACGATCCACACTTTAATCTTCCCCAGCCAGCAATTCACACTGCTCAGAACTTACTGTGTGTTACAGGTGATACTTCTCATAGCAGATGCTGATTATGGTCCCAAAGCACAAGTGATGCTCCCAAAGGACCTTAGAACCCCTAACAACATCACCTGCTGCTTTCTGTATCCAGAGATGCAATGTGGTATTTGTTTTGAACAGTTAATGATTTCAAGAAAGATTACACAGACGAGTTCTTTTCATTAGACTGCTTGACATGAGCTTATCCTTTCAGAATACTGCAGCAAATATAGATTGTAAGATTCCCTTAGGAAAAAAGGAATATTTGTACAATTTTCCTCTGTGGCGCAGTTTAGTTTACCCTTCTGTTACAGCAAAATGCTGGAAGAACTGGTTCTTAGGTTTCTAATGGCGCAGCGTTAACATAGTGAATGATTCACGGATGTTCTTAACATTCAGGAGTAACACGGAAGGCTAGCAGTGCAGCCCAGGTCCAGAGCTGATGAATGGTGCAGTGCTGCTGTTGTCATAGCAACCAAAGGGAAAAAAGCAGCACCATATAAGGAGCTGTGACATGGATTCTGGGAACGATTTATATTAAAAAGCTGTAAGCTCCTCATGCCTTAAAGCTGTTAACTCCTTTCTTACTGATTTCTCCTAAGATTTTACTCTTCTGAATTCCTAAATCAAAAAAAAAAAAGGAACTAAATAAGACACAAAAAATTGCAATATTGAGGTTTCTAAAAAGATTAATAATACTTTAGCAAGCTAATATGTGCCTGTAATATCATCACAGTTTATTGGGTTAAATGGTAAAATTAGACACTGAGAAATAAGGAACTGTCTAAAATGTGAGACAGCAGAAAATTTATTTTTAAATAGAGATGTTAAAAACTTGATTAAGTGCCTTTCATTCATCAGATGGATCATCAGATAGACCAAAACTGCAGAACCATCAGTTGACTAACATAGTAGCAATGGTTTCAATTTCAAAGAGAGGTACACTACCTCCTATATTCCTTACAGATGCAGAAAGGTACAAAAGACACTAACTGCCCTGAAAACGCTCACAGTCTTCACGTGTGATCAAGGAAATTCTTCGTGTCGGTCACTGGTGAGAAAGGGTTACTAGCCCACTCCATGCTTCTGATGAACTTTCCCTTCAGGGCCTGGAGAACTTTTCTCTTGTCATAGCTTCTCCTCACCTCCCTGGAATCCAGAAGAGTCCCTTCTCTTTCAGTGGACAGCAGAATAGCTTCAAAAAAGAACCATGGGAGAAGGGGGAGCTAGGGAAAGTGTCAATGCATGGATCTAGCAGTGGTAACGGCACTCTCTCTGCAGTATTGTAGACATGGTTCTGAACTGACTTGAGAAAAAATCTTTCACTAGGCTTCTGAAGCATGGGTCACTGGAAATATTCACCTATTTAGATAGGGCAATTCTATATGGAATTGTTCTATATCAATCAGTGTGGGTTTCTTTCCCATCACCACATATTTAATGAAATGCTCAGAAACAAAGTAAAGCAAAAAAGGTAATTTTTTTTATTATATTGTTCTTTTTTTCTTTTTGGTACGCAGGCCTCTCACTGTTGTGGCCTCTCCCGTTGAGGAGCACAGGCTCCGGACGCGCAGGCTCAGCAGCCATGGCTCACGGGCCTAGCCGCTCTGCGGCATGTGGGATCTTCCTGGACTGGGGCATGAACCCGTGTCCCCTGCATCGACAGGCAGACTCTCAACCACTGCACCATCAGGGAAGCCCTATATTGTTCTCTTATGTGGGCAGCATTACCACTGTAATAATAATTCTGGTATAATTATATATTTGTTAGTCATAGATTTATGTTGCATAACTCTCCTGCATTATGTTAATTAATTATGTTAATTAATTAATTAACATAATTAATTAATTATGTTGCGTAATTCAGTAAAACGTGAATTAAAAGGACTGCAATGTAGTAGGAAGGACATGCACTTGGCTAGACTTTTGATTGTAGGTGTGATAATGGCTCAGTTGCTTATTAGACATAACCCTGGGTAAGTCACTTAACTCCAACCCTCAAATTCTTCATGAGTAAAGTATGGATAATAACATATTTTCTACTTTCTTCCTAAAGCTAGTGTGGAAATAAAATAAAATAATGTAATGCAAAGGCTTGAAATTCTAAAAATCTATGTCATCTTATTTAAAAATACCTAATTAAGCAAAATAGCAAAGATGAAAAGGAAAAATGGATTTCAATAGAACTCAGTAGACATGGAAAATAGCCTAAAAGAGTAAATATTTTTTCAGCTAGTTTTATGTTTGACTGAATATTTGGTGTCAACATATTGCACGTATTTGTTGCAAGGAAACACTTCATTTTAGAATTATAGTAAACAGAGATTCTGTGGACTAGTGTTAAAGAAGTATTTAAGATAATCATGCAAAAGTAATTTTACTACCCCAACATGACTTATAAACATCTTTAGAAAATGATAACTTGGAGATACAGAAGTATAAGCAATTTCTATAGAATGGTAATACTAAAGATCATGCAAAGTAAGAAACTTGTTTCAAATGATCTTCAATTACTTTTTCTCTCACCTAACCAGAAAACTGTAAGGCAAACCTAAAAATGAGCATTTCCGTTAGGTTTGAAAATTCTATGGACAGCACAGCTCTGTTCTGTTTCCCTGATAGTCTAATCAATCTAGTGTTTTTTTTTTTTAAATCAAATATTTTCTTGCCCCAATGGTTATTTTTCAGGGAAATTCTCTTTGTGTCTTTAAGAATACCAATAACTCAATACTTCAGGAAAAAGAGGGCAAGTTCCCTTCTCCCCCAAATCAAGTTGAGCTGATCCATGCATTAGATGGATTCCAGAATAATTCTGGAAAAAATGCAAACTTGGACAACAAATCATTTTTCCACTGGCTTTCATTTTAATGTTGCTTATGCTCTGTAGGAGCTGACTGAGATGAGGATATGGTTAAGATACTTTAAAAGACAAAGTACATAGGTGTTTTTGTTTCTTTAAAAATTGGATTTCACTTAAGGTAAGGGTAGAAAGAGATTTAAGAGACTAAGCTATTCCCCTGACTACTAATTTTTAACTCCCTTACGATTAATTTAGGTAAGTCATTCTAAACCTTATGCAGAGTTTTATATTCTTTTTATTCTTTTTCCAATCTTCTCCCTTTATAAGCTTTCTCTAAGGAGTAATTATCAGTGTTAAACTCTATAGTGCTTAAAGGCAGGGTAATACTTATGAAGAGGTGAATATATGAAATCTCTATTGGCACAGAAGTAAGAAAGTACCCATCCTACTTATTATAGCAATTCAAGCTTTGGCCAAATTTCTAATTTTGGTTTCTTCCTTTCCCAGGAATGGCTACTGTTCCAGATCAGGACTTCAACTTCCAAGAGAAGAGTGATGACTAACAGAGAAGAGAAAGAAATATATTCTTAAAAATCATATAATGTAGCCTCTATACATGAGTCAACTATTCATCTGGTGGTCAATAAATGAGTTTAAAAAACTGGCAGGGTTGGACATATTGAAAAGCAGTATTTCTGTTTAATGAATGCTATGAATTATCCTCTTAAGGGATTTCAGAGGATAATTTTTATTATATAGAGTTTTTACTTGATATGTTGACTTTATTACCTAAGCCCTGAATAAAATTTCCTCAAATGTGTGTGATGCTATCTGTACATTACAATCCCAATATTTGAAAAAGATCATTAGCTGGCAGGTGGCTCTTTCAGAATGTTTTTATGGATAAGTAGAACATAAAAGGGCATACTGAACTACAAGACATACATATTGATCACCTTTCTCTCACTTTACTTAATTCACTAAATAAATCTTCAATTTATGAAACTCACTAAATGATACAGATGTACATATGACTTAAAAAAAGTCACTTTCAGAAGCCAGAAATATAGACTTTAACTAGAAAAGGAGGGAACATGTGGATTAACCAACTCTAGCATGTATCAGAACATTGTTCATTATGTTGTCTAAACAAAACAGATCACTCAGATACATAGGTGATTCTCAAATGGCCATATTTCTTACTTTTTTAAAATGCAGCCAATGACATGAAAGAATGAATAATGGGATAATAGAAAATGTCCTTTGGAACACTCTGCCCTCTGGTGTTTAAAATGTTCATCAAAGAGGGAGTATTCTGTCATGCCGTGTATTTATTACTCTTACAAGCTGAATACATCATTTAGGGCACATAATTTTCTATAATGAGAAAAAAAAACATGGTTTAGCATTATAATAAGCACTGTTATAATGTGAATATATATTCTATGCTAAGCTTTAAATAATCCCATACTATAATTTACTTCCTGTTTGGAGAGTCACTAAGAGGATTTCCTTTGAATCATGGATATTTACTTATTTGCCTTTTATGATGCTTTGTGACTGAAGAGTATTACTGATGACCAACATTATTTAGTACCTACATTCAGTATCTGACACTTTTTGAACTGCTCATATTCCATAGCAAGTGGGTAGATAAGTAGGGAAAACAGGGACAGTTAACTTTAAAAATAGACTTCCTAGGAACTGTGCCAGAAAATCATGGTGAGTTTTCTGGGGAAATCACAAAGGAAGAATCGACAATGAAGAATTTTTTTTCTATAAACTTCACTGCCATCTTTAAAAGTGATATTCAACTCTTAGAAACATCACACACTAGCTCAAAAGGTTATCAGAGATTATCAACCAAGTAATTGCCAACTTTTTCACCTGTTAGGATTCCTTTTATTATTTCCTCCCATATAGACTTAAATTTTAAAAGGTTTTACCTGTCAAAAATTTTATTTATTAATTTAAACAGAGATATAATAAACTATTAAATGGAGTTTTGAATAAATATAAGTTGATCACAGAAAGGTGATATAATTTCACCCAAAACAAAATAAGCTAGCCTGTATAATTTTATGACAAGTAAATGTATGTTTTCTTTTAGGCTCTTTCAAATATTGAGAATTACATCCAGGGTGTAGTATTGAATGTAACAGAGCTTCATGGTAGTAACTGTCAAATCATACTTAAATGTTTGACACAGTAAATGCTAGGAACATAGAGAAACTCTATACAAACATTTCTGTATTCCTCTCAGCCCTAAGGTATTATTTTTCCTACTATACATATTATAGAGGAAAGAGAAGCTCAAAAAGTATTCACCTGTCCAGACATACAGCTTACAAATGAATGAGTGTAGAATTTTAACCTGGTTCTCTGTCCAACTGGAAAGGCTGGGCTCTTGACCAGTATGGCACTATTGGTTCTTTTGGGCCTAGAGTTCTGAGCCTTAACTCTGCCACATTATAGATATATCAGTATCATTCTTCCATAAAGATCTGCTGACAACAAAACATTGCTTTATGATGGGTTCTCACTGTTAAACATTTTCCTTAATATTAACCACTTGTCCCCCCTGGAACTGTGCCTGCTGTCTGTCCCAAGATTCCCTTGGATTAACAGGTTTCACCCTTTTCCTGTTCACACAACCAGTTACATACAGCTGATCACCCTAATGTTTAGGGTCTGTTTAGACCTCCTCTTAGTGATTGTTACCAGACTGTATCTTACTAAGTAGCCTTGAACAATGATAATAATAATATTATAATACAGATTAGAAAACATGCTCAGAGGACTTAAGTGGCTTGACCAAGGTCATACAGCTAATAAGTGGCAGAGTAAGGGCTTGAACCTTGCATAACAAGTATAACTGCCTCCAAAGTTTGCCAAGGTTAACAACAACCTGCCTCCAAGCAAGAGACATAGAACAATTACTCCCTTTTTTTGCTTTAGTCTTTTCCATTAATTACATTTAAACTAAAAAGCGTAGAATAAACATTGTTAAGAAGTCACTGAAGTCCAAGTTATGAGTTTAAAAACATATACTTGAAATCCAGGCCCACACAATTTACACTTGAGTTCTAAAAGAACATGAAGACAGGAACATGAAACTACTAATAGCATTCTCTGTAAACCCACGTAAGAAATTAGGAGGGCTACAGGACTAGAAAGTGGGAAAATATGCATTTTAAATAGTTTATTAAAAACCTTCATAAAAGGTAAAATGCTCACTAAGAGTCAATAAAGGGTCACAAAGAAAAGTAATTCCGAAATAATCTCGTGTTCATTTTGATATAGTTACTAGACTAGAAGATAAAGGAAATAACATAGACCTAGGACCATCTTGATACTGGACAGGTCTTAATGAAGTCTCTTAAGCTAGAGAAAGCAGATATGAAAATGGCTTCCCAGGATATAAAGGACTGCCATGTGAAAGAGGAGGTTCATTTATGTCATAAATAAAAAGAACTAGAACTAGCAGGTGGGAACAATAGAGGACATTTGCATATGTGTAAAGAGAAAATTGATGGTTAAAACTATTCAACAAAATAGGCTAAGTACAAAGTAGAAAGCTTGCCATCACTGAAATTTTTCACATAGAAGCCACTGACTATCCACTTAGATTGCCATGAAAATTAAATCTGCTCACTACGTAAAGCATTTCATACCGTCTGGAACAGAGAAACAGCTCAATATACATTATCTATTATTACTATAACTATTATTATCACCTAAAAGTTTAATAAAACTTGACTGTAAAATCATCTGGACCTGCTGAGTCTTAGGGTTCTTTGATTTCTATGGTTACTGAGCTAGTCATATTTTTAAGTTTACTTGAGTCAATTTTACAGTTTGTTTTCTTCCAGTTATCTAGTTTTTAGGTTGTTCTGCTATAAGCCTGTATACTATATTCTGTTACAATAAAGAACATTATTATCAGCAGCTATTTCATTCCTTGTTCTATGTATCGCATATGTTATCTTTTCTCTCTCCTCTTTTCCTCTTTGGTGGAAAAATCATACCTGTCAAAGATTGTTCCACTCCCTTAATCTTTTCAGTGAACTTGTTTGTGGCTTCACTGATCAAGAATTTTTATTTTGTTTTTTAGTTTTACTCATTTTTGCTTTTAATTTTTTGATTACTTCTTTTATGTTTACTTATTCTTCTTCTATCTCCTTGAGTTAAATTAATAGTAAATTTACTTTCGGTATTTCTTGTTTTCTAATAAAAGCACTTGAACATACATACACCATATATATATATGCACACTGGAAAAAAAGAAATCAATTAGCATATGATAAACACTAAGGTGAGGGTACATCTGGTTCCTCCAGGGCAACTGTGATAGAGGTAGTTGTGTTGTTCCTTTAGGATTGTAGGGTGGTGGAGTTTCTGGCTGCAGTCAGGTCTTCCTGGAGATTCTGAAAGCTATCATAACACTTCACTAAATGTCTTTCTGTTTAGACTAGCCAAGGCAACTCAGTTTTCTACAACTGAGATCCTAACCAAACAACTACTAAGATAGAAAAAGAAAGTAGGGGATCAGCTCATTTGCTTACCAGTTAAATTCTACATCAAAGAAAAGAACACCTCTCAGGAACTTTTTTTTTTTAAAACACAGATGAAGACTAAAAATAACAGTTTCACAGGAAAATTATAAAAACATCGTGTTGGGAATTACCCTCATTTGTACTATATGCTATAGTTTTCCTAGAAAGACACTATTTTCTTCTAGAAAATATTAGTCTACAAATAAAAAAGAATACATTGTAGGAGGTAATGACCATTTAGAGAGATACAAGGAAATGGGAAACTGAGCACAAGTTTATAAAGAACAACTTCTCATAGGTAGGTACTGATAAGAGTTCTGTTGAAAAATACTGTCATGGTTTCTTACAATCTTGCATATACTTGGCTAAGTCAACTCAGACCCTAAAATGTGAGTATTCGACTCCAGAGGTTCCTGGGCACTGTTGATCCTCACCAGAGGATTTTGGCCCTTTCTCCGTTAAGGGACATTTTGGCATTTTTTTTCAACCTTTACCCAGCAGTGGTTGAATAGAGGTAGGAAGACAGAACTACTGTATTTCAGTGGAATATACACAGCAACACTACAGTTGCCTTAAATAATCCCACTATAAATACCACAATGGTATAAATAATGCTTTTACTCTGTATGAGTGACTTCCATTTAAATATAAAAAAAATAGTAGAAGAGAAAATTATTTGCTCTATACAAACTCTTGAGTTCCTATAAAAATCTAAAAAGAGCAGATTTAATTATGTTGCAAATTCAGCACATGCAAACATCAAATAAAGAACTCTTTATTTGATAATGTATGTTGCCATTTAGGTGTTCAAAATATACATAATGACAAAGACTCTCTCCTTAACTAAAATGTAGTTAGGCTGCTCTGAGCCCCCTATCTATCTGTCTATCTATCTATCTACCTACCTACCTACCTACCTACCTACCTACCTACCTACCTATCTACACAGTTTTTAAAAGTTACACTCCACTTACAGTTATTACAAAATATTGGCTCTATTCCCCATGTTGTACAGTACATCCTTGTAGCCTATCTTACACCCAGCTTAGACCAGTTGTATCAAGAATCCTGCAAAGTCAGTTCAGCAAGAACCCCACACACTTTATCTAATTCCCTGGTTTGCCTTCAGCAAACCCTTCCCCTACCCTTGATGTCTCCACTTAGTAATTTTCTATCCACTGCCACCCTTGCCATCTTCCTCCCTGGTTATAAATCCCTAGCTGTATTTACTCCTATCCTACAGTAGCATGTACACTAAGATAAATCAAACTGCGAAGACTAACATGATCTCTAGGCTCTTTATATGTCCAAACTGGCTTTTCAATAATTTTCTCAAGACTATATTTCCACTTTATCCAAGATATAAAATGAAAACTAACATTTATCATAAATAATAAGAAACTGCTGTATAAAAAATTAATTAAATTTTAAAAAGTAACATTTATCAATGTTTATTACATGCTAGGTTGTATGTTTAAGAAATCTTATTTAATCTTCATAGCAACCCTGTATTTTTTCTAATAAAATTTACTAAAGTACACCTTGAATTCCAGTGTTTCTAACAATTGCAAGATAATTATTCTTATGTGAAGAACATATCATAAGTACACTATAATATATCAGACTATGTAGACTAACTATGTATAGGTTCTTTTTAATGTCAAAATAGCTGTAAGCAATTTTCCCAGGATGTCTCAGAAAGAAGTCAATGATTCCATTTTATTAATAATGTATTTTAAAATAATATTTTGGCCTTAGCTAGCATCTAAAATAACTAGGCTGTAGCATGATCAGACTGGTTATTGTAACTTATTTACCATCTAAATTGGATTGCCACTTGGTCATTACAATCTATTGGTAGCAAATACTTTAAAAATCAGGCCAAAAAATCTTTTCCCAGAGGCTAACACTAATTAGTATTCCCAGATACTAATCCTTTTGATATCAGTATTTTAAGGTTACTCCTCAGAACAGGAGAGGGACTTACTTAAGGCTATTAAATAAAGTACTTGAAGGTCATCTTCCAAAGGCTCAGAATTCATATTTGACAGCTGACACAAAGTCACCCAAATCTATTTTAAAACTATAATAATGACCATTGCTAACATTTATTGGACTACTTATTCTACGCCAGATGCTGTTTTATGAGCTTTTACACAAACCAACTCATCCAATTCTCTTATAGTCCTATGAGGTAAATACTATTACTATCCTTATTTTAGAAACAAGAAAACTGAAGTACAGAGACGAAGCAACTTTGCACAAGTTGACACAATTAGAAAAGGGCACTCAGGGTCCATCTCGTTATATTGCCTCATGAGATACATTGGGTTTTACACATAAAAATACAAACATGATAGAAGGATATACAACGAAATTCATGTCATTCTCCTGCTTTTGAGTTAGAGCTATCGTATCTCCACTCCACCACCAAATGAACACACCTGTGATGTGTGTATGTTTGCATATCATTTTAAAACACAAGTGGATTACTATTATTGATATTTAGATTTTCATTTTTACTACATAAACAATATTATATATACATACACATACATTTCAAATTTATTTATAAAATACAATCTTAGCAATAAAACTATTGTGTCAAAGATTATGTGCATTACAAGTTTGATACATATTTCAAACTGTTCTACAGAAAGGGCGTACTGGAACTTCCCTGGTAGCGCAGTGGTTAAGAATCCACCTGCCAATGCAGGGGACACGGGTTCGATCCCTGGTCCGGAAAGATCCCACATGCCGTGGAGCAACTAAGCCCATGGCCACAACTACTGAGCCTGCGCTCTAGAGCCTGCAAGCCACAACTACTGAAGCCCGCACGTCGCAACTACTGAAGCCCACATGCCTAGAGCCCGTGCTCCACAACAAGAGAAGCCACCACAATGAGAAGTCCGCCCACTGCAACAAAGCGTAGCCCCTGCTTGGCACAACTGGAGAAAGCCCACGCACAGCAACCCAACGCAGCCATAAATAAATAAATAAATTTTTAAAAACTTTAATAAAAAAAGGGTGTACCAATTTACAGCCCTACTAACAGTATGAATACTCAAAATTTAGCTTTTACTAAACCTACAGTGTACATAGTAGGCAGACAGTGTAAATTCATTAGGTGTTGAATGAGCGAACTACTGGCACTCGCAATTATCTATATTTTAAGAAGTATGCTGAGGGGCTTTATGATATTATGAACAAAAGCATCTGGAAAAGGTCACTGAGTAAGAATCCAGAGAACGGGGCAATCCCACGACCACAGTTACTGGGGCCAACGGTGTGTCTCTGCATACTCTCTTCCACGCCTCCCCCAGTGCAGAGCAACATCCACTGAGCAAGTGAACCTTGAGGCCTGACTAACCTCTAGGTCTTCTAGTTTCCCTATATTGGCTTAAACCATTTGGCTATGTTACTTTTTTTAACAAAAAAGTCTTAAGCGATATACCAGATGCCTTGGGTGAGTTGGTTAAGTTCTCTAAACCTCAATTTTTTCATTGGTAAAATGAGACACATTTAGGGTTTAAAGGCCTAGGTATTTAATCTTGGCTCTGACCGTTTCCTAGTTGTATCATTTTGAGCAAGACATTTTACCTCTCTAAGATTTAATTTATTCATGTGTAAAATTGAGATACATGTGAAGAATACGTGAGTTGACATGTGTATGTCAACACAACAGGCACTCAAATGAGAATTATTATCATTATTACTATTACTCATTAAAAAGTATAATTTTTAAAACGTGCAAAGTCTTAAAGTTCCGAATTGGTGTCTAATGCTAAAAGAAATTTTTAAAAACTTCTCACCAAATTTAACAATTTTGTTAACAATAACAGCGAACACATTCTGAGCATTTATTATTTGCCAAACACAGTTTTAATCAAGTATTAAGCAATGTGATAACCATCAATGGGTTATAGACCTGACTATCCATGAGGTAGGAGGTATTGTTAACCCCATTTTGCAGATGAAGAAACAGAAGCAGGTAGTAAAGTGACTTTCTCAGAGCTGGGATACAAACTCAAGCAGTATGACCACAGAGGAGCCTGTTTTTCTCTTGATCACTTTTACAGTAACTTGTTTTTGTACAGGGTAGAGCTATATATATTCTATATATATATATAAAATTATTTTTCCAGCTTCAAATTACATGTCTTTATTCTTGAGCAAACCTTTCCCCATTCTCACTCCCTCGAGACTAAAGAGAATCAAAGTATTTGGAAATGGATCTTCATATACACCTCTGTGTATAAAACAAATACGTTGAGAGTACAAAGGTTATATAGTAATAGGAAAAGTTGCTCCATTATGTTTTACGAGATAAAACAAAAAAAAAGATTAATTGTCTTTTCAACCTCTACTAACTTGTTAGAAGTTAAAGATCTATTAAAGATCAGGAAAACACACCCAAGGTTAATGGGATACTCCAGACCCCCATACTCTCTACTCTGAGCACATCTGTCACCAAGATCTGATTAAAAGCTAAATCAGATCATATTATTCCCATTCCAGCTCTGCTTAGAATCCTACAGAGTAGATTCCTTACCATGATTCTAAAAACTCTGGCTTCTGCCTACCTCTTCAATTATTTCATACTCCCCTCCCCTCTGACTTATTTTGCTGACAACACACCTGCCTTCTTTCTAATCCTTGAACATGCCAACGCTGCTTTCTGCTTTAGGACTTTTGTTCTCGCTGTTCCCTCTGCCTGGAAGCCTCTGATCCCAGATCTTCCCATGGCTGGCTTCTTTTTGTTATTCAGACCTCATTTCAAATACCTCCTTCTCTGACTCTCCCTGATCACTTCATAGAAAGAACCTACCTCTACCCCAGTCTTTCTCTATCCCTTTTCCTACTTTATCACCTTCACAGTACTAGTTACTATCTAAAATTATTTATTTATTGGTTATATGTTTATTATCAGTCTCCCTCCCAAATGGAATATAAATACCTTGAAGGCAGGAGATTCAACTCTATTTACTGTATCTAGAGCAGTGCCTGGCATATAGTAGGTCCTAAACAAATATTTGTTTAGTGATTCAGTGAAAAGCACAGAAGAATAATGAGCAAACTACCCTGACCATAGCAGAGACAGGGGACTAAATATTAGAAAGCCAGAAAGAAAACAGAAGAAAATAACTATTCTGGCCCTACTTATTCGGTTTGGTTGTAATATGAATACAAGAAAGATAAGGTAGTTGGAAGTTTAAATGAATGGAAATGCATAAATTAGTTACTGTAGCCCTAATGGCCATATTAATGTATTTTGTTAAGAACCATTCTCTGAAGGACATTTCCTTATGGTCAGTTAATCTTTTCCCATACAAAGTTCTTTTTACTTATTTATAACAAAATATAATTAGGAAAGGAAAGATAACTGATGAATAATCTACTAAATAATTTTTTTTCTTTTTCTTGAGGTACGCGGGCCTCTCACTGTTGTGGCCTCTCCTGTTGTGGAGCACAGGCTCCGGACGTGCAGGCTCAGCGGCCATGGCTCACAGGCCTAGCCGCTCCGCGGCATGTGGGATCTTCCTGGACCGGGGCACGAACCCGTGTCCCCTGCATCGGCAGGCGGACTCTCAACAACTGTGCCACCAGGGAAGCCCCTAAATAATATTTTTAATTTAAATTTCAAAGTAATTTAATTCCAGGTTAAACCAGAAAATTCTTATCATCTAATTCACTTGGCAGAAAATTGGCCACAG
The DNA here is from genome assembly GCF_951394435.1 of Stenella coeruleoalba. Taxonomy (NCBI): domain Eukaryota; kingdom Metazoa; phylum Chordata; class Mammalia; order Artiodactyla; family Delphinidae; genus Stenella; species Stenella coeruleoalba. The sequence continues at coordinate 46,030,603 of NC_137165.1, read as the reverse complement.
AAAAATTTTCATGGCATCCTCTTTCAGGAGAGAGATTTCTTTCATTCAGATATTTAAAAATGCATTCTCAAACTTCAAATTCTTAGGCCTCTGACAACCTCTTCAGTAAATAAAATTATTTGAGAGGATGCTTATACTTCGAGCACTGTAAAATTAAAACTGAATAGTTCATACCTGTAATTAACCAAGTGCACTTCCTATTACTGCTTCCCTGTACTATCTCTGTGATATCAGGCATGTTGTTGACTTTGTTAGTATATGTATTTATCTTTTAGGTCATCTAAAGGTTGTCTACTTAAGTTAAAGTTCAAACTGAGATAGGCTAATGGGGTAGGAAAGTGCTATCTCTAAAACCTCAGGCAATGCAGCTAACTTCTATAAGGAAACTGAATTTTTCTTACTATTTCTTCCAATATGTGTAGTAAAATGAAGCACATCACTTGACTGCCATCAGATTTGATTATTTGTATTTTCAGTAATCAATAATACCTTAAACTGTAAAAAAAAAAGCAGGGATTTCAAAGCATTGAAATTTTTATTCAAGCCCAATCACATAAAACTTACCCTGTTTTTAGATAACAGAAGGAATAAGTATTTTAGTAAAATGTTATTAAGCTACTTTACTGATTTTTACCTAATGACCCAAGAATCAAAGTAGACTTTGACTCAGTCATTTGAAGATGCCTAAAAAAACAATAAAAAATATAAGAGGCATAACTTACGCTTTGTGCAGGTTGTAAAGAAGCATAAGTTATGCTCTGTGGAACTACAGAATAAAGAAATACTATTATTTTAATGAAAATTATAAACATTGCAAAAGTTCCATTCAAAATAGATGGAAGAGTGAAAAATCTCATTTCCCCCTCTATCATCTTATTTTCTTTTGAATTGTCATTCGATAATCAACACTACTGTCTAACTCAATGCCAGACGCATAGGAGGAAGTCAATATAGGCTTTGGGAATGACTTCATTTCCTGCCTCCATACACTCATAATCCATTCAACACCAGTCAACTTCCTGATGTTGATATAAACCAATAATGTTAAAAGAAACCTGACAAAGTGATCCAGGTGTACGTATTTTCGCACATAAGTATCATTTAATATATTAACATTTCTTCCCTGAAAAAGCTTTAAGGGATAAAAGTTCATTTAATCAAGACACAGTTTCACACCTAACAACTAGACCTGACTGCACAATACATACTGTGAGATCATATTAAAGTTAATCCACAACTTATCAATTATGGTAAATATCCTAACAAGTTGGACTGTACCATGGAGAGGTAACTATCTAGATCAGCTTTTAAAAACAGGTATGAAATATACACATCAGGATTTCAAACTGACGTACCTTTGCTAAACTATGAAGCGTTTCTTATTCTAGAATTACAATATCTCCATTTGGTAATCTGACACGAACAAGCTGATAAATGCAATCAGAACAACAGTATATTCTGGCAAAGCTGAAAATTTCCTGAAAGCCTAGAAAAATATGTCTACAACAGATGGATCATTTAGGAAATAAATACAACACTCTGTCAAATGGAGCACTACTCTAATTCCCTAAACTAAAATCGGTAGGAGCTCCACTTTCCAAGAGTCTGTGACATTAGTAAGGCCAAAGAGGAAAAACCTAGAGCTGCACATAAACATATCTGATATGACCTAGAGTGCCACACTGTTAGGTTTCCTGTTAAATATACTAAATTTAGGTAAAGTCCTTACCAGTTAACTTCTTCACAGGTTGGAGCCGAACACTGATAGACTGATGTGTGAGTAAGGGGGAGGATGGAAGAGAGCGAGACATGCCCTCCATAATCCGAATGTGCTGCATACCTTCACTCACTGGAAGTGGTGGGACGGCGTAGTCTGGCTCAAAAGCACAGTCGCTTTCTGTGGAGATGCCACCTGTTACATAGAAGAGAATGGGAGAAAAGAGCTGGTGAGAAAATACTCTTCTACTAAAATTCTTCTCTATTAAAAGTTATCTTTTTGGATGACTCAGCACAGTGTACACTGATATTGATTTTTCACTGTGAAAAGAAAATAAGGAACTCCCAACACAGATTCATTTCTACGTAACTGGGTACTTAACTTCAGGTCCAGCACTAGGGAACTGAACATGAATAAGACAGGATTCCTCCTCGTAAGGGGCTCACTGTCTCATGAACAATGTAGTCATATAAAAAGTAATTACAGTACAATGCAACAAGTGTTAGATTACAGCAATGGTCTTCAGTTGTCCCTGAGAAGACAAACATGGAAGAAGATATTCCCCTGCTTGACAATCCAATCTGTGCAATTCCTAGTAGGATCACTGTAACCCTATTTCTTATTCTCTTTCTCCAAGAATGTACCTGAAAATATAAATGGGTAAGACTAACATTATATGGTGATTTTTGAATCTGCTCAAACATTTAAAAAAAGAGTAAATGATATGCTGTTTACTTCCACTTACGTACTGTTGACTTCTACTTCCGGCAATGGCAGATTATATACTTCAGACCAACCTTTCCCTAAGAAAACTACAACTATATACATTTTAAAAATCTTCCTGAAGGCACTGGAGAGTTAATAGCATGATGAAGAATTACAAGAAGACTGAGACCTGGTATTTGGGGCCACTTTTTACTTTGTGGCATCTGAAAGGCTAAGAAGCCATTGACAGTTTTACAGAGCTGGGAAGACAAGTACTGGAATGGCTGGAGAACCAAGTTGCGAAGGGGGAGCTGGTGTAACTCCAACACTTTTGTTTGGAACCCCAAAGGGCTACATTCTAGGAGTGTGTATAAACCAAAACTAGGGACTTCCCTGGTGGCGAGTGGTTAAGAATCTGCCTGTCAATGCAGGGAACACGGGTTCGAGTCCTGGTCCGGGAAGATCCCAGATGCCACGGAGCAACTAAGCCCATGTGCCACAACTACTGAGTCTGTGCTCTAGAGCCCACATGCCACAACTACGGAGCCTGCATGCCACAACTACTGAAGCCCACACACCCTAGAGCCTATGCTCCTCAACAAGAGAAGCCACCGCAATGAGAAGCCTGCACACCACAACAAAGAGTAGCCCCTGCTCTCTGCAACTAGAGAAAGCCCACATGCGGCAAGAAAGTCCCAACACAGCCAAAAATAAATTAATTAATTTATTTTAAAAAAAACAACAACAAAAAAACTAGACTGGCCTTTACAGGACTGAAGCTCAGCTCCAAATGTCTACCACAAAATTTAATTAAGGCAATCTTGGATTGCTAGTCCCTGCCAAAAACAAACATAAATCTTCTTAGAAGAAGATAACATCACCACAGATCTCAAAATACTTCCACAATTTTTCATATACAATATCTGGTCCTTAACTAACAATAACAAAAAGAGAACATGAAAAAAGCAAGTCAGAAAGATCATGCAAAATAAAGTCTTAGAGGGAATACAGACTATGGAACAATAAGACACAGAATTTAAACTAGTATGCTTAACACCAAAAAGATTAAAATACTTAGGAATGAATTTAACCAAGGAGGTGAAAGATCTATACATTGAGAACTATAAGACACTGATGAAGAAACTGAAGACACAAATATATGGAAAGATATCCTGTATTCATGGACTGTAAGAATTAATATTGTTAAAATGTCCATACTACCCAAAGTAATCTACAGATCCAATGTAATCCCTATCAAAATTCCAATGGCATTTTTTCACAGAAATAGAAAAAGCAACTCTAAAATTTGCATGGATCCACAACAGACTCTGAATAGCTAACGTAATCAAGTAATCTTGAGCAAGAAGAACAAAACTGGTGGCATAACACACTTCCTAATTTCAAGTTATATTACAAAACAGTAGGAAGACAATTTGGTACTAGCACAAAAACAGACACATAGATCAATGGAACAGAACAGAGAACTTAGAAATAAACCCATGCATATACGGTCAACTAATCTTTGACAAAGGCACCAAGAATATACAATGGGGAAAGGATAGTCTCTTCAATAACTAGCATTGGAAAAACTGAATATCCACATGCAAAAGAATGAAACTGGATCCTTATCCTACACCATACACAAAAATCAACTGAAAATGGGTTAAAACTTAAACCTAAGACCTGAAACCATAAAGCTCTTAGAAGAAAACACAGGGGGAAAAGAACATGAAATTCATCTTGAAAATGATTTTTTTGGATTTGACATCAAAAGCACAAGCAACAAAAACAAAAGTAAAGCAAGTGAGACTATATCAAACTAAAAAGTTTCTGCACAGCAAAGGAAACCATCAACAAAATGAAAAGGTAACCTACAGAATGGGAGAAAATGTTTGCAAACCATGTATCTGATAAGGGGTTAATACTAAAAATATGTAAAAAACTCATACTCAATAGCAAAATAAAACAAACAAACAAAAAAACCTAATTAAAAAATGGGCAGGATTTCCCTGGTGGTGCAGTGGTTAAGAATCTGCCTGCCAACGCAGGGGACATGGGTTCGAGCCCTGGTCCAGGAAGATCCCACATGCCGCAGAGCAGCAAAGCCCATGCGCCACAACTACTGAGCCTGCACTCTAGAGCCCGTGAGCCAGAACTACTGAAGCCTGCGTGCCTAGAGCCCGTGCTCCTCAACAAGAGAAGCCACTGCAAGGAGAAGCCCACGCTCCACTACAAAGAGTAGCCCCCACTCACCGCAACTAGAGAAAGCCCACGCACAGCAACGAAGACCCAACACAGCCAAAAAAATAATTATAAATAAATAAATAAATTTTTTAAAAAAATGGGCAAAGGACCTGAATAAATATTTTCCAAAGAAGACATACGAATGGCCAACAGGCACATGAGAATGTACTCAACATCAACAATCATCAATCACAAAAATCAAAATCACAATGAGATACTACCTCATACCTGTTAGGACAGCTATTACCAAAAAGTCAAAAGATAATAAGTATTGGCAATGATGCAGAGAAAAAGGAACCCCTATACACTGTTGGTGGGAATGTGAATTGGTACAACCATTACAAAAAACAGTATGGAGATTCCTCAAAAAATTAAAACTAGAACTACCATATGAACCAGCAAACCTACTTCTGAGCATATATCAAAAGGAAGTAAAATTACTATTTCAAAGAGATACTTGCACTCCCATGTTCACTGCAGCATTATTCAAAGTAGCCACAATATAGAAACAATTTCAGTGTCTGTCAATGGATGGATGGATGAAGAAAATGTGATTTTACAAACACACACACACACACATACACACTCTCTCCCTCTCTCTCTCCCTCCCTCCCTCCCTCCCTCTCTCTCTGAGGAATATTATTCAGCCTTAAAAAAGAAGGAACTCCTTCCACTTGCAACAACAGGGATGAACCTGGAGGACATTATGCTAAGTGAAATAAGCCACCAGACACAGAAAGAAATAATCTCTATGTAATCTCACTTATATGTGGAATCTAAAAAATAAGGTCAAAATCATAGTAGTAGAGAGGAGAATGGTGGTGGCAAAAGGAGATGTTGGTCAAAGGGTAAAAACTTTCAGTTATTAGATGAATAAGTTCTGGAGACCTAATATACATCATGGCTCTTAGACACAGTCAATTACTGAGACAAAAGTGCTGAGAGTTTCTATTGAGAAATACTGACCAAATGCTGTATTAAAATTGTGTCATGTTATGTAAAAAGAAAAAAATTAACATGCTTAATATATATATATTTTTTTGCGGTACGCGGGCCTCTCACTGCTGTGGCCTCTCCCGTCGTGGAGCACAGGCTCTGGACGCGCAGGCTCAGCGGCCATGGCCCATGGACCCAGCTGCTCCGTGGCACGTGGGATCCTCCCGGACCGGGGCACGAACCCGTGTCCCCAGCATTGGCAGGCGGACTCTCAACCACTGCGCCACCAGGGAAGCCCAACATGCTTAATATTTAAAGAAAGTAAAAGTTTAGAATTTCAGCAATGAATTATGAAAATAAAAACTCAATAGGTGGATTGAAAAAACAGATTAGACACAGATGAAGAGAGAATTAGCAAACTGGAAGATAAAACATTTGTGCATCAAAGGACACTATCAAGAGAGTGAAAAGACAACCCTCAGAATGGTAGAAAATATTTGAAAATCATTTATCTGATAAGAGTCTAGAATTGAGGGGACTTCCCTGGCAGCCCAGTGGTTAAGACTCCGTGCTTCCACTGAAGGGGGCACAGGTTCAATCCCTGGTTGGGGAACTAAGATCCCACATGCCAGAGTGGCACAGCCAAAAAAAGTTTTTAAAATAAAAAACTTAAAAAAAAAAGAGTCTAGAATCAAGAACATAAAAAGAACTCCTAGTACTCAACCACAAAAAGAGACACAATGCAATTTAAAAGTAGGCAAAAAACTTGAGCAGACATTTCTCCAAAGAGAAATGTACAATACAAATGGACAATAAGGTCATAAAAAGATACTCATATCATCATTCATTAAAGAAATACACATCAGAGCCACAATGAAATACCATTTCACACCCAGTAGAATGGCTATTAAAACAACAACAACAAAGAAGTGTTGGTAAGGATGTGGAGAAATTAGAACCTTCATACATTGCTGGTGGGAATATAAGATGGTACAGCTGCTGTGTAAAACAGTTTGGCAGTTCCTCAAAAAGTTAGACACAGAATTACCATACAACCCAGCTATCCCTCTTCTATGTATATACCCAAAGGCAATGAAAACAGGTTTTCAAGCAAAAACCTGAACATGAATGTTCACAGAAGCATTATTCATAATAGCCAAAAAGCAGAAACAACTCAAATGTCATTAATTGATGAATCAATAAACAAAATGTGGTATATCTATAAAATGAAATATTATTTAGCAATAAAAATAATGAAGGCTTGATTCATGCCACAACACTGATAAACTTTGAAAACATTCTACTAAGTGTAAGAAGCCAGACAAAAACAATGCCACATGTTGTATGAGTCCATTTATATGAAATGTTCAGAATAAGCAAATCCAGACAGAAAGTAGATTAGTGGTTGCCAGGGATGACTACAGGAATGAGGAGTGACTGCTTAATAGGTACAGGGTTTCCTTTTGGGGTGATGGATTATATAGCAGTGATGGTTGCACAACACTGTAAATGTACTAAAACCACTGAATTGTACACATTAAAATGGTTAAAATGGTAAGTTACCGCAATTAAAAAATATTACGTAGATATTTACCACCCACTCACATATTTATTCAAACCAGAAGACTAGTAATCATTCATTTCTTCCCATCACTTCCCTTTGCAACAAATGCAATAGCTATTCTGCAGAGTATCAACCTCATATAGAGTTCAAATCTACCATGTTCTCTTCATTTCTCCTATCACTACCATAGTCCAGATCACTACTATCTTTCCCCCAAACTTCTGTTGCTAGAAATCTAGGACTTATTCCTTATCTTTGGATTTCAAAACTTTTACCAGAATAGGTCTTAACTTTTTATTTCTCATTAGTCACTGGGTCCTTTCCTTTACTATATTGACCAATTATTTTCTTCCAACCGTTCTCTTCTCTTTCTCTCTGGAACTGTGATCAGATGAAATCTCCTAGACCTATTTCACAAGTCTCTTTATTAATAGATTTCTAATCTTTGGGCTTTCATGAATAGACATGAGACTGATTTATATGGAATTATAGTATTTTACAGGTTTACAAAGAGGTATGTCATTAGTGTAATAATTCCCTAATTAAAGAAAAATCAGCACTAGATTGTTTAAAGAAAATATATCTAGAGGAATGCATTTGATTTAGTGAAGTATCTCTTTTCATTTGAAATGTTCTAATGTTAAAACTTAGCTGATAATTTTAGAATCTAATAATACTCCTTAAGGAATAATACTGCAATTAGTCCAGTATGGATGTCCTAGTTTACTTTTTTGCTTAAAAATATTTTCCTCTATCTTCTCTGCCCTATAAATACAGAGAAAAAACTAAAAATATATGTTTCAAGTAAAGAAAAGTACTGGTATGCATGAACAGAATTTGACTGCATTAGCCATTTTTTCTTGGGTAACTAACAACCTCAAAATATCTGTAGTCTACAACATTCACTTTTATGCTTATGAATCTGTAGATTGACTGTGGGTCAGCTGATCTTGGCTGGGTTATCACGTTCAGAACTATTCCAATGTGTCATTCATATTGGGCCTAGTCACTGAAGGGGCAGTGAATATGTGGGGCACACTCTTGTCATGGTAGATCACAGGGCTGCAGGAGACCAAGTTAAATCAGAGGAGCATATTTAAGACCTCTGTTCACTAATATTTTACTGGCCCAAGCAAGTCCAAGAACAACATCAATGGGGCATGGAAATACACCTGGTGCATTTCAGTGGGAACCACTGAAAAGCTGCATAGCAAAAGAAATGGATGTATAATTTTATAACAGGAAGGAAGTAAAAAATTTGAAATCCAATTTACCAGGACTTCCCTGGTGGTCCAGTGGCTAAGACTCCACACTCCCAATGCAGGGGGTTCGGGTTCAATCCCTGGTCAGGGAACTAGATCCCACTTGCCGCAAATATAGAGTTCGCATGCCACAACAAAGATCCCACATGCAGCAATGAAGACCCCCGTGCAGCAACTAAGACCCGGCACAGCCAAGTAAAAAAATAAACGTTAAAAAAAAAAAAGAAATCCAATTTACCAAGCATGTAAGATGATATTTACTGGTACTCCAAATTACTCAATCTTCATTTTCCTACCACTCACTTTTCCTGCTATAATCAACTGAATAAAAGTTACTGAAATAATGTGATAGAGATATGGCAGAATAAAATAAACTGCTAATGTGACAGAAAAAAATCAGTTTTGCTGGATACCCGGAGATTAGATATTCAAAAGTTGAATTAAGATAGCACAGGGAGGGCTTCCGTGGTGGCACAGTGGTTAAGAATCCGCCTGCCAATGCAGGGGACACGGGTTTGAGCCCTGGTCCAGGAAGATCCCATTAGTTGCTACGGAGCAACTAAGCCCGTACGCCACAACTACTAAGCCTGTACTCTAGAGCCTGAGAGCCACAACTACTGAGCCCACACACGTAAAGCCAATGCTCCGCAACAAGAGAAGCCACCACAATGAGAAGCCTGTGCACAGCAATGAAGAGTAGCCCCCACTCCCTGAAACTAGAGAAAGCCTGCATGCAGCAACGAAGACCCAACGAAGCCAAAAATAAATAAATAAAATAAATAAATTTGTTTTAAAAAAAAATAAAGATAGCACAGGGATATCAAGTATATGGACACTAAAGAAATGTTAGGAGTAATTATGACTCAAAAAAATTTCAGTCCTAAGTCTTATATTTAGTACAGATGATTACGAGATATTAAAGTTCAAGTTAATAAAGAAATTCTTTAGCTGAAGGCCGTACCTATTCTACAGAACTGCCTTCTAATTTTTCAAGTTACATAAATAACCACAAATAAAACTTATAAATCAAAAGCCTCTAGCATGATAATTCATTAAACTGTATACATTACTTATGAATTTTCCAGTTTATATGTTATTAAAAGTTATTTTTAAAAAGTACACAGAGAAACAAAACAAAACAGAGCATGGTGATAAACTAGTCCCTAAAGTCAAAGGGCTTTTACATATTTCAGAAACAAAGGGGTTTTGCCTGAAATTATTCCAAATATCATTTTAACTTACAGCACTCTGTGACTCAGTAATAGTCTCATAACGTGTCCATAATATCAGACAGGAAACAGGCCAAGAGAAGTGTAATAGCTAGTATGGGGTCATGTAATCAGACAGCACGCCTGCCTATGCAGAAAATTTTAAGTAATCTAGAAAAAAATCCACTAGAAAAAAACAAGTGGGTTAGACAAACTCAAAGATTACAGAGTCCGTATCCAAGAAGCAAATTTCCAGCAATGAATATGCAGAAAATTAAAAAAAATTTAAACCAGTAACACCAAAATAGCACCATTAAAAACATGAAATAATTAGGAAGAAATCTAACAATATATGTACAATATTTGTATGCTGAAAACTACAAAACACTGATGAAAGACATCAAAGACCTAAATGGAGAGATGTACTATTGACCTGTTCATGGATCTGAAGATTTTAGGATGCTAGGTCTCCAAAGTGATCTACGGGTTTAAAGCGATCCTAATGAAAATCCAGCAGTCAATTATTCTGGTAGAAATCAAAAAGCTGATTTTAAACTCATGTAAAAACAAAGGGACTAGGATAGATAAAATAATTTTGAACAGTAAAATCAAAGTTTGGAGTCTCACAGCACCTCATTTCAAGACTAATGTGAAGTTACTGTAATCCAGACAGTATGTGGTATTGGTAAAAGAATGGACACAAAATCAATGGAACACAACAACTCAGAGGCACTGGTAAAGTTCACAGTCCAGGGGCACAGGCTCACCAAAAGACTGAGACCTAATCATAGGACTACAGAATGCTTCCCACCCCACTCCCACCTTAAAATTACATTACTATTTGCCGCAGTTCATTTTATCCAGTACACCATATTCACCTTTCAGCAGAAACTTACATGGCATACTAAAAGTTAAAGAAACAAACAAATGAACAAAAAACAGTATGAAGAGACAGTGCACGCATCAGAACCAGCCTCAGATATGGCAAAGATGTTGGAATTATAAAATTGTGAATTAAAAAAATGAAATACTTAGGTATAATTCTAACAAAATATATAGAAGATCTATATGAGGAAGACTACAAAACTCTGATGAAAGAAGTCAAAGAAGATCCAAATAAATGGAGAGAAACTCCATGTTCATGGATACAAAGCATCAATACTGTCAAAATGTCAATTCTCCCCAAACTGATCTAGCAGACTTAATGCAAACCCAATCAGTATTTGTTGATATTGAAAAACTGATTCTAGAGACTTCCCTGGTGGTCCAGTGGTAAAGAATCCACCTTACAATGCAGGGGACGCAGGTTTGATCCCAGGTCGGGGAACTAAGATCCCACACACGACGCTGTGGGGCAACTAATTCCATGCGCCACAACTACTGAGCTTGTACGCCTCAACTAGAGAGCCCACGTGCTGCAAACTACAGAGCCCACGTGCTCTGAAGACTGCGTGCTGCAAGTAGAGACAGAAAACCCACGCGCCACAACTAGAGAGAAGCCCGTGCACAGCAACAAAGAGCCCATGTGCCACAACGAACGATCCTGCATGCCTCGACGAAGATCCCATGTGCCACAACTATGACCAGATGCAGCCATAAAAATTAAATAAATAAGAAAGAAAAACTGATTCTAAAATTTATATGGAGAGGCAAAAGACCCAGAATACCCAACTCAATATTTGAAGGGGAAGAACAAAGATGGAGGACTGACACTGCTGAACTTCAAGATGTACTATAAAGCTACAGTAATCAAGGCAGTGTGGTACTGATGAAAGAACAGACAGACAAATCAATGGAACAGAATAGAAAGCCCAGAAATAGACCTACATAAATATAGCCAAAGGAGCAAACGCAGTACACTGGAGAAAAGATAGTCTTTTCAACAAATGATCCTTAGACAACTGGACATCCACCTCCAAAACAATAAATCTAGACACAGACCTTACACCCTTCATAAAAAATTAACTCAAAATGGATCACACACTTAAATGTAATATGCAAAAGTATAAAACTCCTAGAACATCACATGGAAAATCTGGATAACCTTGAAGACATGATCCACGAAAGCAATAACTGATGATCTAGACTTCATTAAAATTTAAAATGTCTGCTCTACGAAAGACACTGTCAAGAATATGAGAACACAAGCCTCATACTGAGAGAAAATATTTTAAAATATATCCAAAGTATACAAACTCAATGATAAGAAAAAAAATTAAAACATGGGAAAAGACCCGGATACCTCACTAAAGAAGCAAATAAGTATACGAAAAAGACATTCAATATATGTCATTAGAGAACTGCAAATTAAAACAACTCAAGGTACCACTGCACACCTATTAGAATGGCCAAAATCCAAAGCACTGACAACACCAAATGCTGGTAAGGATGTGGAGCAACCGGATCTCTCGTTCATTGCTGGTGGGAATGAAAAATGGTGCAGCCACTTCGGAAGACAGTTTGGCAGTTTCTTACAAAACTAAACATACTCTTTACCTTACAATCCAGCAGTCATGCTCCTTGGCATTTACCCAAATGAGTTGAAAACTTATATCCATACAAAAACCTGCACATGGATATTAACGGCAGCTTTATTCACAACTGTCAAAACCTGGAAGCAACCAAGATGTGCTTCAGTGAATGGATAAACTGGTACATCCAAACAATAGAATATTATTCAGCACTAAAAAGAAATGAGCTATCAAATCATGAGATGTCATGGAGGAACCTTAAATGTGTATTACTAAGTGAAAGAAGCCAATCGGAAAAGGGTACATACTGTATGATTCCAACTATATGACATTCTGAAACAGGCAAAACAGTGGAAACAGTAAAAAGATCAGTGGATTCCAGGGATTGTAGGGAGGGAAGGATGAACATTTAGAGTATAGAGGATTTTTAGGGCAGTGAAGCTATTCTACATGATACTATAATAGTAGGTATATGTCATTATACATTTGTCAAAATCATAGAATGTACAACATCAAGAGTGAACCCTAGGGACTTCCCTGGTGGCACAGTGGTTAAGAATCCACCTGTCAATGCAGGGGACACGGGTTTGAGCCCTGGTCCAGGAAGATCCCACCTGCTGCGGAACAACTAAGCCCGTGCGCTACAACTAGTGAGCCTGCGCTCTAGAGCCTGCAAGCCACAACTACTGAGCCCACGTGCCACAACTACTGAAGCCCGCGCGTCTAGAGCCTGTGCTCCACAACAAGAGAAGCCACCACAATGAGAAGCCCGCGCACTGCAATGAAGAGTAGCCTCCCCTTGCCGCAACTAGAGAAAGCCCACGTGCAGCAATGAAGACCCAACGCAGCCAAAGAATAAAATTAATTAAAAAATATATATTTTTAAATAAAAATGAAAGGCTTCCTTAAAAAAAAAAAAAGAGTGAACCCTAATGAAAAAGAGTGAACCCTAATGTAAACTATGAACTTTGGGTGATAATGATGTGTCAATGTCGCTTCATCTATTTTAACAAATGTACCACTGTGGTGCTGGGATGTTAACAGTGGAGGAGGCTGTGGGTGTGTGGGTGCAAGAGGCATATATAGAAACTCTGTACTTTCCACTCAATTTTGCTGTGAACCTAAAACTACTCTAAAATAGAAAATCTATTTTTTTTTTTTTTTTTTTTTTCCGGTACGCGGGCCTCTCACTGTTGTGGCCTCTCCCATTGCGGAGCACAGGCTCCGGACGCACAGGCCCAGCAGCCACGGCTCATGGGCCCAGCCGCTCCGCGGCATGTGGGATCCTCCCCGACCGGGGCACGAACCCGTGTCCCCTGCATCGGCAGGCGGACTCTCAACCACTGTGCCACCAGGGAAGCCGGAAAATCTATTTTTTAAAACAAATAAATCTATAACCAAAAACCAACCAAAAAGAATGGGTAGAATACATATCTGAAGACTATGAAAATAAACAGTAGCAGGCAGATTGGAAAAGAAGCACAGAATGTGAAGTTCCATTGAAGTGGTGGTGAGTTTGCCATGTTTTTTCTCAGGTATTGCCTCACCTGGACTCAAAGGCAGCCCAAAACTGAGAAGTGTACACCGGGTAAGAAAAAGCTCCAAGAAAATCCCTCCCTTCCTAGTGAGGAACAGGGAAGGGGGCCCTTGCTAGTCTGAGAAACTAGGGGAAATCCCTCCTTTTTCCCTTCTCTTCTATCCTGGTCTCCAGCCAATTCTACGGCAGTAGCAGCAGAGAGATGGTAGTGGTGACTGGGCAGGGACCTAAAACCCTGGGAGAAGTGAACCCTTTTTTCTGACCCCAGGAATTGTAATCCCAGGAGTGTGAGGCAAATCCTCACTGCTTTTTATTTCTCTGTCCTCTTATCACTTGGCTTGGATACAAACACAGTTGTAGGAATTGAACAGTGGAACAGGGAAACTAGAGTCCCTGTTTTTTAGCCAGACTACTGGCAAGGGAGAGTCTGAGAGCTGGAAAATGTTGGTAAGATTGGGGTGTGGAGGTGTATCAAGCAAACAATCCCATAGAGTTGTATATGAACTTCAGGGCTCACCTCTGAGCTCTGCGTGCATGGACGTGACCCTAAACATCCATACCATAGGCTTTAAGAACAGAGCAACAAGACATACTTACTACCACTCTGGTCCCAGAATGGATACTGGGTCCCACACGTGGAAATGATCTAAATAGAAATGCTCAGAAAACCGAACTGACGTTGCAACTAGAGCCCCGAGAATGCAGGTAGGAATCTGTTTCCTGAACATAATCTGGTTGACTAGCCACTGACATACACACGCACGCACACACACACACACACACACACACACACACACACACACACACACACCAACCTTCTCCTTAGAACTTAAATAAAATCTAGGGTCTCATATCATAATATTCAAAATGTCTTAGATACAATCCAAAATAATATGGCATATGAAGAAACAGGGAAATCTCAACATGAGAAGGAAAAGTCAACAGATGTTACTCCCAAGATTATACAGATATTAGAATTAAACACCAAAGACCTTAAAGTAACTATTACAACAATGCTTCAATAAGTAAAGGCGGGCTTCCCTGGTGGCACAGTGGTTGAGAGTCCGCCTGCCGATGCAGGGGACACAGGTTTGTGCCCCAGTCAGGGAAGATCCCACATGCCGCGGAGCAGCTGGGCCCGTGAGCCATGGCTGCTGAGCCTGCGCGTCCGGAGCCTGTGCTCCTCAATGGGAGAGGCCACAACAGTGAGAGGCCCGCGTACCGCAAAAAACAAAAAATTTTAAAAATTAAAAGAAATAATAAGTAAAGGCAAACATTATTGAATGAATGGGAAGACAGAAAATTTCAAAATCTAGTGTGTAGTTTACACATACAACACATCTCCTTTTGGACCAGTCACTTTTCAAGTGGTCAATAACTACTGTATTGCACAGTAAAGCTTTACACCTATGTCCAGAATCAAGTTCATTTAGTTTCTAGAATATAAGGCAAAAAGTATGATCCAATCACGAAATACTGGAAAGATCCTAGAGTGATGACTCTTACCACATTCCCATTCAACTCATCGATACGGCCTAAGCAGAAGAAAGACAAACCTTAGAGAATGCCAATGGATTTTTGTAACTTATTCAGGTTGTGTATCCCACTGCTGCTGCTGCTTTAGATGTGGTTTTCTTGCTAAAGCAAATCAACATATCCCTGGTACCAGGTCTGCAGCTACAGACCTGAGAATGAGATCATCGTAAGTGGTAAGCATTCAGCTGTCAGGGTTAGCTATACATTTTCACTGGCCTACCTGCTATTAATTCTCCTGGTCTTAGGAATAATCTAATCCACAGGGACCTTAACTGCCTTTCCATTCTAAGGGCACCATGCTGGTCTACTACACTAATAATTTCATGCTGATTAGACTTGGTGAACAAGAAGCAGCAACTGATCTAAATACTGTGGTAAAATATATGCACTCCAGAAGGTGGGAAATCAATTCCACAAAAATTCACAGGTCTTCCACACTGGTAAAATTTCTGTGAGCCCTATGGTCTTGAGCAATTCAAGATATCCCTTCCAAGGTGATGAAGTTGCTGCACCTACTCTCTCTTAATACTGAGAAAGAAGTGCAATGCCCAGTAGACCTCCTTGGATTTTTGAAGCCATCTGTTCCTCATTTGGGTATGCAGCTATGAACCATTTACCAAGACTGCTGGATGTGAGAGAGGCCCACAACAATCGAAGGCTCTGCAACACACACGGGCTGCTGTGAAAGCTGCTTTGCCACCTGGGTTATATAACCCACTAGGATCCAGCGTTGCTTGACAGACCTGTGCTAGATAGGGATCTTGAACGGTTATTGCACAACTTTAGGTGAATCTCAGGCCAGATCTCCAGTATTCTGTAAAAAAGCTATGTCATCCGGTACAAATAACTATCACCCTTTTTCGAAAAACAGCTTTTGGCTTACCACAGGGCCTTAGAATGAATGCCTGATCATGGGCCACCATGTTACCATGTGACCTGGGCAGTCCATCATGAACTAAGTTTTGTTGGACCAACAAAGCAATATGGTTGGGTGTGTACTGAAGCACTTCATCATCAGAAGGAAGGGATGTACATGAGATCAGGCTTGAGCAGGTCCTGAAGGCATAAATAATTTGCATAAGCAAGTGGCCCAGATGCCCAAGGTTCCTAATTCCTGCTATATTGCTTCTTTTCTCTCAATCTGGATATATTTTATCTCATGGAGAATTCTCTATGACCATCTCACTGAGGGGGAAAAAAAATTAATCTTGTTTACTGATATCTCTGCATGATAACATGCAGATGACAACAATACTAGAGCCCCATTCTGGGGTCCTGAAGGACAGTGGTGAAGGGAAACCCTTCCAGGGCCAGAAGTATGAACAGGGTACCTAGTTGTTCATTTTGCCTGGGAGGAGAGATGACAGAGATACTGTTCTATACTGACTCAAGGACAGTGTTTAATGGTACGACTGGATATTCAGAGATTTGGAAGGAATAATTAGAGAACTGGTGACAAGGAAATCTGGGGATAAGGTATATGGACAGACCTCTTTGAAAGGGCACAGAATATGAAGCAATTTATGTCCCATGTGAATGCTTACCAAAGGGCAAACTCTACAGAGAAGGTGCTTAATAACCCCGTAGATAAGACGACCAGTTTGGAGGACTAAGCCAGTCTCTTTACCCAGCCATTCTATCTTTGCCCAGTGGGCTCATTAACAAAGAGGCCATGGTAGCAGGATGCAATTTATACATGGGCTCAGCAATATGGGCTTCTGCTCACCGAGGCCAACCTGACTACAGCCACAGCTGAGCGTCCAACCTGCCAAAAGTTCACGCATGCACTGGGGAAGAGGCAGGTGGATGCCCCCAATACACGGTACCATTCATGCGATGGTTGGTCAGTTGTCTCTCTACTCATTTCTAGTCCCTGGTGACTTCCCCTTCCTTCTTAGTAAATCAATTATGAATGTAAAATAAATATTGTTTATAGTGTCAAGGATTTCAGACTGTCTTAGTCTGCCCCCTTGTGGGAACCAGCTCTTCAATCTTTCACTAGGAATAAAATTTATTAAATCCAGCCTGGCCTCAAACAAAACAAAACACAAAATGTATTTATTAGATAATAATTTTACCCTAGGCTTCACTAATAGGTTCCTTCCTCATCCTTTGTTATCCAACTCTTTATGACCCTTCAATAAAACTTATGAAGTTTTTCAAAGAGGTTTTTGTCATTTTTATCTCTTGCGAGAAGAATTCAGATAAAAATATTTTAAATCAGAATCTTTCTAAATGTCCAACATACCTTTTCCAACCTTTTTAGTTCCCATGCTTTTATTCCATTTCATTCATAAATATGGATAAGCAAGGAGTGGCTTCTACAAGCCTTCTAGTGTTAACTAGTCCAATTATCATAATACTAAGTAGGATACTTAATATGTTCTGACACAAAACGTGATTAGGGTTGCATATTCCTAGAGTTTAAGATATTACTAAGTAAATTATTATGAATCACTTTGAAAATCTGAACACTCATTGATGAGGAAATGGTGGAATAAATTATGGATTACTTAGCTAAGGAGGATTATACAGATTTTAAGAAATTAGAATTTAAGTATGTTCCTGGAGGGATGGCCATGCTACACTGTTAACTGAGGGAGAAGAGAATTAAAACTGCATTTTAGGTTTTCCCTGGTGGCGCAGTGGTTGAGAGTCCGCCTGCCAATGCAGGGGACACGGGTTCGTGCCCCGGTCCGGGAAGATCCTGCATGCCGCAGAGCGGCTAGGCCCGTAAGCCATGGCCGCTGAACCTGCGTGTCTGGAGCCTGTGCTCCGCAATGGGAGAGGCCACAACAGTGAGAGGCCCGCCTACCGCAGAAAAACAAAAACAAAAACAAAAAAATGCATTTTATTTTTTTAAATCTTCAAAGTAATACATACACACACACACACACACACACACACACATATCCATGCATGTGCCAGTATGACTTTAGCGGAAAACATGGAAGGATACAGACTGAATACAATTAATGCTAGTTACTTTAGGGGAGTGGAAGAGGAAGAAGCCCTAACATATCCTTTTTAAATGTCTACATTGTTTGGTAAAAGTAATTTTTTACTTAATACAATTATTATATCTCACATTAAAAAATATAAAGTGTAACTGAAATATATAAACACATTCTGACATACCCCTAGCACCCTAAGATAATAAGAAATTGTTGGCTAGAGGGCCAATTTCAAGTTTAATTTTTTGGAAAAAAGAGTGTTACA
The DNA here is from genome assembly GCF_951394435.1 of Stenella coeruleoalba. NCBI lineage: Eukaryota > Metazoa > Chordata > Mammalia > Artiodactyla > Delphinidae > Stenella > Stenella coeruleoalba. The sequence goes on along the minus strand of NC_137165.1, from coordinate 46,012,204 downwards.
CAAAGAATTATCAACAAGAAGTTAAATCTCAGAAGAAACATATGACAAGAAATAAAGACACTTCAGAGGGATTTGTCATTTAAGGTCAGATCTTTTCAACTCTGTTGGTCCAACCACCAACAAACAAATTTGTGTTTTAAATATAAGAATGGAAAGATTCTAAATATGTGCTACCAACAAGGCTGATTTGAAACTTTTGGCATAGATTAGTGTAAAGCCTGAAATATTTTCTGACTGAAAATAATACTTCACAGCATTACTCTGAGAATTAAATGAGGATTTTGTGAAAGCACCTAGCTCAGAGCCTGGCACATATGTATTATTAAATTTTTTTTCTTTATTCCTAAAGCAATCTATGTTGAAAGCTAAATAATTTTTATCAGAAGGAGAAAGTACTAAAACAACAAAATAATCCTGTACATTAGTGATGCCACTATGCCAGATATACTCTTACACTGAGATAAAGAAATGATATACTGAATATTGAAATAATTTTCCTTATCATTCTATATAATAAAACACTCTGGGTTTAATAAAGAAATCATCGTCACCAGACTAAAGATAATTTGTATACGTTTCAAGCACACGAACATCTCATTTCTACGAAATATTTCATATGTTTGTAAGGAAAGAAAAAGAACCAGGAGATAGCATATTTGAAAATTTAGTACATTATTACTATAGATACACCAGCATGCAATAATCAAATGAAACCAGCTACAAATAATGGGAATCACACAAAGTCAAATACTGTGCAATTTCCCAGTCTTCCAGCATGAACTGATCATAGGCATTATTATACCAATACATATCGTATATATCAGAGTCTAATGCCTGCATAATGTTATCTTTGCAGGAGTAAGTCAAAACTGGGTTTCAGCCATATTACATTAGTTCATGCACCTATTTAGTATCTAGAAGCAGTAAGTCAGCTTATGTACAGATGACCTCTAATGAAAAATCATTTGATTCAGAAAATGGAGCTAGTACAATAAAAAAAAACAATTCTGATGAAGTACCCCATGATTCCTGAAATACAGAACCAGAATTCCTAGAATTGATAAGCTTCCTTCATCAATTCGATGGCCTAAATGCAAGACACTGGTACTGTGCTAGATGCTAAGATCCTACCATTAATGAACTCCTAGATTACTAAGAAAAACAGAGATCCAACCGACAAATAAGACCAGATGTGGTATATAATATAACCCAATAATGCACAAAATGCTACGCTGGAAAGCAGAAAATAACCAGCCAACCTTAAAAGGCTATACTAGGTTAAACTGTCACAATCAGTTTTACAGTCTTATTTCAAGAGCCTCAATTCACAAATCAATAGATAGTTGATAGTCTGACAAACTACATACATCCAACAAATTCCTCACACTGCGGCTTTACTTTTTCAGTTACGTAAATAACGGAAGTGAATATTGGATCAATATGTGACCTGGGCACATCCACATACTTTCCCACGCACACTAAGTGCCAGATATTTGTTCATTCCTTCATTCAGCAAATACTGAAAAAATTTTATATGCAAGTGTTCTAAGGCTAGAGTGGTGAATAAGACGAAATCTCCGCTCAAATGAAACCAGTTTTCTGGTAGTTGAGACAACAATGAACAAGTAAAGTAGTGGCAATTATGAAGGTTAGAGCTGGGTGTTTAGGTGGTCAGAGAGAAGGCCTCTCTCACTTAAGAAGAAATCTACAGTCCTTTAGTCAAGAAAGAACAAATGTACAAGCCCTTCCAAGAAAACACTCTTTAACATGTTTAAGCAAAAAGGCCAGCATAGATGAAACAAAGTGGGTAATGAAGGGAGTGGGAGGACATAAAGTATTAGGAAAAGGGTAGCTTAGGCAGGGTCACATAGGGAATGATAAAGACTTTGGAATTTATTCTGCATGTGATAGGAAGCCACTGGAGAATTTTTTTTCAAGTTTGGGGAAATATACGATTTGATTTGTTTTAACTAGAGCAGTATAGCTATCAAATGGACAATAGATTATATATTGGCAAGAATGGAAATAATAAGTTAGGACACTATAATAGTAGTAAAGGAAAGAAACGATGGTAGTTCAGACTAAAATGACAACAATATAGGTGGTGGGGAAATGATAGAAAATATATCTTAAAAAGAACAAATTCTTAAAGAATTATAAAACAAAACAAAAAGCCAATAATGGAGGAGGAATGTTAAGAAATCCATGCAAGACAGAAACTAGATGCAACTGGAGGGAGGAAATTATAGCCCACAGCATGTGTAGGAGGATAACTGTAAAAGATGAGAGTGTTTCCAGGTCTGTTTTAACCACAAAAGCAAGAGATGCAAGGAACAGGAAGTTCTCAGGGGCAGCAATCTTAGTGAGTGGCATGGGATCTGTTTCAGTCCAAGTAGTCAGGCCATCTCCCATCTCCTACATTTGATAAGCAGATGACATCAGAGGTCTTTGCCCCTAAACCAGAGCAATGAGTGTGGGTATGTGTGAGTCAGAATCCACTGCATCTGAAAGACAGATCAGAGGCCAAACTAGTTAGTTAACACACAGGAGAGAGCCCTCATGCCCAAAGACTAACACACCTCACCAGACACCTTACCTTACGTGTCTGCCATTATTACTGAGAAGAGACATTAAATAGCAACTATATCCACAATTAGGCAGGGCAGATTATCAAGCATTATGGCCCTCTACAGGCATATCAGTTGTTTAAAGATAATGTTTGTTCTGAATAGACTGGCATCTGTTCTGGTTGGTTGATATTTTTGGCATATTAATTATTAAATATTTTGAATGTTACCCTCCAGACAGGCCAACACAAAATATAATAAAATGGAAAGGGACTTCCCTGGTGGCACAGTGGTTAAGAACCCACCTGCCAGGGGCTTCCCTGGTGGCGCAGTGGTTGATAGTCCGCCGGCCGATGCAGGGTACACAGGTTCGTGCCCTGGTCCGGGAGGATCCCACATGCCGCGGAGCGGCTAGGCCCGTGAGCCATGGCCGCTAAGCCTGCATGTCCGGAGCCTGTGCTCCGCAACAGGAGAGGCCACAGCAGTGAGAAGCCCACGTACCGCCAAAAAAAAAAGAATCTTCCTGCCAGTGCAGGGGACATGGGTTCGATCCCTGGTCTGGGAAGATCCCACATGCCATGGAGCAACTAAGCCAGTGTGCCACAACTACTGAGCCTGCACCCTACAGCCCACAAGCTACAACCACTGAGCCCACGTGCCGCAACTACTGAAGCCCATGCGCCTAGAGCCCCTGCTCTGAACAAGAGAAGCCACCACAATGAGAAGCCTGCACACCACCACGAAGGGTAGCCCCTGCTTGCCGCAACTAGAGAAAGCCCACGCGCAGCAACGAAGACCCAACGTGGCCAAAATAAATCAATCCATTTTTTTTAAAAAATGGAAGGGCTCTGGTTCTGGTTCTGGGTTAAAATGGAGTAAGCACACCCTGTGTTAACTGAATATAACTAAAACCCATGAATGTAACTGAAAACCCTGGAAAGAATGATGGAGCAGCAATCTGAGGACTCTGAAAACTAAACAGTGGCAGGCAAATTGTGGAAGGAAACCAGAACTTGAAAGACAACCAATTCAGTGATGCATTTCCTGTTGTTTTTTAATGTCACCGAACTCCCAGCCTGAACTCAAAGGAAATCCAAATCCTGGATTGGCACACCAGAGTCAAACAGATACAAGTCTTCTCTTTCTGATTAGAGAGTATAAATGGGGCAGTGGTGGGGGGACAGTCCATATAGGACTGTGAGAGTGGGAAGATCTGGCTTTTTTCTCTTTTACCTTCCTCTTCCAGCCCTGCCTATAGGTAAGACTATTTCAGTAATGGCAGCTGTAGGGGATACTTAAATCTCTGAGGAAAGGGAATCCTTTCTGACCACAGGATCAGTGGTATGAGCAATGTAGTAGAACTGCAAGGGGAAATAGATAAATCCACACTTACGGTCTGAGATTTCAATATTCCTCTTTTAATAACTGACAGAATGAGCAGACATAAAATCAGCAAAGATATAGAAGACTTGAACAACACTATCAATTAACTCAACCAGACTAATATTCATAGAACCTTCCACCCCCAAAGAGCCTAATACACATATTTTAAGTGCACACAGAACATTTAAGATAGATAATTTCCTGGGCCATAAAACATATCTCAATAAAACGTGATCTAACTCAGAATATGTGTTCTTTGGCCACAGCAAAATTAAACTAGAAATTAATATGAGGAGGTATCTGGAAAATTCTCAAATGTTTGAAAGCTACATCAACACACTTCTAAATAACACATGGGTTAAAGAAGAAACCGAAAGGGGAATTAGGCAGTATTTTGAAATAAATGAAAAGCATTATTCATCAAAGTCTGTGAAATGCAGCTAAGTCAGTACATAGAGGGAAATTTATAGCACTAAAATTCCTGTATTAGAAAAGAAAGTTCCAATCAGTGATCTTAGCTTCTACCTTAAGAAGCTAGAAATAGAAGAGAAAATTCAACCCAAAGCAGGCAGAAGTAAGGAAATAATAAAGACCAAAGAAGAAACTGATAAAATAGAAAACAGGAAAGCAATACAGAAAATGAATGAAAACTGAAACTGATTCTTTAAGATCAATAAAATTGATATATCTCTATCCAGAATGATCAAGACAAGGAGAAGGAATACTCAAATTAACCATATTAGGAATGAGGAGAGGTGACACCATTACAGATTCTATAGATTTAAAAAGGTTACTCGGGCTTCCCTGGTGGCGCAGTGGTTTGGAGTCCGCCTGCCGATGCAGGGGACATGGGTTCGTGCCCCGGTCCGGGAAGATCCCATATGCCGCGGAGCGGGTAGGCCCGTGAGCCACGGCCTCTGAGCCTGTGCGTCCGGAGCCTGTGCTCCTCAACGGGAGAGGCCACAACAGTGAGAGGCTCACGTACCGCAAAAAAACAAAAACAAAAACAAAAAAAAAAGGTTTTTCTTGAGGAGTTAATTTGAATAGTCCAAGAAGGAGGAGTTAATTTGAATAGTCCTATATTTACTAAAGAAATTTAATTTATATTTTAAAACTTTCCCACAATGAAAATTCCAGGCCCAGATGCCTCCCTGGGAAATTCTATCAAACATATATGAATGAAATAATACCAATTCTATAAAGAATACTCCAGGAAATTGAAGAGGGAGAAATATCTCTCAACTTTCAACTGATTCTATGAGACCAGGAGTACCTTGATACAAAAATCAGACAAAGACATCCTAAGACAGGAAAATTAAAGGCCAATATCCCACATGAACACAGATACAAAAATAATTAAAACTGTCTTAGCAAATCAAATCTATCAACTGTACAAAAGCAGGCCACACGGGCCAGATTTGCTCACCCTGCTTTAGAGCACTACTGCTCAACCATAATGGTCCAAATCAAATAATAAAAATATTTGTACCACACTGGAAAAAACAGATATGGTTTACCACTGGAGGTGACTGACATGAACTTCAGCTACTCCAGACACTACCCCAAGGACTGAGAACTTATTCTAACATCTCCTTTCACACATTACTTGCTTTTATTTGAGTTTAGATCTTTTTTCACTTACTACTTTATGTATTTATCACCAATTCAACCCTAAGGCTTTCATCAATTACTTAAAACTTTTCTAAAGATAATTAAATGCATCAGATTTCTACCAATTTCATTTTCCTGAGAATGGCTCTTCTGGAAGCTTCTAAGCTACTCCAATCTGGTCTGTTTACCCTCCAACCCTGTCTTTTCATTGTATGCTGAAGATTTCTTTACGCTTCTCTTTTGTTAAATTTCCTATTTCTTGTAACCTTTCCCTTTATTATTTGGCTGACTTTCTCATTTTGATGGATCACATCCTGCAACAGATTTCTAAGAAAGGGTACAAGGTAGGCAAACAAATAAACAAAACAAAAAAACAAACAAAAAACCTTACATGTCTTAAAACATCTTAATTTAACTCTTACATCTGATTAATAGTTTCAATGCATATGAAATACAAAGGGGTTGAAATTATTTTCCCTCAGAATTTTGAAGGTGATGCTCCATTTCTCATTTAGTATCTAATGCTACCATTAAGAAGTCCAAAGCCAACTGATTCCTGTTACTTTGACACATTTTTTTCCCTCTCTGAAAGCATGAAAAGACCTTCTGTTTCACCCAGTGATTTGAAATTTCACCATGATGTGTCTTAGTTTGTGTTTATATTCATCCATTGTAATGAGTACTCAGTAAGCCTTTTGAACCAGAAACTCATGTTCTTTAGTCCAAGAAAGTTTTCTTGAATCATTTTGTTGATGATTTCTTCCCCATTTTCTCTGTTTCTTCTGGGAGCTACTGGTGTTGTTTTTCTTTTTTTAATTAATTAATTTATTTATTTTTGGCTGCATTGGGTCTTTGTTGCTGCACGCGGGCTTTCTCTAGTTGTGGTGAGCGGGGACTACTCTTCGTTGCAGAGTGTGGGCTTCTCGTTGTGTGGTTTCTCTTGTTGCGGAGCACGGGATCTAGGCACGCAGGCTTCAGTAGCTGTGGCACACAGGCTCTAGAGTGCAGGCTTAGTAGCTGTGGTGCACGGGCTCAGCTGCTCCACAGCATGTGGGATCCTCCCAGACCAGGGCTTGAACCCGTGTCCCCTGCACTGGCAGGCAGATTCTTAACCACTGTGCCACCAGGGAAGTCCCAACTACTATTATTTGAATACTGAAATTCCTGGACTGCCCCTGTAAGTTTCTTAATACTCCTCACTTCTCTTCTGTAACATTTGTTCTTTTGCTCGACTTTTTCACAGATTTCTTCAACATTAATTTTCTAAGTACTTCTACAAAGCTTTTTTGATCTCTATCAGAATTTTAATGTCTAAGAGCCTCTTTTAAAAATCAGAATTATAACTCTTTTACAGTAACTCCTTCTTATTTCATGGCTGTATTATTTTCTCTTATTTCCCTGAAGTTGTTTATAATGGTTGTTATTTTCCTCTGCAAAAGATCTGTTCTCAGTTGCTCTATCCTGTTTATTTTAATCTCTACCTTTCATACTTTACAGGGTTTCCTCAAATATCTAGTAATCCTTGGTCAGCTGCTCACAGTTAGGAGAAAAGACTAAAAGGTTGATTATTTTCAGTATGGGACTCCTGCCCTCCACTATGCCTGGTGTCTTCTGCTCTAGAGAGAGTCTCTACTTTTGCTCTCTCCAAAGAATAAATTTCTGGCCTTTGCCAAAGTTAGGGGTGAAGAGCTGGGCACTTGTCAAGCTAACTGGTTAGCTAATTTTGAGAAGGAGGTCCCAGGAACCAAGGGCTTCTTTGACTGACTTTCAACCAATCCTCCTTTCACTTCCACTTCCACATGCTGCCATTCTTGAGTTTTTTTAGTCTTTTGGAGGGTAAATCAGATTATTTTCTTGATTTTCTCTGCTACTGAGTTTAGCATCCAGTCTACAATTATTCATATACTCCCTAGTTTCTAAAATTGTGTTGATTTTGTCTCCTCTCTAATTCCCCTTTGCTGATCTTTTAGCAGGTTTCTGAAAGGAGAAAAAGTAGAAGTATGTGTTCATCCTATCTCTTCATTCCTGATAATGTGGATTCTCATTCATTCCAACTCATTATAGATGGCTTTGTATTTTTATTTCTGTCTTTTGAATAAAAAGATACAGTAAGTCCCCTACATACGAACGAGTTCTGTTACAAGAGTGCGTTCGGAAGTCCAATTTGTTCGAAAGTCCAACACAACTAACACAGTTGGCTATACACTGCTGCTTTTATGCTTGCTTCCAGACATCCTGGGCTTGAAATAAAGAAATAAAGATACTGTACAACTGTACTCTATACAGTAAAGTACACAAAAGCACAACCACTTGTAGAGGATGCACGTACGTGACAATATACGTCAGACGTGAACTAACTTACGTGAGTGGACATGCGAACACATGTTCGCATCTTTGAAAGTTTGCAACTTGAAGTTATTCGTATGTAGGGGACTTACTGTATTACAAATAAACTCTCTAAGAAGGTGAGAAACATGCTTTTATATCAGTTAACTCTCATAATGATACAGTTCCTGATGACTTCTAATTGAGATCAGTCCTGATGAGTTCTGAGATCAGGCACCTGTGCTCAGATCATGAAAATCACTGATTTTGTTGTTAAGTTCAGCTTTCGTTACTAAAATTCAATTACACTCATTGATTTGAAAAATATTTCAACTGACATAATTCAGAGGGCACAAGGTAAATTAATAATCTCCCACATCTATATCTGTGACATTAAATAAAATTAAACTTTAATAAAAATTAGTATAATTATTTTTCTATTAATTTGTACTAATTTTGTTTTTAGGGTTATATGATGAGGGCACCCAAGGTGGCTGTTCTCTTGCTCTCTCTACATGCCCTGTTCACCAGTCCCTGCTTCACCTACACCCTACTCACATGACTGACCTTCCCTCTTAATCATAGAGCCTAATCAGTAAATGCCTGGTCTAATCTTCAGATCAGAACATCTCCACCACGATAAGTATCAAAGGGGCAGTGAGGGGTGTGCTCCTCTGCTGGTTTCCCTGGTAACCGATGAGCCAACCTGACATCAATTCCCCCTATAACTGGTAAACACCTCCACCCATCCCCGCTCCCGGGAGTGAAGACTGCTGCCATATCCTGCCCACTGTCTGCTGCACACAGGACCTTGCTTCAGACATGTAAGATTCTCATATCCATTAAACCACCGATGTCTCTGTTGCTGACTCTGGGCTCTTTCTTCTGTCTTGAGGTTGGGCAAGTACAGGGCATGCAGGCTTGCGGGGTGTAGCCCAACAAGGATTTTAAACACATAAACTCATTTTCTTTCTTTCCTCGCCACCAAGGTTTACTGAGATATAACTGACATAAAACATTATATAAGTTTAAGGTGTACAATGTGTTGATTTGATATAGTTATATATTACAATTCAGTTTTTCTCTTAATTTCTTTTTTTATATCAAAATACATGTAACATGAAAAAGTAAAAACTTATACAAATTCCTGACATTTATAATACGTGCATATTATTTAAAAATGATTAAAAGTACTGGTGTAAATTTAAATTTCCAAATCAACCTGCATATATTATTCTACTTTTTATTCTGCGACAAACCACTGTATTAAAAATAGTACAACTCTGATACTTGGGAAGAGCAAAGTTGGAGAAAAAAGGGAACAGAATTACAGAATAAATGAACCAGGAGCTTTTACAGGATTAAAACATCACACATTTGTATATCTAAGGCTTTATTTTATTTGTAAATACTCTCAAAAAACTAAACTCAGTAATGACTGCTTGAAATTTTGCAGTATTTTAATCAGTCTGGGTTCCTAACTCTCATTCTCTTAGAGATGACTTCATTCATCCAACAGTATTTACTCAGTAACTATTATTGTATATACCAGGTACTTATTCTTGGCACTGGAAATACAGCAGTGAACAAAGAAAACCAAAAATCTCTGCAATCATGAAACATTCATTCTAGTTTTGGATAGAGAAAACAAATATAAAGGTGATAAGTACTATAAAGAAAAATGTGGAGGTGCTAGTCCTGCAAATTTAAATGTTCCTTAGGGAAGGCCTATCTGAAAACCCACTGGTAGAGAATACTTTAACCTAGTTTTGAAGTGGTCACTTCAAAAAAACCAGTCAAAAGCCTATGGTAATAAATTTTAAACAGAAAAGGAAAATAAGTAAGAAGATCTTAATTTTAGGTAATCATTATAAACAAAACCCATTTCTTCTGAGACAGCTAAGACAACAAATATTGCATTGATGAACTTTTAAAAGCCAGTGTGATGATACTTGCAACAAACGTTACTGCTAAAAATTTACTTTTGGTTATATTCCAAAAGTGATATCCGGACATACACCACAATGCTCCAAAATTACTTAAAACCTTAATATCGTTAAAAAAGAGACCATTTCTCATTTTCTTTTATACTGAATAGATGACTATCATATGGAACTAATTAGACTGTAACATCTGAACTCCTAAATGAGAAATGAGAATATCTAAACTTGACCCAGTGAAAACCCCAGTCCTCAGATTAAGTACTGGAAAGGAATAGCTGGTATCTGTTCTTTTTAATTTAATAATAAATTTGAGGAAAATTTACCTTGCCCAGAGCGGCTTTGGCGAGAGTCTACACTTGACTGTCTTCGATCCGGTGCTTCCTCGTTCCCTCCATCTGCATAAAATTAGAGCGATCATAAGCGAATAGATAATGAAATTGATGTAATATCATCCCTGGCGACATCTATATCTTAACACTACTATATCTATCATTTGTTTTCATTTCTTATAAGCTCAATCATTAAAACATGTGAGGATTTTTCATACACAAAGCAAAGGTCCTTACCCTTACTTTTGTGGGGATGGTTTACACTCCTCTCTGGAAGTCTAAAGAAAGTGAAGGTGTTCTTTCCCTACCCCCATACATATACACCCTACTTTGCATATAATAAAGCAATGTTATCTACTCTGAAGTTCATTAACAGAATTTCAATTTAAAAGCCTTGATTTAAAGCAATGTCTAAATTAATTACAGCTGCTTATTTAATCTAAAGTATGTCAAATAATCCTTAGGGCTATATATTTTACTCTAATAAAATTTACATTTACATGTTTTATGAGAGATAATGGGAAAATTACATAATACATGAAAGAGCAATATAAATCAGAATCAGAAAAACTCAGAAATGAGGAGGCAGAAACCAAGAAATAATGAGAAATCAAACAAAAATCATTTCAGTAATGAAGACTATAAGAAATACAAGAGCAAACAAACACAAAAGGTTTTAAAAGAAATAGAAGGTAAGAAGAAAATCTTTAACAAATTTTTTAAAAAGAAGAAATAGATTAAAAAGGATCTGTAAGAAGGGGATAAATATTGGAGATAGGCAAAGAAGATCCAGCATAAGGATAAACATAGGAGTCCCTGAAGAAGAAAACCAAAGTGAGAGAATAGAACAAATACTGAAAGACAATAATTCAAGAAAGCTTTCCAGAGGAAAAAAAGTGGCTATGTATGTGTAATATATATAGTTATACGTGTGTATAAATACATTTATACATGCACACACACACACACACACACACACACACATATATATATATATATATATATATATATACACATCTATATTTGAAACTACATATTTCAAGAGCATCCTGTGTCCTACTTCATCAACTCAGATCAATGCACCAAGACAATTTCTACTAAAACTAATGGACTTTAAAGGGAAAAAGAATCCTTTGGGCATTTAGGCAAATACATCACAAGATTAATAAGGGAAAACAACAGAAGAAAACAAAATAATATATTTAAAACACACAAGGAAAAAAAATTGAACCAAAGGCTTTACAACCAGTAAAACTTACCTTTAAGTATAAAGAGTAAAGAAAAACTATTACTAACATGCAAGAACTCAAGGAATATTGCTCCCATGGGCCTCTTCCTAGCTCTACCAGAAAACTAACTTTAGGCAACCAAAGTGACTAGAGAGACATTAAATAAGGACTGGTGGTGAGCATACATATACAACTGACTGTAGAATTAAGACTAAATGAGATGTAGAGAACAAAAGTATGGACACCAAGGGGGGAAAGTGGGGGCAGGGGGGATGAATTGGGAGATTGGGATTGACATATATACACTAATATGTATAAAATAGATAACTAACAAGAATCTGCTGTGTAAAAAAAAAAAAGTTCAAAAAAAAAGACTAAATGAGAGTTTTAAATGGAGAGATTATAATATGTAATGGCTATAAGATCTGACAATGAAGATACAGTACAGCCAAAACAAACGAAGAAAGAATAAACAAAAAGTAACTGATTTCAGAAATCAAAATTGGTAATTGGAATGTTGTGAGACCACTGTACTTAAAAAGCAAATGAATAATTATAAAATTATTGATAAAGCAAATGAAAAATTATGGGATACTCTAATGGTATCATCTCCTTGAGAAACAGCATTCTCTGGGTGGAAGAAAGGAACTATAGATATAAGAATACAGAAGAAGTTAAGTAAAAACTCTTTAGTATTGAATTTATATTGGAAACATCAGTACAGTCTTACAAGTCACATGTATGTCCTAGCTCTGTCCACTTAAAACACCTAACACCTTGACTAATCAAGTAGTACTAACCACTCCTAGGGCCCAGACTGTTATCCTGAAATGCCATTCTCCATTAAAAGAAATCAGAAGTTCTTAAAGAACCAGCTGGTTTAGCAAAGGAAAAGTACTAGATGAACTTGGAACACCCTGACATATGCAACAGTAAAGAAGCTATTAAAGACAATGTAAAATTGAGGTCATGTCAAAAAAAAGCACAGTGAAGAAGCTCATCAACATTCAAGAACTCAGGGAATATTGTCCCATGGGCCTCTTCCTAGCTCTACCAGAGAACTAACTAACTAAGTGTACAATTGACTATAGATCGTAATGGTTTTTTTAAAAAAAAAAACAAACCAACCAACCACAGCACTACTACACTAACTGATCATCTTCTGAGGTTGAGAGGGGCCCAGTTCATTATCTTGAAAACTGTGGAAGAGAAAGAATCAGCAATTCATCCTACATTCCCTATATAAACTGTACTAGTAGCCAAAAAGTATATGAGAGCTCTCTCTATAAAATTATTCCAAATAAATGGGAAACAAAAGATAAAATATCACCATTTCACAAACTGCAAGTAATTAGTATCTCTGCAGCCATCGAGCATCAATGGCTAATAATTTCAAAAAAGAGAAAAAACTGGACATTATATGCCTCCTAATGATAGGAACACAACTACAGTTTTGCCAAAGCAATCAAACCTGAGTCTAGTCAAACCTCTGAAACTAGCTGTCAGTTTCCAGGAAAAACAAAGGACAGAAGAAAATGCTGAATTGTTCCTGAGTGTATAATCAACAAAATACTGATTGTGGGAAATTCTACAGGTCAAACAATCCAGGTCTCTCAACAGGTAAAGAAAAAAAATAAAGTATTATGAGGTCCTAAATTATTGTGAAACAAAAATTCATTTTATGAAAAGATAAAACTATACCAGAAATCTGTGGCATCTTATATCAGGGATCAGGATGTGTAAATACAGTCCTGGTCAATTTCCCTTCCTACTGATCATCTAATTTTTTAAGGCAAATTTCTTTCTTCTCTTTTACTTGGGAATAAATTACAATGAGCAACACTTGTATTCAGGCCTGTCTTAAATTTTCATTTTCCACATGGATAAAATTACATACATGCATCACATTCTCTGTTTTAACATCAAAACATGCCCTTGAAGTATGTGAGAGGTAATACGAATAAAATACAGACATTTCCCCTCACCAGGATGTCTTTCTAAATAATAAAAGGAGAAAAAGAAATAAAAAAACAAGGCTTCAAACAAATTAAATTTGCACGATCTGCAGTATGTCAGCGTATCAATAAAACAACCTACAGGAAAACTACAGACAAGAAATGGTTTAAGACAGTTTTGAGTCAGCCAGCCAATGGCAAGACAAAAAGTCACCAATTCTGATACCATCATAATCTAAAATGTTTTAATTGCCTGAATTAAAAAAATTAAATTAGAACTACATTGCAGTAAATTTGAGCAATTCACTCCTCTACAACTGAAATCTTAACCATGTCTTACTCTAGTGGAGGTTAGTCATAAGAGTTGAGATTAACTCTCAGGTAAAAGTAAACAGCTAAAGATTTTCTTTTAAATAATAAACTCACCATTGACCCAAGATGGTATAGAAAGGAAGTTCAAGCTCTTTAAAAGTGTCTTGTGGTATGCTATGCAATCAACGGCTCCATTAACCAAAACAGCAAGACTGCAATGATGTACAGTACTTTGCCTATTTTTGCTTTGCTTAAAACACAATTCCTTCAGTACAGATAAGACCTCCCACACATAATACATACATCTACATTTATGGACAAAACAGAAGACCTTCAGTCATCAAGCAAGTCAAGTTACTTGCATAAGACTCATTACCTCACCCTGAAGTGCAGACGGGGGAGAAAGGGGCTGTGTCTGTGAAGTTAGAATTTACTCATCAAGCTGAGTTAAAGACTTTCTTCAATGTAACGGGTACAAAATTTTAAAAGACCTGATGTCCAATTTAAGTGCTAGCTTTTAAAATTAGAGCTTAGGTTTCCTAGATTTGTTCTCATCAGAGAACATTTTTTTTTATCAGCATACTAAATTAAATCCAGCAAATAATATAAAACAACACACCTTTAATAGACTTCCTCATCCCATTATTTCAAAGGGAAAAATGTCATAGGAATATTTACTTCATAGTGTGAACAGCTTTCAACTCAGGTCATAAATGCACTAAAATAGTCTAAGTAAAAAAAATACCAACTACATAGCGATATTCCATATTTAGTGTTTTCCTATGAAGAAATTTAAGTTAGAGAAAGGCTTATAAGAAAGTGCCTAATTCCAAAACAAATGTTTTCTTTCCTGCAAGTAGAAGATACTTCAAATGATTATTCTTCTCAGTCCAGGATCAAAATATTACAGTTGAAAAATAAACAACTTAAGTGACCTTGAATTTGGTAGCCCCAGCCCATCTTTAGTATTCTCAGTTAAATAATGTGCCAGAATAAATATTAGATTTTATGAATTAAGATTTTGAAGTTGACTGTCTTCAATCCTCCTTTAGAAGTGTAAATATATGACCTTAATAGAAGGAGTGGGAAGTATTAAAACTATATACATATAATCTATTATACATATAGATTAAAGTTTTACTATTCAGATATGAACTCTGGTCTCTTTTACTATTCAGGTATGAATCTGTAAGAACTGTATACACTTAATGCCAACAAAGGGAGACATGAATTGGAGGACATATATGGAATGTAATGAAAATGCAAAAGTATGGACCAAGAACATAAGCTAGATTTGTTTATTAGCCAAGGTCCACTTATGAAGGGGTACATACAGAAGATGTTCCTTGGCTACGTATGCACGATGATAACCAGAAAAGATGAAAAGCAGCTCATCTGTTTGGTGTAGAAAAGAGAAAAGAACTACAATTTGTTCAGTATCTATTCTCTGCTGGCTATGGGGTCAGTAAGGTCTTTACAACATTATCTCATTTAATACTAATAATAATTCAATGAAACAAGTAGTATGCCCATTTTTAAAAATAAATTTATTTATTTTGTTTGTTTATTTTTGGCTGTGTTGGGTCTTCGTTGCTGCGTGCAGGCTTTCTCTAGTTGCGGCGAGCAGGGGCTACTCTTCGTTGCGGTGTGTGGGCTTCTCATTGCGGTGGCTTCTCTCGTTGCGGAGCACAGGCTCTAGGCATGCGGTCTTCAGTAGTTGCCGCAGGCGGACTCAGTAGTTGTCGCTCACAGGCTCCAGAGCACACGCTCAGTAGTTGTGGCACACGGGCTTAGTTGCTCCGCGGCATGTGGGATCTTCCCAGACCAGGGATTGAACCCGTGTCCCCTGCCTTGGCAGGCGGATTCTCAACCACTGCGCCACCAGGGAAGCCCTATGCCCATTTAAATGTAAGACACATTCAGAGAAGAAAAGTGACTTTCCCCAAATCACACTGCTAGTAAGTAGCAATCCTAAAATTTAAAGTGTCTGGTTTCAAAAATCTGTCTTCATTTCCAGACCCTCCACTGTCTTTTTACTATAACAAACAAATCATTAAGATGGTGGTGGTAGTGGTTTGGAACTGAAGTGAACAGAAGAGGACAGAAGTAGAGACCAATTAAGAGGCTGCTGAAAAAACCGGACAAGGATAAACACCTGGACTAAGTGAGTAGTAGAGGTGGTGAGGAGAGGTCAGATTCTGGATATATTCTGAAGGAACAGTGGAGAGAATCTGCTGTCAGAAGAGAAAGATACAGAAAGAAGTCAGGGGTAATTCTGCTATTTGGGGCCCAAACAATGGATCTGCAACTTACTGAGACAGGAAAGACTGAGAGAGAAGAGGTTTGGGGATGAGAAGAGTATATGGAGCTCAGTTTTGGACATACTAAGTCTGAGATGCCTAACAGACAAATAAGCAGAGATTGACATACATATGCCATCATTACATAAATCACATTTAAAGTGTATGACATTCCCACAAACTGGAGAGGGACAAAATGGTTCTAGTGACAAAATTATCTCCATCAGAGAGAAAAACTCCTCAGTGGGATTTTTTTACAGCCTGCCATTCACTGCTCTGAGGAGTTGCCTTGCAAATGTCCATTATTGCTCTGCTCAGTCACACCCTAGGACAGCTCCAGCCCTCATTACTCATTTGTAATAAAAATAATACCTTGCACTTAATGTGCTGCTTATCATATATATGATATGTCATAAAACATTTATGATATATTTATTTACATTTAATTATAATTTAATAATTTGATATATGTATTTTATAATGTACTGCTTTATCAGGTATGTATATATAGTACATTAAGTTCATGATAATTTGATACCTATCTGTGAAGTAAAGAATTAACCCAGCAGCCTTGAGTTACTCAAATCTTGTACATTCTCAGAAGGGCTTACTTGTATAACTAGCCTTTGGCTGGCTCCTAGGAACTGAGGTCTTAGAATGTTCCCTATGCTACTAACTGATTAGGGCACTGTGCATGCTTGAGGTCTTGAACCACATTATACCAGCTTGTGTGGACAGTGTGTGTAAAAAATGTGATTTATGATGAACACTTGCTTTCCTTCTGGGGGGTCTGAAGTTTCAGTAACTGCAATCAGCACTGAAGTTACCCCAATAAAAACCCTGGACTTTTAGGCTCAAGCAAACTTCCCTGGCAGAAAACATTTTGCATGTGTTTCTCCAGTTCATTGCTGGGGGATTTAGTATGTCCTGTGTGACTCCACTGGGAGAGGATTCTTGGAAGCTTATACCTGGTATCCTTCAGCTTCTGCCTGATGTACCTTTTTCCTTTACTGATCCTGCTTTTTATCCCTTTGCTGTAATAAACTATAGCCTATTAAATAAATAAATAAATAAAGTGTATGACATTCCCAAGGAAGGGAGTACAGATAGGAGAGAGACAGAGAGAGAGAAAAGAGGTCAGAGGTGTAAGCCTTGGGGCTGAATTCAACATGTCGAGGCTGCAGGTATGAGGAGAGACCAGCAGACAATAAGAAGTAGTGGCCAGAGAATAGGAACAAAACTAGAAGAGTAGAGAAGTCAACTAAAGAGTTTCATGGAAGGGAAAAGATCAGATGTTGACAGGTCAAGTAATATGAAGAGTGAGAATTGATCACTGAATTTGTCAATGTAGATGATTTAGTATGGTTCCTGTGGAGTGGTAGGGGTAAAACCTGATGGGATTAAGTTCAAGAGAGATTAGAAAGAGCTTCTGAAAAAGGTCTTGTCTCTCCCTAGACATGGAAGATTACACATGGAGACCCTGGATATTCTGACTGCCATCTTGTAAACACAAGGGGAATAAACTATGGGATAAAGCTAACACTATGAAAATTATGGCAGAGAGACAGAAGACACTAAGATCCTTGTTGACACTGAATTACTGACGAAAGCTACTCTATCTCTGGACTACAGTTATATAATCCAATAAATCCCCTTCATCATATAAACCAGAGGTCAGTAAACTAGTCCATAAGCCAAATCTACCCTGACGCCTTTTTTTGGACAGCCAGTGAGCTAAGAATGGTTTTTACATTTTTAAATAACTGAAAAACAGTTTAAAAAATAGTATTCTGTGACAAATAAAAACTGTATAAAATTGAAATTTTAGTGCCCATAAAGTTTTATTAGAACACAGTCATGATCACTCATCTACATACTTCTGTGAAATTGATACAGTAATACCCTATTGAGTTGTGGGGAGAAACAAATGTAGTAATATAAAACACAGCATGCCATCTGGCACTAAGTAAACACTTATTAAATGATAACTGTACTCTTTATCTATCATCATCATGATCAACAACATCCTTTCACCAAAAGATGGCTTAAATGTCATTTCCAATCTTCTCTATAAAGACTTTCTGGAGGCCTATCAGAAAGAATTAAATGTTCCCTCTTCTGTGCTTCCAAAGCACATTATACATATCTGTTTTATAGCGCTGCCACACTGTATAATAATTATTTATACGACTATCTCTGGACTGTAAAATGTTCTAAGTGTGCCTTTGAAAGCCTTTTTCATATTGGTATTTTCAGTGCCAACTTGGGAGTCAAAAGGTATTCCTTGAAAAGAAAAACAACAGTTGAATTAATTTTGTCAAGAGCCAGCTCTAAAATTAATGTATTCATCAAATTAAGTTCAAGGAAAAAACCAAAAAGTGGTATTGATATGGTTTGAGATACAGTTTTAGGAGTTCAGTGTTCCTCTTTTCTTATCCAAACTATTTCTATGAAAAGAAAAGATGAGCGGCATCATTCGAAAGCACTATGACCTTATCCACCACATCTATCTCCATGATCTTTATTTATCAATAAAAATTTTCATAGGGAATCCCAGACCCACCTAAAAGTTTATTTAGTTCTTAAGAAAACATATACAGAGTTTCTTTAAAGAGAAAAGGAAGCATTCTACACCAAATAAAATACACTGATTAACATGCCATCAGTACTACAGCTAACACTTTTCAAAAGTATACTATAAAATATTTTCAAAGTTTGCCAGAATATAAAACTGCCAAGTTCACAGGTTTTCATAGACCTAGCTTGTATACTCTAAATTAAAAAAATAATAACTTCTCTATGATAAGTTATTAATTTGTATTTGCCTAAGGCATCCAAAATGTCCTAGAAAGTCTGATCTGTAGCTCAAGAAAAGTTCTGCTAAACACAGAATGTTCTGATTCTCATGATGTAGCTAATGCATCAATGATGATGATGACTAATAACAGGGAAACAAAGCAGACTTGCTAATTGTAAATGGAGCAATCACCAGTAATAATGTCAGTAGTTTAAAAGTTGATTACTATGCTTTCAAGGTGCACAATGAATATACAAAATATCAAGCCTAACACTGAGTTAAATTAATAGAGTAACTCTGTTAAAAACAAAGGTGTCTACAATTATATATTTTTTGCTTTTTTTTAAAAGTAAACTTTTTATCTTAGAATAGTTTTAGATTTACAGAAAAGTTGCTAAGATAGTACAGGGAGATCTTATAAACCCTAAACCTGGCTTCCCATCTTAGATGAGTCTCGTCATTTGTCCAAACTAATCAAACAATATTGACATTATTATTTTAAAGTCCATACTTATTTAGATTTCCTCAGTTTTTATCTAATGTTTTTTCCATTCCATGATACCGTATTACATTTAGTCATCCTGTCTCCTAAGTCTCCTCAGACTATAACAGTTTATCAGACTTTCCTTGTTTTGGGTGACCTTGACAGTTTTGAGGAGTAATGGTCAGGAATTTTGTAGAATGTCCCTCAGCTGGGTTTGTTTAATGTTTTTCCCATGATTAGATTGGGATTAGACTGAGATTATAGGTTTCGGGGAGGAAGACACAGGCAAATTGCCATCCTCACCATATCATTTCAAGAATACATACTATTAATAGCATGAAACTAGTTAAATAAATATCCTACGTAACTGAAAAGGAAAAAGTGAAGCTCAAGCCTTCTTAGACTGTGACAACATTAATGAAAAAAGTCGTTACCTACTTGGTCTTTACTATGTCAGGCACTATGATAAATGTTTTACGAATTTATGTAGTTCAATTCTCAGTAAAATCTTATGAGATGGGACTTCCCTGGTGGCACAGTGGTTAAGAATCCGCCTGCCAATGCAGGGGACAGGGGTTCGATCCCTGGTCTGCGAAGATCCCACATGCCGTGGAGCAACTAAGCCCACGCGCTACAACTACTGAGCCTGCCCTCTAGAGCCTGCGAGCCACAACTACTGAAGCCCATGCACCTAGAGCCCGTGCTCCGCAACAAGAGAAGCCACCACAATGTGAAGCTCATGCACCGCAACGAAGAGGAGACCCTATTCGCCGCAATAGAGAAAGCCCGCATGTAGCAATGAAGACCCAATGCAGCCAAAAATTAAAAGAAAACAAAAAACAAAAAAAACCTTATGAGATAAATATTAGTTTTCTTTTTACTACATCGGGAAACAGGAGTCGAGACTTTAAGCAAAAATGGTCACAACTGTAGAGTTAGTAAGTGCAGGACGCAGGATCTGAAATGGCCTGATTCTAAGGCCTGTTTTCTTCTCAATTCTAGGTCACCTCCTTGCAAAAGGGAATACAGTTTATTCACATCTATATACAAACATACCATGACATGTTAAGGAGCTCTAACAATATGGTTGTAGGATATAAAAAAAAAGATGAAAAAATTCCAAGGTGAATTTGAAATAATCTCTGATTTCAAACTTCTTCCCCTCAAACTGGGTACTCAGTATAGCTCACTTAAATTCTTGAGCTTGAGCTAATAGTTTTCTCCACATGGAGTTTCCTAGTAAGACAGATATCTCTACACATAAGTAGTTCTTAGATTCATAGAATGACAGGGCCAGAAGGAATCTGGGGTTTCTTTGTTTTTGTCAATTTATTATTTTTTTTTTAACATTCTGTGAAGTTGAAGCTTTAAAAAAAAGTCCAGCACAGCAATTTATAATAGTTAAAAATATAACTGAATGTCAACAATAACTGTATATATACACACACACACTTTATTTATATTTAGTGTTCTTATCTGTTGAAACTGGATGCTGAAGAGCATACATATGGGTCTCAATCTTGGCTGCACATTTGAATGATCTAGGAATCCAGGGATTGTGAAAAATCCTCAGTGCTCAAGCTACTCCCCCAGATCAATTAATCAAGAATCACTGAGAGAGAGACCCAGGCATGAATATTTCTTTAGAGCTCCCTGGATGATTACAAATTGCAGCCGAAGTTGGGAAACGTTAGTAGAGATTAAGTGGTGCTGTGATACAGTGATGAACTGAATCCACCTGAAACTTTCCAGTGCTAACAGACAGATGCTGTAAGTCAAAGATACTAACTACAGAGAAGGATACGATCTCTCAATTGAGGACAAAGATTATATTCACAGGTTCACTCTCCGATCTCTTCTGTTTATTTTTTATTATAATTTACTTTGGTGACTTGCACAGAGGGTTGTAGATTAAACTGGGATAGTAAAGTGGAGAAGAGTTTAACCTACAGTTAACTAGTCTGAATGTACATCTCTGTACTGGGCTTGATAAGTTACATTACTGAGATGATTATTTCATCTAAATGTAAAGTTCCCTAAGATTCTAAAATCTAGAATAGCCTCTGCTTCTTCCTATTAACCTGAGTCTCAGGGAAGCCATAGCTTCTAAAGTATGAGAAGGGTTGTTCAGAAACAGTACCATATTTTATTTGCAAAGACAGGAGTAAAAGAACATAGTGCATTTAGGGAAATTCAAAGAGTCTGGTATGGCTAGAGAACAGAAAAGTATGGGGAAGAGGCAGAACATAAAAGTAGAAAAGTTGGCAGAGGCAAAATCATAAAAATCAAGAGGCAAAATCAAACGGCATAATTACGATGATCAATTTGACCTTTATCCTGTTAAGTGTGGGGAAGAAAATGAAGGGCGTTAACAGGGAAGGAGCATGATCTGACTAGTGTTCTGAGAACATAAACTTGGCATGTGTATACAAGTTGGCTCTATGGGGTCACAGGCTAAAGGGAAAGAGATCGCTGAAGTAAGTCCGCAGGAAAGGAAAGCCTGAGTAAATGCATTAACATTAAGAATAAAGAGGAAAAGGTAGGTTCACGGACTATTTGGGACTTAGAAGTACAAAGACTTTGTAGCCGGTTAAAAGAGCTGTTTCTAATAACTATCATCAATTTTCTTTCCCTTTTCTTCCTTGAATCTACTCCCATCGGGCATTTGCCCACACCACTGCAGAATATTCACACTTACCAGCATCACCTATAAAGTCCATTGCTAAATCCAACGGTCATTTCTCAGTTTTCTTATTTTTTGACTTATCAACAACATTTGATGCAGTTAATCATTCTTTTTTCCCTGAAGCTTTGTCTTCACTTAACTTCCAAGACACCACACTTTCCTACCTCTGTGTCTCCTCCTTCTCAGTCTCCCTGGCTTGTTCTTTTTCATCTCCCCCATCTCTAAATGTTGTACTGCCCCAGGGCTCAGTTTTCTAATCTGTACTCTTTGCTGTGTACATTCCCCTGGTTATCTCAAACAGATCCAGGGTTTTATGTTTCATCTATATGCTGATGATTTCCAAATTTATATCTCTATCTGGACCTCATCCATGAACTAATTCCGTATTTATAGAGTTACCTACCCTACCTCTCTACTTTGAATATCAAATAAACATCTCAAGATTTAATGTCTTAATATTCCTCCATAAACCTGCTCCTCTCACAATCTTCTTCATCTCTGTAAACAGCAACTCCACTCTTTCAGTTGCTGCTCAAGTCAAAAACCTTGGAGTCATCCTTAACCCGTCTTTTCCTCTCACACTGCACAGACAAACCAACAGTAAAACCTGTCAGCCATACATTCATAACATATCAAAACTATCTCTCACCCTTTGCTACTGGTCCAAGCCACCTTCATCTACAACCTGGTTTCTCAGCTTCTGCCCCAGCCTGGCTTCAATCTAGTCTCAACAGAGCAAGCAGAATGGTTCTGTGAAAACACAAATCAGACCATGACATTCCTCTCCTGAAAACCCTTCAAAGATTTCCCACCTTAATAAGAGTAAAAGTCAAAGTCCTTAGGTCAAGGCGTTATATGATCTGCCCCCCATCCCCTCTCTGACTTCACCTCCTACTACTCTTGCCTCTCTGGCTTCTCTCTTGCTTCTGGAAGCATACTGGTTCCCCTCACCATGCTTTAAACACTCCAAGAATATACCCATATCAAGACCTCTGCCTGGAATACTTTTCTCTCAGATATCAGTATGGCTTGTTGCTTCATCTCCTTCAGGGAGACACCTAAATGTCCCCTCAGTAATGCCTTCCCTCACCACCCCTATCTAAAACTGTACCCCCCCACACACACCATATTTACACAAATAGACTTTTTTCTCCCTTCCCTGCTTAATTTTTCTTAGTAGTTATCACTAACGTACTCTACATTTTGCTTATTTATCTTAATTTTGGCCATGTTCTCCACTAGAATTTAAGTTCCATGAGGGTAAATAATTTTGTATTCACTGTTCTATCCCTCATCCCTCATGCCTATAACAGTATCTGACACATAATAGGTGCTCAAAAAACAGCTCTTGAATGAATTAATTTGCATGAGTGAAATGAGTAAAAGGAAGAAATTCTAAGGATGCCTTAGAATTATTGATTTGAGAATTCCACTGCACTGATTATAATGTCATTAACCAAGACAGAGAATAGAAGATGGGAGATTGGGAAGAAGAAAAAATAAGCCACTGTAACCAAGGAGTCAATTAAAATCTGATTTGATCTTCACCTCTATTTAGAGCCTCATCAATTTCTAGATCTAGAACCAGGTGGAGGAAAACATGAACAGCCAGAAATGAAATTATTTAATCCCTTGAAAACCAAATTACTCACTCTCAAATAAGAGTTCTGTACTGATTCTCAATTCTCAACCCAAATATTTATGTTCTACTTTAAAATCCATTATTCTATTAGGGAGCTCCTCATTCATCTATCTGCGTGAAAACTGGAAAGCTCCATCTACATGACAACTGTTCTTTGCAACGTGTATTTGAATGTCTTAAATATACTTCAAACTCGAAATATCCAAACGTGAAATTCTGACCTTCCCCTCACCCTTCAGACCTGAAACTCTCTATCAGAGTTCCCCATCTCAATGAATTCATCACCAAATACTATTGATTTTCCTTCTTAAATGTCTCTTGAATCCATCCTCCCGACTCCATATCCAACCTGTATCCATTCCTATATTGATTCTCTTCTAAATGTTTATCCACAAAGCATCTGAGTAATCATTTAGAAATGCAAATCTAGTAGTTACCCCATTTAATGTTTAAAATGTTTAAACGATCTGCCATCAGAATAGATAAAAATTCTTAACATGATCTATAAGGTTCTACTTTTCCAGCTTCATTTCTAATTAGTTCTTCCTTTGTTTTCCTAATACTGGCTTTCTTTCATTTTCTGATCTCTACTCTCAGGATACCTAGAGCAGAAACCTAAGAAACAACTACTATATACTTGTGGAGTCAGGATAAAATGGTTTTCATCCAAAATTCCTGCCTTCATATATGAGGATAAGTTTCAAATGCACTAGTAATAGAGAATTTTATGTCATATAGCTCACAATAAAATAAACCTTTATATTTATTCCTCCTACTCCCTAAAAAGAAAGATAGCTACTGACAGACTAAAACTCAAATCTCCCCTTCCCCACTTCATCCCCAAGGCACAGCATCTTTCTGCTTTGACTGATAAGTATGTTTAAATGTACTGACACTGACATGGCCACGTTAGCCCAGCTGCAATGCAACCTCGGTCGATGAGTGTAGAACATCAGTACTACTACAGGAGCAGATAGGGAATCAACTGGGGGAGGGCACAAAGGCCTGGCTTCACCCCAGCCTGTTACTCCTCAGCAGGAACTTCCTATGAACAAATTCCCTAACTCACTGAGTACCACCCACTTCTCTTCGTCATCTGTGGGTTGCAAACAGCATCATAAATTTAAAAGTAGTGTTAACATACAAGGGGATTATAGATACAGGGAGCCATGGTTATCAGCTAGAGATGATTTAAGTAAAAGCCCAGTATAAATAAAATTGTAAAATGAAAAAAAAAATGTATTCACACTGAAAACCCAAAGTAATTAAAAAGCCCCCAAATCATACATTATCTAAAAATTCTTCAATTCTTTTTCAAATAAATTATTCTTTATTTATCCTATATCCGTAAATAATACTTTGTTGCTACTGTTTTATATTTATATATACATACTTTTTTTCAAGTACTCAGCACAGTACCATGCACTTGTGAGTACCTAATCTTTATCATATTATTCGATTTTGATAGTGATGACAATGAAAATAAAAATTCAAGACCAAAATGTTAAAGTCTGGAGCTGCCGAGAGGCAAGAGGGTTTTTCTTGCCTCTTTGTTTCCTGGTGCACGAGGAGAGGAGATTAACAGCACCGCTTAAAGGAGCTCCAGAGACGGGCATGGGACGCTAAGGCTGCTGCTGCAGCCACCAAGAAGCCTGCATGCAAGCACAGGTCACTCTCCACACCTCCCCTCCCAGGAGCCTGTGCAGCCCGCCACTGCCAGGAACCTGTGATCCAGGGACAACTTCCCCGGGAGAACACACGGCGCGCCTCAGGCTGTTGCAACGTCATGCTGGCCTCTGCCGCCGCAGGCTTGCCCCGCATTCATCTCACTCCCCCGCCACCCCCCGCCTGAGTGAGCCAGAGCCACCGAACCAGCTGTTCCTTTTACCCCGTCCTGTCTGAGCGAAGAACAGATGCCCTCAGGCGACCTACAGGCAGCGTGGGTCCAAATCCAAAGCTGAACCCCAGGAGCTGTGCGAACAAAGAAGAGAAAGGGAAATCTCTCCCAGCAGCCTCAGGAGCAGTGGATTAAATCTCCACAATCAACCTGATGTACCTGCATCTGTGGAATGCCTGAATAGACAACGAATCATCCCAAATTGAGGAGGTGGACTTTGGGAGCAAAGACATGTATATTTTTTTTACCTTTTTCTCTTTTTGTGAGTGTGTATGTGTATGCTTCTGTGTGTGATTTTGTCTGTACAGCTTTGCTTTTATCATTTGTCCTAGGGTTCTGTCTGTCCGTTTATTGTTGTGTTTTGTTTTGTTTTACTTTTTAAAAATTATTTATTAATAATTATTTTTTATTTTAAATACTTTATTTCATTTTACTTTGTCTTCTTTCTTTCTATTTTTTCTCCCTTTTATTCTGAGCCATGTTGATGAAAGACTTGGTGCTCCAGCCAGGCATCAGGGCTGTGCCTCGGAGGTGGGAGAACCAAGTTCGGGGCACTGGTCAACAAAGACCTCCCAGCTCCACGTAATATCAAATGGCAAAAATCTCTCAGAGAACTCCATCTCAATGCCAAGAGCCAGCTTCACTCAACGACCAGCAAGCTACAGTGCTGGACACCCTATGCCAAACAACTAGCAAGACAGGAACACAACCCCATCCATCAGCACAGAGGCTGCCTAAAATCATAATAAGGTAACAGACACCCCAAAACACGCCACCAGATGTGGACCAGCCCACCAAAAAGACAAGATCCAGCCTCATCCACCAGAACACACGCACTAGTACCCTCCACCAGGAAGCCTACACAACCCACTAAACCAACCTTAGCCACTGGGGACAGACACCAAAAACAACGGGAACTACGAACTTGCAGCCTGCGAAAAGGAGACCCCAAATACAGTAAGTGAAGCAAAATGAGAAGACAGAGAAACACACAGCAGATGAAGGAGCAAGGTAATAACCCACCAGACCTAACAAATGAAGAGGAAATAGGCAGTATACCTGAAAAAGAATTCAGAATAATGATAGTAGAGATGATCCAAAATCTTGGAAATAAAATGGAGGAAATACACGGAACATTTAACAAGGACCTAGAAGAACTGAATAACAAACAAACAGTGATGAACGATACAATAAAAGAAATTAAAAATTCTCTAGAAGGGATCAATAGCAGAATAACTGAGGCAGAAGAACGGATAAGTGACCTGGAAGATAAAACAGTGGACATAACTACTGCAGAGCAAAATAAAGAAAAAAGAATGAAAAGAACTGAGGACAGTCTCAGAGACCTCTGGGACAACATTAAACACACCAACATTCGAATTATAGGAGTCCCAGAAGAAGAAGAGAAAAAGAAAGGGACTGAGAAAATATTTGAAGAGATTATAGTTCAAAACTTCCCTAATATGGGAAAGGAAATAATCAAGTCCAGGAAGCACAGAGAGTCCCATACAGGACAAATCCAGGAGAAACACTCCAAGACACATATTAATCAAACTATCAAAAATTAAATACAAAGAAAACATATTAAAAGCAGCAAGGGAAAAACAACCAATAACACACAAGGGAATCCCCATAAGGTTAACAGCTGATCTTTCAGCAGAAACTCTGCAAGCCAGAAGGGAGTGGCAGGACATATTTAAAGTGATGAAAGGGAAAAACCTCCAACCAAGATTACTCTACCCAGCAAGGATCTCATTCAGATTTGATGGAAAAATGAAAAGCTGTACAGACAAGCAAAAGCTAAGAGAATTCAGCACCACCAAACCAGCTTTACAACAAATGTTAAAGGAACTTCTCCAGGCAGGAAACACAAGAGAAGGAAAAGACCTACAAAAACAAACCCAAAACAATTAAGAAAATGGTAACAGGAACATACATATCGATAATTACCTTAAATGTAAATGAATTAAATGCTCCAATCAAAAGACACAGATGGGCTGAATGGATACAAAAACAAGACCCATATATATGCTGTCTACAAGAGACCGACTTCAGACCTAGGGACACATACAGACTGAAAGTGAGGGGATGGAAAAACATATTCCATGCAAACGGAAATCAAAAGGAAGCAGGAGTAGCAATTCTCATATCAGACAAAATAGACTTTAAAATAAAGACTATTACAAGAGACAAAGGACACTACATAATGATCAAGGGATCAATCCAAGACGAAGATATAACAATTGTAAATATTTATGCACCCAACATAGGAGCACCTCAATACATAAGGCAAATACTAACAGCCATAAAAGGGGAAATCGACAGTAACACAATGATAGTAGGGGACTTTAACACTCCACTTTAACCAATGGACAGATCATCCAAAATGAAAATAAATAAGGAAACACAAGCTTTAAATGATACATTAAACAAGATGGACTTCATATTTATAGGACATTCCATCCAAAGACAACAGAATACACATTTTTCTCAAGTGCTCATGGAACATTCTCCAGGATAGATAATATCTTGGGTCACAAATCAAGCCTTGGTAAATTTAAGAAAACTGAAATCGTATCAAGTATCTTTTCCACACAATGCTATGAGACTAGATATCCACTACAGGAAAAAAACGTAAAAAATACAAACACATGGAGGCTAAACAATACACTACTTAATAACCAAGAGATCACCTAAGAAATCAAAGAGGAAATAAAAAAAACCTAGAAACAAATGACAATGAAAACACGACGACCCAAAACCTATGGGATGCAGCAAAAGCAGTTCTAAGAGGGAGGTTTATAGCAATACAATCCTACCTCAAGAAACAAGAAACAGCTCAAGTAAACAAACTAATCTTACACCTAAAGCAATTACAGAAAGAAGAAAAAAAAAACCCCAAAGTTAGCAAATGAAAGAAATCATAAAGATCAGATCAGAAATAAATGAAAAAGAAATGAAGGAAATGATAGCAAATATCAATAAACTAAAACCTGGTATTAGCCAGACTCATCAAGAAAAAAAGGGAGAAGACCCAAATCAACAGAATTAGAAAATAAAAAGGAGAAGTAACAACTGACACTGCAGAAATACAAAGGATCATGAGAGATTACTACAAGCAACACTATGCCAATAAAATGGACAATCTGGAAGAAATGGACAAATTCTTGGAAATGCACAACCTTCCAAGACTGAACAAGGAAGAAATAGAAAATATGAACAGGCCAATCACAAGCACTGAAATTGAAACTGTGATTAAAAATCTTCCAACAAACAAAAGCCCAGGACCAGATGGCTTCATAGGCGAATTCTATCAAACATTTAGAGAAGAGCTAACACCTATACTTCTGAAACTCTTGCAAAATATAGCAGAGGGAGGAACACTCCCAAACTCATTCTACAAGGCCACCATCACCCTGATACCAAAACCAGACAAAGATGTGACAAAGAAAGAAAACTACAGGCCAATATCACTGATGAACATAGATGTAAAAATCCTCAACAAAATACTAGCCAACAGAATTAAAAGGATCATAAACCATGATCAAGTGGGGTTTATCCCAGGATGCAAGGATTCTTCAATATATGCAAATCAATCAATGTGATACACCATATTAACAAATTGAAGGAGGAAAACCATATGATCATCTCAATAGATGCAGAGAAAGCTTTCAACAAAATTCAACAACCATTTATGATAAAAACCCTCCAGAAAGTAGGCATAGAGGGAACATACAGCCTTTATCAACATAATAAAGGTTGTATGTGACAAACCCACAGCCAACATCATCCTCAATGGTGAAAAACTGAAACCATTTCCACTAAGATCAGGAACAAGACAAGGTTGCCCTCTCTCACCGCTATTATTCAACATAGCTTTGGAAGTTTTAGCCACAGCAATCAGTGAAGAAAAAGGAATCCAAATCAGAAAAGAAGAAGTAAAGCTGTCATTGTTTGCAGATGACGTGATATTATACATAGAGAATGCTAAAGATGCTACCAGAAAACTACTAGAGTTAATCAATGAATTTGGTAAAGTAGCAGGATACAAAATTAATGCACAGAAATCTCTTGCATTCATATAACCTAATGATGAAAAATCTGAAAGTGAAATTAAGAAAACACTCCCATTTACCACTGCAACAAAAAGAATAAAATATTTAGGAATAAACCTACCTAAGCAGACAAAAGAACTGTATGCAAAAAATTGTAAGTAATTGATGAAAGAAATTAAAGATGATACAAATACATGGAGAGATAAACCATGTTCTTGGATTGGAAGAATTAACATTGTGAAAATGACTCCACTACCCAAAGCAATCTACAGATTCAATGCAATCCCTATCAAACTACCACTGGCGTTTTTCACAGAACTAGAACAAAAAATTTCACAATTTGTATGGAAACACAAAAAACCCCGAGTAGCCAAGGCAATCTTGAGAAAGAAAAACGGAGCTGGAGGAATCAGGTTCCCTGACTTCAGACTATACTACAAAGCTACAGTAATCAAGACAGTACAGAATTGGCACGGAAACAGAAATATAGATCAATGGAACAGGATAGATAGCCCAGAGATAAACCCACGCACATATGGTCACCTTATCTTTGATAAAGGAGGCAAAAATATACAATGCAGAAAAGACAGCCTCTTCAGTAAGTGGTGCTGGGAAAACTGGACAGCTACGTGTGAAAGAATGAAATTAGAACACTCTCTAACACCATATACAAAAATAAACTCAAAATGGATTCAAGACCTAAATGTAAGGTCAGACACTATCAAACGCTTAGAGGAAAATATAGGCAGAACACTCTATGACATAAATCACAGCAAGATCCTTTTTGACCCACCTCCTAGAGAAATGGGAATAAAAACAAAAATAAACAAATGGGAGCTAATGAAACTTAAAAGCTTATGCACAGCAAAGGAAACCATAAACAAGACAAAAGGGCAACCCTCAGAATGGGAGAAAATATTTGCAATTGAGGCAACTGACAAAGGATTAATCTCCAAAATTTACAAGCAGCTCATGCAGCTCAATATCAAAAAAAACAAACAACCCAATCCAAAAATGGGCAGAAGACCTAAATAGACATTTCTTCAAAGATATACAGATTGCCAACAAACACATGCAAGAATGGTCAACATCATTAATCATTAGAGAAATGCAAATCAAAACTACAATGAGATATCATCTCACACCAGTCAGAATGGCCATCATCAAAAAATCTACAAACAATAAATGCTGGAGGGGATGTGGAGAAAAGGGAACCCTCTTGCACTGTTGGTGGGAATGTAAACTGATACAGCCACTATGGAGAACAGTACCGAGGTTCCTTAAAAAACTAAAAATAGAACTACCATACCACCCAGCAATCCCACTACTGGGCATATACCCTGAGAAAACCATAATTCAAAAAGAGACATGTACCAAAATGTTCACTGCAGCACTATTTACAATAGCCAGGAAATGGAAGCAACCTAAGTGTCCATCAACAGATGAATGGATAAAGAAGATGTAGCACATATATACAATGGAATATTACTCAGACATAAAAAGAAATGAAATTGAGTTATTTGTAGTGAGGTGGATGGACCCAGATTCTGTCATATATAGTGAAGTAATTCAGAAAGAGAAAAACAAATACTGTATGCTAACACATATATATGGAATCTAAGAAAAATAAAAAAAGGTCATGAAGAACCTAGGGGCAAGACGGGAATAAACACACAGACCTACTAGAGAATGGACTTGAGGATATAGGGAGGAGAAAGGGTAAGCTGTGACAAAGTGAGAGAGTGGCATGGACATATATACACTACCAAATGTAAAATAGATAGCTAGTGGGAAGCAGCTGCATAGCACAGGGAGATCAGCTCGGTTCTTTGTGACCAACTAAAGGGGTGGGATGGTGGGGGGTGGGATAGGGAGGGTGGGCGGGAGGGAGATGCAAGAGGGAAAAGATATGGGAACATATGTATATGTATAACTGATTCACTTTGTTATAAAGCAGAAACTAGCATACCATTGTTAAGCAATTATACTCCAATAAAGATGTTAAAAAAAAAGATCAAAATGCTTTAAGGAAAAAATGCTATTAAAGCTAACAATATGACCTTGATATACATAATATACAAAACTCAAAAACAATATTCCTTTCCCTAAACATGCCACTGGTAAGGTAAGACTAGAGTATTACCAATTTGTATTTTTCTCCCAAGGAACTTTGGAAACGTGAATACAATGATGAAGTGGTTGAATAATAGAGATCTTGAGGATCGAGTAGAATACAGAAATATTTAATCAAAGAATAAGCAAGGAACTGAATAAAAAACCAGAAAACAGACTTGCATAAAAATAAAGAAACTGTGTATATGAGAAAATAGTATTATAAAACACTGGAGTAAGGAAAGGTTACTCAACAACAAATAAGGTGGGAAAATTGTCTTTCTCCATATAAGAAAAAATAATTATATCCTCTTCTCTCACCATAGTCTCATCACCAAATATTAAATGGAAAAAAAGAAAAAAAGAAAACCAAAATGTTCTAAAAATCTGAAACTGAAAAACACAACTTTAACCATTTTAAGAAAATACAGGAGTATATATTGGCAATCTTTTAAGGAAAGATTTGTGAAACAAAATGGGGGAAAAGAATGTCAAATATGAATAAATTAAAAATTTTAACTTCTATTCAACAGGAGTTTCGAGTTTTAGTCTCATAACCAAAAGCAAAGTTTTAAGACCAGATAGAGACTGAGAGATGATATCTGCCCTAAACATCACAGACTAAGGATCAATGTAAGGGTATACAAACTTCTGTAAAGAGAACAAATATTCTAGGCTTTGCAGATCACATGTTCTCTGTTGCAACTACTCAACTCTGCCACTGTAGTGCTAAAGCTCTGTTCCAATAAAACTTTATTTATGGACACTGAAATCTAAATTTCATAAATTTTCACATTATGACATTTTATTCTTATTTTATTTTTTTCTGAATCATTTAAAATAAATGTAAAAACTATCTGCACAAAAACAGGTGGTGGGCTGGATCTGACCCATGGGCTATATAGTTTGCTGAACCCTGCCTATAATATATGAAGAATATTCACAACTCAATAAGAAAAAAATAATCCATGAGAAAATGCATAAAGGATATGAGAAGGCTGTTAACAAAAGAGGAAATGTGAAAGGCCAATAACCACATGAAAGGATATTCAGCCTTGCTAAAAATTAGGGAAAGAGAAATTAAAGCAGTAGGGTATTACCTTTCATCTACCAGATTGGGGAAAATGGAGAAGTCTGACCATGTGAATGTTGGAAAGGATATGGCAAAACAGGAAGTCTCAAACACTTCTGAGAAGAGTCTAAACTGATATAGTGACACAGGAGAGAAATTATCTAATAAAACTGAAAATGCAAATAATCTACATCTGGTTAATTCCACTTCTAGGTAGAGCCCCTAGATACGTATGTAAGGATATTCACTGCAGCATTATTTGTAGTAACACAAAGCAAATACTAAAATGAACTCCCAGAATAAATAAAACTCCCAGAAACTTATCTCTAAATTTCACCCCATTCTAAGAATGTTTTCATTTTTTATCCCTTTTATTCTTAACTACACTGTTACTGTGAAATCATAAATAATACCCTAAGAAACTACCTGGATCTTAGAATTATAAATACAAAGATGGTTAAACGAATATTAGCAATAGTTTTTTTATTGCTTAGTTGAAAATGAATTATTCTCTATAGAGTAAAATCTTTTGTTTTTATTCTGTAAGAGTATTTGTACGTTTTCTTTAATAAAATGATGTTTCTTTATTGTCAAAGCACCTAATACAACAGTCATTCAGTCGTCAACTTACTTTGCAACATTCTCCTTCAACAAAAGATATCTTAATTGCATCCAGCTCTCTACTGCAAATTTACAGTACTAATCCTTGCCAGCCATTTTGTTTTCAGTTTGTAACACTAGCCGCCAGCTGCCTTCAGCCTGACTCTATTAGCATATCGGATAATTTACGAAAGAAGCACAGAAATGGAACTAAAAGATATAGTTGGTTTGTATCAGAATATAACAATACATAGATATACTCTTTAAATATGCTTTTAAAATGATGCTTCTCTACTTCTTTTCAATATAATAATTGAAATTAATAATTATTTTTTAATATAAATGCTCATTCCTGCTCACAGTAATTTTTTCTTCCCCCAAGTCCTATAAATGATGTTGACCTATTACTGTTTAAATATAAGACTTTTCCAATTTTAATAGGATAAACTACAAGTGTATTTTAAATATGTTCTGTAAAAGGATAAAAGGGTTGGATATTTGGTACTGTAATTTACACCTATATTCCAGCAGGCCACCTAGCCAAGAATAATAAATACTTAAAAGCTAACATATATTGTTCTCACATCTCAAGGGTGTTTCTAGTAACCAGCGGACAGCAAACAAGTCTTCACCTGTTTTGACTTGCGATAGCCTGCTGTTTGAATGTCAATAACAATGTGCCCCCACCAAGCATCACTAAAGTCTTAGATGACAAACTATCTAATGCAATTTTAATATGATGGGAAAGGGTAGGGCCAGAGTTTCTATTAGTGTCCTGTTGTTCTTCAGAACTCTTTCCATCCCATCCTTCCCCCTCCCCCAATAAGTTCCACTCATCCATATTTAATAAATGTTCTGAAATTATATTATTCATTAACCCACTCCACTTAACATAAAACTCCTTTTAGAGAGACTCTTCTAGCTCATTAAATAATACTATTTAGAAAGTTTGTTAACTTAATAGAATATAACACTTCCTTGAAATAACAATGAACAACAGAGTCTGAAGGGGATAAAAACCCACAAGGACATAAAATGCTCAAGAATAAGGATTATCAAAGTGCTTTAACAACTTCATTTTCTCTTCCAAAGCCCTCCAAGGCATTCTTTTGTTTTTACTGTGATGTTAACTAACCATCCAGGCTGCTGTAGAAGCCTCTGGTTAGAATGGATTTCAAGGCTGCTGTGTCTTGTGAGGAACCAATCAGATTTCTTTGTTTCATCTGCAACATTCCATCAGGGTTATATAACCTTTTAGATACATGAAACATTCTAATAATACAGTGTATTTCGATCTATAGTTAGTTATCTATTGTCACTAAATTTGGCACATGAAAATCCCTATTATTCTTCTGTGTCATTCGATAAATCAAGGAATACAGTACAGATGAAAAGGTTATATTTTCTTTTTGGGGAGAAGATAGAATGAATTTGCTTTGTCTAAAAGAAAGAGTTTTTGAAAATATAAAATATAAGCACTCTGCAGACTAGTAAGATTAATGCTGATTCTTCTTATTTCTGTCTACAGTAAAGTGGGTGAGGTAATCCAACACAGTAGCAAACAGCCATGTAGTTTGTTAATTCTTATCACATACAACATGTCATTAGTATAGAATAAAACATTATAAATAGATTTTAAACTCAGGCTTAAACTTTTGCTAATTTTTTTAAAGCACAGAAAAATTAAGTATTTAATATTTAAACAAATATTTCCTCAAACAAGAAAATCTGAACTCTGTATGTCGTAGCCCAAATAAACACCCACAATACCAACCAAAAAAACAGTATACCAGCAGCACTGTTAACCTATATGATCAGAATACTTGCAGTACACTTCTACTGGAACCACGCAAATATTCATGTTCTCTCTCTCTCTCTGCTAGAGATAATGCTGCATAACTTAAATACTGCTCTTCTGTGCTATTAATATAACAACTCAGATATTCAAGAATAAAGCCAGCTGGAACCTGTGAATCTAGTCTTTTCTTTCTTTTTACAACTCAAAGGCATCCCACATTTGATGCTTACAAATCAGCACAGGATTAAAATAGTGCCTGAATGCATTAAAAAGCTGAATCTGTTGGGTGTGGCTTAAGTAAATACATCTTGTCTCAACTGGACAGCTCCCCAGTACCATGCAGCCACCGACACCCAAAATATAGAGTACATAAGTGCTCCCAGGAGAGGGTGAGAAACTAAACCCCCATGTTTTTCTAAGCTTGATGTTCAATTGTTTCTTTACTGTACTTCTAAAATGACAGTGCCTTGAGTCAATACGGAGCATTGCTCAAGAAACCAAGGACAGAGAAATTTTACTTGTCCTATTTCCTCTCCTTATTTTATACTCACTGTGTACAACATGGCCGTTCTTACTAACATTTTGCTTTCATAAAAGAGGTAGTCATTTAAATCATGACTATGTGCAATGCGAACTCACACTGCATTACAGTCATCAATAAAATATGAAGTGCCAACTCCAGTGTTCATTCTCCTTATTCTCCATCTCACCAGAGAATGCTCTACTAACACTCTCTACTATTATAAAATGAACACTATTAGGAAAGAGACATTGCTAGGAGCTGCGACAGATATGCAACAGAAAATATAAAACCTGTAAGTGCTTACTTTTAAAAAAATCTACTATTAATAAGAAAAAAACCCTTCATGTATATGTATATGTGTATCTATTTTTATATATACACATTACACATATTTAGTACAAGTATAAATCTGTTTATAAGCTACCATGCATGCATTTATTAAAGCTACACATGCAATATACCTGAAACTTCTATATATAGAGGGCATGCAGATTTCAGAACTATACATTTTCACTCTTAAGTGGCCATAATCAAATATTAAAACAGCTAAGGATATCTGACATACTGAACTATAGCTAAGCTTTTAATCTTGTTAGACAATTTTCTCTGCTATTCAGTGTAGCAAACCCACCTTTGGATCATATTGTCGGTTATTTTTTTCCCATGCCCTCTACGTGCTGCACCATTTTGTTTGTCTTCTGGACAGTGGAGAACTCGGCAGAACAGCAGTGAAGGAGTGTACTGAAGTCAGCAGAGGCAGTGCCAGCCTCCTACTGCAGTCTGTATATTGAACGCACTCAAACCCACAGGTGCCTACGTAAAATCCTCCAGCTGCAGCCTGTAACTTAGTGTTTCCTTCAGCAGCAGATCTGTATGCTACCTTCACTTTGTTTTAACCCAATAAATGGACAGGATACACAACAGTATGCATCTTTTAAAAATGCATTTTACACAAAATATTTATATTGATATTATCTCTATTAAGTAGCCAAAAATGACTGACTTTTTAAATCAGGAGGATAATTACCAAATTATGAAGATTCAGAGGAATAATCACCAAAAAAGAAATACATTTCTAACATTTTAAAAATTTTAAATTGATAATTTTTTCAAGAAAGTGTAACATTAAAAAGTAACAAGTGACATGTCTTACATCGTCTTACGTGAATGGCTTTACAAGTAATTTTTCACATACCATTTAAGTATATCATGAATAAATGTATAAATAGGCCTACCATTAACCATATCTTTTCAACAACAAATAATCCATTGATAAGAAGAAAATACAGAACTTATCTGTTAAAAGGCAAAGTGAACCTAAGTAAACCATTGTTCAAACACTGACGGATGAAACAAAAAACAGAAGCTCATAATCCTTTCACATAAACTTCAAACATATACACTTTTGTTCTACCAGGATTATAGAATTTAAAAACTGAGAGAAACCTTAAAGAAGACAAATAAATCTAACTCTTTAATTTTTCAGATGAACAAATTAAGAACCAGAGAGGTTAATGCTAAAGTACCTTTCCCAAGGTCACACAGCCAGTCAGTAGCAAAACCTGGATTTCTACCCACATCTTTTAATAAATAATTAATAACTACTGAAACTCACCAAAGATTAAATAGTAAGCTGAATATTCCTATTAACTATTAAATAAAGTTTGGCGCTAAAAAACCTTTATAAAAAGAAATCTCCAGGCCCAGATGGCTTCACAGGTAAATTCTACCAAACATTTAAAGAAATAACAATTCTACACAATCTCCTCCAGATAACAGAATAGAGGGAAACACTCCCAACTCATTTTATGAGGACAAAATCACTCTGATATCAAAGCAGACAAAAACACCACAGAAAAGTATAGACCAATATCCGTCATGAACACAGAAACAGAAATCCTCAACAAAATATTAGCAAATCAAATCCAGTAATTTTTTTTTTTTTTTGCGGTACATGGGCCTCTCACTGCTGTGGCCTCTCCCGTTGCGGAGCACAAGCTCCGGACGCCCAGGCTCAGCGGCCATGGCTCACAGGCCCAGCCGCTCCACAGCATGTGGGGTTCTCCCAGACCTGGGCACGAACCCGTGTCCCCTGCATCAGCAGGCGGACTCTCAACCACTGCACCACCAAGGAAGCCCCAGTAGTGTACTTTTAAAAGACCCACATACACCATGACCAACAGGGATTTATCCTGGGAATGCTAAGCTAGTCAACATTTGGAAATCACTAACGTAATCCATTATATTAGTGATTCAAAGAAGAAAAATCACTTGACGCAGAAAATGCATTTAATAAATTCCAACATCCATTCATGATAAAAACTAGAAAACTAGGAAGAGAGGGAAATTTCCTCAGCTTGATAAAGAACATCTACAAAAAACCTACAGCCAACATCATACTTAGCAGTGAAAGACTGAATGCTTACCCACAAACCCCAAAGATCAGGACCAAGGCAAGAACACCCACTCTCACCACTCCTAGCCACCATCATACTAGAAGCACGCATCAGTGTATACAGACTGGAAAAGAAAAAATAAAACTGTCCCTGTTCTCAGAAGACATTATTTTACACTTAAAAAAATTCAAAGAAATCTACCAAAAGCAAACAAACCCCTCCAAAAACCTCTTAAAACTAAGTGAGTTTAACAAGGTCACAGTACGAAGTCAAAAAAAAAATCGTTTTTTAATTAAATTATTTATTTAGACTTTTATATATTAGCAATGTACAATTAGAAACAAACATGTTAAACACACAATAGCTAAAAAAAAGGAAAAGAAAAGAAATAGTTATAAATCTAACAAAACAAATACAAGATCTGTATGGCAGTACTAAAAAGTGTGATGAAAGACATCAAATAAGACCTAAATAAATGAAAAACATATGTTCATGAACTGGAAGATCCCACATGGAAAGATTTCAATTCTACTCCAACTGGTCCACAGACTTAATGCAATTCTAACCAATATCCCAAAAGGATGTTTTTATAGATAAAGATTCTAAAATATATACAGAAAGGTAAAGGACCTAAAATATCTAAAACACGTTTGAAAAACAACGAAGTTGTAGGAATCACACGGCCCTGTTTTTAAGACTTACTATAAAGCTACAGTAATCAAAACAGTGTGGTATTGGCAAATTGATAGAAACAGACCAGTGGAACAGAACAGACGGTGCAGAAACAGACCTGTTCGACAAATATGGTCAACTGATTTGTGACAACGGTGGAAAAGCAATTCAAAGGAGAAGGGATAGCCTCTTCAACAATGTTGTTGGAACAACTGCATTATGCAGATGTAAAAAAACAAACATACACATCAACTTTAACCTCAGACATGATATTAAAAAAAACTCAAGGGACTTCTCTGGTGGTGCAGTGGTTAAGAATCCGTCTGCCAATGCAGGGGACATGGGTTCAATTCCTGGTCTGGGAAGATTCCACATGCCGTGGAACAACTAAGCCCGTGCACCAGAACTACTGAGCCTGCACTTTAGAGCCTGCAATCCACAACTACTGAGCCCATGTGCCACAACTACTGAAGCTCGTGTGCCTAGAGCCCATGCTCTGCAACAAGAGAAGCTACTGCAATGAGAAGCCCGTGCACCACAATGAAGAGTAGCCCCCGCTTGCTGCAACTAAAGAAAGCCCACGCACAACAACAAAGACCCAACGCAGCCAAAAATAAAATAATTTTTAAAAAACTCAAAAAGGATCATAAATCTAAATATAAAACTATAAAACTTAAGGAAAAAATAGGAGAAATCTTTATGACCAAGTTAAGCAGAATTTTTAGATATATACCAAAAGCATGATCCACTTTAAAAAAAAAGATAAATTGAACTTCATCAAAATTTAAAACTTTGTTCTGCAAAAATCACCGTTACGAGAATAAACAAAACAAGCAAATCACATATCCAGCAAAGGACCTGTATCTAGAATATACAATGAACTCTCAAAACTCAAGAGTAAGAAAACGAACAACCTAATTAAAAACTGAACAAAAGACCTAAACAGACACTTCACCATAGGGGATATACAAAAGGAAAAATATGCACAGGAAAAGATGTTCTACGTCATTCACCATTAGAGAATTGCAAATTAAAACCACAATGAGATACCGGTACACATTTAATAGAGTGGCTAAAATAAAAAATTTATATATTGACAATATCAAGTGCTAGCAAGCATGTGGAACAACTGGAACTCTCATACATAGCTGCTGGGAATCAACATGATACAGCCACTCTGAAAAATAGCTCGGAAGACATTTCCTGAGACCCTCACACCATGCTGCTTCTTTATGCCACAAATACCCTGCCTTCAGGGAGGCAGATTCGACATTCGTTCTCCCATTTCATCCCCTGCCTGCCTTGTGAATAAACCCTCTCTTCGCTGCAAACCTCTACATCTCAGTATCTTGGTTTGTGGGATGTCAGGCAAGAGCAAACTAGTTTGGTAACACTTGGTTGAATGGCAAAACTGCCATGTGGCTGACAGGGTCTTGGTGCTCTGGCCGGGTGTCAGGCCTGAGCCTCTGAGGTGGGAGAGCCGAGTTCAGGACGTTGGACCACAAGAGACCTCCCAGCCACACATAATATCAATTGGTGAGAGCTCTCCCAAAGATCTCTGTCTCAACGCTAAGACGTAGCTCCACTCATTGACCAGCAAGCTCCAGTGCTGGACAACCCACGCCAAGCAACTAGCAAGACAGGAACACAACCCGACCCGTTAGCAGAGAGGCTGCCTAAAATCATACTAACTTCACAGACACCCCAAAACATACCACAAGATGCAGTCCTGCCCACCAGAAAGACAAGATCCAGCCTCATCCACCAGAACACAGGCACTAGTCCCCTCCACCAGGAAGCCTACACAACCCACTGAATCAACTTTAGCCACTGGGGACAGACACCAAAAACAACGGGAACTACAAACTGGCAATCTGTGAAAAGTAGACCCCAAACACAGTAAGTTAACCAAAATAAGAAGACAGAGAAATACACAGCAGAGAAAGGAGCAACGTAAAAACCCACCACACCAAACAAATGAAGAGGAAATAGGCAGTCTACCTGAAAAACAATTCAGAGTAATGATAGTAAAGATGATCCAAAATCTTGGAAACAGAATGGAGAAAATACAAGCAACGTTTAACAGCGACCTCGAAGAACTAAACAGCAAACAAACAATGATGAACAACACAATAAATGAAATTAAAAGTTCTCTAGAAGGAATCAGTAGCAGAATAACTGAGTTAGAAGAACGGATCAGTGACCTGGAAGATAAAACAGTGGACATAACTACCGCAGAGCAGAATAAAGAAAAAAGAATGAAAAGAATTAAGGAGAGTGTCAGAGACCTCTGGGACAACATTAAACGCACCAACATTCAAATTATACGGGTCCCAGAAGAAGAAGAGAAAAAGAAAGGGACTGAGAAAATATTTGAAGAGATTATAGTTGAAAATTTCCCTATTATGGGAAAGGAAATAGTTAATCAAGTCCAGGAAGTACAGAGAGTCCCATACAGGATAAATCCAAGGAGAAAAATGCCAAGACACATATTAATCAAACTATCAAAAATTAAATACAAAGAAAACATATTAAAAGCAGCAAGGGAAAAATAACACACAAGGGAATCCCCATAAGGTTAACAGCTGATCTTTCAGCAGAAACTCTGCAAGCCAGAAGGGAGTGGCAGAACATATTTAAAGTGATGAAAGGGAAAAACCTCCAACCAAGATTACTCTACCCAGGAAGGATCTCATTCAGATTCGATGGAGAAATTAAAACCTTTACAGACAAGCAAAAGCTAAGAGAATTCAGCACCACCAAACCAGCTTTACAACAAATGCTAAAGGAACTTCTCCAGGCAGGAAACACAAGAGAAGGAAAAGACCTACAAAAACAAACCCAAAACAATTAAGAAAATGGTGATAGGAACATACATATCGGTAATTACCTTAAATGTAAATGGATTAAATGCTCCAACCCAAAGACTGGCTGAATGGATATAAAAACAAGGCCCTTACATATGCTGTATACAAGAGACCCACTTCAGACCTAGGGACACATACAGACTGAAAGCGAAGGGATGGAAATGGAAATCAAAAGAAAGCTGGAGTAGCAATTCTCACATCAGACAAAATAGACTTTAAAAAAAAGACTATTACAACAGACAAAGAAGGACACTACATAACAATCAAGGGATCAATCCAAGAAGATATAACAATTGTAAATATTTATGCACCCAACATAGGAGCACCTCAATACATAAGGCAAATGCTAACAGCCATAAAAGGGGAAATTGACAGTAACACAATAATAGTAGGGGACTTTAACACCCCACTTTAACCAATGGACAGATCATCGAAAGTGAAAATAAATAAGGAAACATAAGCTTTAAATGATACATTAGACAAGATGGACCTAACTGATATTTATAGGACATTCCATCCAAAAAGAACAGAATACACTTTCTTCTCAAGTGCTCACGGAACACTCTCCAGAGTAGATCATACCTTGGGTCACAAATCAAGCCTTGGTAAATTTAAGAAAACTGAAATTGTATCAAGTATCTTTTCCGACCACAATGCTATGAGACTAGATACCCATTACAGGAAAAAAAACCTGTAAAAAATACAAACATATGGAGGCTAAACAATATGCTACTAAATAATCAAGAGATCGCTGAAGAAATCAAAGAGGAAATCAAAAATTACCTAAAACAAATGACAACGAAAACACAACGACCCAAAACCTATGGGATGCAGCAAAAGAAGTTCTAAGAGGGAAGTCTATAGCAATACACTCCTACCTCAAGAAACAAGAAACAGCTCAAATTAACAACCTAACCTTACACCTAAAGCAGTTAGAGAAAGAAGAACAAATAAAACCCAAAGTTAGCAGAAGGAAAGAAATCATAAAGATCAGATCAGAAATAAATGAAAAAGAAATAAAGGAACAATAGCAAAGATCAATAAAACTAAAAGCTGGTTCTTTGAGATGATAAACAAAATTGATAAACCATTAGCCAGACTCATCAAGAAAAAAGGGAGAAGACTCAAAACAATAGAATTAGAAATGAAAAAGGAGATGTAACAACTGCCACTGCAGAAATACAAAGGATCATGAGAGATTATTACAAGCAGCTATTTGTCAATAAAATGGACAACCCGGAAGAAATGTACAAATTCTTAGAAAAGCACAACCTCTGAGACCGAACTAGGAAGAAACAGAAAATATAAACAGACCAATCACAAGCACTGAAATTGAAACTGTGATTAAAAATCTTCCAACAGGGTTTCCCTGGTGGCGCAGTGGTTGTGAGTCCGCCTGCCGATGCAGGGGATACGGGTTCGTGCCCCGGTCCAGGAAGATCCCGTGTGCTGCGGAGCGGCTGGGCCCGTGAGCCATGGCCACTGAGCCTGCGCATCCGGAGCTTGTGCTCTGCAACGGGAGAGGCCACAAAAGTGAGAGGCCCGTGTACCACAAAAAAAAAAAAGAAAAACAAAAATCTTCCAACAAACAAAAGCCCAGGACCAGATAGCTTCACAGACGAATTCTATCAAACATATAGAGAAGAGCTAACACCTATCCTTCTCAAACTCTTCCAAAATACAGCAGAGGGAGGAACACTCCCAAACTCATTCTACAAGGCCACCATCACCCTGATACCAAAACCAGACAAAGATGTCACAAAAAAAGAAAACTACAAGCCAGTATCACTGATGAACACAGATGCAAAAATCTTCAACAAAATATTAGCAAACAGAATCCAACACCACATTAAAAGGATCATACACCATGATCAACTGAGGTTTATACCAGGAATACAAGGATTCTTCAATATATGCAAATCAATCAATGTGTATGGTGATACACCATATTAACAAACTGAAGGATAAAAACCATATGATCATCTCAATAGATGCAGAAAAAGCTTTTGACAAAATTCAACACCCATTTATGATAAAAACCCTCCAGAAAGTAGGCATAGAGGGAACTTACCTCAACATAATGAAGGCCATATATGGCAAACCCACAGCCAACATCGTTCTCAATGGTGAAAAACTGAAACCATTTCCACTAAGATCAGGAACAAGACAAGGTTGCCCACTCTCACCACTATTATTCAACATAGTTGAATATTCCACATATTTTTAGAAGTTTTAACCACAGCAATCAGAGAAGAAAAAGAAATAAAAGGAATCCAAATAGGAAAAGAAGTAAAGCTGTTACTGTTTGCACATGACATGATACTATACATAGAGAATCCCAAAGATGCTACCAGAAAACTACTAGAGCTAATGAATGAATTTGGTAAAGTAGCAGGATACAAAATTAATGCACAGAAATCTCTTGCATTCCTATACACTAATGATGAAAAATCTGAAAGAGAAATTAAGGAAACACTCCCAATTATCATTGCAGTAGAAAGAATAATAAACTTAGGAATACACCTACCTAAGGAGACAAAAGACCTGTATGCAAAAACTATTAAGACACTGATGGAAAATTTAAAGACGATACAAACAGATGGAGAGAGATTTCATGTTCTGGACTGGAAGAACCAGCATTGTGAAAATGACTATACTACCCAAAGCAATCTACAGATTCAATGCAATCCCTATCAAACTACTACTGGCATTTTTCA
Organism: Stenella coeruleoalba; assembly: GCF_951394435.1. Lineage (NCBI taxonomy): Eukaryota > Metazoa > Chordata > Mammalia > Artiodactyla > Delphinidae > Stenella > Stenella coeruleoalba. Next base: position 45,967,932 of record NC_137165.1, on the reverse strand, counting down.
CAGAACTAGAATAAAAAATTTCACAATTTGTATGGAAACACAAAAGACCTCTAAGAGCCAGAGCAATCTTGAGAAAGAAAAACAGATCTGGAGGAATCAGGCTCCCTGACTTCAGACTATACTACAAAGCTACAGTCAGCAAGACAGTATGGTACTGGCACAAAAACAGAAATATAGATCAATGGAACAGGATAGAAAGCCCGGAGATAAACACACACACATCTGGTCACCTTATCTTTGATAAAGGAGGCAACAACATACAATGGAGAAAAGACAGCCTCTTCAGTAAGTGGTGCTGGGAAAACTGGACAGCTACATGTAAAAGAATGAAATTAGAACACTCCTTAACACACCATACACAAAAATAAACTCAAAATGGATTAAAGATCTAAATATAAGGCTAGACACTATCAAACTCTTAGAGGAAAACATAGGCAGAAGACTCTATGACATAAATCACAGCAAAATCCTTTTTGACCCACCTCCTAGAGAAATGGAAATAAAAACAAAAAATAAATGGGACCTAATGAAACATAAAAGCTTTTCCATAGCAAAGGAAAATATAAACAACACAAAAAGACAACCCTCAGAATAGGAGAAAATATTTGCAAACAAAGCAACTGACAAAAGATTAATCTCCAAAATATACAAACAGCTCATGCAGCTCAATATCAAAAAACAAACAACCCAATCAAAAATGGGCAGAAGACCTAAACAGACATTTCTCCAAAGAAGATATACAGATTGCCAACAAACACATGAAAGGATGCTCAACATCACTAACCATCAGAGAAATGCAATTCAAAACTCCAATGAGGTTATCACCTCACACCACTCAGAATGGCCATCATCAAAAAATCTACAAACAATAAATGCTGGAAAGGGTGTGGAGAAAAGGGAACCCTCTTGCACTGCTGGTGGGAATGTAAATTGATACAGCCACTATGGAGAACAGTATGGAGGTTCCTTAAAAAACTTAAAATAGAACTACCATACAGCCTAGCAATCCTACTGGGCATATACCCTGAGAAAACCATAATTCAAAGCATCATGTACCACACTGTTCATTGCAGCACTATTTACAATAGCCAGGACATGGTAGCAACCTAAGTGTCCATCAACAAATGAGTGGATAAAGAAGATGTGGCACATATTTACAATGGAATATTACTCAGCCATAAAAAGGAACGAAATTGAGTTATTTGTAGTGAGGTGGATGGACCTAGAGTCTGTCATACAGAATGAAGTAAGTCAGAAAGAGAAAAACAAATACCGTATGCTAACACATATATATGGAATCGAAAAAAAAAAAAAAGGTTCTGAAGAACCTAGGGGCAGGACAGGAATAAAGATACGTAGAGAATGGACTTGAGGACACAGGGAGAGGGAAGGGTAAGTTGGGATGAAGTGAGAGAGCGGCATTGACATATATACACTACCAAATGTAAAATACATAGCTAGTGGGAAGCAGCCGCATAGCAAAGGGAGATCAGCTCGGTGCTTTGTGACCACCTAGAGGAGTGGGATAGGGAGGGTGGGAAGGAGACACAAGAGGGAGGGGATTTGGGGATATATGATACGTATAGCTGATTCTCTTTGTTATACAGCAGAAACTAACACAACATTGTAAAGCAGTTATACTCCAATAAAGATGTTAAAAAAAAATAGCGTGGCAGTTTCTCATAAAGTTAAACATAACCTTACCATAAAATCCAACAATCTCACTCCTAGGCACTGACCCTAGAGAAATGAAAACTTATGTTCACACAATACCTGTCCATGAATGTTTATAGTGGCTCTATTCGTAACTGCCAAAAAATGGGTAACAACCCCAATGGTCTTCAGTGGGTGAATGAATAAACAAACTGTGATACATCTATACAATGGCATTCTACTCAGCAATAAAAAAAAAAAAAGAAAACTATTCTTGGACCAACTTGGATGAATCTCAAAGGCATTATGCTGAATGAACAAAGCCAGTCTTAAAAGGCTTTATTATTCCATTTTCCATTAAATGACATTCTTTAAAAAAAACAAACAAAAAAAACAACAAAGATAGAGAATAAATAGCTCATTGGTTTCCAGGATCCGGGGTAGGGTAAGGGTATGACTAGAAAAGGATATCATAATACAACCTGTACCATCATGTATACTAATTGTAGTGGCAGCTACACACATCTATACGTGTTAAAATTCACTAAATGGTACACACACACAAAGTAAATTTTACCTTATGATAAGTTTTTAAAACTTTACCCACTACTACAGAGGTTCTAAGATCTCTTACTCTGTCCTCTTCTCCAGGAACCTAACTCATGTGTCTAACTTCTCCTGGTTATCCCATCATCACCTCAAACTTAATATCTCTAAAACTGATTTCATTACATTTCCCCACAAACCTCAAATGAATGGCAACCACAATTCACCCAGTCACCTAAGCCAGAACATGGGTGTCGTCCTTGTATAAGTTCTGTGAGTTACTACGTAACTAGGACAGTAACTTGATCTATAGCACTACTGTATCTCCAGTAACTCTAACTGTATCCAGCACATAGCAAGTGCTCAGTCAATAGTTTTGTTGAGTGAATGAATAAATATAAGACCAGGGCTCTTTCTTCATTGGACCCACACCCAACCTATCAAGTTCAGCTGATTCTTTCTTGACATCCCTCCATCCCCACTGCCACCCTCTTATTTTAGGCTCTCATCACTCCCCCCTGGTTGCTGTTGCAATCACTCCTAAGGATGACGTGTTGCCTGCCCACCATCACACACACACCCTTTCTGCAAACTGCCCTTTACCAATCCTCATTCCATCTGCTAATTCTCAAACTCTCTCACAACTTCATGCCTTTATATTTGCTGTATCCTCTGCCTGAAACTTACTTTTCTCCATTTATCAAAGTGGCTAACTACTAATTAGGTCCCACAATAGCCACTACCTCCTCCAGGAATTGTTCTATTTCCCAGTCTGAGATGGAGTCCTTCCTCTGTACTCCAATAGTATCCTGTGCAGAACTTTATCCTAATACTTCTCACACTATTTTAATAGTACTGGATTACTTGTGCCATATAGTCAAATCTAATAGGGACGATGTCTTATAGCTCTAAGCAAACTGTATCCCTCAGGACTTTACCTGGCCCACAGCAGGCACTCACTACATAATCAGGGTTGAAAAGACAGAACACAGAGAGGGAGGAAGGAAAGAAGCATCTAAATAGTATCTAATAGTACTGTAGCCTCAGAGTATGAAGTGACTGGAAGGTTAACAGAGTGGAGATTTACTAGCAGTATGGCGATCAGTCTCTAAGATAGGAACAAAGAAGAATGGCAAAGTAACACAATACTCTGAGTAAAGAAATGGCTGATATGAAAAATATCAGAGGTAATGGAATGAGGCTTGAGGTAAATTTTTAGAGCAAAAAAGTAAAGCTAGGCATTATTTTGAAAAAATTAATTTTTTATTCAATATTGTCCTTCTCCCAGTAAACATCCCCTTTTTCAAGCAGCCAAGTTTTTTGTGGTTAGGTGACAGCAAGAAAGCAGACAAATCTGTTCCAAATATTTGACCTGGCCCCTTACAGACACAAAAAGGCTTCCAATCAGGACTTCCCTGGTGGCGTAGTGGGTAAGACTCCGCGCTCCCAATGCAGGGAGCCTTGGTTTGATCCCTGGTCAGGGAACTAGATCCCACATGCATGCCACAAGTAAGAGTTCGCATGCCTCAACTAAGGAGCCTGCGTGCCACAACTAAGGAGCCCACCTGCTGCAACTAAAATCCCATGCCATCAAATAAATTATTTTTTTAAAAAAGCCTTCCTATCATTAAAAAATATATATTCAGGAAAAAAATTTAGAGCAAATCTCCCATCCACTCTTACTCTAGACTAGAAAAGAATTCCCCTGGCCAAGAACAATCACAGAAATCTGTCTTCTGAGACGATCAGTGGGTTTATTTCCCAGGCAAAGCCTCTCATACAGTAAAATCCTATGGTTCAAGGCCCAGTCCTCAACCTTGTAGGTCAGAAACCAAGTCTTTAAAGATTTTCAAAGTGGATAAAACTCAAAGATTGAGTCACACCATAACAGCTCTATACCATCTGCAAACTTCATAGCAAAATATTAGTATTATTGACAAATGTAAGAAGGTCCTGTCTTTCCTATTTTGAGGTAAGTATGGGCTTGTCCTTCTGACTCTTGGCATAGGAAACACCACTAATTTTTAAAATAAACAAAACCCATAACTAGGTTAGTAAAACAAAGTGGTGGACTCCTCTGGTTGCCTACCCAACCCCTTCTTTCACACTAACAGAATCCCAATTTTATTTTTGGTATTTGCTTCAAGGGAGGCTGGTTCTCTCCCTAGCCTCAGAGCCAAACTTTAATTAGTAAATGAATCTTAAGAACATCAGCTGCAATTCCATTAATTGGTATAAGAAAGGTTATGTGTTAAAATTTGGCCAGTGGGACGAGAGGCAAATGCGAGAGAGAGAGAGAGAGAGAGGTAGCTTTCAGGAAAGTTTTTCTCAATCTTAAAGATGGACCCAAGAAAGGGGCAGCTGTTCTACAAGTCTTTGAACAATGCTGTGTGTGGATATACAAGTTGAAAGTACAGCAGTCCTCGCACAGCTATGCAAGGATAAGCCTGAGAAGAATAACCAAAATTCTAAAAATGGCAGGGCAGAAAGCTGGAAAGAAATTGGGTCCTTGATGATGTTATCGAGTTTCAGAATTAATTTATCTATAATCACCACACCTCTGAAATTCTTTATTATGTGAACTAATAAATCCCCTTCATATCTCAGTCATTGTAAATTGGATCTTTGGTAATTCTAACCACTCTGTTACAAGAGCAAATAAAAATGACCAGGGAAATGACTATAGAATCTAATCAAATTTAAATTTTAACATAAAATTATTATTTCCTCTAGAAATCTCAAATTTAATAAATATGGAACAGAGGTACTGAGTTTAGATGTTAAAATCTTTCTTTACTTACCAGTTTAAAATCCTGCAATGGCTCACTTGAGGCTTTAAGGATATAATCTGAACTCTTTAGCTGGGCATACAAGACACTGCATTAACTGATGTGTGATTAACTGTCCATTTTTTTTTAAGCAATTTTCTAACTCACCCTAGGTTCCAGGAATCGAGAATTCTTGTAGTTGCTAGAATGCACCATATAGTCTCCTATCTTCGTCTACTGGCAAATGAGACTTTCTCTATGTAGACCCCTAACGCATACTTATCCTTAAAGTTCAACTTGCATTCTCTTCTCCTCCCTGCCTCTCGCCCAACTGCTGTCACTGTTGGTTTAGCAAGCTCTCTCCTCTATTAGACTTTGAGTTCCCTGGGAGTAGCAACTGTTTCCAACATGTATCACAATGACTGATACACAGTAAACACTAAAAATATCTTTGTGGAATGATTTAATGAACCACATTTGGGGGCAGTCATAAGTTCCTTCCATTGCAGTACTGGATGATGCAGATTTATAAAATATATCCATCATCACATCAAGTTCTATCAAACAGCACTATTTTAAAGGGTTAATTTGTTTTAAAATGACTCAAAACCAGTTTTATCTGACTTTTAAAAGAATAACAAAACATAAGACAAAATAATGTCATAACTTTTTAAGAAAATTCATGCTATGTGACAAACATTTATTATGAAACAATGACCAAGGATAATAAAATGGATAAGAGATGTCTCTGTTCCCAATAACATTCGTGGTCTGATCAGACTATTACCTAAATGCTTTACAATAGCCATAAATGATATTTACCATTCCTAATCAAACCTATAGGCGCCCTAAAATAAAATCTTCAGTGAGCAAAAAGGAAATCATCCCACAATTTTCACATATTACACATATTTCACATTAATGTAGACTAATGTATGAGTGTTTCATTAAAGTGTTTAATATAGTGCAAAAAACGTAATATTCGATAAATGCATGCTAAATCTGAATCAACTTTATGCAGAGATGAACAAAGTATTTTTCTAAGTTTTATATCTTTATGTACATATACCACAGATTCATCTGAGGAAAGTAAAACCATATTTGTTACAGAAATAAAATTAGTATCATAGTTATAAATTATCAACTCACAATGTATAATTGGTACCCATATTTAAAATGTTTTCATGACAATCAATCAGAAAAAATGAGAGAGCAAAAAAAAAATCAGAGAGCAAAAATGCATGCAATTTAAAATAAAATCTCTCTCAACTACCAAAAGAAGTCACCAAACTCTTGGCTACTTTCTGCTTTGATACAACCATTAGCAACTTAAGATCTGTTAAAAACTGACCTGCTACTTCAAAGAAAATACATTTAGTAGTGTTCAGATCTCAATTTAGACTTAATTCCGTTACTAATTGTCTCATTTACTCAGAGACAGCAACATATGAAGAGTGAGAATTCAATTGCTTCTACTCCTATGGCTGTCTACTAGCTATAGATACTTGGGAAAGTCTTTTTATCTTGGGCAAGTCTTTTTATCTCTCATCAGTAAAATGGAGTGGTGTTTGCTATACAGATTAAATGAGGTAGTAACACGTTAAAGTCTTTTCCTTTTGTGAACCACAGAACACATGTAAATGTAAGGTAACTGTTACTCAATACATTTTTATCGAAGACAAGATATTTAACCAAATAACCTCTTACATTCTCTTTCAATGAAATATAGATATATAAATGTAAATATAATGACAGTATGAACTGATGGAGAGTAAAAAGGCAGTGAGCATTTCTTACCCTTAGGATAGTTAAACTGTATTAGGGAAGCCTTTCTAGAAAGTTTATATGCAATAAAAGGCATTACATTATTAAGTTTCACATTAGGGATAAACACTACAGTACATGAGACACAAGAGTGATCACTGTGAACCTGAATAAGATATAAGCTGGACTTTAATGATTGACTGGGTAGTATTTAAAGAGGTGACTTAAGTATAAATGGCAAGTTTATTCCAGACAGGGTGAATGTCATGATCAAAGGGTCACAGAAAATACAAAGCATTAAGAAGATCGACTTGGATAAAGTAGAAAGTTTCTGAGTAAGAGTTATAGGGAATAAGGCTAGAGAAGTTAGGTAAGGTCAGGTGCCAAGCTAAGAATTTTCTAATTAAGAAAATTAATATGGCAGCAGGATGAGAGTAGGGCAAGTGCTGGTGAGTCAGAGAAAACAGTATATTTATTCATTCGTTCAACAAATATTTATTGATCTACTAATTTCCAGGCACTATTCCTGATTCTGGGAATAATACAGTCAATGAATCTGTAAGACTTACTTTTATGAAGGAATGCAAACAATAAACAAAACCATGCAAACAAAGTAAAATACCTCAAAGAGTGATATGTGCAAAAAAGACAGAAAGGGTAACTGGATGTAGTTTGAATGTGGTGGGGACTGAGAAGGAAGACTGGTGAGGAGACTGAAAAGAAAGACCAATGACTATTAAAAAAAGAAAGCTGTATGCATGTGAGGGGCAGATGGTACACGGGAAATCTCTGTATCTGTCCCTCAATATTGCTATGCACCTTAGTGGTCTAAAAAAAAAATCTATTAAAAAAAAAAAAGGAGGAGAGTGGGGAGGCAGGCAGTGTTTATATTATCAAGGGCTCTATAAGCTTTTTTTTTTTTTTTAACATTTATTTATTTGGCTGCACTGGGTCTTAGTTGTGACATGCAGGATCCTTTAGTTGCGGCATGCAGGCTCTTCGTTGCAACATGTGGGATCGAGTTCCCCGACCAGGGATCAAACCGGGGCCCCCTGCATTGGGAGTGCGGAGTCTTAACCACTGGACTGCCAGGAAGTCCCAAGGGCTCTATAAGCTTAGTGAAAGACTTCAAACTTTATTCTAAAACCTACTGAAATCTATTGCAGGGTTCTAAGATTAGGACTGATATAATACGATGAAGTTGATTTAAGATCACTAAAGCCATTTACTAAGTCAAAGCATGGGCAGTAAGAGGAAGACTGGTCTACCATAGGCAAGTACACCTGAAATAACACAATATTATAAATCAACTATACTTCAATAAAAATAAATTAAAGAAATAAATTAAAAAATAGAAAGAACAAAAATATGGGAAAAAAGAGAAATCAGCGAATTTTTTTAACGACTGTGTGAACTGGCTTGACAGTATAGAACGGGGACCATCACATTTGTCCAGAATGGGCCAAACAGTAAATATTTTAGTCTCTTTCCCAACTATAGAATGCTGCTTTTATAGAATGAAAGCAGACACAGACAACACATAAACAAATGATTATGGCTATGGCCACATAAAATTCTACTTATAAAAGCAGGTGGTAGGCCAGATGTAGCCTGGAGGCCATGGTTTGTCAACTCCCGGTATAAAAAGTGAAGGAACCCCAAATTCAAAGCTAGTTCTCCCTGTCCACTGATACTCCACACAAGACTTCTACCAAATTCAGGGAGGCAACAATCCGGGAGACTGGAAGCTTGACAATAATGTTGAGCAAGATCTCATAATGAGATGATACTTAGATCCCAGAGTCCTGCTAAAGGGAGAGGACTGACATACACACAGAACAGGCCTCAACCTAGACATCTGAAACACATGTGAACTGAGACAAACTAAACTGCAACCTAGCCCTTATCCACCTCAACCCTCCATCAGATCCAAGAGAGCAGACCCTCACCACAGCTGTCTTACATAGGAAAAAGCTTTCCCTCTCTACATGTTGATGAAAATTGAATTAACTATCAAGTTAAGAAGAAAAAAGAGAATTTTCTTCAAGCCAAACTGAGGATTATAACCCAGGAAGCAGATGCTCAGAAGCTCTGAGAACTGTTCCACCTGTTAGAAGTTGAAGGCATAGTCATATACATTTCTGAGACAAAGGATCATACATCAAAATGATATACTGATTTTACATAAAGTTCACCAAGGATACACGGTGCAGGTAAACATGTACAAAGCGAACAGCAAGGCACCATGACCCCTACAGAGCTGGGAAAGAACACTATTCTTTTAAAAAATTACATTGCTAGTGTCAGAAGGAAGAAAAAAAAATTTACCTTTACAGTTGAGCAGGCACTCCCACCCTTGAGGAGCTCTGGGTAATGTGTAATGCAGATGCACACTGCGCATTAGGGAGGGAGAAGGCCCAAACAAACACAGAGAGGGAATTTTATGTTTATTTTTGCTTGTCCTGCCTTAAAATATGAATTTTATTTCATCAAGGGAAAAATATTATTTACTCTAGCCTCTACAGATCTTTTAAACACAATGTCTGATAAACAACTGAAAAATGAGATGTGTGAAGCAGCAAAAGAATTAACAGAAGCAGATACACATCTGACCTAAATGCAGGACTTAGCAGACACATCAGCTATTAAACTATTATTTTTGGCTATTATGTAAAAGTAAAAAAAGGAGGTTAAAAACAGAAAAAACAGATGAAAAGATTAAAAATTTCAACAGAGAAATGAACTATGTTTAAAAGAACCAAATGAACATTCTATAACTGAAAAACACTATCTAAATTAAGAATTAACTGACTGGGCTTAAAAGCTGACTGGACTCAGCAGAAAAATATTAATAAACCTGAAGTCAGGCCAACATAAATTAACCAAAGGGGGAAAATTACCAAAAAAAACAAAGAAAAAGAACAGTTTGAGATGCATTAGGTAATATCAAACAATTTAACGTACAAACTAAAGTTCCAAAACACAGATGAAAAAAGGATAGAAGAAATGCCTTAAGAAATAATGACTAAGGTTTTCCACAACTGATGAAAGACATCAACACTTAGACTCAAGAAGCTCACCAAAATCCAAACAATATAACAGAAAGAAAAGCATACACCTAGGTATATCATAGCCAAATGCTAACAGCCAAGATAAAGCAATTTTTTAAGCAGCCATACTAAATAAAATAAATAAATAAATCACATTTCATTCAAAGGCAAAAACAATGAGAACGACTGCCAACTTCTTATCAGAAAGAAAAAATAACAGAACAACATCTTTAAAGTGTTGAAAGAACTGCCAATCTAAGATTTTATACCCAGGGAAAATATCCTTCAAAAATGAAGGTAAAATTAAAACATTATGAGAAAATGAAAGCTGAGGTAATTCACTGCCAGTGACCTACACCTCAAGAAATGCAAAGGAAGTTCTGCAGGGTGAAAAAAAAATATCCCAGATAAAACACCATTTTATAAGAAGGAATGAAGAATACTAGAAGAAGGAAATATATGGGTTAATTTTTTTAAGACATTTAAAAAGCACCTTAAAGACTAATGACTACTTAAAGTAACAAATGTATTGTGGGATATATATCAATACTACAGTGGAAGTAAAATATAGACAACAAAAAGTGGGATATAAATAGAATTAAATATCCTAAAGTCCTTACAGTGCTCACAGAGTAGTAGAATAAAATTTGAAGTTAAACCATAAAAAGTTAAAGATGCATATGGTAATCCTTTGCACAGTCTCTTTTTTAGAAAATCCAAGAAGGCATAGCTAAAAGGCCAAGAAAACAGAATTTAAAATATTTCATAAATTCTAAAAATGACAGGGAACAGGGGAAAAAAAAGAACGAGGAACACATGAATGCAAAAGAAACAAAGAGCAAGATGAAAAACTTAAACCAAATCACATCAATAGTTATATAGTCAATGTAAATGGACTGAATATACCACTTAAAAATAGAAAATCAGATTGGATTCAACAACAAGACAAAACTACATATTTACAACAAGAGATACACCTTAAATACAAAATCTAGATAGACTTAAAGCCAAAGTATCAGAAGCTCAACTAAGCAAAACATTAACATACAGTAGTTAAAAAAAGCAGTAAAGTTTACTTAATAAATATAGCAAACTTTGTCCTATAAAAAGAAAATACATTTTGTTTTCTAGCATCCATTAGATAGTTATAAGATCTGATCAAAATACAGCCAAAAAGACCCCCAAAAACAAAAAAGCAAAACCCTCAATGTTTTAAAGCAAAAGTTGGCAAACTTTTTCTCACAGGGTCAAATCATAAGTATTTCGAGAGTGTGGGCTACACAGTCTCTATCACAAATGGGTGTGACTATGTTCCAGTAAAATCATACTATGTAAAAAGTTAATATTGAGAACACTATATATCAAAATTTATGGAATACAGTATAAGCTATATCATAGAAAATTCATAATGTAAATGAGAAGAAAAATAAAATTAGTAAAATCAAGAGTTGAATCTTTTGAAAAAGCTAATAAAATAGATAAGCCTCAAAGCTAAGAGACAGAAAATATAAAAACATTCAATATTAGGAGAAACTGAATTAAACTCAAATGAATACAATATTTATAACTTTATACAAATAAATTCTAAAATCTCAATGAAATGGACATTTTCTAGGAAAATAATAAATTATCCAAATTGCCTAAAGGAAACTTAATTACACTGATGAAAATAAAATAGAAAATACTGTCAAAAAACTACCTAAAAAACCCCCAAAAAGCTCAGGCTAGCCATTTTTATGTCTGAGTTCCACTGAACTTTCAAGGAATAAATAATTTATATGATACATGAAGCACTGTAAAAGATGAAACCATGACAATTCATCTTGTAAAGTTAGCAAAACTCAAACAACTCTGAATAAATAGGATAAAAATAAAACTGGAAATAGAGGTGAAAACATGAGTGCAAGTGTATGTGTCTATCTGATGAGAAGTGCTATTAGTTTAATTGCTAAACCACTACAAATACCTGAAATATAAATAAAACCAGTCAAATCAGATATGTTTCAAAATGCAATTTCAAGGCTCTCACCACTTTTTTCACTCTCCAGTCATGTTCATTTTCATAGCCCACCACCGAATAAGAATCCTTCCTCTTTTTAACACAGCCACACTCTGTCACTTCCTCTAATGACTTTTCCCCTCAAGTTCTATGACAGCCTATCTTAATTGGCAAGGACAAACGAATTTCATAAAGAGTAAATATCTCAACTGACAAACACAAATTGGGCAAATAGACGGGCAGAGAACAGAAAGGGAAACAGCAGTCAATAATGACAGGTTTGGGTTTTATTACAGAAGATGCTATAGCTCTACAATTAAATAAGTAAAATCCTTTCCTCATATTAAACAGGAGTATGTTTTCTAACCAAATTTGTTAGAACAGGGTACAGAAAAGGTAAAAACCCTTGAAAAGCTTATGCCGTAATTTCATGGTTTACTAATGAAATAAAACTTAATGTCCCTGGAAGGAAAAAGATATTTTTATAGCAAAATATATTTACATGAATGCTATGGTACATATTTCTTTGAACATTTTATTATGAACATTCACTATTCAGACAGCAATGAAGATTTTAATTAATTTCAATGCCCAGTTGGTGGTGGTGAGGAGGGCGGAGGGAACGCCAATAACAAATGCTTCTAACAAAGTGCCCTATTTTCACAGACGGACTGATTTTTGCTCATGAAGTGGTTAAAGAGAAATTAACTCAAACTCAAATATCAAGCAACCAGTACACTACCCAGTACTTAGTGATTAATGAATAAACATCTGTTGACAGAAATGAAATCATGATCTATAGAAGTAAAACAATAAACTGGACTTCATAAATATTAAAAACTTTACAAAAGACCCTGCTAAGGGGATAGAAAGACAATCAACAGGCTGGGAGAAAATACTGGCAAACAACATATCTGACAAAGGCTAGAATATATAAAGAGCTCTCAAAACTTAATACACACACACACACACACACACACACACACACACGCAAACACACACACAGCCCAGTTAGAAGACAGCCAAAAGACATGAAGAGATGTTTCACCAAAGAAGACATACAGAAGGCAAATAAGCACATGAAAAGATGATCAGTATCATTTAGCCACTAGGGAAATGAAAATTAAACCACAATGAGGTACCAATACACACTTATCAAAATAATTAAAATTAAAATAGTGACAACACCAAATGCTGGCAAGGATAAGGAGAAACTGGATTACTTACACACTGCTGGTGTGAATGTAAAATGGTACAGGCACTCTGAAAGAGATGGCACTTTCTTTAAAAACTAAACATGCAACTAAAGTATGTCCTGGCAACTGTACCCCTGGACATTTACCCCAAAGAAATGAAAGCACATCTTCACACAAAACCCTGTACATTTCCCCATATGACCAGCAATTCCACTCCTAGATATATTCCCCCCAAAAACTGAAAACAGAGACTCAAACAGATACTTGTATGACAATGCTCAGAGCAGCATTATTCCAATGGAAATAACCCAGTGTCTATCAACAGATGAACCGATAAACAAAATGTGGCATACACATACAAAGGAATAGTATTCAGTCATAAAAAGGAATGAACTTCTGATACATGCTACAACAGGAATGAACCTTGAAAACATTATGCTAGGTGAAATAAGCTACATACAAAAGGACAAAATAGTATGATTACACTTACGTGAAATATCTAGAAAAGGCAAATTCACAGAGACAGAAAGATTCGAGGTTATTGGGGCTGGGAAGAGGAAATGGGGAGTTACTGCCTAATGGGTACAGAGTTCGTGCTTGGGGTAGTGAAAAATTTGGGGAAATAGTGGTGGTGGTTACATAACATGGTGAATGTAATTAATGCCAATAAATTGTACAATTAAAAATGGTTAAAATAGAGCTTCCCTGGTGGCGCAGCGGTTGGGAGTCCGCCTGCCGATGCAGGGGACACGGGATCGTGCCCCGGTCCGGGAGGATCCCACGTGCTGCGGGGCGGCTGGGCCCGTGGGCCATGGCCGCTGAGCCTGCGCGTCCGGAGCCTGTGCTCCGCGGCGGGAGAGGCCGCAACGGTGAGAGGCCCGCATACCGCACAAAAAAAAAAAAAGGTTAAAATAGTGAACTTTATGTTATATATATTTACCACAATAAAAAACTTAAAAAAAATCAGTCCGTGGCCTATGATACCAGTGCAGTGCCTAGCAAGAGACCATTACAATAACTAACAGCACAGGATCCTCACAGAAAACAATTCCTGCCTGAGATGAGCTTACAAACAAACTTAGAAAACACATCGGAAATGATCCACCATGAACAAGTCACAAAACATCACAGAAGAATCAGTGCCCCAAGCATTAAAGGTAATACAATGATGCCAGAAAACATAAGCTCTAACACCTCCATTCTATCCCTAGTTTAAGTCTAAATCAAAGGCAACCTCTGGCTGTTCTCAAATTTAGAATGTATCTTTTGGTCATAATGGCATTTGTGTCCTACAATGTGCTGGACAGCGCCACAAAATGAAGTGGCAATAATGCTCTTGCCTCAGTAATGCCATGGTTTTCTTTGCTCTCTTTCCTAGACATATGTCTAGCCTAAGTGCCTATGTAACCAAGTATTTATAGCTAGTTTTAATATCTTGTTAAGTCATACCCTGACCAAAATCAATTATTCCTTTTCATACTTATTTTCATTTATTCTTCCATAGAATTGTTTTTGTGTTTTTTTTTGCGGTACGCGGGCCTCTCACTGTTGTGGCCTCTCCCGTTGCGGAGCACAGGCTCTGGACGCGCAGGCTCAGCGGCCATGGCTCACAGGCCTAGCTGCTCTGCGGCGTGTGGGATCTTCCCGGACCGGGGCACGAACCCTTGTCCCCTGCATCGGCAGGCGGACTCAACCACTGCGCCACCAGGGAAGCCCTTCCACAGAATTTTAAAGTTATTTTACCCAACTGAAAATGAACCTGCTGTTTCCTGAATGGAAGAAACAAATTTATGTGTAAATCCAGAAGCACGATATGTTTTTCCATTTGTCCAAGTCTTACACACTTCAATAAGGTTTCTTGTCAAATCTATTCCTGAGAATTTAATGGCTGTTATCATTGTGAATGTAATTTTTTTCTCATTTACATTTCTAATCAGGAAATATTGGTAGGGATAAAAGTGCTAACCACCTTGCCAAATTACATTATTATTTCTAGTAAATATTTACTGGATTCTCTGGGGTTTTTACCTAGCTTAAAAATAAAAATGACACTGTCTTGTCTTTTCCAATATTTATATTAGTCACTTTATTTTCTTGTCTTTATTGTATACTAGAACCTTCCAAACAATTTTGGAAAAGAGTGGTAACAGGAGAAATCTCTATCATGTTTCTGTTTTAATGAGAATGGCTGATCCATTTCTTTGTTTAGAATGATGCTGGCTGTTGGATTTGGTGAATACTCTTTATTACATTTAAAGTATCCTTTTTCTATTTTAATGCTTTTAATGGCTGCTTAGATATATAAAATGCTGTTTCAGAATATAATGATATGATAATGTGGTTTTAAATTTTTTTTCTAAGTAAAAAACTTACATTGATTTTCTGATATAGAAACGTCTTTGCATTCCTGGAACAAATTCTACTGTTGTAGTACACAATCAGGAATTATTTATATTTAACTATAAGTTTTACTTACTTTGCTCACTTTTCTTTCTGCATCTCCTTCTTTCCTCACATTTATTTTTTATTTTGGTAGAAGACAGCCTCAAGATATTTTTTTTCTCCCAATGGCTGCGTTATATTAAGGGTACTATACTTCCTGAGTTCTTGAATATCTGAAATTGACAGTATTTTGCCCCCCTCATACTTGAATGATGGTTTACCAAAACAATGATACAATGATACCAAATAGTGGCATTAGTTATATCAAAGAAACATATTGGAACTTTTACTAATTACTTGCATGATTTTAAATAATAAAAACAACAGTTAAGAAAAATATAAATAAACATTTAATTTTTAGGAAACATAAAAACACACATGATTTCTTTATAACTCATAATTCAAAAGAGCCACACAGTTGTCTTTTCACAAAGCAAGAGTTCCAAGTCCTACGTACCTCAGAAACAATTTTCACATCATAAAACTGAATTAAGCTATAAAATTCAAAGCTGATATTCACATATCCTTAGAGGGAAAACTTTGCCTGAGAAAATTCATTTGTTATTACTTGATATAAAATCTATTTCTGTTAAATATTTATGTAGTGCCCCACACAAGAGTTGAGATCAACTATTTAAAGGACAAATTAGAACAGTCAATATCCTTTATTACAAGTGCTTTTCAAACTAAAAACTAAATTGGTTCCCTAAAACAAAACAAAACAAATGATTATGCCATGAGAAAACTTACCTTACTAATTTTAAAAATAAGCCATGGGCCAAAAGTTAATATAAAGAATAAAGTACCCACCCAATTATTCATTAATGATTAAAGAAAAAAACTGTAATGATGAAAACATTAATGATATCATCCCATAAACACACTCTTTCTTTTAATATCAAATTTATTCTTGCTTTGGAATTCTTGTCCTAGAGAACATTTGAAAAAAAATACTGCTTCTCTATAAATTCTTGCCATATAGAATACAAATCACTATTTTTATAACTACTCTAACTTACAACTACTCTAAATTATAAACATTTTACATGAAAAGCCATGGAGAAGAATAAACACTAGAATAAGACCCCCCGAAATCATTACTGACATAATTAAATACCTAGTAAATCAAAATAATAAGCTTTAATAATACAGTAGAACCTTGACATATATGGATTTAATAATATGATTGCTACTAAAGCAGTAGTTACTCAGAAGTCTAGGATACAATAATTTGTGATTTTGCTAAAGCACAAATTTGGTGCCTACCTCTAATAAGGGTAGTATGTGGAAATAAATCACACCTGGTACTCAGGGCAAAAAGTCTACCCAGCATCTGCATCTTAATATGGCTTCACTGTTTTCTACTAGTTATTTTATATGGATTAGTTGTTGTGAAGTGACAGAAAATCCTACTCCTGGTGTCAAAAGTAAACAACTGTAGGTGTCTAAGGAAATCATAGTTGTTGACCAGAAAATAAATTTTGGATAAACCATTTCTTTAAGTGACAAATGTGGAGGCAGCTTGGATCTCTGACATGTATGAGTTACTCTGCGTGTGTGTCTTTCAAAAAGTGACCAGTGGGGTGACATCAACTATTATTCGTCTTCTGCTAAATCCAGTTAATGTCTGGGGAGATGCAATACCTAAATGCAATGTAGTTCTCTGGATTCAATTCTGGAACACAATGAGGAGTTTAATGAAAAAGCTAATGAAATCCAAATAAAAGTGTGGAGTTTAGTTAACAGCAATATACCAATGTTGGTTTCTTAGTTTTGACAAATGCACCATGGTAATATAAGATGTAACAGTTGGGAAAATTAGGTAAAGGATATACAGGAATTCTCTGTACTATCTTTGCAACTTTTCTGTAAAACTAAAATTAACCCAAAATGAAAAGTTCATGGAAAAAAAAAAGAGGAATAGGAGGAAATAAAATTATATTAGTAAAAATCAACAGAAACAGACACATTTAGAGTTAGACAAAAAAATATAGATATAAATATAGTAGGTCTATATTTATAAAAGATAAAAGACAAGATTGAGAATAGTACTGACAAAGAACAGAAAAAAATAAAAACCTAATGGTGTCTACCTGCAGACTGTTTTTAAGTTGAAAGGGGAAAATTAGGATCTACATAGCAGAGAAACTGGACAGTACACTGATTTGGTCATCAAAATCACTAATGAGTGACAGATGGACATTATGTGCCTCCAGCTGTGATAACCCAAAAAGAAAAGAACGTATGTAACATTCAGACCACAGAAACATACCCTGAATCTAATCATTAAAAAAAATCAGAACAAATATAAAATTAGGAGCATTCTAGTTATTCATCAAGCATGTCAAGAAAGGCTGAGAAACTGTTTTGAATTAAATGAGAGTAAAAAGACATAACAAGTAATATAATACCTTATTCTAGACTGGATCTTGGAAAGGAAGAGGGAAAATTCTTTTTTTAAAAGTTACTAGGTAAACTGACAAAATTTGGAGAATAGATGGTAGATTGGATAAAAGTATTATATCAATCTTAAACTGCCTGAGGTTGATAACTGGACTGTGGTATAAAAAAGAATTTCCTTAAGAAATACCCGTTGAAATTTTTAGGAGTAAAGGGGCATGATGTATTTAACCCACCCTCAAGTGATTTAAAAAAGAGTGAGTGAGAGAGAAAGGGTGAAGTAGGGGAGAAATGGAGACACTGTGCATGTGTACTTATAGAGAGAGAATGATGAAACAAGTGCGGTGAAAAGTTCATGAATCTGTGCAAGGGTATATGGAGTTCTTTGTACTACTGCTGCAACCTTTCAGTAAGCTCAAAATTATTTCCAAATTTTGGGAATTCCCTGGAGGTCCAGTGGTTAGCACTCTGTGCTTTCACTGCCAAGGGCCTGGGTTCAATCCCTGTTCGGGGAACAAGGATCCCACAAGCCACACGGCGTAGCCAAAAAAAATTAATTAAAAAAAATTATTTCCAAATTAAAAAAAAATTTAAAAAGCAAATGGAAGTTCTAGAACTGAAATATACAAAAACTAAAATTAAGAACTGAATGTGGTTAAGAACAGATTATATACCAATGGAAAGTGAATCAGTGAACTATAAGATAGATAAAAAGAAAATATGCAGCATAAAGTATATAGAGACAAAAGGATAGAAAGAGAGTGTAAGAGACATAGATGACATGCATGTAGTCTATCAAATGCATAACTGGAGTCCTAGAAAGAAAGGAGAAAGAGAAAAAGGGGAAAAAAATAAAATTTGAAGAGATAATGAGTAATAGCTTTCCAAAACGGATGAAACTCATCAAGCCACAGATTCAAAAAACCCTACAAACATAAATAAATAGAAGAGAAACAAAGACAGATTAAAAAGAAAACCACTCCTAGGCACATCAATGTAAATGTAGAAAACTAAAAACAAAAAAGAAAAACATCAGATTGCCTTTAAAGAGGGAGCAATTAGACAGTTGACTTTTCACCAGAAATAATTCAAGAAGCCAGAAGACAATGAACAATATTTCAAAGTGCTGAAAGAAAATAACTGCCAACCTATAATTCCACTCCCAGCAAAAACATCCTACAAAAAATAAAGGCAAAATAAAGACACTTTCAGATAACTAAACGCAAAGTAAAATCACCACATCAAGATCCCAACTAAAGGAAATTTTAAAGGGTGTTCTACAAACAAAAAGAAATTTGGTGATCCCATCTAGAAAGTGAAGGAAGCAGGAGGGAACAAATATCAATAAAAATGTCAAATACATGAATAAACCCAAACAACAGTGACTACATAAAACAATAATAATGTCTTGTGGCATTTAAATAAATATAGGTGAAAAGATTCTAAGGCTCTTCCATTGTCCAGGAAGTGGGTAAAAGTACAAATTGATACCAAACTTTGATTGATGTTTTAATCTTTAAGCTAACCACTGAATGAATTATAAGAGTATATAATCTCCAAGTCAATAAGGAGAGATATGGAATATAAAAAATCTTTTGATCAATCCAAAATAAAGCAATACAGGAGAGAGAAAAAGCACAGAACAGTCAGGACAAGCACAAAACACACAGCAATATGTTATATTTAAACCCAAATATATCACTGGTTGAATTACTATAGACGAACCAACATCTCCCTTAAGAGAAAAACTTGTCTGAATGAATAAAAAAGGAAAATTCAACTATGTGCTATTAACAGTATAAACATATATATATGTTGAAAATAAAAGAATGGAACAAATTATACCTTATAAATACTAATCAAAAGAAAGCTAGTACAGCTATACTAACATTAGACAAAATCAACTTTCAAACAAAAGGCATTATTAAAAATCCAGGGCTTCCCTGGTGGCACAGTGATTGAGAGTCCGCCTGCCGATGCAGGGAACACGGGTTCGTGCGCTGGTCTGGGAAGATCCCACATGCCACAGAGCAGCTGGGCCCATGAGCCATGGCCGCTGAGCCTGCGTGTCCAGAGCCTATGCTCCGCAATGGGAGAGGCCACAACAGTGAGAGGCCCGCGTACCGCCAAAAAATATATATATATATAGAGGGACATTTTGTTATGGTAAAACAGTTAATTCACCAGGAAGATATAGTAAGTCTAAATTTCAATGCATCTAATAAGATATCTTTCAAATACAGACAATTCTACAATCATAGTGTGAGATTTAATCACACCTTTCTCAGTAAATAATTTAAAAAAAATAAGTTAGAATATAAAACGTTTGAGGACTACCATTAACAAAAACTGACCCACACTACACCCAACAACTGCAGAATCCACATTATTTGGTGCATCTAGAACATTAGACTAAATTGATCATATGCTGAGCTGTAAGGGAAATCTCAATAAATATGAAAAGAATAAAATACAGGATAGGTTCTCTGATAAGAGTACAAATAAGGTAAGTTAATAATAAGATAACCAGGAAATCATCAACTGTTTGGAAATTAACAATTATACTTTAAATACCTATGGATCAAGAAGAAATCACAAAGAGAGCTAAAAAACATTTGAAGAGAATGATAATGAACATACTACTTATGAAAACTTGTAAAATACATAAAAATTAGGAAATTGAAAAGATTAAAAGGATATAATAGCAACAAGGACATACTGTATAGCCCAGGGGATTATACCCATTATCTTATAATAACCTATAATGGAATATAACCTGAAAGAATACTGAATCACTATGATGCACACCTGAAACTAACACAATATTGTAAATCAACTATACTTCAATTAAAGAAAAGAATATGATAAATACCAACAACCCATTTGCAGAAAACAAACATTTAGTACATTAATCTTCAACATTTCTCCCAAAAAAGTATCTATACAGTTTTGGTTTGTTTTTACCTTAAAAGCCTAAGAATTACACTCTTGTTATTTTTAAAAAATCTTTATTTTAATGACTAGAAAAATGTTCAACTTATATTTCACTTTCTGTATAACCCTTTGAGGACAGTTTCTATTATTTTTAGTCTCATTCCCCAAAGAGTATCTAGGACTGAAATAATTTTACATGTTAATTCAAAAGTAAATTTAGGTCTAGAAAGTCTTTAATACATAGTTCACAGAAGCATTATACCCTCATATATCAGAAATAAATATTTTTCTTTCATTAACTCTTCCTTTACCTGACTATTCCTGATGAGTGTTCATCAAGTGTTCCTCTTAATAAAGAGTCTGACAGCCTATAGGAATGTACACTTTCTTTTTTTCTAAATTAAATAAGCTATTTAATAAATATATAAAGTGTTGTAGCACTAATTCAGATCCCTAAGAAAACTTTCTTTTCTAAAACATCACACAGAATAAATGTAGCAGAGTCACTCACCACTTGATCTATTCTTACGACTTGATTTCCCTCCAGTAAGAAGCATCTTGAGACTATTCCGAAACATGGTTGTGCTATTCTGGTATTCACAAAACTGTAAAAGAAAATGTGGGAAAACATTAGAAAACTTGGTTTTCTATTCAAAATACTATTAAGAATTAATTTTAAATGTGCTATAAGGAATTAACTACTCTGTTTAAATATATAGTACAGAAATTTTAACTACATGAGAGAAACATTTATTTAAATAATTTAATTTAATTAAACATTTATGTTGTTTCTTAAAAATATACTATAATACTTTGAGTACCCTAAGAGACAAAGGTAGACATCACTGAGGGTACACAGAAATAGAAAACAATTAGGTTGCTATAAATACAGTTTACCCTTCCACCAAGCTCTCCATTTCTTGGACAATTGTCCCATATGCTCAATACACACACCCAAAGTTTAAGAGTTCAGAACTTAAGAACGGATGCCTATTTCCCATTGGTCAAGCCAGAATTCCATCTCATGAGACTACTAATATACATGAGTACATCAGTATACAGATATACTACTAACCTCTTTATGTCCCGCTCCTATCAAAGGAAAATCCTGCTGACTGTGCTTTGGATTATGTCCTCTCTCACCTCAAGAACTTTTATCTAAAAGTCATCTTCCTTTTCTCTCTCACGCAGCTTTAATTTTTTTCTCTCTACTGAATCATTCCAGTCATAACATAAACATGCTAGTACGTCCTAACCAAAAACAAGTAAGTAAGCCCCTCTCTGTACTCCCACAAGGACCAATTACTGCTCCTATATCCTTGCTATGCACAGCAAAATTTCCCAAGTGTCAGTACTCGGCACCTGCAGCAGACTGAACAGAGCAAATGTGAATTAGAACAGAGGTTAACAGAAAATCTCCAAACCAAAGCACAGAGAAATTAAAGGTTGAAAACTACAGAAGTGTATGAGAGGCATATGGAATCCTCTGAAAGGTTCTCACATACATATCATTGAAATCCCAGAAAAAAAGAAAGAAAAAATAAGAAAGAAACGTTATATGAAGTGACAACAATCAAGAATTTCCTAACACTGATGAGACATAAAGCCACATCTTTAAGCAGCTAGGGAAAAAATAACCACACTGAAAGAAGCAACAATCAACAGACTGAGCGATAACTTTGAATAGAAATGCTGAATGGCACAAGACAATGGAATGACTGCTTAAAATTTTTGAAAGAAAAGAGGTGCTAATCAAGAAATCTATTCACAGTTTTAAATGTTTTGAAAAATGAAAATGAAATAAAGGTGATTTCAGAACAAAAACAGGAATTTATCAGTAAAAGAAATACTAAAAGGGAGTTCTTCCAACAGAAGGAAAATAATACTAGAAAAAAACATAGAAATGCAAAAAGGAAGAGCCATAGAAAAGTAAGTATATTGGCAAATATGAATGAACTATAATTGTAAAAAAATATAACATTACTAATTTGCTAAGTTTAAAATATATAGAGATTTTAAATGCATAACGACAATGACAGAAAAGTGAGGAGTGGGGTAAACGAAGTTAAAGTGTCCAAGATATCTGTCTACATTGTGCAGGAAGTGGCAGAAGTAATAATTTACACTAGACTGCAACAACTCAAAATTCATGTAGTAATTTCTAGGATAGCCATTAAAAGCTAACTGAGGTGAGAAAAAGAATGATTAAAATATCTGACTGAACCAAAGAAGGTAAGAAGTGAGAGAAAAAGCACGGTACCTGCGGATAAAATATAAAATAAATAGTATGTTGGTAGCTTTAAACTTAAATTATATCTGTTATTATGTTAAATACTCTACTAAAAGACTATTTATGGACACAGAAAGAGTAAATATAAAATGATGAGAAAAGATATACCACAAAAAAATCAATTAAAAAGAAGCTAGCATAGCTATGCCAATATCAAAGTAGACAAGGCAAGATATTTCTTAATAATTAAAAAGTCATACCAACAAGAAGATACCCTAATTCTAAACCTCAATGGACCCAACAACAAAGCTTAAAAATATATAAAGCAAAAATATCCAAGACTAATAGATGATACAGACAAATCCGTAATCACGTGGGAGACTAACACACATTTGTCAATAGCTACAAGATCAAGCAGACAAAAAATTCACTTAAGATATATTGATAGACGATTTGAACTACATAATTAACCAACTAGACTTACAAGGTATATGTATAGTACACTCTTCCAAATAAAAAGAGAATACACAAACTATACACAAAACATATACCAAAATGGACCATATGCTGGGTTATAAAGCAAGTCTCAATAAATTTCAAAGCACTGAACTCTTTAGGAGTATATTCTCTGACTACAACGCAAATTATTACAAGTGAATAATTTTTAAAAATTGAGAAAATCCCCTACTGCTTGAAAATTAAGTGATGCACTTCTAAATAACCCATGAGTCAAAAAACATAAATAAATCACAATGGAAATTTTAAAAAATTTGCAATGAATGATAATGAAAAAATGACTTAGGGAAACATATGGGATGTTACTAAAGCAATGCTTATAAATAAATGTATACCTTAAATGCAGTATTAGAACAGAAGGGTCAAAATCAATAGCTAAACTTCTATCTCAAGAAGTTCAAAAACTAACAGCAAACCAAATCCAAAGGAAGTAAATGGAAAGAAACAGTAAAGAGTAAAAATGAGTGAAGCAGAAAACAAATCCAAAATGGATAAAATCAACAAAGTCAAACACTGGATTTCTGAAAAGCAGCAAAATTGAAAAACCTAGTAGCAGGGCTGATCAAGAAAAACAGATGGAAATTACCAATATCAGGAATGAAATAGGGGACATCATTTCAGATACTAAAGCCTTTTTCTAAATAGGAAGATATACGAACAACTTTACACCAAATTTAACATTTTACATGAAACAAATTCTTTGAAAAATACAACTTAATGAAACACAAAGTTGAGCAGAAAATCTCAACTAGCTCTATCTCTATTAAAGAAACTGAATTTATCAAAACTTTTCCCACAAAGAAAAGTACCGGGCCAGACTATTTCACTGGTGAAGTCTGGCAAACATTTAAGAGTAACACCAATCTTATAAAAATTCTTTAAGAAAATAAAAATAATACTTCCCAACACATTTTAAGAGGGCAACATGATCTTAATCACAAAATCTAACTGATTATAAGAAAAGACAATTACAGATTACATACCTCATGAACATCGACTCAAAAATCCTTAACGAAAGACACTGAAAACTACAAAAGGTTGCTTTAAAAAGAATTAAAGAAGACCTAAATAAGTAGAGACAGAGGCACACCTCGGAGATATTGTGGGTTTGGTTCCAGACCACTGCAAAAAAGTAAATACTACAATAAAGTGAGTCACACGAATTTTGGTTTCCCAGTGCATATGAAAGTTATATTTACTCTATACTGTAGTCTATTAAGTATGCAATATCATTATGTCTGAGAAAACAATGCATTATATATACCTTAATTTTAAAATACTTTAATGCTAACCATCACCCAAGCCTTCAGCAAGTTATAGTGATAACATCAAAGATCACTGATCACATACAGAAAATAAACTAGTGGTTACCAAAGGGGACAGGCAAATTAGGGGTATGGGACTAAGACATACAAACTACTGTGCATAAAATAGATAAGCAACAAGGATATATTGTATAGCACAGGGAATTACAGCCATTTCTTGTAGTAACTTTTAATGGAGTACAATCTGTAAAAATATTGAATCACTATGCTGTATATCTGAAACCAATATAATATTGTATAAATCATACCTCAATTTTAAAAAAGA
Source organism: Stenella coeruleoalba (assembly GCF_951394435.1). Taxonomy (NCBI): domain Eukaryota; kingdom Metazoa; phylum Chordata; class Mammalia; order Artiodactyla; family Delphinidae; genus Stenella; species Stenella coeruleoalba. Next base: position 45,942,844 of record NC_137165.1, on the reverse strand, counting down.
TCATTGATCACAGATCACCATAACAAATATAATAAAAAATGAAAATGTCTGAAATATTGCAAGAACTACCAAATTGTGTCAGAGACATGAAGTGAACAAATACTGTTGGAAAAATGGTGCCAATAGACTTGCTCAACTCAGGGTTGCCACAAATCTTCAATATGTAAAAAACACAATATCTGCAAGGCACAGTAAAGTGAAGCATAGTAAAACAAGGTATGCCTATATACTATGTTCACAGATCGGAAGGTTCAATATCGTTAAACTGTCAATTCTCCCTATATTGCTCTAAAGAAACAATACAATCTCAACCAAATTCCAGCAGGCATTTTTTGTGTGTGTAAATTGAGAAGCTGATTCTAAAATGCATATGGTACTGCAAAGAGCCTAGAACATCCAAAGCAATCTTGGAAACTACCAAAAAAAGCTAAAGCACTTATAAGACCTGAAATCAAGACTTAACTCTATAAAGCTCCAGTAACTGTGACAGTACAGTACTGTCGTAAGATTCATCAAATAGATCAATGGAACAGAATAGCTAGTGTAGAAAAAGACCTATACTTAATACCGTCATTTGTTTTCAACAAAGTCATTAACGGGTAAAGGAAAGTCTTTTCAACAAATGGTGGTGGAACAAATATATATCCATTTCTTAAAACTTAACCTTGATCTGTGTCTCACACTATACATGAAAATTAATTCAAAGTAAATCAAACATCAAACATCACATAAATGCTAAACTCATAAAGCTTTCAGAAGAAAACACAGGAGAATATCTTTATTATTTAGAGCAGGCAAAGGATTCTTAGACACAGCAAGTAATAACCATAAAAATTCATTAAAATGTAAAAAAAACATCTGCTCATCAAAAATAACATTAAGTAAATGAATAGACAAATCACAAACTGGGAGAAATTATGCACAAAACATATATCTAACACAAATAAACATCCAAGATATATAAAAAACACCTACAACTCAATAATAAAGAGACAATTCAATTTTTAAATGGGTAAAAGATTTGAATAGACACTTTAAAAAAAAAGATATATCTTCTTTTTTAACACACATATAAAAGGAGCTCAACATTCTGTCATTGGGTAAATACAAATTACAACGAGCTACCTCTATATTCCCACCAGAAGAGCTAATTTTTTAAAGCCTGACAATATCAAATATTGACCAGGATGGAGAGCAACTGAAATTCTTAATACATTGTTTTAGGAGTATAATGATACAATTGCTTTGGAGAGTTTATTATAAAACTAAGCATATACCTAACATATGACTCCACCCCTTACATATTTACCCAGGAGAAATGAAAACATATGTACTTAAAAAGACTAGTACAACAATTTTCATAGCAGCTTTATTCATAACAGCCAAAAACTAGCACAGGTGCCCATCAACAGGAAGATGGATAAACTGTGGGATCTTCTTACAGTGGAATACTACTCAGCAATAAAAAGGTATGAACTATTAATATGTTCAACAACACAGATAAATCTCAAAATATAGTATGTTGAGTGAAAGAAACTTACATTAAAATGTATGCAGTTGGGCTTCCCTGGTGGTGCAATGGTTGAGAATCTGCCTGCTAATGCAGGGGACATGGGTTTGAGCCCTGGTCTAGGAGGATCCCACATGCCGCGGAGCAACTAGGCCCGTGAGCCACGACTACTGAGCCTGCGCGTCTTGAGCCTGTGCTCTGCAACAACAGAGGCCGCGATAGTGAGAGGCCCGCGCGCACCGCGATGAAGAGTGGCCCCCGCTTGCCACAACTAGAGAAAGCCCTCGCACAGAAACGAAGACCCAACACAGCAAAAATAAATTAATTAATAAAATGTATGCATTAATATATGGTAAGAAAAAAATCAGAATAATTGTTGTCTCTTAGGAATAGATATGAGAATTAACTGAGAAAAGGCATGAGTAAATTTTCCAGTATGATGGCAATATTCCGTATCTTGAGGGAGCTTGGGATACACATATGCATACATTTGTCAAAACTCAGCCAATGTTCACACCAGATTTATGCATCACATTGCATATAAATTTTACTTCAGAAGAAAAAAGTAAGAAAATATTCAACTTTACTTAATGATATTCATGCTTAAATATTTAGAGGAAAGCATACTGACATATCCAATTACTTTGAAATGCATTAAAAAAATAAGACAAAATGATGGATGGATAGAGGGAAGTGAAGGCACACATGTAATAAAGCAATTATAGCAAAATGCTAACACAAGATTCTAAGTAGTAGATATACATATGTTAAATGTAAAATTATGTTAAATATCTATATGTTTGAATTTTTTTATATGAGGTAAAAACACACTGCCACAAAAGAAACTCTAGGCCCAGATGATTTCAAAAATTTAAGGAAAAAATAATATCAATCTTACACAAATTGTTCCAGACCGCAGAAGAATAGGAAGCATTTCCAAACATGTTTTCTAAAGACAGCATAAGCTTGATAACAAAAGTCAACAAGGTTGTTACAGGAAAGAAATGTTACAGACCTCTTTTGCCACAAGTACAAAAATTCTAAACAAAATATTGGCAAAATCAAATCTACCAATATATAGATCAGGACCAAGTGGTGGTTTAATTCAGAAATGAAAAATAATTTAACACATGAAAATCAATATAATTTACCATGTAACAAAATAAATCATATTATCAATAGATGAAACAAAACCAATTGATAAAATTCAACATTCATTCATTATTTTTTTAAAAACTTACACAAAACAGTAAAAGAGAAGCTCTTTAATATCATAAAGTGTATCTTTTAAAAAGCCTATAGAGGAACTCCCTGGTGACGCAGTGGTTAAGAATCTGCCTGCCAATGCAGGGGACGCAGGTTCGATTCCTGGTCCGGGAAGACCCCACATGCCACAGAGCAGCTAAGCACGTGCACCACAACTACTGAGCCTGCGCTCTAGACCCGGTGAGCCCCAACTACTGAGCCCACGAGCCCCAACTACTGAAGCCTGCGCACCTACAGCACATGCTCCGCAACAAAAGAAGCCACCACACTGCAACAGAGAGCAGCCCCCGCTCGCTGCAACCAGAGAAAGCCCGTGCGCAGCAATGAAGACACAACGCAGCCAAAAATAAATAAATTTATTAAAAAAAATAAAAAGCCTATAGCAAACATCATACTAAATGGTGAATGACTGCAAACATTCCCCGAGACTGAAGAATGTGACCACCTATTATCACTACTTGCACTTAACATGGCCCTGAAGGTCTTAGCCAGTACAAATAGCTAAGAACATGAAATAGAAAGTATAAAGAATGAGAACAAAAATGCCACTTTCACAAACAGTATGATTACTTAGAAAACCTAAAAGAATTTATAAACCATTAGAATTAATAAGTGAATTTAGCAAGGTCATTAGATACAGTGTAAAACAAGATTTAAGGTGAACATCAAAAAATAACTTATTCTGGGCTTCCCTGGTGGAGCAGTGGTTGAGAGTCCACCTGCCGATGCAGGGGACATGGGTTCGTGCCCCGGTCTGGGAAGATCCCACACGCCGCGGAGCGGCTGGGCCCGTGAGCCATGGCCGCTGAGCCTGCGTGTCCTGAGCCTGTGCTCCGCAACGGGAGAGGCCACAACAGTGAGAGGCCCGCGTATCGCAAAAAAAAATAAATAAACTTATTCTTTTTCCAGTGAAGATAAATATGGTGATGAATCCTAAAAATATTTCAAGCATTTATGAAATATTCCTTTTATATATGCACTTGAGAGCCATTTTTAGGGTTTCTGCCCCCTAATCTTACTTTAAGAGACTATCTGAGAAGTAAAAGTTCCAAGCTTGATAAGTACTTACTTCACTAATATTTGAAAGACTTAAAAAATTTGTTTTATATGTAGGGATATATAAAAAATATATTTCATGCTTTAAAACATACCATGAAATTTAAATAGCAAACTTTAGAATTCTTAAATTTATATTTTCTTAGAAGAGAATGAACAACTATTTTCTTATATATCAGATTCTCTGCGTGTGTACAAGTGAGAAAAATACATATTATGTAAAATATTATACACATATGATTTCATTTAGTCCTCATCAAAACCTCCTTAAGACAGGTAGTATTTGCTTCATTTTAAAGAAAAGGAAGCTGAATTAAAGAAAAGCAAAATAGCATGTCCACAGTTATACAGCTAATAAATGCTTAAGGTCATATTTGAACCCATGCTCTTTGTCCTCCTCCTCAGTGTCTCTTCTTAAATAAGAAACGCTTAATAAATCTATTTAAAAGAGCTGAAACTATGAAATTTCTAAATCTAGCTTTCCAAATTAAAACTCCCAGAAGCAGTATTCCATTTGGTTCTTGTTTTTAAAATACGTTTATTTATCTTTTTGTGGCACTACCACATACTTATTTTACCTTACTCTAGTAAATTTTTTTTTTAAAGTACTGCTACAGGTTGGCATTAGTCTTTGCAAATGCATCAAGAAAAATTATGACAAAACTCATTTGGGGGTGGGGGGAGAAAAGATATCCTGCTTTAGTGGACACTATGATGTCCCACCCAGATCCTCATTACAGGATCAGTGCATCCGTCCCTCCAGGTGTTACTATTGGCTGAGAGCTGGTCCCCCTTCACCAGACAACTGCTCTAGACTGACTAGAGCCACCAATGACTCATTAGTGCAGGAGTACAAAAGACCAGCTCCTTTTAATTCAAGGAGGGCAACTCTGTGATTTATGCTCCAAAGCCCTCACCCATCTCTTTCTATTCTTTATTTTTCTTCAAATACTGATCTCTAAATGATGTATTATATACCTGTTTTTTTTTACTGTCAGTTCCCCCACTAGAATATAAGCTTCACAAGGGTATGAAAGCTGCTTATTTAACTCACTGCTGCAAGCCCATAACTGGAGAATAATGCCTGGTAAACAGCAGGTACCAAATAAATATTTACTAAATTAATCAATTAATTTCTTTAGTTTGTATATCACTGTCCAAATCGAATCTCTTGTAGAGAAATCTGATCTTACTCTTTTTATCCTCGATGCCTAGCTCATAGGAGGTTCTCAACACTTCTTAAATTAGTAAATAAATCAATGAATAATTGAGCAAAGACTTGATTAATCAGAGTATTAACTTGGTAAAGAGGTAAACAGATATAATATAAGTAAGCTTCAACAGACAAAAACAGGTTATGAACTAACTAGAATAATGAAGACTAAAATGATTGTGCGTCAGAGAAGGGTACAGAAATTTTAGTCAAGTCCAAATTTTTATCTGAGGAAAAATCAAGAAAATTCTAGACATACTTCAAACTTCTGCCTAACTCAGACCTTACTGCTATATATGTATAGTTCTTCAAAGTTTCAAAAGGAAAAAAAGTATAGGCACAGATTTTTATTAGAAGAAAAATGAATTATTGCTTAAAATTTACTAAAACTAGGAGTAAAAAAGAATAAAAATTTTATATCTAAAAATAAGCCAAGATAACATTCTACAGTTAATTTAAGTAAAAATGATGACAGGTGAAATAAATTAATTATAATGATAATCACTTTTTGAAGTATAGAGGGGTTTTTTTGGTCTTTGGTAGTCCTAAAACATTTTATTAAAATTGACTAAAATGTATAAAGAATGAAATGAAACATAAAATACTTATTTAAGGCTAATTATCCATCTCATTGCTACATTTTGATAAAATGACTTTCTTATTCAAGTTAACCCACCACTAGAAAATTTATTGTAATAAAATATTAATACAGAAACTCTACAAACCTGAAGCTAAGTGGAAAATGACAGTTTGATCTAATTGGATTTATGACAGTAATATCTGGCTAAGTTTCACCCTACTTTTCCAAGTTTCAGATCCAAATTTTTTTAAATGTTAGCTCTCTAGGAGAAATAATCTAAAGTCCTGGCAAGTGAATCTCTGGCAGGAGAATAATGAACAACATTCACAGACCCCCAATCATTTCTAAGTGTCTTGTACTTAACTGATTCAAACCTTACGTTATCTACATGACCCCGAAGCTTCTATGTTTGTGACACACGGCTTAAACCATTCAGGAAAAGTATTGGCTATTCTGGCCCTAATGATCCACCAAGGCTGGAAATTCAATGTCCTATCTCAATACCTTCTTGCACTATTTTATTAGTGGATAATCAATTTTCATTTTCAATGTTCATCCCTCCTGCACATAGAAAGCCCTTTTCTTATCCTGTTATTCAAAAAAGGAGCACAATATCCCCTTCATTCAAACATTTATGTAATAATAATGTAATCAAATTAACTCTTAAGCACTTCTGCACCATTCAGGCTAAATAATCGCAGAATTCCCTTTAACTTTTCCATATCAGACATTTTGCGTTCTGTTAGCCAGCTTCAAAAAAAAATAATCTGTGCTCCTAAATTGTCTTCCATTATCAGTGGTTTGGTATCATTTTTATTCTTATTTCTGGTTTTGTGGTAGATTAATTTATTCTTACTTTTTTTTGTTTTCTCATTCTAGAAACAAGTTGCTTGACATTGGAACTATACCTAGTAGATAAATTATACTATTAACATGCTGTTAAAGTTCTACAGGATCTGAAGAAAATGTTTTCAACAGTAAGAAAATAAAAAACAAGGAAAAGTAATAAACTAAGATATTGTCTGTAGAATTTTATTTACAAAAACAAAAATACATACTGATCCAAATGATGAATTATCACCTTTCCCTATCCAGAAAACCAACAAAATCTCCTTCTAGAATTCTCTCCACAATATTTGGATACTGCCTTTATCAGAGTCCCCTTGAAAACAAATCTGTTGGTATAACTGTGAAAAGTAAACTATAGATCTTTAAAGTAGATGCCACTCATTTTTGAGCATTACCCTTCCCTTCAGAGAAAGTTTCGCAAGGGAAAAAAACACACACACACACCCATGCTTACTAAACATTTCAAAGAAAAATTTTAAACATTACAGGGAAAGATGCAGTGCTTAATGATGCAGATATGATGGAAATGTTGGAAAATATGATAATATCATTTTATAATACATGGTTTTAATGGAAGATGCTAAGCACTTAAGTACATATCCTTGATTTTAAAATATCTAAAAGATAGCATACTCCTCATACAGAAAACCTTAAAGAAAACATGGCACAAGAATGTAATTAATGACTATAAAGTTGTTTAGTGTTTATTTAGTATATGTTTATCTCACTAGACTGTAAAAGCGAGGTTACCACTGAAAACCTTGCACCAGACACAGAAGCTGGTACATAAAACGCATTTAGTGAGTATTTGTTAAAGGCATGAGGGGGTTCCAAAAAATGGACTCACAAATAATCTAAGAGAGAAATAGAGAAGAAAAGAAGATCTCAAAAAAGTATGCACATAACTATAACAGGAGAAGTAAATAACCAATGACAAATGCAATAATGTGAACCATGAGAATATTAGTTAAAAAATAAATCCAGGGCTTCCCTGGTGGTGCAGTGGTTGATAGTCCTCCTGCCGATGCAGGGGACACGGGTTCGTGCCCCGGTCCAGGAGAATCCCACATGCCGCGGAGTGGCTGGGCCCGTGAGCCATGGCCGCTGAGCCTGAGCGTCCGGAGCCTGTGCTCCGCAATGGGAGAGGGCACAACAGTGAGAGGCCCGCGTACCGCAAAAAAAAATAATAATAAAAAAAAATAAATCCAGCAGCATAAACTGGGGTTTTTGAAAAATGGTTAAAACTCTACGTTAAAAAAAAAAAAAAAGGATAAACAATGATAGGACAAAATCAATACAAGAATGAAGAATCATCTGTCCACTATCTGGAAATTGCATGTTTTTCCATCTGTGAAAGGCATGTTGAATGACCAGTATATTATCAAGAATGACTTTCCACTGAATGTTGACTGAGGTAAATTGCTAGATGTGTCAGATACATTCCATTAAATAACTCCAGAAGTACCTACAATTAATCAAAGATAAGAGACGGTGACAATATAAAGACGGAAGGACTAAGGGAAAATCCAGAGTATCCAGTATAATATACAATAATCATAAAATGTCTGCTCATACTTTAACTTTTTTGAACAAGTTATATCCAGAGAAGTCTTTGGACTGAACAAAATTAGCTGAGCTCTGTCCACAGATAAACAATGGTAATTTCTCTGAGAAATTCTGAACTGCACTGAATAGCATCAAATCATGCAATCTCATTCAAGATTTGAGGGCACAGGAAGGAATGTAGGGCAATTAATTTCTCAAGTAAGGGGAGAAATTGATGATGGGCTCCATCTTACTCTCAATCATCTCACTGTAATGTCCACACAAGGATGCTCACTCTAGCAGTGTATGAAAAATAAAGGAAGACATGGGTATGTATAGCAGCTTTATTTATAAGTGCCCAAACTTGGAAGCAACCAAGATGTCCTTAAGCAGGTGAGTAGATAAATAAACTGTGGTATCCAGATTATGGAATATTATTCAGCACTAAAAAGAGATGAGCTATCAAGCCATGAAAAACCATGGAGGAAACTTAAATGCATATTAAGTGAAAGAAACCAATCTGAAAAGACTGTAAGATTCCAACTATGTGACATTCTACAAAAGGCAAAACTATGAATACTAAAAAGATTAGTGGCTGCTAAGGGTTGGGGGGAGTGATGATTAGGCAGAGCAGAGGATGTTTAGGGCAGCAAAAATATTCTGTATGATATTACAATTGTAGATATATGTCATTATACATTTGTCAAAACCCACAGAATGTATACCACCAAGAGCGAACCCTAATGTAAACTATGGACTTCAGGTGATAATGATGTTTCAATGTAGGTTCGTCAATTTTAACAGATGTACCACTGAAATGTGGGATGCTGACTGTGGGGAAGGTTGTGTATCTGTGGGGACAGGGGGTACATAAGAACTCTGTACGTTCTACTTAACTTTGCTGTGAATCTAAAACTGCTCTAAAATATAAAGCTTCTTAATTTTTTAAAAAAAGAGAATGAAAGAAGGCACAGAATGAGGGAGGTAGAGAGGAAGAGAGGACCCATTAATATGGAAATGATTAAATTTTGGCATAGGAAATACTATGAACTATGGAACACTGTGTATGGTTTAAACAGTATGCAGCACATCTCTTCTAAGATTAAAAATTCTCCAAGCTTTATCCTTAAGTGAAAAAAAGCAAGTAACAGAGCAGTGTGTGCAGTACAGTCTTATAATTTTAAAAACTGTGAGTTTGTTGACCTGTACTAGATACACATATGTACTTAAAACTGTGGAGTAAAACTTGTGAGAGAAGATACACAAAACTTCTCAGTGGTTTCCGTAGGAGATGAATACAATGTTGAAAGGAAGATAAATGTGAATTTTTAATTAAATGTATTTGTATTAATGTTAAAAAATAATAGGGCTTCCCTGGTGGCGCAGTGGTTGAGAGTCTGCCTGCCGATGCAGGGGACGTGGGTTCGTGCCCTGGTCCAGGAAGATCCCACATGCCGCGGAGTGGCTGGGCCCGTGAGCCATGGCTGCTGAGCCTGTGCGTCCGGAGCCTGTGCTCCGCAACGGGAGAGACCACAACAGTGAGAGGCCCGAGTACCGCAAAAAAAAAAATAATAATAATAATAATAATAAATAAAAATCAGTTGACCCATAGTACATTCACCATCTCTGTCTAGTTCCAAAACATTTTTATCATCTCGAAAGTATTTATTCATTATTGATGTCAGTATAAATTTTTAAATTATTAAGTTGACATAAATTTTCTTTGACTCCCCCAAAAAGCAGATAAGATCTCACAGGGTGAAGGATGAGAGAGCACTCTAGAAAACCTTTGCCTTTCAAGTTGGCTGCCTCCTCAGTTATCCCACCAACCTACATTGTTTCAATGCATACCCAGTGACATATATACCCCCAAAATTAAAAATCATTTTTTTAAGTTTAAAAGTTTAGATCCTTCTTAATATACCCATTTTCTAACAAAAAAAAATTAAAGTTACATTAGAGAACTGTTTTGTTACCAGTTCAGTAAAAGGTCAAATGAAAAGAAGAGTATTTACAGAACTGTCACTACCACTCCCTGCATCATTTGCTTTCCCTTGGTTTCTCCAAACCATATAATGAACCGGTCCAGCATGCCTGTGAAGTTAAAATTAAACTATTTTAGAGGCTAAGTCCCGGCACTAAGCATTCTTATAAATAACATCAAGAAACAACCAAAACATATACACACACAGCAGAAACTTTATTTTAATAACATACATTAGCTAAAATTCTTTACAAATTATATTCTTGGGCTTAGGAATACTTCTCTACTTCTAAAACACGTAAAATACAGATGGCAAAGCTACCTCTAATCTTTTTCTAGTAGTAACCTAGAAATAAATTTTTTAAATAAAGTGTCTTTTGATCTACTATTTATTCAATCTTTATTATGAACGAGCTAAGATAAGGCCTTGAACAGATACTGGAGGAAATTTTTAAAAGGTTAATAACAGTTCCTGCCTAAAAGGAGCATCCAGGCAGGTAATGAGAATTAAGGAAAAGTGAACCCACGCACAATTCAAGAGAGAAGGTGCTAAAGGTATCACAAGAGAAATACAAAATGTAATGGGAATTTACAAGAGGGAGAGATTACTTAGAGGATTAAGTAAACAAACATTTCTTAAGTGTCTGCTGTGTGCCTAGCACCATGCTAGATACTAGGATAGCAACACTGTCCTGCCCTCAAGAAACGTAGAGCCAATAGGTGAACAAGAAACCTTATAAATGGCTTATTATAAAATTCAGTGACAGAGGTATTCACAAAATGCCTGGTAGTACAAAAAACTTCACATGCTTATCTACCCACCTTTAGATAGTGTGTGAAAATAATCCTAATGAATTAAAACTATCCTGCTGGTTTACTGACATAATTTTTTAGGGGTTAAAAAATACTTAAAGAAAAAAGTGTAAGTAACATCCTCTCATCATATCCCCTATCTTAAAAATACAATCACAAAAATCATTATCTTTATAAGCATGGTTTTTAGACCTAAGGATGGTTTCTAGGGCAGTTTATAGACACTAATTGTCAAACAAAGTTAAACATTCTTATTAGTGTCAAAACACTAATAGGACTTTTAAGAACAAGAATCCATCTATACCAATACATTAATTTATTTTAATTCCCAATAGATACCCAGAGATAAAGCTTCAGTTGACATAAAGCATTAATAATTAAAATAATAATTTATTGTTATAGGTACAGAGAGAACCCCCCCAAAATTAAGTATAGGATAAAGATAAAATGTCAGACTAAGGGAAGAGCAAAAGAGGAAGAGGTTCAGTAGATGCTGGGTCAAATGGCTGGCCATTAAAGGAAAAAAAAGGGGGTGGGAGGGATGGATGGATTCCTACTTTTACCCATATACAAAAATAAATTCTAGACATAATAAAAATGTAACTACAAAATATTTAACTATAAAAAGAATAGACTTGCATAATAAGAAAACCCATCCTACAATTCTACGCACAATTATGCAATAAAAACCAGAGCACTTATGGGAAAAAAACAAACACAATTTTACACATACCAAATGGCTAAGTAATAAATACCACAATAAATATGGTACTTTACCTTGAGAAACACCTAAGATTTGCTTGTGGAAGTGAATGTCAGAGGGTTGCAACTTGTGAGTTGTAAAGTGACAGAAGGAGGGTTATCAGATACCAAGTATAAAGTTTTAACACCAAATGTGGATGGGTATAACTCAACACACAAGGTAAACTGAGGTAGTTGGTAAATGTCTATCAATCACATTAGAATTCACATTCTCAAAACAAGCAGTATCGCAGAACTGACTAAATAAGTGCTTCTGTTCACCAAATACAAAAAGGAAGGAAGGAAGGAAGGAAGGAAGGCAGGGAGGAAAGAAGGAAGGAAGAAAGAAAATACTCAAATCTCAATTTTTAGGGTATTGAGGATGGGAAACAATTTACTGTTTCCTAATGAACATCCTTAGCAAGCAGTGACTCAGACACTGCAATAACCTAAACCAAAAACCTGTCAATAAACTCATAATTTGTAAGCTATTAATACAATAGCGTCATTATCATTAAGGAGATCAAAATAAGTTACCCACAAGAACGCTAACGTTTGTTGACCAAAACAGTTAATGCCAGGGATGACAATAATGATGACTAGGTGTAGTAAGAAATTAACTACTTTTACCAGGTATCTGTCTTCCAAGGCAAGTTTTTCCATGATTTCATCATGAAATATGGACATAGTTAAATCAACTGATCAAATCATCTTCAAAATTCCAAAAATGCTATATACACCTTTACTTGGCTTCAACCCTATTTCCAGCTGTCTGTTTTGAACATTTATGGATAATGCCAGTACCAGCCTCTGGTTTCTGAAATTGACAGACATAGGAAGCAGAAGATACCAGAAGGGAGGCCAAGTTTGATGAGAGGAAGGCTCAGAAGAAGATGCAGAGCAGATTGCTTAATTTTCCCAGAATTTTCACCAAGTCAGAACCAGTAATAGAAATCAAGTTTCCCAATATCTGTCCTGGAATCCTCATACAAAACAAATAAGAGACATAATTATAATAGTATAATTGTAAGAATTGGGGTTTGGGGGACAGTCCCCATCACCAGTTACTAGTTTTGTGCGCAAGAGCAAACTAATTAGCTTTTCAAAGCCTCAGCTTCCCATCTATAAATTGAGGCTAATAACAGAAAAGTACCTTTCCAATCACTTGTGAAAATTAAGGGAACTAAAGCAAGTAAAGCACTTAGCACAGTCTGGCACCTACTAAGCGATCAATAAACATTAAAGTGTTCAATGAAAATCAGTATTAATTGAGGATATAAACCATCATCAATTTTTCCCAAATTTTCTGATCATCACTTCTAAACCCCTTAATTCTTTTTTTTTTTTTACATCTTTATTGGAGTATAATTTCTTTACAATGGTGTGTTAGTTTCTGCTTTATAACAAAGTGAATCAGTTATACATATACATATGTTCCCATATCTCCTCCCTCTTGCGTCCTCCCTCCCACCCTCCCTATCCCACCCATCCAGGTGGTCACAAAGCACCGAGCTGATCTCCCTGTGCTATGCGGCTGCTTCCCACTAGCTATCTATTTTACATTTGGTAGTGTATATATGTCCATGCCACTCTCTCGCTTTGTCACAGCTTACCCTTCCCCCTCCCCATATCCTCAAGTCCATTCTCTAGCAGGTCTGTGTCTTTATTCCTGTTTTACCCCTAGGTTCTTCATGACATTTTTTTTCTTAAATTCCATATATATGTGTTAGCATACGGTATTTGTCTTTCTCTTTCTGACTTACTTCACTCTGTATGAGAGACTCTAGGTCCATCCACCTCATTACCAATAGCTCAATTTCATTTCTTTTTATGGCTGAGTAATATTCCATTGTATATATGTGCCACATCTTCTTTATCCATTCATCCGATGATGGACACTTAGTAAACCCCTTAATTCCTGATTTATAATATGCCTCTTACACTGGCTGCCTATTTCTTCTTTTTAAAAATGTCACCTTCGGGCTTCCCTGGTGGCACAGTGGTTGAGAGTCCACCTGCCGATGCAGGGGACATGGGCTCGTGCCCTGGTCTGGGAAGATCCCACGTGCTGCAAAGCGGCTGGGCCCGTGAGCCATGGCCGTTGAGCCTGCGCGTCTGGAGCCTGTTCTCTGCAACGGGAGAGGCCACAACAGTGAGAGGCCCGTGTACCACAAAAAAAAAAAAAAAGTCATCTTCCCAGACTAGACTTTTGCACAAGTAAAATAATTTTTCACAGCTTCTCTGAAATAAAGTTCAAGGGAAAGTTTACAGAGAAACCACGACTCCTTTTCTCCATCCTGAAGGAGGTAGACAATTAACCTTGCCTCCTTCTGTCTCTATGCTCGGTTCCTGGGCACGCTGAAGAAGTGGAGCTGGCACTGGTTCTGTCTTCTGAAAGGAACTTCAGAGCTGCGCCTGTGTGCTGCATATGTAAATCTGGGGTATCCAAATCATACTGAGAATCACCTTATTATATTTGCCCTAATTATGTAGCCCAAATTACATATCATTAAAATAAATTTCCCTTCCTTATTTTCCTCCAAACTCCTGATTTGACTATTTGGGGCTACAACCCAAAGAAGTTGTTACTATGCCTTAATACAAAATCTCACTGTACATCAACTGCATTTAAACTTCAAAAATTATTCTTACACCTGAACACCATTGCTGTTCTCAACATACAGTCAGAAAAAAACCTCATTATAGTATGAGGAAAGCTTAAATGTTAGTATAATATGAGGAAAGCTGAAGAAAATCTACAAAAAAGTAATTAGAGCAAGAAAGTAGGTCCCATCTAAGACATCCTGAGACCAAAATAATCTGATTTCCCAGATAGTTGTCCCTTATCTTGCAAGAAAAATTACTGCTCTCACCAAGCAAAAATACCACAGGTGAATCAAAAAGATTGTGTTTAGTAAAGATTTACTATATTGACTATAAAAACCATGGAGAATATCAATCTTCCTAACATGCTTTTCTAATCGTGTTACTTCTCTTGTTTCTACATTTTAGTCTCCTGTCCCTACCGCACCCCTCAAAAAAACCTCACTTTCCCTCCACTGTATTTACTCCCTACTAAAGGTTAATGACGACCTTCATCATCATCACATCAGCAGATAATAATTATTGAAATGCTTACTATATGCTAGAAACTGGGCTAAGCACTTTAGGTGCATTAATTTAATCCAAAATCCTATGAAACGAGTCTTTTACAGGATGAGAAAACTGAGGCTTCCATGGGTCAAATAACTTGCCACAAATCATACACCTAGCAACTAAAACAAGTCAGAATGTGATCTCAAATCTGTCAAACTCCAAAACCTGTGCTTGTAATCACTTCCTCCCTATATACTATGAGAAAATGTTTTAAAAATTTTTTAGTATGTAGCTCATTGTCTGGCATGTAAAATTCAATAAATATTTTCTGAAAGGATACGTTTAGTTTAATTATTCTGACATTCAAAGTTTCCCACTGGGAGAGAGAAGGAAATTCCCACTATTCCTTAAGACAAACCTTCTTCCCCAACCAAATTATAATCACTGGGGTCCACGGGATTTGAATCCTGGCAGTGGGGAAGGGAGGAGGAGAAGAGAACTTAGGCTTTTCTCCCAGTGTAAATAATAATTTCTCCTTGTTGTAATATCCCCACCTATACATATCTTATTATAAGCTCTTTGACATGTTTATATAAGTAAGGTACACAAACACATTCTAATAAGTAGTTACTACAAAGAAGAAACAATGCAGCCCAAACAGGTATATGAAGTACCAGCATTTGCAAATTAAAAGGATATGAAACAAAATGGGGACTACTCCTAGGAATCTATCCAACAGAAATTAAAACATATATCCACACTCAAAGCTTGTACCTGAATGTTTACAGCAGCACTATTCATAAGAAACAAAAACCAGAAACAATCCAAATGTCCATTATTTGGTGAATGGATAAACAAAACGCAGTATGTCTATACAATAGAATAATATTCAGCAATAAAAATCAAGTACTGATACATGCGCAACACGGATTAACCTCAAAAACATTACGCTAACTGAAAAGACAAAAGCAAAAGACTGCACAGTATAAAACAAAACTACGTATTGCATGATTCCATTTATATGAATGCCCAAAGGCCAATTTATAGAAACAGAAAGCAGATCTTTCTGTTGCCTAGGGATGGGGCTGGGAATGGAGACTGAATGCAAATGGGCTCAAGAGAATTTTGGGGGGTGATGGAAATACTGTAAAACTGGATTGTGGTGATGACTGCACAACTCTATAAATTTACCAATAATCACTGAATTATGCTGTTACAATAGCTGAATTTTGTTAAATGTAAATAATACCTCAATAAAGCTGTAAAAAAGAGAGTTGGATAAGGTGAACAAAGACAACTGTTTTTGTGGAGTCTGGTATAAATGAGATAAGAAATGGGGCGGTAGCTGGAAGGAGAAGTAAGGTTAAGAGGGAGTTCCTTTAAGATGAAAGAATTATCAATACAATGTTTTTATTCGGTTGACAGCAATCCAGAAAAGGAGAGATAGAGAAGAATTACAGGAAGAATGTCCTTGAGAAGGCAAGAAGGGGTGAGCTCTAATGGACAATTGGTGGGAATGGCCTTCAAGAGAAGAAAAGACAATTCACAATAACATTGGTATGCAGGTGGTAAGAAGATTATTTCTGTTTTCTTAGTAAAATAGAAAGCAAAGTCACAAGCTGAAAGAGAGAAATGTGGAAAATTTGGGTGCAGGGGAAGGACAGGATCATCTAAGTGAATAGGAGTATGGAAGAACTAGAATAATACAGTAGGACAGCTTGGCAGCACTAAGCAAGGAATTTAAAGTCATTTGGTACTGGCCAAGAATTTAAAGTCAACACAGTTGTTCTGTTCCAGCCACATTCAGCTACAAGTATACAGGTGTAACATAAGTAGACTTAGTTTTAACCAGGCAATAACAACCAAGGAAAAAAGTTAAAATCAAGGGGGTTGAGGTAGAGGCAGGAGAGCAATTGTAATGATGGACTACGGGAATTCAGCTAGTTTAAAAAAAAAAAAAAAAGTGAGGACATGAATGCATTGAAGAACAGCTGAAAAGGTGGTAAATTAAAAGGTCCCCGTGAGATCAAGGAATTAAGGTTGTTGGGTACTAGAAGAAATAAGCCTGAAAAAATGTAGGTGGTAATTGGAGAGTAAAATGCCAGAAATTGATATTATAGAAACTTGTAGTTTTGGGGTAATAACAAGTTCTAGGGCAGTGTCTCTCAATCCTGGCTGCACATTAAAGTCACCCTGGAAAACTGTTAAAAATATTATCCCAGGCCACACCTCAGACCAGGCAAAACAGATTCCCTGGGAGTAAGTTCTAGCCATCTGTAGTTTGTCAAAGCTCTCCAGTTAATGCAGATGCACTGAGAGTTTAAAAACATCTGCACAGGACATGCCATAGAAGTGAATGGCTGAGTGGAGGAGAGGAAGTCAAGAGACCAGAATATCAGAAGGATCATGTGCGTGAATACTGAAATCGTCAATAATTACAGCTGGAGTAGTAGGAAACTAGCAGTGAGTCCAGAAGAAGTCTAGAAGCAAATATGAAAAAGCAAAGAGAATATTTAACCCACCTCACCAGGAGGAACCACCACTTAAGAACTCTCCAGGATAAGTAAGTGCCCTCAGCGGAGAGCTAAGTTTCAGTCAGAGCAAGAAGGTAGTAATGTTTAGAGAAGAGGTTAAAGATAAAAGGGAGTTTTGCAGATGACTGACAATGAGACCCAGAAGGCACAGAGAAGCGTTTCACAATCATAAAGGGATGAAAATTGAGATCAGGCAAGAGAGATGAAGGAAAGAGAAGGTCCAGATGAAACTACTGGAGGAGAAAAAAGCCAGGAAATCTCGGAAAGCAAGCTGCCGTATTTTTTAACACTACACAAAAACAACAGAAGAAAAAGCTCAGTGAAAGAAGCAGCTTTCCTGAACCCAGCCACATTCTAAAAGATTCATTTAACTAAGTTCAAGGAAAACTGAGTCACGGAAACGTATCAAGGTCAATCCCATATAAAGTTGTTACAAGAAAAGAGAGAACATGAAGTGGAATGACATCCCTGCAGACAATGAAAGTATGCCAGAAAGACATGCCCACATAACAGATCAAAATTAAAACATGCTATTTCAGAATGAGCTAAAAGACCTTAAGAAAATGACATAACATGAAAGAATAACAAATATAAGAACTATAAAAACTCATAACTCAGGTAAGAATTAAAAATAAAAGGAAAGACGCATTCCAGAAATGAAGACAAGAGTAAATAAAAACAGTCCCTTAAGAAAAATAGAAGGTAAAAAAGAGAAAAAAAATTTAAACTCAAAAATAGAGATAAAAAGGATTTGAGAAAAAGTGACAAATACTGAACACAGGCAAAGAAGATTGAACATACAGCTGATAGGAACTCCTGAAGAAGAAAATCAAAGCAAGGAACAGAACGCAGTCAAAACAATAATTCAAAAACACTTTTATGAAATAAAAAAATATTTCAGACTACCTTTTGAAAGTGCACAATGTGTACCTGAGAATATCAACTCAGAATGACCAAAATGACTTTACTATCACTAAACATTAAAGAATAAGAAGTAAAAAAAAGGGGGGGGGGGACTGGAGTCAGTAAGGAAGAAATACAGAACTATACAGATAGGAATTAGACTCCAATAAATGAGGGATGAACTGGCAATACTGAGTTTCTCATGATATAAAAAGGATAAAGTGCATAATGAGGTTAGACCTGATAATCTCAAGGCATAAAAGGTGGCAAGACTTTTTGTGTAGAAGATAAAGAACGAGTTATTGATACTTAAAAAGAAAGGAGAATCAGACTGGCATCAGACTTACCTATTGCACAAGAAGCTTAAAGACAGTGGTATAAGGTGCCTACGCTATGTAGGAAAAAAAAGGATTATGATCCAAGAACACTATATCCAGCCAAGATACCCTTTACTGATCAAGAGAAAAGAAAGGCATCTTCACTTAAGCAAGGATTCAGAAATTATGCCACATACACTCTGAGGAAATGACTCCAAAATGTTATCAAATGTTTTTCTAGCACCTATTAAGATAGACTATTAAGATAGTCTCTTTTTTCTAGTCTCCACCACTCCCAGAGTTGTGGCTAGCAGTAGAGATGTGGCCAAACCCAATAACAATATCATATATGACCAGTCCTAGAAATGACTTCAGGAAACGTAGATCCTAAGGAATGTATATTTTGCCAACAAGCACAACAAGAAAGGCCTCAAAAAGATTCAGGCCAACATTTTCAAGACACTGAGCACCTGTACAGAGGCCAAAGAGGCGCTCATTAAGCCCAAAGTAATCAAATACAAGATCTTAAAAAGTGCCAGCCCTAAATCGGACGGGCTCACCCATAACATCCATCCCAGCTTCTAGAAGTATGCTTATTTTCATACTGTCAAGAGTACCAGGTTTAGCAACCAAACGGTGAGAGCCAAAGCCCAGGTCCCACAGAGTCCTCCCAAAGAGTCCAGAAAAAAAGGTTTTTGTCTATCAACTCTGAGGATCAAAGGATTCTACAAAACTTAGACTACTGTCTGCAGGCATCTCCTTTTGCTGTTTTATATAAATACAATACAAAGTCCCCCAACTCACCCCAAAAGAGAGAGAGAACCATACAGTTTTTAATCTCAAAATCTGTTAACATAACAAATTACGTTAATATTTAACTGTCCTTGCCTTCCTGGAATATACTGTCTTTTATATACACTGCTGGATTTATTTTGCTAATATTTTATTTAGAATGTTTGCTTGTCTACTTATGAGTAAGACTGGACTGATGTTTATAATAGAAAAAAAATGAAAACAATCGTAGTATCCATCTGTTGGAGAACAACAGACTAAACTATGGTGTAGTATGCTATGGAATGTTATTCAGCTTTTTAAATTAATTAAAGCTCCATTTACTAAACTGGAGACAGCCATGACATATTCTTAAATAAATAAAGCAAGTTACAAAAAGCCTGTGTGTGTGTGTGTGTGTGTGTGTGTGTGTGTGTGTATACGCTTAAAGGTTTTTGAGCAAAGAGAAAGATGGTAAAAAACAAAGTGTTGGTTAATGCTGGCTAAACCAACAAGGTCAAAGTGGAGAAGGAAAGGAAAATATTATTTTTTTCTTTATTCACCCCGGTTTGGTTACTTTAGTGGTTGCAAGCGGAGAAATACTTTTGTAATTTTTTAAAAAAAGCAGAAGCGTGGGGGGGAAGGGGAGAGATACCAATTACCTACTATAATTAATGACAAATTAACATTTGTTAACAACTAATAAATGGCTACCTTTAATACATCCAAAGACAAGATAGAATTATATTATCTAAAACAAGGAGAGGAATCATTATGAAGTTCATTTACTTAAAAATACAAAACAATCCTGGGGTTTCCCTGGTAGCTCAGAAGTTAAGAATCCCCCTGTCAATGCAGGGGACACGGGTTCAAGCCCTGGTCCAGGAAGATCCCACATCCGGGGAGCAACTAAGCCCGTACACCACAACTACTGAGCCTGCTCTCTAGAGCCCGTGAGCCACAACTACTGAGCCCACGTGCCACAACTACTGAAGCCTGCACACCTAGAGCTCGTGCCCCGCAACAAGAGAAGCCACCGAAATGAGAAGCCCACGCACTGCAAGGAAGAGTAGCCCCCGCTCGCCGCAACTAGAGAAAGCCCACACGCAGCAACGAAGACCCAACGCAGCCAAAAATAAATATAAATAAATAATTTTTTTTAAAAAGGTAAAAAAAAAAAAGAATGATTAAAAATACAAAACAATCCAATCTGGAACCAAAGTCGCATATAAGTGGTCTTTCTAAAGGCATTAAGCAAGATGTCTTCAGGATGAACTAGTTTTTATCTTACAACTAGCACAAACTGATCAGTTCATGGATATTACAACGACCAAGAATAAAACTAAGATAAAGTGAGTCACGTCCATTTAAAGAAAAATAGTCGGTGGATTACTGTTCGCATGATATGTAAACAGATTAGCAGAAATGGGCAAAATGTTACAGAAATCCTTGAAGCTTGGGAAGAAAGTGAGATTTTGATAGCTTGTTATACTAAAGAAAGAGGGGCAAACTTCTTTTGATGTATAATTTTACACTGTAAATAGACAAGTCCTTTTTATTAAGTAGATCACAAAAGACAATCAACCACCATGACTGTCACAAATTTTTTAAAAAGAA
The DNA here is from genome assembly GCF_951394435.1 of Stenella coeruleoalba. Taxonomy (NCBI): domain Eukaryota; kingdom Metazoa; phylum Chordata; class Mammalia; order Artiodactyla; family Delphinidae; genus Stenella; species Stenella coeruleoalba. The sequence continues at coordinate 45,922,049 of NC_137165.1, read as the reverse complement.
AAATTACAAAAAGCTAACAACATGGCGCATGGTGGTGGGTGAGTGGGGGATAAAGGTATCAGACAGAGAACACTTCAGTTATTCACAAAAATGAGAAATGTCTGTAAAAGTAGAAAATATGCACATGATCAAACTGAAAAAAAAAATTGTCAAAGGGCTCAATGTCTCAAGAAGTGCTGAGGTTTGCTATTTTATAGAGGAAATTAAAAATTAATTTTTCGCAAGTTTGTGGTACTTAAAGGGAAATAGTGCAAAAAGAAATGCATACTAGGAGTCTGCCTAAGAGTTTATATTTTTAAGTTTACAGTTATTCAAGAACTTTTTCTCAGCTCTCATCAAATCCTTCATAAAAGAAAATTTCAAAGCACAAAATTAATGAGTAGCCGAATTACCACAAGTTTTTTTTTTTTGTTTTGTTTTAAATACCTTGCTAGGCTGAAAAGACAAAATAACAAGGAAAAGCTGGACAGACAATGCTAGTAAAACACTGTGGGGCGGAGCTATGTGAAGCACACATCAAAAAAACAGAAATCCAGGGCTTCCCTGGTGGCGCAGTGGTTTAGAGTCTGCCTGCCGATGCAGGGGACACGCGTTCGTGCTCCGGTCCAGGAAGATCCCACATGCCGCGGAGTGGCTAGGCCCGTGAGCCATGGCCGCTGAGCCTGCGTGTCGGGAGCCTGTGCTCCGCAATGGGAGAGGCCGCAACAGTGAGAGGCCCGCGTACCGCAAAAAAAAAACAAAAACAGAAATCCAGGACACTTTCCAAAACCTAATAAAACTTACCATTCATTAAGATCTAGACATTGTCCTAAGGATTTTTCACTGGCATTATTTCATTTCATCATCATCAAAACCCTGCAAGAGAGGTTTTAGCCCCTCACACAGCTAGTAAGTGACAGAGTGATAATCTCAACCTGTTTTCATGATTCAAAAACTCACAAATTCATGTTCTCTCTACTATACAAAGGGTCTCATGATTGTAAAATTTCAAAAGCTACTTACAACCAAACAACAGTATTGTCACATCCTACAATATAGCAACATCTGAATAATAGCTTCCAAAGGAAGTCTCTCTTCCTCTTTAAATCCCTAAAAAGGAAGAGCTAAGATTTTCTGACGCTGAAGCAGCATTTGAGTGTGCAGTAAGTCTACATCCCACGTGTCTACTAAAGCTAATTACCTTCATTCACCCTAATTCACAATCTTTGGGAGCTCTACAGGATTCCATGGAATTTGAACAGAAACAGAATTCTAGAGTACAAATACCCATCAAGCTTCCTTAGTTTTGCATTATCAAATTTCAGCAATTAGAGCTAGAAATTGTGGGACCTCACAACACAAGATTAGGAACAAAGGGCTACAAAGAGACTTCCTTCATTTAGGCAGAGGGAATTTACTGAGATGTGAGGCAGAGTCTCCTGTCTAAATGATTAAATCACAGTATCTACATACCCACTCCCATTTCCAAATTTAGTAACTAACGAATCGACTTATAAGGATAGATCCATTGGTGGGGAAAGGGAATTTCCATGGCAATAAAAAACTGGTGCCGTATCTCTTCATGTTGTTCATCTCTATGATCAGATATGTCATCTGATATAATCATATATGATAATGCAAGCATGGTGTTACAGACAAGCATGGCTACCTGGTCCAAAGACATCTGCTTGGAATAACAAAAGTTTTCCATTATTATTGCTCACATACTTTTCATTGTGAATTTTATGTCTGTAGTACTTGCTAATATTTACAAAAAGAAATATATAAGTCACTGTTTTTCTTTTCATGATACCTTTGCCATCTAAAGAAGACAGTAAAATTTATCAACATTGGCCAGTGAAACTTTAGGGAAGTGACAAACTTTAAAATATTTTTTCAACTATATTTTTCCTGGAGGTAGAGTGAATACCCAGGACACAATTCTGAACCGCAAATTTAGTTATTTAAGGAAGAATATGATATGTCTACCTTCAACTGAAAGATTACAGTAGTTAAAGGTAACTACTTACACATAGTAGTCAATAAATATTTAAGTGAAGGATTTAATATATTAATATACTGCATAAAACTCCAATTTTTCCAACATAACAAATCTAACTCAACTCATATACCTTAAACATAACGTGTCTGTACAATAAACTAATATACAAAAATCAATGTTTTTTTCATACGACCTTTTCTATACAAAATAAGTATATGAGAGACTAAAACCGGAGCAAACAAAGAAAAATGTTCTCTTACATGCTGTGCTCCAAAATCTCTCCACTTGGGATACCTCTTCTGAGAAAAAAAAGTAGAATCGAATAATGTATTTTGGCAGAAACTTCTTCAGGTAGACATAATATGGGTGTCATAAGGAGGCATAAGATGAGCCTGTCAGATAAATCATTACTAAGGCAATTAGCTTTTTTTAAAACATACCAACAACATTATTCACTATAACGCAACTACTTGGTTTAAATAACTGACACCAGAATCTCTCAAGTTCCGATCAAAAGAAAGGCATTTGAGAAGTAAGATATACCATTCACTGAATAAAGGCAGAAGTTAATATTATGGGGAAGGAAAGGGTAAAGAAAGGGTGTGATTACGACTAACACCAACTTAATTCTTTTGCCTCTTAAACTTAGTCATGTTTACCCTTAACTACTCAAGAACAAACAGAAGTTGAACATAACAAGATACTGTTGTAATGTGTGGCCCATAAAAAAGCAACTTACCTGATACTTATAACATCCACAAACATAGCTTTCAAATGATTTATAAACATTCTGTAAATAAAATAATTTGACCTAATAAAAGAAATTTGTTTCCCGAAAAAAATTATGGTATTACAATTATTTACTTAAGAGCTTTCTAGAATATGAAAGATCCCTACCAGAAACTTTTTTCACTGATTGCATCCTCAACCTGCTTTAGCCTCCTAAAACCCAGGCCCAAACAGCTTGTTCTCCATCTAATATTATCTCTTTTTAAAATTTATTTATTTATTTATTTTTGGCTGCGTTGGGTCTACGTTGCCGCACATGGGCTTTCTCTAGTTGCGAAGAGCAGGGGCTACTCTTTGTTGTGGTGTGCTGGCTTCTCACTGCAGTGGCTTCTCCTGTTGCGGAGTACGGGCTCTAGGCTCATGGGCTCAGTAGTTCTGGCACACGAGCTCAGTAGTCGTGGCTCTCGGGCTCTTGAGCACAGGCTCAGTAGTTGTGGTGCACGGTCTCAGTTGCTCCGTGGCATGTGGGATCTTCCCGGACCAGGGCTCGAACCCATGTCCCCTGCATTGGCAGGCAGACTCTTAAACACTGCACCACCAGGGAAGCCCCATCTAATATTATCTTGAATCGTAAATACTCAAGGTAAAAATATCCTCTAAAAGAAAGAAAAAGGACATTGGGTGGGGAAATATAGCTGTAAGTCTTTAAGCTCTTCTTATAAACTATTTCTCTCCACAGACTTTTAGAGATTCATCAAGGTCGTGATGTAGTCTCTCAATCACCATACAGACATCTCCTTGACTCATTTTTTTTTAAATTGTAAACAATCTTCATCTAATACAAGTTATTACAAAAGATGCTATTCAAATAAACCAAGTGGTAGTTTTCATGGTATTATAACAAAGACTAAACTATTTATTTACACAGTGCCTTCTCTCCAAATGACAATAGTATTTGATGACTACAGGCACTCAACAGATACAATGCCGAGAAAAAAAAATCCAAATAATTAAACTAACTTCCAAACTATTTTATAACATTTGTTACCTCGATCAGACTCGTACTAGAAAAGTAAACAACCATCTGCAACCGCTTGTTCTAGCTCCTTGAAATAAAATCTGGGTACCATCAGGAAAAATATTACAGCTAACATTGGTGATCATGTGTAAGTACAATCCAACATAATTCAACTAGTGTGCCCAATCCGTACATCTCAGAGATTCAATTTTAATTCTGTTGTAAGAGGAAGTAATACGACAAGGAGAGAATTTTGATGCATTCCTTTAATCATACTTATTCTTTCTTATATCTAATTAGCATCAACTACCTTACAATTCCCCTTTGGGAACTACTGGTTTAGTATACTCTTTTCTAGGCCTACTTCCTTCTCCATTCAAAACAATGCACACAGTCATTCAGAAAATACTAAAAGAACAAAGGCCTTTATGAGGAAGGGCGGGGGAAGCTAGAGAGTTAGCATGAGACAGTCAAGAATCAATGACAGAAGAGGGAAATAAATCTACTACCGTTTAACCATGTTAGTAAAACTTTATGATAAAGATGCAAACAACAAATTAGGTTTTATAAGTATGCTAAAATGAACCATCAATCAATATAAATACAGAGCACGATCTGAGTCTGTGATGGTTTATTAAATAAACTAAAATATATAAACATACAAGAATAAGTCTTAGCCATAATCAGTAAATTGCCTTATCAACCAATGTATATAAAAATGAAGGAAGTGTTTGATTACATGACATATGTGATTCACAGAATGGCACAAAGTTTGATTAAGAGAAGAAAATAATTGTTAAGTACAGGAGGAGATATTCCATTTCTTAAACTGGGTAGAAGGTATATAAGTGTTGGCTGCATTACTAGTCTTCCACACTTTACACATTTTTATAAATATTATTTCAGATGTAGTCGACATCTGTAAAACAATGTTTAAGTGCAAGAAAAATCTGAGCAAATATTTGTTGGAAAAAAGAGGTAAAAAGTACATATACATCTAATCAGTTTTTGCTAATTATTTTTTTAAATAAATAGAGATCATAGGGACTTCCCTGGCGGTCCAGTGGTTAAGACTCTGCGCTTCCACCACAATGAAGAGTAGCCCCCACTGGCTGCAACTAGGGAGAGCCAGTGCGCAACAACGAAGACCCAACGCAGCCAAAGATAAATTAATTAAATAAGTTTTTTAAAAAAGTTTACTAGGAGGTTAGAATTTAAGAAAAAAGACTGCACTTCCACTGCAGGGGGCACAGGTGTGGCCAGTAAATAATTAATTAAAATTTTTAAAATAGAGATCGTAAAAACGTAAGTAGGTAGGAAAATAAGTTTCCTGTAGAAAACAATTTCTATAGCTCTACACAGAGATCTATATACTATTTCTTTAAAAGCACCACTAAACCTTTCCTGCACACTACGTGTACACACATATACACACAGACATACACACCAAATTACTTTAAAGTAAAACTTTCTACCTCCAAAGATCCCCCCAAAACCAACCTCCATCACAAATATTACCTTAACCCCATAAAAAATACTGATACTCCTCTACTCATAATCCCAGAAATAAATTACAAAAATAAATTCCTAAAGAGAAATGTTCATACTGTAAGTAACTGTATTTTTGGTGTATGTGTAGGCTTAGCATTTATGAGTCTTACTACCTACATGGGCCTATCCACATCTACAGTATTTGCTTTTTTATGATGGGCACCTGCATTTTAATGATGTGTGTCAATACTAATTTGATTGAGGGCAATATAGTATATTTATGAAGAGCACAGAGTGTGGAGCCAGAGTTCCTGAATTGGAATTCAGCTCTTCCACTTGCTAACTAACTAATCTATTTCACATCTCAGTGTTTCAGTTTCTCATCTGTAAAATGGAAATAACAGTACATACCTCGTAGGGTGTTGGAACTGATTAAAACCTGTGTAACGGGACTGGCACGAAGTAGGTGCTATGTAAGGGTGAGCCATTACTACTAGCACTACTAGTAGTACCATCTTCCCAAACATACTGAAAACATTCTTAGCAATTCGAATTACTGGCTAAAATCAGATACTATTAAAAATAGACATTAAACCTGAAGCCTGACTGACAGTAAGTTTAAAGCCCTGCAACTCTGAATAGGTGATTATAAATCTACATAACCACTCTATCAAGAACAATCTGGGGAGAGCGGCTTTCCAAAGTGCAACTATCAATTTCTTCCCTTACACAAGGGGGCAGTGATAACAAGAAAAGAACTGGGCTCTGTGACACCTCCTCCTACAGACAGTAGGGGGTGGCAGTACATATGGCTTACAGTCAGAACAAAACAGGAAGACCCAACAGAATTGCTCTTTATTCTCCTCAGGCCCTCTCCTCTATGTTTTAGGCCCAACACAGCCTCAAGGTGAGAGACATATCAACAGAAAAGACTAAAACCCAAAATTAATCACCAAAGAAAATCCAGTTTTGCCTTTGAAGCAAATAATCCCTCAATGGCTAAATCTGGATCCAGGAGGAAGCCAATCAGTATGAATTTTAATTATCTGGCAAATTACTTACTGTTCTTCTTATAAGAACAACATTCAGGCAAGTAACTCCGTTTCTCTGCAAGAATTGTAACATAAGACACTAAAATCTCATCAATAATTAACTATACCCTAATGAACACATGCCGATATTTCTGCTTGTTTCATACTATACAGACATACACTCACTGAATGTATATAAGTTATATTAAATAGCTCATGGAGCTGTCTTTTGTTACTTCTGAAATTCCAGCTATGTTCTGACAATCCTCTCAAAACACAGATGTTCTTCTTAAATGGAAGTCACAATGTTTTGCAGCATGTGGATAATGATATATATATATATACACACACACACACACACACACAAAGAGAGAGAGAATGAGAATATTTAATATTTCATTTCTGTGCTCACATTCCTGAGATGATCTACCTGGGAAATGCTGCAAGAAGCGTTCCACTGACAGTATCCATGTTGTTGCTTTTTATGCCACCTTTATTGTATTCAATTTTTTTCCTATTTTGCCACCCCAACATCAAGAATATTTCACTACTGTCATTCACCATAATTAGCCACTGCAACAGCTTTTGGCTTCAAACCCTCAAAATGCCTGAAAATTTATCCCTTTTGTTCACCATATTGTTTTGTTTTCCTCATTCCAGAAATTTTCACCTGTATAAAACTGAAGAAAGGGGCACCTATGAAAAAAGGTCCCTTTGCCTAATGATCTTGAACTCAGAATTATGGTCAAGATGTGGGGTGGGTTTTTTGTGTGGTTTTTTTTTTGGTTTGTTTTTTTCCTTTTCCTGGAGAGGAGCAGAGAAGACAGTGCAAGACACCCAAAACACCAAATCTTCTTCCTAATATTAATTACCATTGTTTATGTTTGGTGAAAACCATTTTAAACATTCCACACCTGGAACACAACACAGGATACAATTATATCAGTGCTCTACACGCTGACGGCAAACCCTGGAATTATTTAGCCCTATTTTTTCTTTCCCATCTCACAACCAGACACAATTTGCTTGTTTCTTTCACGTGGGCACTATCTCTATCTCAAAAAATAGCGTATCATAGCTCCTCTCGATTCCCTGTGTTAAAATATCTAGCCATGAGCCTTATTAATCTCTTCTTAGACTACGCCTCCTTTCCCAGAGAAATTAATAATATCACTAATAACACTTCTACCGTGAATTTCAACGCCACACAGGCCAACCCACCCTGTGCCTTACCTGGCACATTTCACAACTACTTTCATGCTGCATTCAGGGGGCACATTTTACAACTCGTTCTGCACCACATTCCCTGCCACGTTCAGCAATCTGCCTCGCATCTCCTCCGGGGTCCCCGTCATCCAGAGACTCTCTCGGTACCAAATTCCATGACACCTTCGGTGACACCGAAGTGGCCGATCCCGGACCCATCCGAAGCCACCCCGAGTGCCACATTTGGAGCCAACCTTCCCCACGCCCTGGACACCGGAGGCACTCCACTGCCCATTTCGCTGCCTCCCCGCTCGCCCCCGCCCCTCTCCCTGGAGCCCAGGCGTCGGAGGCGAACGCCGCTGTCACTGAAGCAACCTTCCCTTCCCGGGCTCCCTCACCTGCCGCTCTGAGAGGGGTTCGCTGCACCTCGGGGTCAAGCCCGCGTCCCCGGGGTCTCCTGTGAGAACCGCGCCGCCCGCCGGCGCCGCCCGCGATCCCAGAGCACCTCGCTGCGCTCCGACGCCCGCTGTGGGTCTGCGTCCGGGAAAGGCGCGGCCCGGCGGCTAGCGCAGCCCTCGGCGGTCCTCCTGTCAGCGGCGGCGCGGGTGCAGGCTCTCGCCCAGCGCGGCGGCGGCGGCGGCGGCGGCGGGCAACTTGCTCCGCCTCGCGCGCTGCACAGCCAGGAGGTGAGCGCGAGGGGGATGGGAACGGGGGCGGGGCCGCCCGAAGGAGGCACGGAGGGCGGCGGCTGGAGGGCAGCGCTGGCGGCCCCGGGCCCGGCACTCGGAGCGCTCGTAGCTTCACCCGCCGGGCGGGCGGCTCGCACGAGGCAGCTGTGCAAGCGGGCCCCGCCGGAGCAGCGTACCCAGCAACCCGCGCCCGGCCGGCCGCTCGCTAGCGCCGCCGCCGCGCCGGGGGCGTCGCACCCTCAGAGGCCGCCCGCAGCCCCGCCCCCTCCGGGCCGGGGTGGGGAGGAGCGCGAGCGCGGAGGGAGAGCGCGTGCGTGGGAGCGCGTGCGTGGTGGAGCGCGCGCCCCCGCCCCCTCCACCGTTTGGGGGTGGGGAGTGGCGGGGAGAGAGAGAGAAGACCGAACCGTTTTCTCCGCGAAGAGGTTTGGCCCTGGCTCTGCCTCTCTGTGAGGTCTGGGCATTTCTCTTTCCTCAAGGGGCTTTGACTGGTGGGGTCGTGGGCATTCAGTGGGGAAGAGGGGAGGGGAGCTCAATAGCAGACAAGGCCCTGGATGGTTCGGCTCCGCCCCCAGGGTGATGTCACTCTCGAGGTGCTGCTGCTGTCACGTGCGCCCACTTCTGGGCCTGTCCTGATGCTTTGATGGCCAGAACGTTCCTCTAGATTTTCCCCACTTAAGTCACCTCATACACATATCACTCCTATAAGTCGTCGAACCCTACAAATGTCAGTTATTCTTTCCCTGATGCTCAATTGTAATCTGTAGACTGCTTCAAAATGCCATAGTTGGCTGGTGTAGGAAACAGAATGAAGTGCAAAACCAGGAATGGGGGGATAGTGGGGAGGGGAGAGAGAGAAGGGAGAGCTATTATCTAGAATCATTGCTGAAATTCACCAACCACAGCTTGAGTGCCTGAGGTGAAGTTGTGACGCTGCTTCTGTTGCTGCCAGGTTGGACAAGAAGTAATGTGATTTTAAGGGCTAGTTGTTAAGGCACGGAAAGCCACCACAGCAAAGCCTCCTTGAAGGTCATATTTCCCTCACTTTCCTCCACCTAGATCTTCTTCCCCTTTACTCTTCCTTTCCCTTGCATCGTAGAACAACAAGTCAACTGTGGAAGATATCGGCACATAAATTTGTTCGTGTGCTTTAAGATGATGCAAAGCAATCACTGTTACCTATTCTGCCTGGTTAGCCTTTCTTCCGTAAACTGAGATGACCTTTCGTGGTCATCCGTTCCTTAATGAGACACCATGATTGGAAATAGATACACCAGATTACTTCAGTCAAGCAACCTGTGTCTGTGGTGTTTCTAAGATGGAGAGATTTGATAACAGTCCTTTAATCTGCTGCATCCAGGATTTTCTTTGTGTTTTTTTCAAAATTAGTATTAATTTCAGAATAATGCAGGAAATTGAATATGAAGCCATTTTGCAACAGCTAGTCTCTACAGTGAATTCTTGAAAAGTCAGAGCTAGAGCAGCTTTGAATACTACAGCTAAAATGGCAAGATGAAGGATTGGTCTATGGAATCTTTTGGTGATAACTCCAAAAAGTTAGATCACTCCAACTAAAACCTATTTATCTATGGTGATAGAGTCAGAGTAGTGATTACTTTGGAGGAATTGAATGAGTGGGGGGGGCAGGAGGGAGCCTTCTGGGTTGCTGGAAATGCTCAATACCTAGATCTTGTTAATGATTACAAGGGTTAACATATGTGCAAAACAATTGGTGTGCTTTACTCTATCTCAATTTTTAGAGATTTTTAAAAATTGTATACACAAAAGAGGCATTACAGCGTCATCAAGATGGGAGTCTGGAAACCTAGATTTGAATGTCAGTGTCACCCACCACTTACCAGCCTATGAGACCTTGAGCAGGTCTGAGCCTTCTTTTTCTTTATCTAATATGGGTGATGTTACCTCACAGGATGGTTGTGAAGATTAAGTGAAATTATATTTGAGAAGTACTTATCACAGAGCCTGGTATATAATAAACGCTCAGGAAACATTAGCTATTGTTATGCTATTCTTGTTGCACTCAAATTTACCTTATTTAATTCTCTTTTGGTCTTTTTATTTATTTTAAAGATTACTTTGATTCTGAGCCTTTGCCTGTGAGTTTCACTGAGCTAATATTCCTTTCCCTAAGAAATAACAAAAGGCGGTTGGGGTGTAATGTATTGGTTTTCAAACTGGTTCAGGTGGTGATACTTAGAAATTATGGTGCTCATTGTGGAACACCATGAAATATTGTTAGATTGAATTCTGCCATATGGACTTGACACAATTTTACTAGCACTAAATCTGGCTACATTATGTTTATGCAGATCTCCCACATATTAAAAAAATGTATTTTTAAGAAATAATACATCTGCGTTTTTCCTCTAAAATTTGTTTGCAACTTTTCACTAGAAAGTACCAAAAGTTTAATAACAATTCACAAAATGAAAACCTTTAAATCCCTTCTTCCTGGAAATGGGAAAAATACTGTAACTGTTCAGTCTTAGCAGCAGAGCTCTTTATTGGATTTTCCCACAGTAAACTCTAATAGCTGTGACCCACAGGGTCTCTTGCTCTGATGAAGTGAGTAACTCTGACTCACTATCCTCATCATACTTCCAAAGATCCGTCTCCATTTCTTTCAGCCGACCTTTCCAAGATCCCATGTTCACACTGAGCAGTGCCAGTGCCCACTGGAATGAACTTATTGCTTCTCTGTTTCAATCATCTAACATGATGCTACTCAGCCAGTTCTCTTCCACATAGTTCTGCTGTTAAGTCTTGCTATTTGTTGCCACACTCTTAACTTTGTGGAGGAAACAGTCTGTCCCTGACAGAGGTAAGGGTGGGGTACGGTAGGGATGGAAAGCAACAATGTAGAGAGAAGCCACCTCTGTTCTCAACTCCTCACCCTGATTTCCTTTTCGGTCACTAATACCTGAAATCCTGAGAATGCTTTTTTTTTTTTTTTTAACCTACTAAAACTCCATTCTAGTCAAGATGATAATTTAGTCTATAACTTAAACTTGGAAACATAATTTATGCCATGTAAGAGGAAGCTGTAAGTAATTGTCCATAAAGTGGCCCAACCATACTCTATACCTCCCAACTTTTCAGTGCCATCTATACCATTCAAAATTACCTTCCTTGCTTTGTCAACTCTGCACACTCACTCACCTCTGCATATGGCATATGTCTTCCCTGGCACCTCCAAGTCTCTTAAGTAAAGCATCAGGGCCACCTCTCTCTCCCTACTGAATAAAGAGTCATAACATCTACCATTGATGGATTGCCTACTGGCTGCAAATACTTTACTAAATGCCTTGTATATACTACTTCATTTAATTCTCACAACATCCTATCAGGTAAGTTTTTGGTTTTGCTTTTTTTATTTTATTCATTTGTTTAATTTTTGGCTGCATTGGATCTTCGCTGCTGCACGTGGGCTTTCTTTAGTTGCAGCGAGCGGGGGCTACCCTTTGTTGCGGTACGCAGGCTTCTCATTGCAGTGGCTTCTCTTGTTGCAGAGCACGGGCTCTAGGCACGCAGGCTTCAATAGTTGTGGCACACGGACTTAAGTAGTTGTGGCTCGCGGGCCCTAGAGCACAGGCTCAGTAGTTGTGGTGCACAGGCTTAGTTGCTCCACGGCATGTGGGATCTTCCCGGACCAGGGCTTGAACCCGTGTCCCCTGCGTTGGCAGGTGGATTCTTAACCACTGCGCCACCAGGGAAGTCTGAGTTGCTATTTTATTTCTTAACAAAGACAAGCAATGGCGTGAACTCTAAATAGACATGTTGCAAGTCAAAAAAACAGACCAGAAAGCAACAGGTGTGAATGAACAGAAGAGTATTTACTAATCAGGGGAGAAAACATCAGTTGGTAAGAGGTTGGAAAGGTGGGACAGGACTGAACTGAAGTGGGCACTGCCCAGGAAGGGAAACACCCTGGAATCTCTGAGCAGAAGAGTGACAAGAAGACAGTGTTTAAAATATTCATCTCATAGGGTAGATTTGAGCATGGAGGCACAAGTAATAATGATATGGGTAAGATACTACTATTACTATTTAAGGAGCTAAAGAAGAGGACAGCTTTAGTCAAGAACTGTGACAGTAGAGATAGAAAGGAATAGTCCCAACAGCCATTGCGTGGGAAGAATTAACAGAACTTTCTGAATAACTGAATGCAGAGGGTAAAGAACAGTGAGAAATGAAAATACAGCAAGATGACAAGACTAACTGCCTAGAAGACTGTGGTGCCTGTGACAGAAGCAGGGGAGTCAGAGGATTGGTGTTAAGGAGAAGAAAGAGATGGTTTTGGCATATTTTGTGTTGTAGTTCTTTACTGCTTTTGAGTTACAAATCACTTCTTTTGAGAATCTGACAGAATCAATGGATCCTTTTCTCAGGAAAAAAAAAATGGATTCATACTTATACATGTTATATGATTTGTAATGGACACCCATGGATTTGGCTGCTGGAGAGCTCTTGACCCCAGCTGGGCACATTAAAGCCCTTTCTGGAATTTTTGTACTTTATATCCAAAGGATCAAGTCAATCTGTCCCTAATAACTGAAGCAATGGATGCTGTTAGCTGATGTGGTTCCTAACACATGAGCCCGAGAAACGAAGAATGCTCAAATGCATTTGAGTCCATGGATCCTTCACATTCCTATTCTTGGATTCCAGGACGTTTCCTAGTCCTTTGTTGGAATTCCTCCATGGTTCAGCTTGTTTGAGCCACATTTCTGCCATTTATATGAGAGGTCTGATTAATTCACAGGTTAAAGGTGTTAATTGAAACCCACCCATGGGCTCCAGGTAAGAACTCCTAATTTAAAGTAACTTGGAAATAGCTGGTAGAAAGATGGGATTTAGGTGAGAAAGGGAACATAGTGAATACTCAAGGAGAGGGAATATAGCACAGGTGTATAAGAGCAAGGACCCTGGACCCAGACTGCACTCAAATCCTAACTTAACTGTTTACTAAATGCGTGACCACAAGCAAGTTACTCTGCATTCCTAGATTTCAGGATACTCATCTGTGGATTGGGGATTAAAAACTATACCTACCTTATAGGGTGGATGTGAGGCTTAGGTTGGTACAGGTGCAAGTACCTGGTCCATAGCAAGTCTCTATGGACTATTATCATTCAATGTAACAGGCCTGTACCTAGGCATTTCACATATGTTATATTATTTAATCTAATCCTCATAAAAACTTTACAGGATTGGAATTATTCCCATTTTACTAGATGAAAACATTGTGGCTCAAAATAACTTGCCCCAGATCCCACAGTAAGAGACAAAATCCAAATTAAAATACAGAATATTTGAATAGAAAATGAAGAGGAAGATTTTCATTACAATTAATAGAGCATACTACCTATCCTAAGAATTAATGTGTATATATGTGTATATACTAATTATGTATATATATATTTATTCGGCATCTATCTCATATAGCGTCTATCACATATAGATGCTGGATATATATTTGTGAATTAAATTTATTAAATCATCCAGATCTGTAAAAAAGGGGATGGAAAGAGTGTTCATACCAACATAACCATTCTAATCCATGTACAATTTTGCATATTAAAATTAAATACTGGCCCTCTGGAAGATATAATCATTTCTCATGATTTTAGTTAGCCTAAACCACACTTTCAGAGTCTAGTCCACTCTATGTTATGGACAAGCTAGAATTTGTGGACCTATAAAACTGAGGACAAGGCTCTGGACCTAGTTGACCTTTCAACCAAACTTCCTCAAAGAACCCTCACCTTCTTGCCATGCCCTTTCAATTCGTAACGACTTGAAACTGTGAAAGTACATTTACGATTAAAACTCAGACACCCTAGGTTATGGCTGAACCTTGAGAAACACCTTTACTTGGGGAAAGGGAAGTCAACAAAGGATACAGAGAAGCAATAGGCAGAAAGCACATTTGTATGTCTGGTACTGTTTTAGGCACAGACTTCTCCCTCGCTTCTCTACAGAGTTTGAAGGTACTTAGTATTGATCATGTAAATTCTATAAAAGATGCTTGGAAGGGAAAAGGAGGGTAAATAAAGTTCCATTTGGAACTCCCTATAGGTGGACCCCTAGTTTATTCCCTACCCATCCCCATGCAATTTCTCAGTACAATCCTGGTAACATATACAAAAGTTGACTATGAAAAAATTAAATGCACACATAATACAAGAGCATTTCCCCCAAAGAGCTGAAAGCAGTATTCAGTTGCTATTTGCAACTCACATTTAAGATATGATCTTTGATAAAGTATTTCCAGCGTGTATTATATTTCCTAATTTTGTCCTAACATCTACCTGACTGACGATAGAGTCCCTGCTTTGTATATAGCTAATGACTCCACCTTTGCTCAACTGGGTTATGTTTAGGAAACCTATGCTTCTTATTACTAGTATCAGCACTTCCATTTTCTACTCATTTATAAATAGTGGTAAAAAAATGTAATAAAATATTCAAATAATTGCATAAACAAATACTGAAAATGGTGATGATGCTGAAAATAAACTCTTGACTGGTAGGCTACACCACTGTGTAAGAGCATAAAACGTTCATTCATCTGCAAATGCATGAATATTATAATTCAATGTATTTTAAAATAACTGAGGAGTGGCATTGTATAAGAAAGTTTGAGTTGTTCCAAAGTTGAAACTATAAACATTGATGACCACCTATTTTGCACTCGTACTTGAAACATTTTTTCTTCAAGGACAACATACTAAAGGAATCACAACACTGTCATCATCAAGGGTATTTATTGTGCCCTAATACAAAGATGATGCCACTGACCCACCACTAATAAGACGTGAAGATTGAGTTGACTCTCCAGCATTGTGTGGGTTTTATTGAACCTGCCATATCCCCTCACTCAAAGCACCTAAGTAGTTGCAATGTAGTTAAATATTAAGAGAAGCAATCAGCAGCAAAGGGAGAATGATTGGCCATTACAGAGAATGACCACACAATCATGGTTTAGTACCACAGCCCTTATCAATTAGCCATGAGTAAGAGTAAAGGTAAGAAAGCAGTAGAGTTGTGTAAATTGTCTTTGTTTTCTTCACATAATGGAATTATGAATTAATTTCTTTTTAATAAAAAGAGGCCTTAGATAATTTTTTAATTAATTTTTATTGGAGTATAGTTGATTTACAATGTTGTGTTAGTTTCTGCTGTACAGCAAAGTGAATAAGTTATACATATACATATATCCACTCTTTTTTTAGGTTCTTTTCCCATATAGGCCATTACAGAGTATTGAGTAGAGTTTCCTCTGCTATACAGTAGGTTCTTATTAGTTATCTATTTTATATATAGTAGTGTGTATATGTCAATCCCAATCTCCCAATTTATCCCTCCCCTGCCTTTCCCCCTTGGTAACCATAACTTTGTTTTCTACATCTGTGACTCTATTTCTGTTTTGTAAATAAGTTCATTTGTACCAAGGAAATGATTTTTTAATATAAGGGAATTATAGCTTTGTTGATGTGAAATGTAGAGATGTTTTAGTTATTAAAAAGAGGTGGGAGAAAGAAAAGGGAAATGAAGGTTTCGATTGGTTCCGAAGCCCAACTAACAATTTCTCTAGATTTAGTCAACCTGGCACACAATGTGAAAGGAACAAAAGGAAGTAAAGAATCAGAATTCAGTAGAGGAAAAGGAAAGGAGGCATTTTAATATTACATTATCAACCTGATAATTGTAATAAAACTTCATTTGTGTGAAACTCTGCTATCTGACAATCTTATCTATCTGAAGTACAGCAAGGAACCAAGGAAACAAAGGAGATGGAAAAAGACCTCTGCAGAAACAAAATAGAGCTCACCAAAGTCCATGCCCTAAAGATCACGCCCATTACTCCTAGAGATTTATCGAAGCCCTTTCTCAGAGGCTATTAATTTTTACTTGGATTCGATTTTAAAAGACCTGGCAACGTGGCTTCCAAACTCATAAAAAATTAGAAGCGGTAAACTAGAAGAGGAAGGAGAAACTATCCCATGTAGGCATGCAGATAGCAGTGAGAAGAGAACACTGCAAGTCTGTAAGCAGGGCAGAGAGGAAAAGAGGCATAAAAATTGACTTAATGATCAAAAAAGCACAGGAATTTAGTGCCTTTAGCAAGGGAAAAACAGTTCTATGTACCTCCATAGAGCTTGGGGAAGAAATTTTTAAGTCTGAGTCTATATTAACCCTGAGTAAATCAAGAAAATTATATTCAATATACAGACATTCTCAGAGTTTTGCAGCACTCAACGTTATGTAAGTAGTTCCATAAGGCACATAATGAAATTTTGAAGATATGAGAGATTTTATTTTATTTTTTTTGGCCACACGGCATGTGGGATCTTAGTTCCCCAATCAGGGATCGAACCCGTGCCCTCTGCATTGAAAGTGCAGAGCCTTAACCACTGGACCGCCAAGTCCCCAAGATATGAGAGATTTCATATCACATTGAGAAATGCAAAGAAGTCAAGTGTGTAAATGAACACTGCAAAATAAGTGTACAAGGCCAGAGGTTGCCGGTTCAAGGAGATAATGGCCTTCCATGGTCAGTCTTGCATGGCTTTTGTCCCCATGCAGATTCTCGCTGCATCAGCTCATGTTATGACACTACTGTTTGTTTGTTCCCCATTTTGTTACTTTCTAATCATGTCCAAAAAGTGGCTAAGTGATGGGAAGAAGGCAGGACCGGTTTATAAGAGTAGGTAAAATGAATGAGAGCAAAATATTAAAACTTTAAACAAGTCTGAAGATATTTTCACCCTACCCTGATTTTGTGTTATCCAGGACCTTTCAGGGGATATCTGTATTATGCATAAGATAGAGAATATCACTAATAGGAATATATTTTAAGGAACAATCCAAAATAGAACAAAGATTTATGCACAAAGATGTTCATTATGGCAGTATTTAGCATTTTAAAAATTGGAAGCAATCCAATTTACCAACCTTAAAGAATGGTTAAATAAAATATAGTACATAAAAATTTGATGGACAATTATGCAACCATAAAAATTATATTTTGGTAGTCAGGAAATTTGTATGACATAATTTTAAGTTAAAAAACAGGATACAGGGCTTCCCTGGTGGTGCAGTGGTTAAGAATCCTCCTGC
This sequence comes from Stenella coeruleoalba, assembly GCF_951394435.1. Taxonomy (NCBI): domain Eukaryota; kingdom Metazoa; phylum Chordata; class Mammalia; order Artiodactyla; family Delphinidae; genus Stenella; species Stenella coeruleoalba. The sequence goes on along the minus strand of NC_137165.1, from coordinate 45,904,763 downwards.
TAATGCAGGGGACATGGGTTCGAGCCCTGATCGGGGAAGATCCCACATGCCATGGAGCAACTAAGCCTGTCCACAGCTACTGAGCCTGTGCTCTAGAGCCAGTGCTCTGCAACAAGAGAAGCCACCACAATGAGAAGCCTGCGCACCACAACGAAGAGTAGCTCCTGCTCACCGCAACTAGAGAAAGCCCACGTGCAGCAACGAAAACCCAACGCAGCCAAAAATAAATAAATAAAATAAATAAATTTATTTAAAAAATACAGGATACAGAATTGTATATGCAACATAATCTCTACAATGTACAGAATACATAGAAGATGAAAAGCTCTCATTAATGATGGCCACCAAAAAAAATTTTAAACCTAGGAAAAAACTATATATGCAATACCCACACAAAGAAAACTACAAATATTCACTGAAGGAAAATAAAAACTGCATAAACGAAAATGCATACCATGTTCCCTGATGGGAAGACTCACAATATTGTAAAGAAGCCATTTTGCCCAAATAATTTACAAATTCAATGTAATTCCAATCAAAATTATAATAGGATTTTTAACAAAATTGACATGCTAATTCTAAAATTCATCTGGAAGAGTACATACTTAAGAATAGCTAGGTATTTTTTGAAGTATAATGAGGGGCCTATTCCTACCAGATATCAAAATATATAATCACAGTGATTAAAGTGTGATATTGGGTCACAAATTAAAAAAATAGATTAATGAAAGAGAATAGATCATCAACTACTGACACAAATATATGTGGGAGCATTTCAAATAATTGAAAATAGATGTCAGGACATCTATTGGTTATCCATTAAAAAAAAAAAGATATATCTCTTACATCACACCATTCAAAAATAAATTAATTAACTTCCCCTTCCCAGAAACTGGCCTGGTCAGGGTCAAGGCCTGAAGAGCAAGGTTGAAGGCCAGCATGGCTGGGATGGGCAGAGCTGAAGCCAAGCAGACAGCAGGCCACAGGGTGGGGCAGAGGAAACGACATGGCAGGGAGATCTGTTATGTCCAGGGCTCTTGGGCAAACGGGGAAATAAAGGAAGATGGTGAGAGCAGGTTTCTCTTTTGGAGAAGGGAGTTGCAAGTATGGAAAGTGAGAAGCCTAAAATGAACTGTATAATTTTGGATTGGAGGAATTGGTGTGAACTCAACGTTTTATATATCTGTGTTCTAATTTGGATGCTTGTGCTAAGGTTATATAGGAGCATGCCCTTGTTTTTCGGAAATATACAGTGAAGTATTTAGAGGTAAGGGCTTCATGTCCACAATGGATCAGATGTCTCAAATGGTTCAGAAAAAAAATACTACATGTATATAACATATATGTAAGGTGGGGGACAGAGAGAAGAGATGAAGCAAATGTAATGAAATGATAATAATTGGGGAATCAAGCACATAGGTTATGGGAGTTCATTATGCTACTCTTGCAACTTTTCAGTGAGTTTGAAATTATTTCAGAATAAAAAGTCGTAAAAATAATTTCCAGATGTATCAAAAATCTAAATAATTCTACTTCCTGGAATCTATCCCCCAAATTTCTCACATATACACAAAGATGTATATGTACGAGTTCATATTTAGAAATAATAATTAAAAATGTAGGACATATGCATCAATAGGGAATGGTTAAATAAATTATAGTATATCCATCCATGGAATGGTGTGCAGGCATAGAAGAATAAGGTAGATCTGTATGTACTGACAATGCACTGACATGGAGAGATCTCCAGGTTGTGTTAAATGGAAAAGCAAGTGACAGACCAAGAGGTAGAGTATGATCCCATTTGTGTTTTTTTTAAAAAGTTTTTTAAAAATCTGCTATGGGTGTGAGTTGTGTGTATCTGTGCATAGCTATGTTTATAAACAAATTTTAAAAATGGTCTGAAAGGATACACACCAAGCCATTAACAATAGTTAACTCTAGGGAAGGAGAATAGTATTATACTTTCCAGGTTTTCCATAGTGGCATGTAATACTTTATTATCAGTTGAAAAAAAGCCTAAGTACAAAAAGGCAGGAATGTATACGATACATTCTGAAAGATTTCCTCTCAAGGTGATTATAATATTTACTGCTGGGAATTACCTTGGGTTATCTGGAAAACTCCTAGTCCAAAGGCTGCATATAGGGAATTGACCTTCCAGTGGACTGTGCCCAGGAACACTTTATCATTAATTTAATAGAGGATTAGGCAGCCGGCTGAGCCACTCCCTGCTTGCCAGGCCACCGTCCAGAAGTGAATTCCCTTGCAGCTCTCCAAAAGGAGGTCAAACAAGTCCCCAGGGACTCTCAACAGAAAGAAGTTGCCAAAGGCTAAATTTGGCATGCAAGCCAAGCCCTGGACTGGGATAAACTGTGCCAGTGCTTTTCAGTTACGCTTTCAAGACCTCAGTCAGAATATGCAGGACTAGATAGCTATTTTCAAGAGTGGCTTAGCAGCTCAAATTGGAAACAACTGTTCAAACCAGAGTTTGGGGGTGAACTTGAAAATGTAAAATTCCTCCTCTGCCTCCTTAACCCCTATTATCTCTTATTTAAAGGATATTTAAATTCCCTTTCTTTTCTCTTGCTCCAAGCAATTTATCATAGTGATAATTCCTGCCAACCTGATCAGATTCTGCAATTCTTAAGCAGGAAAGACAGACTAGCCATCTTTTTCATTTTTCTTTTTCTTTTTTAAGTGTAAATGGCCAGTTTTGTATTTAAGTTGCTTTTTTTTGTGGGGGGGAGCTCTTTTTCATATACAGTGTTTTATTGAGTTGTAATTCACATACCACCAGATTCATCATTCAAAGTGGATAATTCAGTGGTTTTTAGCATATTCACAGAGTTGAGCAACCATCACCACCATAGATTTTAGAATATTTCATCACCCCAAAAAGAAACCTTTTACCCGTTAGCCGTCACTCCCCATTTCCTCTCAATCCTTCCATCTCTAGGCAACCACTAATCCATTTCTTTCTCTATAGATTTGCTTATTCTGGACATTTCATATAAATGAAATCATTCAATATGTGGCTTCTTTTACACAGCGTAATGTTTTTGAGGGTCATCTATGGTGTAGCATATGTCAATATTCCATTCCTTTTTTTTTGGCTGCGTTGGGTCTTGGTTGCTGCGCAGGCTTTCTCTAGTTGCGGCAAGCGGGGGCTGCTCTTCGTTGTGGTGCGTGGGCTTCTCATTGCAGTGGCTTCTCTTGTTGCAGAGCATGGGCTCTAGGTGTGCGGGCTTCAGTAGTTCTGGCTCGTGGGCTCAGAAGTTGTGGCTCACAGGCTCTAGAGCGCAGGCTCAGCAGTTGTGGCGCACAGGCTTAGTTGCTCTGTGGCATGTGGGATCTTCCCGGATCAGGGATCGAACCCGTGTCCCCTGCATTGGCAGGTGGGTTCTTAACCATTGCACCACCAGGGAAGCCCTCCATTCCTTTTTGAGGCTGAACAATATTCCATTGTTTGGCTCTATCACATTTTATTTATCAATTCATCATTTTATGCATATTTGAGTTGTTTCCACTTTGGGGCTATTATGAATGATGCTGCTATGAATATTCATGTACCTGTTTTTGTGTGGATATACATTTTCAGTTTTCTTAGGTGTATACCTAGGAGTAGAATTGCTGGGTCATACGGTAACTCCATTTTTAACTTTTTTGGGGGGAAGAAGAGGTTCTCTGGTTTTCATTTCTTTTTTTTTTTTTTTGAATTTTTATTTTATATTGGAATATAGTTGATTAACAGTGTTGTGTTACTTTCGGGTATACAGCAAAGTGATTCAGTTATACAAGTATCAATTCTTTTTCAAATTCTTTTGCCATTTAGGTTATTACAGAATACTGAGCAGAGTTCCCTGTGCTGTACAGTAGGTCCTTGTTGGTTATCTATTTTAAATATAGCAGTGTGTACATGTCAATCCCAAACTCCCAACCTATCCCTCCCCCCAGTAACCATCAGTTCATTCTCTGAGTCTGTTTCTGTTTTGTAAATAAGTTCATTTGTATCATTTTTTTAGATTCCGCATATAAGCGATATCATATATTTGTCTTCGTCTGACTTACTTCACTTAGTATGCTAATCTCCAGGTTCATCCATGTTGCTGCAAGTGGCATTATTTCATTCTTTTTAATGGCTGAGTAATATCCCATTGTATATATGTAACATTTTTAAATTTTTGAGAAACTGCCAAACTGTTTTCCAAAGCAACTGCACCATTTTACATTCCCACCAGCAATGTATGTAGGTTCCAATTTATCCATATCCTTTCCAACACTTGATGTTGTCCATTCTTTTGATTATAGCTATTTTGGTGGGTATAAAGTGGTATTTCATTGTGGTTTTGATTTGCATTTCCCCAATGACTAATGATGTTGAACATATTTTCATGTGCTTATTGGCCATTTGTATATTTCCTTTGGAGAAATAGCTGTTCAAATCCTTTCCCTATTCTTTAATTGAGTTATTTATCTTTTTATTGTTAAATTGTAAGGGTTCTTTATATATTCTGGATAATAGCCCTTTACCAGATATATGGTTTGCAAATATTTTCTCCCATTCTTTTCACTTTCTTGATGATGAAGAAGAGGGAATAGTAGAAAGAGGCCATTAATGGGTAAATAGTTTCTTTTTCAGGTGACAAAAGTATTATGGAATTAGTTATGATGGCTGTACAACTGTGAATGTAGTAATATGTATTATATATTAGTAATGTTATAGTATATATATAATACATTAAAATGGTGGATTTCATGGTACCTGAATTATATCTTAATTTTTTAAGTATAAAAATCGCTTTTAAAAGTATCAGCTGATCCACCTGACTTCAAACCTAACATCACCATTTCATTTGAGTTTAACAGTTTTTTACTGGTGCTGCTAGATGCTCAGATACAAAGATGAAAAGACTTTGTCTCTACCTTTAAAGAGCCCAGAGTCTAAAAGGGGAGAACATCATATGCATACTTCACTTTAATCGAACTTGGTTAGGACTAAGATAGAGGTGTGCTTTGGGATCATGAAGGCCAAACCAAGAAACCTGGGCTTTGTTCCAGAGGCAGTAGGGAACCATTGAAAGTTTTTAGGCTGGGGATTGACATGATCAGTTTTGTGTTTTAGATTTATCATCCTGGCAGCTGTGTAGAAGACTGATATGAAGGCAGCATGGCTAGCATCAGAGAGGTCAGTTAGGAGACAGTTGAAGTAGTTTGAGTGAGAAGTGGTGGAAGCGTGAATGAAAACAGTGGTGGTAAGGATGGAGAAGAGGAGGTCAGATTCAAACTAATGTTTAATAGGTAAAACTCTATAAAGCTTGGTGTGATGATAAATGATGGGGAGGGAGAAGTCTGGGATGACTCACAGATTTCTGGCTTGGGTCACTGGGTGGATGATGGTACCATTAACTGAGAAAAGAAATATAAAAAGAGGAAATTTGTAGGCTTAAATTATAAGTTTAGTTTTGGACAATACTTAGGTAGAAGACACCTGGAAAATGGTCAAGCAAATGTGTCCAGCAGGCAATAACTTTAATCTCTCTCTGATGCAGTTTCCTGATCTATAAAACGGCAGTATAGTAATAAAAATGAACTAACCATATATATGATATATATATATCATATATCCGTATATGATATATATATCAGAATTTGGTATTAGGGATATTCACCAAATCTGCTTTGGGGAAACTGCAAACTGTATTAACTATTAAATATTTGCCTAGCTTTCTAAAAGAAACAAAAAACCTTGCTCAGTGGTATCAGAGGCGTGTTTATATTTACAGGTGCAACTTCTTTTAAGCCAACTCAATGAAAATACAAAAAGATCAGTCAGAGATTGATAATTTGCTGCCCCCAAAGACTCAATATAAGATTCTTTTAATTAGGCATTCCTCCTAGTGAATATAAACCAATTTGCCTTAGAGAAATTAGACTTACATAAATTTCAAAAATAATAAAAGCTAACATTTATTGTGTGCTTGCTGCATGCTAGGCAAAGTGCTAAGCTCTTTGTAAGTATTAACTTTTTTATCCTCACAATAACCCCACTGAGGTAGATACTACTAGCATTCTCATTTTATAAAGAAATAAACGAAGGTTTAGAGAGATTAAATAATAGAACCAAGGTCATTAATCTAGTAAGCAATAAAGCCAGGATTCAAACTCAGGTCTCTCAACTCCAAAGCACAGGTTCATGACCAGGAGCTATTATTTTATATGTAAAGTCATGGTTATATCCATGCTTAGATCAATTTAATGATCAAAATAACAATCTAATCTCACTTATGTGGAAATTATTGACCCTCCACTATTGCATTCATATCCTTATTCCTCTTCAGCATTCCTAGTTAATTTCCAGATTTACTCTCTAGTCTTCATGGGAGGTCTCATTTTCTCTCTGTCCATCTTCCCATACTCTAATCACATTGTTCTATTCAGCACACAAATTGGAAATGTTCAGTAAACAAGGAAGGCTTCTGCCTTGAAATAGCAACATTTATGGCAGTTCTCAGAAGGCCCTTTGTGAAACTCATTCCCTAGCTGTGCTCCCGGATTCAGGACTTACTGTGGCTCAGCCTGGAAGCCCATCAACACAGAAACTTATTGGAGGAGGAGGAAGGGCCAAAGCAAATGTATATTCATGACAAGATGGACCAGTGGTGCCAGAGGAATTTGCTGAGTGGGGATGGAGAAGTGAAGAGCTGTTTGTTCTTCATAAGAGAGCGTGGCTGTGCTTTTTCCAAAAAAAAGCTGAGCAGGGTCATCTCTAGCAGTGACACATTAGGGGACATAGAGAATGGGCACAAGAGAATTCTTCACAAATGGAGCTAGGCTGGCAGTCACTGCCAGGGGCTAGCCTAAAGTATGTTTGAATGAGGGCATTTCTGGACTCCTCAGACCCATGTAGATTGTTTAGGCAAGGAACAATCCCTGTCCACGGTTATTCATCTGAATAGTGACCGAAAGTTTTGAGAAGAACCTCGCCAAATGATAGAACTTTAAATTAATTTAACATGCAGATTTTTTTAAATTATTGGACTGAAATTATCTTTTCATAATGGCACGGTACTTCAAATAATCAGGATGCATTGTGTTCAGAATCTAATTTCCCAAATGTCAGCATGCTATTCATTTCAAAAGTAATTCACTTGGGACTACCCTGGTGGCACAGTGGTTAAGAATCTGCCTGCCAATGCAGGGGACACGGGTTCGAGCCCTGGTCCAGGAAGATCCCACATGCCACGAAGCAACTAAGCCCGTTCGCCACAACTACTGAGCCTGTGCTCTAGAGCCCGTGAGCCACAACTACTGAGCCCATGTGCCACAATTACTGAAACCCGTGCGCCTAGAGCCCGTGCTCCACAAGATAAGCCACTGCAATGAGAAGCCTGCGCACCACAACAAAGACTAGCCCCCACTCACGGCAACTAGAGAAAGCTCGTGCGCAGCAATGAAGACCCAGCACAGACATAAATAAATAAAAGTAATTTACTTTGCAGTGTGTTTTCCCCATTACACTCATATGGCAGAAATTATTGAAAATAATAGCCTAGGAACTGAGATCCTCACTGTATCAGCTAAGGGGTCTGACTGGGCTGTTGACAGTGAAGATTATTTCTGTTGAAAAGAGGAGAATTCCACACTATTTCAAAAATAAACATATTTGATGTCTTCTATCAACTACCCCCTGCCTCTCTTTAGCCTCACATATTCCCTCCATTTCTCAAGCCTGTCTGTACGTAGTTGCCTGAACATGACTTACTATTTTCACTCTGTGCTTTGCGTGTTCTTCTCCCTGCTTAGAAAAATCTATGCCCTTTCTCTTCCATGTATTCCCATCTAACCTTCAAAACCAGAAGATACCTCTTTTCATGTCTTCCCTAATAATCACATAGCAAGTGTGATCATTTATTATTTCTAGTTTCCTTATCTATTGCAGCTTTACTCTACACTATACCATATTTTCTTGCAGTTATTAAAATATTTCTTTGGATTTCATCTCAAATTGTGTGTATGCTTTAGCCTCCAGTTCAATTTTACATTTTTTGGAGAGTTCAAGAGCTGTGCCTTTTATTTCTTAACATCCAGGAATAGTACAAAGACTCACATTAACATAAAATAAATACCATACCTGTGATACACTCGAACCAGCCTTATACGTTTGACAGTGATAACAAGAAAGATTTTATTAAACAGGTATCAAATCAATTTCAAAAGATTAAAGATGTAATATGAACATCTAATCTGTCCCTCGTGATTGTTTCATCTAAGAAGTTATTAAAACATTTCTTATGTATGTTTATAGTAATTGCCTTTATCAAATCTCAGTGTAACAATTTATTAGCTAATAGATGGCAGGTTCTGTTCTAGAAAACAGCAAGGTCATCTCACTCATTACCAATTGATTCTTCAACAAATTTATTCAACATTTATTGAGCACATACTATATAGATAACATATAGGAGACACTTAGAAAGGACATTAAATTTGCACTCTGAGAAACCAAGAACCACAAAGCAAAATAAAAACAAAAAATAACACAAAAAGTTGTCAGTTTAAGTTCTGAATAAGTGAGCCATACAACGTGGTGATGAGTTAGAGGGGTGGGAGAAGAGATATAAATGAATAGTCAGCGAACTCTTCTGAAGATGTTATAATATAAATTTAGCCTCAAAGGATGGGCAAGGGAGAGACAATAGGCCCAGAGACAAGAAAGTAAATGCCATGTTTGATTGATGGTGTTTGGTCTATCTCTATGAAAGGGTATAGAAAACCTTCTTAAACATCACAAGACACTATTATTCAACATAGTTTTGGAAGTTTTAGCCACAGAAATCAGAGAAGAAAAAGAAATAAAAGGAATCCAAATCGGAAAAGAAGTAAAGCTGTCACTCTTTGCAGATGACATGATACTATATATAGAGAATCCTAAAGATGCTACCAAAAAACTACTAGAGCTAATCAATGCATTTGGTAAAGTAGCAGGATACAAAATTAATGCACAGAAATCTCTTGCATTCCTATACACTATGATGAGAAATCTGAAAGAGAAATTAAGGAAACACTCCCATTTACCATTGCAACAAAAAGAATAAAATACCTAGGAATAAACCTACCTAAGGAGACAAAAGACCTGTATGCAGGAAACTATAAGGCACTGATGAAAGAAATTAAAGATGACACAAACAGATGGAGAGATATACCATGTTCTTGGATTGGAAGAATCAACATTGTGAAAATGACTATACTACCCAAAGCAATCTACAGATTCAATGCAGTCCCTATCAAACTACCAATGGCATTTTTCACAGAACTAGAACAAAAAATTTCACAATTTGTATGGAAACACAAAAGACCCCGAAGAGCTAAAGCAATCTTGAGAAAGAAAAATGGAGCTGGGGGAATCAGGCTCCCAGACTTTGGACTATACTACAAAGCTACAGTCATCAAGACAGTATGGTACTGGCACAAAAACAGAAATATAGATCCACGGAACAGGGTAGAAAGCCCAGAGATAAACCCACGCACATATGGTCACCTTATCTTTGATAAAGGAGGCAAGAATATACAATGGAGAAAAGACAGCCTCTTCAATAAGTGGTGCTGGGAAAACTGGACGGCTACATGTGAAAGAATGAAATTAGAACACTCCCTAACACCATACACAAAAATAAACTCAAAATGGATTAAAGACCTAAATGTAAGGCCAGACACCATCAAACTCTTAGAGGAAAACATAGGCAGAACACTCTATGACATAAATCACAGCAAGATCCTTTTTGACCCACCTCCTAGAGAAATGGAAATAAAAACAAACAAATAGGACCCAATGAAACTTAAAAGCTTTTGCACAGCAAAGGAAACCATAAACAGGACGAAAAGACAACCCTTAGAATGGGAGAAAATATTTGCAAATGAAGCAACTGACAGAATTATTCTGCAAAATTTGCAAGTAGCTCATGCAGCTCAATATCCAAAAAACAAACAACCCAATCCAAAAATGGGCAGAAGACCTAAATAGACATTTCTCCAAAGAAGATATACAGGTTGCCAACAAACACATGAAAGGATGCTCAACATCACTAATCATTAGAGAAATGCAAATCAAAACTACAATGAGGTATCACCTCACACCAGTCAGAATGGCCATCATCAAAAAATCTACAAACAATAACTGCGGGAGAGGGTGTGGAGAAAAGGGAACCCTCTTGCACTGTTGATGGGAATGTAAACTGATACAGCCACAATGGAGAACAGTATGGAGGTTCCTTAAAAAACTAAAAATAGAACTACCATACGACCCAGCAATCCCACTACTGGGCATATACCCTGAGAAAACCATAATTCAAAAAGAGTCATGTGGGCTTCCCTGGTGGCGCAGTGGTTGAGAATCTGCCTGCCAATGCAGGGGACACGGGTTTGTGCCCCAGACCTGGAAGATCCCACATGCTGCGGAGTGGCTGGGCCCGGGAGCCATGGCCGTTGAGCCTGCGCGTCTGGAGCCTGTTCTCTGCAACGGGAGAGGCCACAACAGTGAGAGGCCCGTGTACCACAAAAAAAATAATAAATAAAAAAAATAAATAAAGGAGTCATGTACCACAATGTTCATCGCAGCTCTATTTACAATAGCCAGGACGTGGAAGCAACCTAAGTGTCCATCAACAGATGAATGGATAAAGAAGATGTGGCACATATATACAATGAAATATTACTCAGCCATAAAAAGGAACGAAATTGAGTTATTTGTAGTGAGGTGGATGGACCTAGAGTCTGTCATACAGAGTGAAGTAAGTCAGAAAGAGAAAAACAAATACCGTATGCTAACACATATATATGGAATCTAAAAAAAAAAAAAAAATGGTTCTGAAGAACCTAGGGGCAGGTTAGGAATACAGACGCAGAGAATGGGCTTGAGGACACGGGAAGGGGGAAGGGTAAGCTGGGATGAAGTCAGAGAGTGGCATGGACATATATACACTACCAAATGTAAAATAGATAGCTAGTGGGAAGCAGCCGCATAGCACAGGGAGATCAGCTCGGTGCTTTGTGACCAGCTAGAGGGCTGGGATAGGGAGGGTGGGAAGGAGATGCAAGAGGGAGGGGATATGGGGATATATGTATATGTATAGCTGATTCACTTTGTTATAAAGCAGAAACTAACATACAATTGTAAAGCAATTATACTCCAATAAAGATGTTAAAAAAATAAAAATCGAAAATGAACATCACAAGACATCTTTATTATTATTGTTTTGAACAATAAATACTAATTTAGATATCTTCTTTCTGGTGCTGTTTGTTCCTTCCTGCATTTCTGGGATTCTAGCTCAGATTCTTTGGACTTCTACTTGAAGAATTCTTTATACTATTTCTTTTAGTGTATATCCGCTGACTGTGAACTCTGTAGGTTCTTATTTTTATGAAGATGTCACTGTTTTACCTTAATTTTTGACGAATATTTTTTGTTAGGATTCTACGTTTGCTGTAATCCTTTCCACTCTAAAGATGTAATATCACTGTCTTCTGGTTTCCATCATTTATTTTGGAAAAGTTAGCTGTCTGTTTTACTGTAGCTCATTTGAAGATAATGTACCTTTTTTCACTCTGGCTAATTTTAACATTTTTATATTAGCATTTAGTTTTCAGTGGTTTGACTAAGTGTGGTTTTCCTTGTATTAATCCTGCTTCAGATTCATAGAGTTTTTTGATTCTGTACCTTAATGTCTTCTGTTAGTTTGGGGAAATTCTTGGCTAATATCTCTTCAAATGTGGCTCTTGCTGCATTCCTTGTCTGTGTTCCTTCTGAGACTCCAGTGATAATCATAATAATATCTTTCATCGTGTCCCATATGTCTCTTACATTCTTTTCTCTATATTCCATACTTTTTTTCTCTGTGCTTCAACCTGGATATTTTGTACTGCTCTATTTTCCTGTTCAGTAATCTCTGCTGCTAGGTCTAATACTGTTAAACCCATCCATTGGATTCTTAATTTAGTTTTTATACTTTTTAATTCTAGGATTCACAATTAATTCTTTTTTATTAATACCAGTTCTCTACTGAAATTCTCCATATTTTCATCTAATTCCTTAAACATACTAACTACTTTTTTTTTTTTTTACAACTGTGACTAAATAAATAATACAAGTATGTTTGTCCCCTATAGGTTTACTTCCATGGTCTGTTTTGTCTCTTGATTTTCAGTCATTTGGTCCTGTTTCCTGGCATTATTGATTTTTCTTTTTTTTTTTTTTTGAATGCTAGACTTCATAAAATTTTAAGACTCTGGATGATGGTACTCTCCTCCAAAGAAGAATTCACCTTCTGGCAGTGAGAGACACTTCAGGCATATCGCCTTTATCCAGGTAAGACTGGCTTGCCCTAATTCAAGGGCATAGCCCTTTCAGGACCTTTACTTAAAAACCTTCTTTGTTTATCAGAGTCCTTTCTCCTTGACAGACCCTGTAATGGTTAATTTTATGTGGCAATTTGACTGGGCTAAGGGGTGCCCAAATAGCTGATAAAACATTATTTCTGGGGGTGTCTGTAAGGGTGTTTCCTGGAGACGTTAGCATTTGAATCAGTAGACTGGGTAATGAAGATTGCCCTCACCAAAATGGGCAGGCATCATCCAATCTGTTGAGGGTCTGAATAGAATAAAAAAGTGGAGGAGGGGTGAATTCTCTCTCTCTCTCTCTCTCTCTCTTCTTGAGCTAGAAGGTTCATCTTCTCCTGCCCTCCGACATTGGTGCTTCAGGTTCTTGGGCCTTCAGATTCCAAGGCTTATACCAGTGGATCCCCACTCTCAGGCCTTCAGCCTTGGACTAGGAGTTAATCATCGGTTCCTCTGGTTGTCAGGCCTTCAGACTTGAACTAAATTATACCACCATCTTTCCTGGGTCTCCAGCTTGCAGATGGAAGATCATGGAACTTCTTGGCCTCCATAACTCCTTGAGCCAATTTCTATAATAAATCTTGGGAATTCCCTGGCAGTCCAGTGGTTAGGACTCTGCACTTCCACTGCAGAGGGCACAGGTTTGATCCCTGGTTGGGAAACTAAGATCCCACAAGCCACACAGCCAAAAAGAAAAAAAAAGGAATTGCTATAATAAATCTGTTCTTTTATCTATCTATCTATCTATCTATCTATTCATCCATCCTATTGGTTCTGTTTCTCTGGAGAACCCTGACTACTACAGACTATGAACTCCAACCTTTGTCTCCCAGGACAATCTTAAAATAATACTACTAGTACTAATACTACCACCGTTATGGATAATAAAAACATTTAAACATTTTTTACTAATGTTCTGCTTCCCTGTTTTATAGTTGGACTACATCTACATTGTCGGAGCATATAGCCATTATATATCATACTCTCTCTCCTTTAACCCTCACTTGGTCTTAGTTATACCAGAAACTGTATTTAATGCTCGCCGCCAATCCTTATGTTGATGTCTCCCCAGTCATTTTGTTTGTCTGAAGCTCATTTGCCAGTATATTTCTCAGGAAAGGCTCATGGGAATAATATTTCTTGAGTTCATAGATGTTGAGTTCATAAATATCCAGTAATTTTACTAGAATTTGTCATTCTGTGTTTGTGGTATATTCTATCAGTGTATCATTTCAAATTTTTTTTTCCAGAAAGATTTTCTAAATATAGTTTTAGTATTAGTTCTGTTCCCTTACTTTTGTTTTCTTCTTTAGGGACTTATGTCATCTGTATTTTGGATCTTCTTATCATCTATATTTTGGATCTTCTTGGTTACTCTTCAATATCTGTCACTTTCTTTCAAATCCTTTTTTGTCTCTTCATCTAAAATTTTTTTAAAATATTTTCTTCTATTTCACTGATTTCTCTTCAGGCACTACTGTTCGATTTATTTGCTCTTATTTCCTTTCTAGAATACTCTTTATTTCTTAAATTATTGTTTCTTTATTTCTTATTATTTCCTGAATCCAATCACTTCTTCTCTGAGTTTCAAATTCTTATTTCTGTTATTTCATATCTTTTATTATTTTCTTAATGTCTTTTAGCTCATTTGGAACTACTAGGTTAACTCTCGGTATCTGTTTTGTGGGTATGTCTTTCTGGAGTGCTTTCATTGTCTGTAGGGATGTTACTCAGCTTTGTCTCCCCTTCTTTTTCTTTATAAAATCTATGCAGCCTTGATTTTTTTCTGTTGCTTCTTTAATGTGAAATTCGTTTTCCTGAATTTTTGTTATAAGGTGGTGTCCAAGAAAGCTTTCCTTGGGGACATCCCTGGTGGCACAGTGGTTAAGAATCTGCCTGCCAATGCAGGGGACTTGGGTTCAACCCCTGGTCAGGGAATTAAGATCCCACATGCCATGGGGCAACTAAGCCCATGCACCACAACTACTGAGCCTGCATGCCACAACTACTGAAGCCTGTGGGCCTAGAGCCCGTGCTCTGCAACAAGAGAAGCCACTGCAATGAGAAGCCTGTTCACAGCAACAAAGAGTAGCCCCTGCTTGCCATAGCTGGAGAAAGCCCCACACAGTAACAAAGACCCAACGCAGCCAAAAATAAATAATATATATATTTTTTATTTACAAGAAACCTTTCCTTACTTCACAGAACTTCCTCTCTTGATTTTGAGGACTGTCAAAAGATAAGGCAACTTGCTTTATAATATTATACCACTTTGGTCTGGAGCTTTTCTTTCCCTTCTCTCTTGTCCATGTCCCATTCAACTTTTATTCTACTCCAAGTAGTTTCTCTTTGGTTTGGGATTCTGTCCTGCAAAGCAGTTGTTTTTCAGAGTTCATAGGAGCTAGGCTGCTCCAGCTTCATCAGATCTTTTTTCCCACGGGCTTTATACTGGTTTTGGTCAAACCTCTCCCAGTTTCAGCTGATGTTCTCAAATTGCCTTGGCCTCTTCTCAGTCGATACCTATTGGCTATTTTGGAGTCCTGTTCTCAGATCTAGGCGCAACTTCCTTATCCTTTCTCTCACACAGACACTGATACCATGCAGATCTTGGGGCTATTGATGGTTTGTACCCTCCTACTTGTATTTTGGAGTTCATGAGGATACTTTGTTCTTGGTTTTGTTGTAAATGTTGTTCATGGGTTTTAGGTTTTGCTATCCATTTGTTCTCTCTGTTTCTATGTAAGGATTCAGAGAGAATGAAAATCTATGCTACTGATGCTGTCATCTTCCCAGAATCCTCTCCTGAGTTAATTCAATTATAAGTGTATTTTGTATTACAGTTCCTGTGGGAGACTGCTCATAACTTATGGGTGTTGACATTTTGCTTCTACTTGGGTCTGGGAAGGTTAAGGGCTTTAAATCTTAGCTGTTTATGATACCACAATTAATGACCAAACATAAGGAAGCTAAAAATATGAACATAGTAAATTGCCAACTCACATGAATTTAAAAAAAAAAAACAACAACACAACATTTATATTTAATTACAGCAGAAATATTTCTGAGGATTTGGGGATTGCTTTTAACAACAAATAAAAGAAACCATTTGTGTATATATACTCAGAATTAACACAATGCAGCTTTCTTTTGTGGGATACATATGCATAAATAACTTGCATAAAGCTCCATAGGAAATAATATATTTGCATATATTGTTGTGAATTTTATTTAAATTTTATTACTCTCGTAGTTAGGAAATTGTAACAACTGGCAAAAAAAATTGATTTTCAGTAGGCAGGCAGTCAATCAATACTATCATTAGCTCTAAACAGAATCTAGCATATGGACCTTTAGAACTAAAAAAAGTCCCAAGTGGTCATCTTGTCCAGACCACAGCCTCAAGAATCTTTCCAACGCAACATGTTTAAGTACAAACAATTTTTTTTTATTGAAGTATAGTTGATTTACAATGTTGTGTTATTTTCAGGTGTACAGCAAAGTGATTCAGTTTTATATATATTCTTTTTCATATTCTTTTCCATTACAGGTTATTACAAGATATTGAATATAGTTCCCTGTGCTATACAGTAGGCCCTTGTTGTTTATCTATTTTATATATAGTAGTATATATCTGTTCATCCCAAACACCTAATTTATCCCTTTCTCCCTCCACCTTACCCCTTTGGTAACCATAAGTTTGTTTTCTATATCTAGTACAGACAATTTTTAACTATTAACAATATCTGTAAGAAATAGGTTTTTGGTTTTGCTATCTAGTTTTTCTACCAGATGAACTAAGGTGTTCTGAAAACTAGCATAACCAACAGAAACAATACTTAAGCATGACTTCAAAAAATTATGATAGAGCTATAGTAGTTAGGAAACAGCAGCACAGATAGTGCAGTGACAAGGAATAGTTGAATAGCCAGGGGTAACTCTAGGGCCATGTTACGATGCTATGCAAGTGGCATTGCGCATGGTTGCCATAGCTACAGAGCTGCACAAGCTATAGACACGCAGACCCTGTGTACCCACCCACTCTGCTGCCACTGCTTTCCACACCTGCCCCTCTGAGTTTTCTGCAGCTCCAGCGTAAGGAGAAAAAGGCCATATGGCTTAAATCAAAATATTTTTTTCACTTCTAAAAATCAGAATACCAGAGATTCAGAGCAGAAGGCAAGGAAGCATTGGAAAACACTTCTTTCCCAAGGGTCAGGAGGTTTCAGAACATCCATTCCAGGAGGAAAGGCTGGTGACCTTTAGTCACCCACCTCCATGTCTACTTTCATGTTCCTTTTTACCCTCTCTATTCTTCTCCTGGCAACACAGATCCTGTCTCTCTCTGCCTTCCCCACCCCCAACTCCCTGTCTTGACAGCAGCACCAGGGAGAGTTATAATATTATTCGAAGGAATATATGTGGGTTAAAGTGCTAGAGTAGGGATTAGATATTTTGGTAGTCTGTTTTGTTCCACAGGGATTAAATTACTTTGGATGCCACTGACAGCTTTAAAGCAAAATCAGGATAAGCTAAAGAAAAAAAAAGGTTGCTGGGGGTAGAGATTGGGGAGAAAAAACAAAGAACAGAAAAGAGAAGCATCTTGGGTATAATTAGGGAGGTCCCTAGGTATCACTCTGAATTTGGAGGTGGAGAGGTGGGCAATGAGAAACACATGTTGGGGAGGGTGCCCAGGGGGGCATTTAATTTTCCCTGGTGTACTCTTCCTGGTGAAATAACTTGTACTTGGTCAACTGGGGGACTGACTTCTTCACATTCATGAATATCATAATGCAAGTCAAATGGTTGAGGTACTTTCCGAACCTAGGGATTTCACATGAAGTCTCCAGACCCTTTACGCACACATTCTTTCTCTGCTCATCCCATATAAGCCAATCCTGTCCTAAATATATTAAAATGGTGTGGCAGAGAGGAAAGATGGCTTTGCTGTTTGCATTAGTTTCCTAGTTAGTTGCCATAACAAAAAAACACAAACTGGGTAACTTAGAACAACAGAAATTTATTCTCTCACAGTTCTGGAGGCTGGAAGTCCAAAATCCTACTTCCTCTGAAACCTGTTGGCGAATCCTTCCTTGCCTGGTCTTTGCTTCTGGTGGTTTGCCTGCAATCCTTGGTATTCCTTGGCTTGCAGATATATCACTCCAATCCAGCATTATCGTGTAGAGGTCTCCCTGTGTCTCTTCACATGGTGTGGTGTTTTAGAAGGACACACAGCAAACTGGATTAGAGGTCCACTCTACTTCAGTATGACCTCACCCCTGACCTCTTACACAATCTGAGCTTAGTTATTCTTTTAAGAAAAATGTAGTTTATTATATTTTAAGCAGCATTTCTATGTGCAGGGACTTGGGAATGGGGCTATTTTATTTTATTTTATTTTTGTGGCCACACCTCGCGGCTGGCACGATCTTAGTTCCCTGACCAGGGATTGAACCCATGCCCCCTGCAGTGGAAGCGCAGAGACCCAACCACTGGACTGCCAGGGAAGTCCCTGGGGCTCTTTTAAATTACCTCCATTCTCCATATTGAGCAGAATTTCCTATACCTTTTAAGATGAATAGCCTTTAAATGAATGAGTCCAATAAGATGATAGCTAGTAGGTTATGAAGAGTCAAGAAAGATTTTTTTAAAGAGGAGAGACATGAGCATATATACATGTGCACAAGGAAAGAGACCATGGGCAAGGGAGAAATGGAAGATATGGGAATGAGAGGGAATAATTGTGTAGGAACAAGGCTAGAATCAAGAATGGAAGATCTTAGGATTTGGACCACAGGCAGAGGGATTAGCTTTGAACAAGAGTAGCTTCACCTCTTCCTTAGGAACAGGAAAGCAGGAAACAAAGGGTGCAGGTTTATTTACGTGCTTGGAGAGAGTCTGGAAATTGGGGCCAGATACCTCTCCTTTCTCTGAGGTTGGATGTAAGGTGAGCAATGGAGATGGAAGCCTGGGGAGCATTGAAGCTTCGCAGTATCAGCTGTGAGGAGTAGGAGAGTGAGTCAAATATGTATATACAGTGGAATTCTCAATAGACACACTGAGGTTGGAAACCGTGCATTTATAATGCCACCAATACAGTGGCTAGGTAACGTATTTAGGGCTGGTTAAACCCTAAACTGCCCATGTATAGGAGTAGAGAAGTACACGGTTGGGTTGGTAGAGGGTTAGAGTTTGCAAGGCAGTTACAAATAAAGAACAATCAGGGAAGGGTACAGAGGATGGGAAGCAAGTGCATGAAGTGATGAAATACAGAAGTTGAGCTGACCATGAACTAAACCCATCCTCAAATGATAACACGAAAATGGAACACACTGGACCATGATTAGTGACAGTGCCCCAGTGGCACAGTGAGACCTCTAGAAATGGAAGCATCACTCAGGATGCAGTGTTGCTCCTGTGAACAGGTTTTCTTCCTATCCCTTAGGTAACAACTGCCCTGTCATTGTGGTGACAAGTACGCTCTGTTTTTGCTTTTGCTAATCTTGACACATAGATTCACTGTCTCCAGAAGTCTTTAAGCTCCCCAAGAGTGAGCATGAGGTTGGTGTGGCCCTCATTCACCCCTATTGGGCAGAGCCCTTGTACCAGGCCATTATATAGGCCTTTGACCTTTGGATCAGGTATCCAGCCTTGACCCAGTCAGCTGAGGCCAGGGTGATGCGGTCACATGGCAGGCCTGTACTTGATGCATAAGGGACCTCTCAGAAAGGTCAAAGACTTTCCACAATACTTTCCAGAAGGAATAAAACTGCAGGCAGAACTGTTCTCATAAACATTGGAATAGCATTTCGCCTCCTGGACTTCATGACAGATCTCCATCCATTTCTTCTCTCCAATTTGGGGAGCTGGACACAGTTCAAAAAATTCCCTATATAGAGCACCTCATTTTGTAAGTTGCGTATGTTGTATCTGCTTGGAATTTACTCCACCCACACCCCCTATTCACACACACATAAATTAGCTCATATATATATATATATATATATATATATATATATATAAAATACATATATAATATAAAATACATACATACATATATATATATATATATAAAAAAACACCCCTGGCTCCCATTTTTGAGATAGAAATAAATTATTTTCTACACATAGTTGTCTTCCTGGCATGCTGACGTTAACAATAGTAACGTAGAATCTTCCAAAGTATGATAAAACGAATGGTTTCAGTTTCAAGGTGAGATTTTTTTTTTACCACTTAATATAAAACATTTTGGCAATGTCTCTCAATTTATACTCTCTAGAGCAGGGTTCTGCAAACTCTTTCTGTAAAGGACCAGATAGTAACTATTTTAGGTTTTATATCACAAACACTATCCATCACAACCACTCAACTCTCTCATTGTAGGACTAAAGCAGCTGTAGACAATATGTAAATCAATGAGTATGGCTGTGTTCCAGTAAAACTTTATTTACAAAAGCAGACAGCAGGCTGGACTTGGCCCAAAGCTGTAGTTTACCAATTCCCAGTCTAGAGGAGAATTATTTATGGTTTCTTCTGTTTGGCTGGGTAAGAGCTGAACCTCCCAACAGTAGTGGTTTTTCTACCACATGGCCTGGAGGTTCACTGTTCTATTGACTTTCCTTACGTTGATTAAGTTATTCAATAATAAATAATTGAAGGTCACCACGTCACACAACTCTGGAGTCATGCAGTGCCTAGCCTGTGTGGCCAAATGCAGCTGCACTGAATGTATTTAAAGTGATTTTTCTGCTGTTGCAATCTGAGACCAGATTAAGGCAAAGGAATAGGTAGTGTGTTCATTCATTTATCCGTCCCACGTATTAGTTCAGACACTGTGACAACTGCCAATAAATATATCAAACAAGGTCCTTGTCCTCAAGGAGCTTGTGGTTTAGTAAGGTGTTTGCTAGGACTGCCATAACAAAGTACCGCAAACTAAGTGGCTTTAAAAAAACAGAAATTTAATGTCTCAGAGTTCTGGAGGCTAGAAGTCTGAAATCGAGGTGTTAGCTGAGCCACGCTCCCTCTGAAACCTGTTGGGGACAGTCCTTGCTAGCCTCTTCTTAGCACCTGGTGGTTTGCCTGCAATCCTTATAACTACAGCTCTTCAATTTCTGCCTCTGTCATCACATGGCATTCTCCCCTTGTGTGTCTGTGTCTCTGTCTCCTTCCTCTTCCATTAAGGACCCCTGTCATAATAGATTCAGAGCGCACCCTACTCCAGTATGACCTCATCTTCTTTGAACTAATTATATCTGCAACAAACCCTATTTCCAAATAAGTTCATATTCTGAGGTACCGGGAGTTAGGACTTCAACCTATCTTTTTAAGGGAGACACAATTCAGTCCATAACACAAGGCAAGAATAAATGTGAAATAAATGTGAAAACTTAACAGTTGCTATGATGGAAGTCTGTGTCAAGTACATGGTGAGGCCAGGGAGAGAGGGGATGAGTTTTACCTGGGAGAGTCAGAAAAGGTTGTATGGGCTTCCCTGGTGGCGCAGTGGTTGAGAGTCCGCCTGCCGATGCAGGAGACGTGGGTTCGTGCCCCGGTCCCGAAAGATCCCACATGCCGCGGAGCGGCTGGGCCCGTGAGCCATGGCCGCTGAGCCTGCGCTTCCAGAGCCTGTGCTCCGCAACGGGAGAGGCCGCGACAGTGAGAGGCCCGCGTACCGCAAAAAAAAAAAAAAAAAGGTTGTAATGGATGAGGTGAAGCTTGAGCAGATTTTGGAAAATGATGTTGAATGCTTGCCAGGTGCAAATGGGGTGTGAGTTGGGCCTGGGGAATGAAAGAGCATCCCCTGTCCGAGCAGCAACAGTCAGTAAGGACTGTGACATAACCAGTTTCACAGTGTTCCACTACAACTCAGAAGGGGCTTAGGCTTCCTGTTTTCCAGAGAAATAAAAATGAGGTCTAAACACTTTGGCTAGTGATGCCCCTGTGCCAGTTATTCAGGCAGCTTCAAAATTTCAATATACACTTTGTTGTACAACAGAAACTAACACAACATTGTAAAGCCATTATACTACAGTAAAGATATATAAAAAAAAATTTTCAGTGTAGGAGGGGCACAGGGAGATAATCTAATTGGAAGGTGGGTGACTTATCAAAGCTACCTTTGCATGATAAACACATTAGTTTTATTAGTTTTACTTAGTTTGCCTGTTAGAGACTAATAAAGATAGCAATGTTGTCTAAAGATGCCTTCACTGGCAGTTCACATAAAATGGAGAAAATGTCAATTGCATATTTCAAAGAACAAGCACACCCAGGGGTGGCTTGAAGGGGCAGTGATGGAGACTATGAAAAGGGGCAAACCCTCCTCCTGGCCTGTCACCCATTCACATTCCTAGTGATTGAGTGTTGTTTCTGTTCCAGACACTGTGCTAAGTGATTACATGCATTATATCTCATTATCTCCAATTTATAGATGCAGGCAGTGAGATTTAGAGAGGTTAAATACATTGCCCTACTCAAACAGCTAGTGATTTCATTTTAATGATAATCTAAAAAACTATAATAAATGCATGAACTAGAATTCTGCACTGTCCAACACAGTAGCCGCTAGCCACATACGGCTTTTTAAATGGAAATTCATTAAAAATTCTGTTCCTGGGTTACTCTAGTCCCCTTTGCTGAATAGCCACATGTGGCCAGGGGCTACCATATTGGACAGGGCAGATATAGAACATTTTCACTAAGAATAAGATAAATACTTTATCACTGAGTACAGCCTCATGATTTTGTTCTTGTTTGCTTTGTGTTTGTGATCATATTGACACGATCTAGCATTCTCCAATTGGCCCCGGGCAAATAAGAAAAGACTAGAGCTGGCCTTAGTATGTGAATGATACACTACCACTGTATTAATGAAGGTAACCTAATAGTTCAAATAAAGAAAAATTGAGAGATCACTTTATAAATGCACCAACATCAAAAGAGCCTGCCCTGTGGCAATCAGTAGCATGTTTACTTTGTAATCAGTTATGTAGTTGCAGCAAAATAACATTATTCATCTCATTAAATTAGTATTGTCAATTTAAATATCATTGGCTCCATAGTTTTATTTAAATTTAGTCTGAAAAAAAAAGCCTTTGGTTTATAAGAACTATAACTATTAGGAGTTTGCACCTAGTTTTATTTGTGTACATTTTAAGATAACATTATACTAAGGATAATTTAAGTAAATGTAAGGATCCCTGGAGAATTTTCATTCCTCTTAGAAGAGTTCGTTATATTACCCAAGATTGAGAAACACTATGAAAGCCTTTAGGGTGAAGGAACCTGAACACTTTACCTGTAACACACAGTCCCAGGCCCACGGAGCTGTGTGATTGTCAGTATCCTATCAAATCCAGATGAACTAGAGCCCTCTTGGCACCAGTATGCCATAATTCTACCCAGGGATATATTAGGCTATAACTGCAGCAGCTGGCAAAACTTCACACTGATGAAGCATTTTACTCCACGATTTTCTAATCACTCCCCTGTTTTAGAATCCCGTTAGTAAAACTTGATTTACACTCTTCATAAATACCAAAATTTCCACCACCACCACCCCTTCCTAGCTCTTAATATGCAGAAGATGTTTGTAGTGAGGAAGACCACAAAGCAAGACTTCCACTTCTCATTTTCTGGCTCATGAATATTTTTTTCCCTGTCTTAATCAGACCAACTATTCTCAGGCATCTCACTGATGGGAAATAGGACTCAAGAGCGTCATTTTCATATTACCACTTCCCAATGTTTTACTGAAAGATTTCGTGTCTTCTCACTTAATCCTTGGCCTCCAGCTTTCCCCTTGAAATCTGCAGATGAATTTCACACTGTCTGAGGCAAACACTGCTTTTCTTGCCATAAATGAGAAACAGGCGTTATCTAGGCCGAGCTATCTCACTGGGTGCACCCCAGGGCTACGGTCAGCTCAAGCTGGTCTTTTCACTGTGATTGCAATAGTCAGAGAAGCCCATTCAGGCAACTTCTTCATCACTGGGGAAGTAAACTATTCTTTTTAGTAGTATTGTATATTACATTGAGACCCCTTATTTATGTTGTTGCACTGTTTATGTATCCCCAGAACCTTGACTGAATTTCTTACCTCTCATTTCTGAAAAATGCTTGGTAAATATTCCCACTATTTTCTGCAAAGTGAGAAAAGAAGACACAGCTTCTTATGTAAGTGGCAAATAAGCTCCCCAAACCCATGAACCAGAAGGATACTTCAAAGCGCTGCTTACCACCTTTGAATATACCCCAAAGACATGCAAACTAACACTGAGAAGAGTTTTAAAAATCCACTCCCCTCCCCTTGGGAAGGTGTTTCTGGTTGTTAAGTAAGTAAAGCCATCTTGTCCTCAGATTTTTGCAAGTGTAGTTAATTATAATTGTTGACGTTCAATTATGCTAAGCTAATGATAGTCGTCACCATTTATTTGGTTCTTACTCTGTACCAGATACTCTGCCAAGCTATTTACATATATTATCTTATTTATTCCTTACTTAGTGAAGGTAAGTAGTATTACCTCTATTTTATAGATTTAAAAAACCAAACAAGAAACGGGGAAGTTAGATATTAGTCTGAGGTCACATAGGTACTAAATGTTGGCATCAAGATTTGAATTCAGAACTTCCTGAAATCCCAAGCCCACACTCTTTTTTTTTTTTATCTTAAAACAATACACATTTATTAGCTTTCTGTGGGTTAGAAGTCTGGCATGGAGTGGCTGGGTTTTCTGGTCAGAGTCTCACAAGGTTACAATCAAAGTGTTGGCAGTTGCATTCTCATCTGGAACTTGGGGTCCTCTCTGAAGCTTCAGAGGTGTTGCCAAGCCCACACTCTTAGCGTCACAAACAATAATACAATATAATAAGGCTTTATGTAATAATGAGCCATATTTGAGTTAATTTGTTGTTACTCCTCAACCGAAGCATTCTGATTTCCAATATTTACTTCCCATTTTCGGGAAAATGTCAAAATAAGTTTCACTACAGTCAGTTGCAGATCATTCTTAAGGGTATCTCAGGGTATTGGCAACTCAAATACCCTTCACAAAGTACCTTTTTTTTTCCTGCTCAGTTCACGAGGTTTGGCCCCAAATCCCCAAAGCACTTTCATCTGTAGTCAGAGAGCCCTTTTATGAAGAGAATTGATTCCCCTTTTCATTCCTAAGGTGAGCTCTCAACAGTGCTCTGCAATCAGGACTTCACTTCTCCAAGTGGGGGTCGCCTTTGCGGGAGAGTTCAGCTACCAACAGCTGGGCATCCACGGGACAGGAGCAGAATAATGAATTGCCTACTTGAAGATTCAAGGGGAATTTTGAGGGCGTGGATTTTTTCCAGGTTCTTGGTAAGCAACCTAATTTCAGTTAATAAAAAATTACTGATCTTTAGAAAAACACAAACAAGGTTTAAATTCAGGTTACTTTTCGAAGATCTTAGTATTTATTTTAAGTATTATTAGGTAAGCTTTGATAATTAACTCTATAAACCCTAAACTAGCCTGTTTGTTGTAAAATCAGCTAGACCCTCCCCCCCACCCTGCCCCCAACTTCAGGCTTAGGGGCAGACTCAGAAAGCCTACCTACTCCTTATTATTTCTTGCCCCTTATCAGTTTATTTAGGGGAAAATGTATCCCAAAGAGAACAGTAACAGTCTGGCAGGTACTGACTAGATAGTTATCTCCTATGCTATAAAACCTCTTCCATAAAATTTATCTATTGTGGAATTTGTGATGTTTGTTATGAACTTGTCCAAAGTTTGTATTTGCACCCTGAATTGAAAGGATTTGCTAGGCAAATAAATAATGTCTACATAATTGTAACTTGTAAAGAAAAGATCTTAAACTGAAGGGAAATAAACATGTCTTTTGCTATGAACTGTATTGTGTTTCCCCAAAATTTGTATGTTGAAGCTCTAACGCCCAGCGTGACGTATTTGGAAGTAGGGCCTTTAAGAGATAATTAGGTTTAGGTGAGGTCATGAGGGTGGGATCCATGAAGGGATTAATGGGCGCCAGAGCACTTGCGTGCTCTCACTCTGCCTTGAGCACCCAGCTAGACGGGGTCGTCTGCAAACCAGGAAGAGAACCTGACCATGTTGGCTCCCTGATTTTGGACTTGCAGCCTCCAGAACCGTGAGAAAATTAATTTCTGTTGGTTAAGCCGCCCAGTTTATGGTGTTTTGTTTTGGTAGCCTGAGCTGATAAATACATCAGTCATTACTTTAGAAGCACCTATTTGCATGCAAAGATAATCATTTTACAGTTACCATTTGTGTGTACGTTCATTAGAGGAGAGATAGGACCTCTCCATGGCAACGCTTTTATGATACTCTTTAACTTGGAAGTGATAAAAGTGCCCTTTAAAAAATAGCATAGGGCAGCTTTTTCAGTAGTTTGGACAGAGTTGTAGCCAGCTAGTCAGAATTTGTGAAGTTTTATTCTTTTGCCCCAAAACTCTAAAGCAGTTGTTATGTATCATAACACATGTTATAGCCTATAAGACACATGGGCATATTTCTCACAGCAGAATGGTGTGTTTTATTGCAAGAACATTAAAGTGGAATGGATTTATGTGGATAATCGTTGAAGTTGGGTATCGAGTACGTGGGGTTCATTGTACTATTCTCTCTACCTTTGTGGATGTTTCAAAATATTGATGATACAGAGTTTTAAATGAATATACACATATGAGCTAATGGGTGGACAGATTCACTTTGCAAGATGTGTGGTTGCTTAGTTGTGTGTTGGTCCATAACCATTTTAAAAAATGGAAAAAAACAACCTCCTGGTTTCTTCTTAAAAAGTGCAAACTGTGCCAGCTGATTTGAATGAGAGGGAATGGTTTTCCGCTTTATTTTCACAGCTGTCTTATCAGTTTCCTAAACTCAATTAGGGTGGAGCACAGGAATTTCACTATGGGGGGACTAAGGGCTTTGTTGTTGTGGTTTGAAGATAATGTTATCTTCCCAGACTAACCTCTTGGAGTGAAGACATTTCCCCAGAGGGGAAAAAAGTAGGGCCTTAAAGATGTCTTCATAGAGTTTGCAGAGTGGTTGAAGCTTAACAGTCTATGGAGAACTCTGTCAGCCTCGTGGGAAAATGATTTGGTATTCAATTGTTTTCACTTGGGCACTTTCCCAGACTAGATAAAGCCTCCCCATTCCCTCCTACCCCTCCTCCACCCTAAAATGCCCTGAACCCTAGGTGTGGCAGGCTTGCTTTTGTTCAGGATGAAGTAGGGCAAGAGCTATCAGGTAAATAAGGAAAGTACCCTTTCAGTTTCTTGCCTGCTGACGGCATGCCTGTGTTCCCTTGGCTATAGTGTGGAAATGAGAATTTCCACAGTTTTAAAGGGAGTGTCTGTTACTGTTCATTATGAGCTGAATCATTATTTAGGTTCCTGACCTCTTTACACGATCTGGATTTTCATGCCTGTGAGATATGAATTGAGCCGAGGACTTTATGAGAAGCAGAAGGATTTTTTTTTTTTTTTGCAGAGTTTTCATTTTACTCATAACCTAGTTTTAGACTGGAGATGTGGGTGGTGAGTATCCAGGCCCTTCATAAGGCATTACACAATCTATTCGAGTTATACAGAGTGGATAGAAAAGTGCCTATAACCCACTTATTTAAAAGTGTTTCATAATATAGACTTGAAAACCTTAGAAAATTCTTCAGGGCATGGAATTCTTGACACTGTTTCTTGATGGAAGAAAAGAATTCTCAATTAAATACTCGCTGCTCCTATAGTTCACAGGGTAGAAGGGGAAAGGAGGGTAAGTGTGACAGACGGCAGGAGGAATGCTTTGCCCTTGGGACTTGTTAACCACTTATTGGTTCAAAGGTTTGAACCCCAAACCTAGAAAAGATTCCCATATTTGGGGGATTGCAGTTAGTATATCATAACAGATTTTCATCAGAAATTTTCATTGAGTGATAGAAATAATTAATGCAATGTGAAACTTAATTTGGAAGTGCCTTATCCCCCCCTTAAAAAAAAAAACTAAAAACTAAAAAACTAAAAAAAACAAATATTCATTAAGATGAAAGCATATATTAAGATCTTCTCTTTTCCTTTGTCTCTCCAGAATTTTTAAGGGAAAGTTATTTTCTGTGCTTTCATCATCATGAATCACATTTTGAGAGCTCATAAGTTATGTAGCAATGTCATTAGACAATTGGGAAAATTATGTAGCAATTTATGAGTCATAATGGTCCTAGATTTCAAGGATCTTATCTTTCGCTAATTTATTAAATATTTGAGCCCCTGCTATGTGCTAGGCACCATTCTAGGTGCTGGGCACGTGGCAAAACACAAGAAAGACAAGGTTCTGGTCCTCACAGAGCTTGCATTCTAATGTGGATAGACTCACACAAAGCAATGGAACACTAGGTAGTAATAAGTGCTAATATCAAATAAAACAGGACAGGGTGATAGAGAGTAGATGAGTGAATGTTTTAAATTGGGTGATGCAGGAAGGCCATTCTGAGAAGGTGACATTTGAATTGAGACCCAAATATTGGGAAGAAGCCAGCAATGAAGATCAAAGGAGTTGATAATCTAGGGAGGAGGTAAATAATGCAGAAGCTCCAAACCTTAACCTGCACGAGGAGCAGAAAGAGAGCAGGTACGGCTGGGGCTTGGAGAGGAGGGGAGGGGGGGATCTAGTCAGAGAGAGGACCAGAAACCTAACAATGCAGAGCCTTGAAAGCCAGAATTTATGCTAAACGTGATGGAATGACATCGAAGGGTTTTGAGCAGAGGAGTGATATTACCTGATCTGCCTTTTAAAACATTACTCTGGCTACCACATGGAGCATGGGTTACATAAAGTGTCTATAACAATCTCAGTAAGAGAGAATGGTGGCTTGGATGAGGATCAAGATGGAGAGAAGCAGACAGATTTTGGATGTGTCTGAGGTAGAGTAGATAGCTCTTGTTGGTGGGTTCAAGGTGGGGGAATGAGGCAATGGATGATCCTCAGACTCTCTGGGCTCCTGTTGGAGCTATTTGCCAGATAAGGAAAGCTGGGAGAGGCATAGATCAGGCTGGGGAAACAAGGGTTTGCCTTGGCAGCACGTTAATTTCGAAATTAAACATCCACATCACAGTGAAGGAGACAGCTGGTTAAGAAGGTTGGGGCTGGAAATACAAATTTGGGAGATGTCAGCATAGAGAGTAGGACAAAAGCCCGTGAAGTGGGCTGAAGAGAGAATGAAAAGGTAAGAAATGAAGACAGTAGCTACAAACAACTTTTTATAAGCTGACGCTGCAAACAGGGCATAGAGAAATACAGTTGCAGGAGCATGAGGGGCCAAGGACTATTTTCTTTAAAATAGTGACTATATACTTTTTTAAGATGAGAGTACTAAACTATGTAAGCTGATGGGAATGATGCAGGACAGAGGGAAAAATTAGTCTGAGGGGTTACCTATTCCATCTCCTCCAAGTGTAGACCCAAAGAAAGATGACAATTTGGAAAAACTAAAAGCACAGCTTACATTCGTTATGTATGTGTTGCAGACTTTGGGAGAGAAGTGGGACAGAAAGAGAAGATAAGCATTGGAGAAATGGGAATTGGGGAAGGCAAGAGAAGAAAGAAATATTTTTAAAATAGTACAGAGTTAGAAAATATATCTATGGGACCTGGGGAGGGGGGCTGAGGAATGAATGAGTTATGCTTCTACCTCCTAGAGACAATTTTTTCTAGGAGACATCAGTTCCATTGTCCACTAGAGTCTTTCTGCCCTGGAGAGGGTAGCGGTTAGGAATCGTGCTGACATAAACTCCTGGCTCCACCTCTTGCTGGAGGGGAGCAAGTTATGGAACTTATTTGTGCCTCAGTTTCCTTACCTGAAACATAGGCTCAGAAGTGCTTGCCTCGTGGGGTTAGTATGTGAATTAAATGAGACCATTCTTGTAAGGCACACGGCAAACAGCCTTCTTCTAGGCACCTTAGAGCCTTTGGGCAAATCCTGCCTTAAGTTCTTTGAGGCCAGGGAACATGTCTTATCTTTTAATTTTCCATGGCATCTAACATATAGCCCTAAGTATAAGTGAATTTTGAATGCTTGCCTTTTTTTCCCCTCCTTTTCTTTCCCTCTCCTTCTGCTGTGCGAAACCCCATCTCGTGCTGCTCGCCACCTTACCTCGTATCTCTTTACACTTGCATTTTTGATCTATAGAGTGTTCTGTCGGATGTAGAATCACAGAAAACATGAGGTGGGACTTTAGCTTTATTCTGTGTTCCCTCCCAGAACAAGAAGGATTTTAAGTTGAACACCTTGATTTAAAAATGAAAGTTTAAAAAAAAAAAGAAATTTTATACCACCACTGAATTTATCTTTTGTTGCAGAGTTCATACGTAATTTCTCTTCTTGATCTAGTTGATTAGCTCCACAAAGATTGGTTTGTACTTATCGTTGTTTTTCTTTTTTTTGAGATAGTATGTTTTTTCTTTTTTAAAAAATTTTTATTTTATATTGGACTGTAGTTGATTTTTTTTTTTAAGAATTTGATTTTTTAAATTTTTTTTTTTTACTTTTGGCTGCATTGGGTCTTCGTTGCTGCGTGCGGGCTTTCTCTAGTTACGGAGAGTGGGGGCTACCCTTCATTGCAGTATGCGGGCTTCTCATTGTGGTGGCTTCCCTTGTTGCGGAGCACGGGCTCTAAGGTGCACGGGCTTCAGTAGTTGTGGTGCACGGGCTCAGTAGTTGTGGCTCGCAGGCTCTAGAGCGTCGGTTCAGTAGTTGTGGCGCATGGGCTTAGTTGCTCTGCAGCATGTGGGATTTTTCCTGGACCAGGGCTTAAACCTGTGTCCCCTGTACTGGCAGGCAGATTCTTAATCACTGCACCACCAGGGAAGCCTGGACTGTAGTTGATTTACAGTGTTGTGTTAGTTTCAGGTATACAGCAAAGTGATTCAGTTATACATATATCTATTCTTTTTCAAATTCTTTTCCCATTTAGGTTATTACAGAATATTGAGCAGAGTTTCCTGTGCTATACACTAGATCCTTGTTGGTTATCTATTTTAAATATAGTAGTGTGTATATGTCAATCCCAAACTCCCAATTTATCCCTGCTCCCCACCTTTCCCCTTTGGTAACCATAAGCTTGTTTCCTATGCAGATTTTTTTCCCTTGATTGAATATGTATGAGTCCATATCAAGTTCTGCTTTCCTCCGGTTTCTGATGTGAACACATAGTAGGATCTCAAAGTTTGTTAAATGAATAATGTTTGCTTGCTTGAATAGGAAATGGATCTTTTCCTTCCTTTTCTGTTACTCTTCCCAAAGTCTTTCTCACCTACTGGGTGATTTTGGAGGATAAAATAGGTGCTTAATTACTGTTGCCTTATATAAAATTTATGAAATAAATCCTACGTATTCTACCAATTCTCATGCTGTCTGTCTCTAATAGGAGCAGAATGTAATACTACAAATGTGAGTAATAAAATCACCTATGTATAAGGGAAGCAGGGTTTATTGAGAATCCTTCTAGTTGCCATATGTGGATATTCAGTATAATATCTGTATTTTTCCACAGGAGAACATGTCCTCTTAGACTCCACTAATGAGAGGCACTTGCATGAGATCTGGTAGGGAAGAGAAAGAGAAGCCATTGTCTTCTAGAGGCAGTTATGGGCAGAAGTATAGGCAGCAGCAGATGGGATGGCTGACGTGGGATTTTTGCCTACAGCTTTTGGGTGGGTGGTCTGAGAATTTCCCGTTGCTTTTACAGGCAGCTGAGATCAATGGCAGTAGCTTCCTTGTGATCCCTGCACTTCCAGATTTCCTGAAACAGATCTTAACTGCCATCCTTCCTGCCAGTTCCCCAGAGTTGTGAAAGTCTCTAATTCCCTGTGTTAAATCCCTTCCTATTTGAAATACCTACAGTGCTGACTGTTTTCCTGATGGTACCATGACAGATAATAGGATCTAGTCCACAATCTTCCATTGGAAAGTCTAGGAGAGTAGAACTTGATATAGATGTTCCCTAAGCCCCTCAGAGCAGTAGTGATGGGACCTTTAGAATTGATGGGTCCTTGACTTTGGAATTAGGAGTTCTTCAAGTTGTCACCCAAACCTATGCTTGTGGGATCTACAGAAACAGGGTTTATGGTAAAATGAAATAATTAACACTGAGTCTATAAAACTGTATAGAACCTACTGAGACAAAAGAAGTGCAATAGAATGAATTGTCTTAGTGTTTTACTACATACATCCTATGCAGTTACATGTATCTGAAGAACACACAAGAAACAGATTACAGGGCAGAGAGCTAGGTGGCTAAGAGACAGGGGTTGGGGGAAGACTTATTTTCTACTGTATATGCTCTTGTACCTTCTGAATTTTATGCCATGTGCATATATTATCTATTCCAAAAACATACATTTATCTTTAATAGCAATAGTTGTATATTGTTTTTTATATACTGATTTTACAACCATCAGATTTTTTAAAAATCGTAAACTCTAACAACATAAAATGTTGACCGTGAAATGAAAAAACGAGAGCTTGTATCCACTGTTTATGGAAGTTTATAGAACTACTTCCTAAGGATGTCAATTCGGTAATGTCTAGTAAGATCAAAAATGCACAAACCCGATCATCATCAATTCCTCTTTTATGTACCTACCCTGGAGAAAGGCTCATACATCAGGAGAAAGGTACAAAGATGTTCATTACGGTATTGTTTATAATAGTAGAAGAACTGGAATCATAAAAATGTCCATTATTAGGAAATAAATAAATTGATATAAAAAATAAAATACCATTTTGTAGAATCTAAAATATGACACAAATGAACTTATTTACGAAACAGAAACAGACTCACAGACATAGAGAATAGACTTTTGGTTGCCAAGGCGGAGGGCGGGTGGGGAAGGGAAGGATTGGGAGTTTGGGATTAGCAGATGCAAACTATCATAAATAGGATAGATGAATAACAAGGTCCTGTTATATATCACAGGGAACTATATTCAATATCCTGTAATAAACCATAATGGAAAAGAATATGAAAAAGAATATATATGTATAACCGAATCACTTTGCTGTACACCAGAAACTAACACAACATTGTAAATCAACTATACTTAAAAAAACAAACCAAAAAACCCCCAAAGGGGCCACCCAGGCTACACAAAGTATCATAAGCTAATTAAATTGTTGTTAAAAAAAAAAAAAAACTTTGCGGGGGCTAAGGGGGAGGAGGAAGAATAAACTGGAAGATTGGGATTGACACATACACACTACTATGTATAAAATAGATAGCTAATGGGGACCTACTGTATAGTACAGGGAACTCTACTCAGTACTCTGTAATGGCCTATATGGGGAAAGAATCTAAAAAAGAGTGGATATATGTATATGTATAACGGATTCACTTTGTTGTATACCTGAAACTAACACAACATTGTAAATCAACTATGCCCCAATTAAAAAAAAAAATGCTATGGAACAATTAAATGGCCTAGCCCTATAAATGTCAACATGGATAGTTCTCAAAAGTGTATTCTTGAGAAAATAAAGGAACTGCTGAGTGACATATAGAGTATGGCAGCATTTAGGTAAATTCTAAAATACATACTAAAAGGATAAAAAGGGGGGGCTATAAGGGTTCATACCTAATTCATGAGAGCAATGGTCTCCATTAAGAGAAGAGATAGGGGTTGGGATGGAAAACAAAAGAAACTTCATTTTATTTCTTTTTTAAAAATATGAAGCAAAATGATCCAATATCCTCTTTTTTTCATTCCGGTAGTAGATATACAGTTTTATATTATCTGTACTTTTCTATGGTACTTCTCAAAATAATACTTTCTATTCCCTAATCTCCCACTCATTCCCCCACCCACTACAGTCTGGACTGTGTCCTGCACCACTCAGGATCCCAGCAGGAAACAAAGGGCACTCTCAAACTGGCTAACTTTAGGGGAGTTTAATATAAGCACTATTTACAAAGATACTGACAGGATACAGGGAAGCCAACAGAAAAGTGTGGCACCCCAGGGGCTGGTAACAGCAGGAAGCTGTCACTGTCCGGGGGCCTGCAGGAAAAGGGGAAGGAGCAAAGCCTGAGAGAGTGCTATGCGGAAAGAACCACCCAACAGGAGTAGTGGCCTTTATCAAGGAATGCAGCCAGCCTATGGTGACCCTCCTCAAGGGAACTGGAGAGAATGGGTACCTCCACTTTCCTGTCCTCCCTCCCTCTGATTTCCTGTCAATATCCTCCTTTGACCAAGCCCAGCCCGAAACCATTGGGCCAAGAAATCCACTGATGCTGCCCATACAGGTCAGCTTCCCAGGACTCAGAGCAGGGACAAACTGAAAGTATCCATAGGCTTCACCATGTCTCACAAAGTTTGCCACTGCCGGCTAAATGTCAAATCCAGGAGATGCTTCGGATGTTTTTAAACTTAGCTTCTTGGTTATAACTTACAATTGACTTTTCTCCTCCTTTATACTCCCTCCTCTAGTTTTCCAGCTAACTCAAATGGCTCCTTGCTAGTCTTGTTCACTGGAAACAAGACTGCCCCTCTCTTAAGTGTTAGAATTCTCCAGGTTTCCATTTCTGATCCTCTTTCCTCATTCAGTCACTCCCATGCATGTAACTCCCAACTCTTTGCTGATAAAGACCAAATTCTTTATTTCTAGCCAAGACCTCTCATCTCAATTCCAGACTGACTTATTGATAGCAACATGGGACTGTCTCACTGGCTTCTCAAAGTCAGCATAGCAAAGCCAAACACATCAACTTCCCCGATAAACCTGTTCCTTTCCTTATGGTTCCCACCAAGTGAATGGCCCTGCCACTACCCTGAAATCTTCCTCTAATTCCTTGCCTTCCACATACTGTCTACTTCTCTTTCCCTTGAAATGGGGACTGGTCAAAGGAGAGCTCAAGCGCAGAAATGGTGAGCTATTAACTGGATTTGTCCTGGAGAGGTGACAGAGCTGGGAAAATAAGACCAGAGCCAGGATATCCAATCTAAGTGGCTTCTCAACTGTGCTGAGCATTAGATCTTTCTGGGTACCTGGAACCCACCTAAAACCAATGAATCCAAGAATCTGGTGTTATGGACTTAGAAAGGAAAAGCACACCTCCTGTGTGTCTCCTCTATTTTTGATACTCCAGTACATCACTTCTGAAACCAGATGTGTAGGTTTTCCACACTGCAAGCAATTCTGTGACACCAACTGAGTGTCCTACAATTTAACCCAACTCTAACATTCATCAGCCTGGCAGCTCTCCAAATCCTGTCCTTTTGGGGTTTTATAGGAGGCTCATAACATAGCTATAATTAGATTATAGGTCATTGGTGCTCATCTTGCAGGAAGGGGGACCCCTTCCAGGGCCCGAGAGTGGGCTCTTGTCAAACACTCGGAAATGAATTGTCTGAGGAGACACATGTGCTGACAAAGCAGGAGACTTTATTGGGAAGGGGTGCCCAGGTGGAGAGCAGCAGGGTAAGGGAACTCAGAAGACCTGTTCTGCCACGCGGCTCCCAGTCCCAAGTTTTATGGTAATTGGGTTAATTTTCCAGGTTGTCTCTGGCCAATCATTCTGACTCAGGGTCCTTCCTGGTGTCGCATACATCTCTAAGCCAAGATGAATTCCAGTGAGAAGGATTTTGGGAGGTTGGTTAGGACATATGGACTGGTGTCTTCTCTCTCCTTTTGACCTTTCCCCGAGTTCTTCTGGTTGGTAGTAGCTTGTTAGTTCCGCATTCCTTACCAAGACCTCCTGTTGTAAGATAATTCATGCAAGTGATTACTATCAGGCCTGGCCAGGGCAGGCGGTGTTGGTCAGTGTTTCCTCTAACAACTGGACTCAATCTCCAGCGGCTCTCCCCTCCCCAGAAATGGGGGTGGGGGCCTGGGATGTGGGACTATAGGTTGCAACCCTCTAAATGTGGTTGGTTCCCCTGGCAGTCTGCCCTGTCCTTCGGAGCTTTCCAAAAATTACCTCGTTAGCATAAACTTAGTGTGGTTGAAAGGTGCTTGTCATGAATAACAAAAGACACGCATTTCACCTTTATGCTCTGAAGCTATCTCAAGAACTGAGGAGGACAAAATGAAATATTGTAACAAAAGATGCCCCTATGGTTCTTCACAAGGCTTTTAGGAACTATGTGCTAGGACGAAGACCTAATATATACTTCTTATTATAAATCACAGTATCACAGGACTGAACTGTGTCTCCCCCCACCCCCTTGCCAAATTCATATGTTGAAGCCCTAACCTGCGATGTGACTATATTTGGAGATAAAGCCTTTAAGGAGGGATTAAGGTTAAATGAGGTCACAAGAGTAGAGCCCCAGTCTGATAGGACTGGTGTCCTTATGAGAAAAAGAGATGCCAGAACTCCCTCAAGCTCTCTCCTGGTGCATGCGCAGAGGAGAGGCCAAGTGAGGACACGGCAAGAAGGGGGCCATTTGGAAACCTGGGAGAGGCTGCACCAGAAACTAACCCTGACAGCACCTTGATTTTGGACTTCGAGCCTCCAGAACCGAGTAAATTAAATTTTTGTTTAAGCCACCCAGTCTGTGGTATTTTGTTTGGCAGCCCAAGCAAACTAATACACCTGGTAGAAAGTCCAGACAGGGATCTTTCTCATAAACTCCCCGGGTGATTCTAACGTACAGCCAGGTTGGAGAAGCATTGAGCCAGACAGAAAACGAGATATCTATAAAAAGACGAACACCGTGACTAACCAGGGAAGCCAAGGAGGAGCAGCCCAGTTAAAGGAAAGCCAGCCTCCAGGATGCCTTTAACATCTCAGCACAGTTTCAGCTCGGGCTTCCACTGGCACCTCACGGTAATTAAGGGGATCCAAGTAGGGTGGCCATGCCCTTAGCAGTCATCAGCTCCTGATAATTCCACCTCCTATTTCCCAATTCTGCCTCCCTCTCTCCATCAGCACTGTCCCTTTCCTCCTATCCTCTAGTATGGGGGTTGGCAAACTATGACCCATGGGCCAAATCTGGCCAGCCAACTGTTTTTTGGGTTTTGTTTTAATTTTTTTTTTTTTTTTTTTTTTTTGCGGTACGCGGGCCTCTCACTGTTGTGGCCTCTCCCGTTGTGGAGCACAGGCTCCGGACACGCAGGCTCAGCGGCCATGGCTCACGGGCCCAGCTGCTCCGCGGCATGTGGGATCTTCCCGGACCAGGGCATGAACCCACGTCCCCTGCGTCGGCAGGTGGACTCTCAACCACTGGGCCACCAGCGAAGCCCTGTTTTAGATTTTTTTAATTTTATTGAAGTATACCTGATTAACAATGTTGTTTCTGCTGTACAGCAGTTACTCAGTTATACATGTATATATTCTTTTTCATATTCTTTACCTTATGGTTTATCACAAGATACTGAATATAGTTCCCTGTGCTATACAGTAGGACCTTGTTGTTTATCCATTCTATATATAATAGTTTGCATCTGCTAATCCCAAACTACCAGTACTTCCCTCCCCCATTCCCCCTCAGCAACCACAAGTCTGTTCCCTATGTCTGTGAGTCTGTTTCATAGATATGTTCATTTGTGTCATATTTTAGATTCCACATATAAGGGATATCATATGGTATTTGTCTTTCTCTTTCTGACTTCACTTAGTATGATAATGTCTATGTCCATCCATGTTGCTGCAAATGGCATTATTTCATTCTTTTTAATGGCTGAGTAATATTCCATTGTGTGTGTGTGTGGTATGTGTGTGTATATACACACACACATTCCACACACCACACACCATATCTTCTTTATCCATCCATCTGTTAATGGACATTTAGGTTGTTTCCATGTCTTGGCTATTGTAAATAGTGCTGCTGTTAACATAGGAGTGCATGTATCTTTTCAAATTACAGTTTTTGTCTGGGTATGTGCCCAAGAGTGGAATTGCTGGATCATATGGCAACTCTATTTTTAGTATTTTGAGGAACCTCCATACTGTCTTCCATAGTGGCTGTACCAATTTACATTCCCAACAACAGTGTAAGAGGGTTCCTTTTTCCCCACACCTGTTCCAGCATTTATTATTTGTAGACTTTTTAATGGTTGCCATTCTGACTGGTGTGAGGTGGTACCTCATTGTAGTTTTGATTTGCATTTCTCTAATAATTAGCAATGATGAGCATCTTTTCATGTGCCTATTTGCCATCTGTATGTCTTCTTTGGAGAAATGTCTATTTCAGTCTTCTGCCCGTTTTCGACTGGGGTGTATGTGTGTTTGGTTTTTTTTTGAATTGTATGAGCTGTTTGTATATTTTGAAAATCAAGCCCTTATCAGTCACATCATTTACAAATTTTCTCCTGGTTCACAGTTTGTCTTCTCATTTTGTTTACAGTTTCCTTTGTTGTGCAAAAGCTTATAAGCTTGATTAAGTCCCATTTGTTTATTTTTGCTTTTATGTCTATTGCCTTGGGAGACTGACCTAAGAAAACATTGGTATGATTTATGTCAGAGAATGTTTTGCCTATGTTCTAGGAGTTTTATGGTGTCTTATATTTAAGTCTTTAAGCCATTTTTAGTTTATTTTTGTGTATGGTGTGAGGGTGTGTTCTAACTTCATTGATTTACATGTGGCTGTCCAACTGTCCCAACACCAGTTGCTGAAGGACTGTCTTTTCTCCATTGTATATATTCTTGCCTCCTTGAGGAGATTAATTGTCCAAAGGTGTGTGGGTTTATTTCTGGGCTCTCTATTCTGTTCCATTGATCTATATGTCTGTTTTGTGCCAATACCATGCTACTGATATTTTGATTACTATAGCTTTGTAGTATTGTCTGAAGTCTGGGAAGGTTATGCCTTCTGCTTTGTACTTTTTCCTCAGGACTGCTTTGGCAATTTTGGGTCCTTTATGGTCCCATATAAACTTTAGGATTATTTGTTCTAGTTCTGTTAAAAAAAAAAAAATGTCATGGGTATTTTGATAGGGATCACATTAAACCTGTAGATTGCTTTGGGTAGTATGGCCATTTTAATAATATTCTTCCAATCCAAGAGCATGGGATATCTTTCCATGTCTTTGAATCGTCTTTAATTTCCTTTATTAATGTTTTGTAGTTTTCAGCGTATGTCTTTCACCTCCTCAGTGAGGTTTATTCCTAAGTATTTTATTTTTCTTGACGTGATTTTAAAAGGGATTGTTTGTTTACATTGCCTTTCTGATATTTCATTGTTAGTGTAAAGAAATGAAACCATTTCTGTATGTTAATCTTGTATCCTGCCACCTTGCTGAATTTGTTTATCATTCCTAGTAGTTTTTGTGTGAAGTCTTTAGGGTTTTCTATGTATACTATGTCATCTACATATAATGGCAATTTTACCTCTTCCCTACTAATTTGAATACCTTTTAATTCTTGTCCGATTGCTATGGCTAGGAGTTCCAAAACTATGTTGAAGAGAAGTGGTGAGAGTGGGCATCCTTGTCTTGTTCCAGTTTTTAGTGGGAAGTCTTTCAGCTTTTCACTGTTGAATATTATATTGGCTGTGGGTTTGTCGTAGATAGTTTTTATTATGTTGACATATGTTCCCTCTATACCCACTTTCATGAGAGTTTTTATCATGAATGGATGTTAAAATTTATCAAATGCTTTTTCTGCATCTATTGAGATGATCATGTGGTTTTTGTCTTTTCTTTTGTTGTTGTGGTGTATCATATTGATTTTGCACATGTTGAACCATCCTTATAACCCTGGGATGAATCCAACTTGGTTGTGGTTGTATGATCTTTTTTATGTGTTGTTGGATTTGGTTTGCTAATATTTTGAGAATATTTGCATCTATATTCATCAAAGATATTGGCCTGTAATTTTCTTTTTTGGCGGTGTCTTTGTCTGGTTTTGGTATCAGGGTGATGGTCAGCCACCTGTTTTCATAAAGTCTTTTTGGGGGACAGTCACACTTGTTTATGTATGGTCTATGGCTGCTTTTGCACTACAACAGAGTATTTGCAACAAAGACCATAGTAGCCTACAAAGCCTAAACTATTTACTATCTGGCCCTTTACAGAGAAGGTTTACCAACCCCTGCTTTAGTAGATGACTACACCCTAATGGTCGTTAGGCCAGAGACCAGTCATTTATATATTAGTGTCTCACTGGTCCAAAAGAATAAAAATCCTTCACAATGTGCCCAGTTTGGCATTTACTGAGCACCTACGACGTGCCAGACTCTATGGTAAGAAGTAGGGATACAACCGTGGACAAGAGACCCATATTGCCATTGCCCTTATACTCCAGCAAGAGGGAGCCCTACCAGGGAGTCCTCACTTTAGAAGGCTATGCATATTACAAATACACACAGACACAAATTTATTAAAGAATACATGTTGCTTCTGTCACTTGAGCCCTTGTGCTCAGCATTGGCAGAGCATGACCTGTAACTCTAAGCAACTACCCTTTGCAGCTCATTCAGGCCCCAGGAAGATGCTTCATTACATCCCTGGCAGTATGTCCTCAAAACTATAGCTGACTGTGTCAGGGCCACAGAGGTTTGTGTGTCGTGCCACTGCTAATGTTGGAGCAACACACTTCTTTGGCACGCAAGGAGGATTTGAGCAGTGGAAGGTCTTAAGTAAGAGACAAGACAAATATGTTCTCAAATCCTCCTTTCAGCATGAATGCAATAGATTGGTGCAGAGTGAAGTATGATTTCCCAGGGGGGCTGAGAGTCCATTTTCTTTTTAGTATTCTTCCAATTTACAGTTCTCAGGGTACTTATCAAATAGCATGATATTAACTATGTTAAATAATTTACATTATATTTGTGCATTTGTAGGTCTAGATATACTATATGAAGAGTGATACCAATTCTTTACATTGTCAACTAATAGGCATTACACACTAGAATTGAAATCCTTTATGTATATAATAAGATTTCGTTAATTTTTCACAAAATTAAATTTTAAATTTAGCTTTTTTTTTTTTTTTTTAATGTTTTGGCTGTACCACGAGGCACGTGGGATCTTAGTTCCCCGACCAGGAATCAAACCCACACCCCCTGCATTGGAAGTGCAGTGTCTTAACCACTGGACCACCAGGGAAGTTCCTGATTTTGCCTTTTTAATGCATGGTTTTGAATAACTTAGAAGAAAAATAACATATAAAATCACGTTTTCCTTATTTTTACTTTACTTTTTTTAAACATCTTTATTGGAGTATAATTGCTTTACAATGATGTGTTAGTTTCTGCTTTATAACAAAGTGAATCAGTTATACATATACATATGTTCCCGTATCTCTTCCCGTTTGCATCTCCCACCCTCCCACCCTCCCTATCCCACCCCTCTAGGTGGTCACAAAGCACCGAGCTGACCTCCCTGTGCTATGCAGCTGCTTCCCACTAGCTATCTATTTTACATTTGGTAGTGTATATATATCCATGCCACTCTCTCACTTTGTCACAGCTTACCCTTCCCCCTCCCCATATCCTCAAGTCCATTCTCTAGTAGGTCTGTGTCTTTATTCCCATCTTACCCCTAGGTTCTTCATGACATTTTTTTTCCCTTAGATTCCATATATATGTGTTAGCATACGGTATTTGTTAATTTACTTTTTTGATGTAAGTAATCCAAATTTTTTGTTACTTTTAATACAATTTTATTTTTAATCCTTTAGATTATTACAAGCAATTGAACACATATTATGTGAAAATCTAGATTATACAACGATTGGTGGTTTTGCCAAAACGAAAACAAAAATAAATTTTACAAAATAAATAATACAGTAGTTCTTAAATTTTGTGTCATTTTTGTTACTCATCTAAACATTGGTCTATCAGTGGAATACTCAGACATTCACAATAATAATTAAATTGTCTTTAATATTTTGCCAGCTTTTAATCATATCAAAATAATAGCTTGATATGTATTTTTCACCATATATGAAGGAATACTTGTCAGGGTAAGAGTATAAAGTTATTTTATTTAACGGTTTGCTAGCTTGTAGTTTATAATGCTTAAAAATTTAGACAAATGATACGCAGGACTTTATACTCTTGCCCCAGGGCCCTCTATAATGGAGAAGCAGGTCTGCAAGGCAGACCCAGTCTTTGTCCTTAAGGAGCTTACAATCTAAAGGGAGAGACTAGTAGGCCCTTGTAATTATTGTTGTGATACAACAATAGAGTGCTAGGGAAACATATACAGAGGATGGGATGTAGTCAGGGAGGACTTCCTGGAGGAAGTTATTTCTAGGCTAAGAGCTGAAGGATAATTAGATGTAACCAAGTGAAGGGAGGGAAGGATTAGAAGTGGAAAAGGGACATAAGATGAGGAGAGTTCCAGGCAGGAAGGAATCGTGCATGGCAGGGACAGCAAAGTTTTTCTATAAAGGACCAGATAGTAAATATTTGAGGCTTTGCAAGCCACAAAGTCTCTGTTGCAACGACTCACTTCCACTGTTGTATGTAATAATACGTTGTTATGTGTATTGTAGACAAAACATAAATGAATGGGTGTGGATATGTTCCAGTAGAACTTTATTTACAAAACAGGCAGCAGGCCCGCAGATCCTAGTTTGCCATCTCCTTAGTATATGGGAAGGCCCAGTGTTCAGAGAAAGCTTATTTGAGGCACTGACAGTCAATCAGTATGGCTGCTGCAGAGGGGATGACGGGGAAGCAGGGAGGGAGGAGTCTGGGGAGTTAAAAACAAAGCTGCAGAAAGTGGATGGGTGGAGTCTGGATGCAGAGACCAGAGAGGTTGCTGCCTAGGCATCCTGGACTAGGGTAGTAGTGGGCGGAGGGAGAAAAGTGAATGGTTTAGGGAGAGATTCATTGAGTGGTCATAGGGAGAGGGAGGGTCAAGGCCAACTCCCAGACAGGCAGTGGGTGGATAATGCTGGGGGGAAGTGGGAGACCTGGGGGAAGCAGATTTGAGGGGTGGGTTGGGGATAGGTGATGGGATCTATTCCCCTGAGGGCTCAGTTTAGTGCTTGCCATACACACACACACACACACGCATAATTTTTTTTGTCAGAAATGTGGCTGGCAGTTTCTATGAAAATACAATCTATAAATCCTGCGAAAATCGGAGAGAAGCTGAGCCTGTAGAGCTAAATACCTTTGTAATGACAATCCTGGGGAATAATTACTATTGACAGGTTTTTCTCTAGCCTATGAGGATTGTAGGCTTTAGTTACTTTGGTTCCCTTTATTCACAGCTAATTTAACAACAGCACAAGGACCCAGTATCTGCTAGTAACAATAGCCAACTTGGTCAGGAAAGACAGCTTCACCCAGGCAGTAAATCTGGTCAACCAGATGGATTGGCACTTGGAACATCACGTGCCTCAAGATGCAGGATTTGCTGCTGGCTTGTGTGGGGGGGGTGGCATTGCTACAGTCCCTGGCGCACAGCCAGCCTGGGGTGGTGTCCTGTGTGAAATGAGGGTGCATGGGGAGAGGTGGGTGAGGGAAACAGGCTTGCTGAGCACTCCTGACACATACTCTCACCAGGGTGGGCTAG
This sequence comes from Stenella coeruleoalba, assembly GCF_951394435.1. Lineage (NCBI taxonomy): Eukaryota > Metazoa > Chordata > Mammalia > Artiodactyla > Delphinidae > Stenella > Stenella coeruleoalba. The sequence goes on along the minus strand of NC_137165.1, from coordinate 45,861,897 downwards.
CTGTAAGCCTTGCTCATCAGGCCAGAACAAGGGTAGCATTTTCATCACTGAAACAATTTAGAGATTCTCTGGATGTGAATTGATGGACCTGTGGCATTTGTCATCAATCAGAAGCACATGCATAGAACACCTGCCTTAGAACGAATGCTGCTGGGGCTCTTTGAGGAGCGGTGACCCAGATGACACAGTGGGAAGCAGGTGCTGTGGGATGTCTCTCAGGGCTCCAGCTGGAGTGTTGTAGGCCTCCATCATCTCACCTGGATGACGGCCTCCCTGGTTCCCCTCTTGCCCTCTTCCAATCAGGCTGCCTGAGTGACCTTTTTAAAATGTAAATTGGATCTTGTCACTCCTCTGTTTAAAAACCTTTAACGCTTTCCCATTGCATTTAGAAGACAATCCAGACTCTTCATCATGGCCTGCAAGTCTGCCCAGTGCGGCCCAGGTCTCCCTCTCCAGGGTTTCTCCCCTAGAATTCCTCCAACTCAACTACACTGGCTTTCTCTCGGTTCTTCCAATACCCCAAGGTCCTTCCCACTTTAGGGTCCTTATATTCCCTTATTCTAGAAAGTTCTTTGCACCCACTCCCACCCCTAATGTGGCTGGCTCCTTCTCATATTTCAGATATCCACTTAACAATCACACCTCAGGCCTTCCCTGGTGGTCCAGTGGTTAAGACTCCACGCTTCTACTGCAGGGGGCATGGGTTCGATCCCTGGTTGGGGAACTGAGATCCCTGCATGCCGCGTGGCAAGGCCAAAAAAAAAAAAGAAGAAGAAAAATCACACCTCAGAGGGACTTTCCCTGACCACCCAGGCCTCCCTCTCTTATTCTATCTAGCATTGCACTATGGTCTTTTTTTTTTTTAAATCATAAAACTTGCCATAATTTATAATTTTACAATGATTTATATGTTTGCTTATTTATTGTCATCTCCGCGCCCCCCACTCCCGCCCAGTAGACTGTAAGCTCCTTGGAGGCAGGCACCATAATTAATTTATTCACCACTGTATTCCCAGAGACTAGCACAGTGCCTGGCACATGCATGCTCCATAGATACTTGTGGAGAAATTAATGTCAGTAAATAAAAAGCCATTCAGTTGATCCATCAATGGATGGATCCATCCATAAGTGTATCTGTCCATGCGTGTAAATGTATAACTTCTGGTTACCTATTGCTGGATTACACACCACTGAATTTAATGGCTTAACACAACAACTTCTTATCTCATGTTCCGTGTGTTCAGTGGTCTCAACTGGGCGGTTTTTCTTGTATCTCATGTGGTTGCAGTCCAGTGGCAGCTGCTGCTGGAGTCATCTGAAGTGACAGTCAATACAGGCTGTCACCCAGGAGCAAAGCTGGGTTGTCAACTAGAATGTCTACACCTGGATTCCCCATGTGGCTTGGGCTGCTCACAGCTTGGTGGCTGGGTTCAAGAAGGAAGGTCCCAAGGGAGTGTCTCCTTTTGTCTAGGAGACCAAAGCAGAAGCTGCAAGGCTGCTTATGACCTAGCTTCAGAAGACCCACAGTGTCATTTAAGCCGTATTCTAGTAGTGGTGAGTAAGTCCCAAGGCAACCCAGATTCAAGGGAGGAAATTTTACAATGGCATAAAGGGCTGGTGCTGAGAAGTATGGTTCACTGGGGGCCATCTTGGCAGAGTAGCTGCTACGATCTCTTCTATCATGATTATGTAGGTGCCTCTGTTCCTAGTTTACTTTCCTTTGTTTATTTCTCTTAGGCCCTTGCCCTCACCTTCTGTAATTTGTGTCCTTTATTGCAAGGACACTTATTGGTAAAGGTTGAGCATCTCTTCTGCAAGTTTTCAGAGGACTGACACTAGTCCTTCAATTTCAAGTTACTCCAGGAAACTGCTGTACGTTTTGGAGGCTAACTTGCTGTGGGAGGAGCAACAGTATTTCTGCACCTCTTGGTGCGGGTGGAAGAGAGGCCGGTGCTGCTGGTTGACATCCAGGAATCTTGGTGCTCACTGTTCATCGCCAAGAGCAGTGTGCTGACCCCAGCCAGCACGCTCGACTCGACACTGAAATCACTGGCTTTGAGAGCCAAGCCCGAGGAGAAATTGAGTTTGGGATAGTTTCAAGGGTGGGAGATGCCAGCCCTGTCTCAGTTTTGCCTTGGAGCTAGTTTTTTTATCCAAATGTGAAAAACTCTGCCTCTCCACCTCTCTTGCACTCCCACACCCTCTTCTCCCCCGCCTTTTCCAAATGTCCTTCCAGCTGCTATTTTCGATTCTGGCCTCAAGGCAAATGTTTCACTGTAGCAGAATTACTGTAAAATTCCTTCCTGTGCTCCCACAGATAATGGGACAATTCCCTAGAGAACCCCGGGAGCCTACCACTTCAGAAATGGCCCAAAGGCAATCCCAAAAGGCAGATCTGAGGAAACAGAACTATTATAAAAGGTTATCATCAGAGAGTCAAACAATATGATTGTTTTTAATGGCACTGGCTGAACCTAGGTACATTTTCTTTCTCTTTTGTGTATGGTCTCTTTCAAAGCACCAAACACAACTGAGGGGCAGAAAAGAGTATTATGAAGTTTGCTAATGGGCCCATAAACATACAAACCTAGGATATAAAAAGAACTTCAGTGGACAGTGTAAAAACACTGGGCTTTTAAACAAGGAGAAAATAAACAAGGAGAAAATCTTATCCAGAAACAACTTGGAAAACTGCAGAGGGAGCAGCATCCTTGAAAACAATGAGTCATAAATCTTTTTTTCTTTTTTTTTTAACTCCTCTGATGGGCAGAGAATACAAAAAAGGGCAGCAGTGAATACTGATGATGTGTGTTTCCATTTCACTGCTATTTCAGCATGTCTGGGGAAGGCATGAGGACCATCTATGTCAAGGTTAAGAAATAATGCCTCTGAATCATCATGAGAAGGAATCCTCCAATTAAACACTTCTGGAAATTTGTGTGTTGTCTTGAAGCAGTGTCTCTGGTTGCTAATTGGTTTTTCTATCATGCTTCAGCTATTGAACTAGACACTTCACTTCAAATTCATTAGTTCAGTACTAAGACAAGTTCAGATGGACACCTTTATTGGATCCATTTTAAAGTGTAAAAACAGGTTGTTTACTGTATAAGAGAAAAGATAAAAGTCCTTCCTAAGCAAGTCAGAATGTAATTTACAAAAGTTACAAAAATTGATGACAGCCAAGTGTTTCCTGCAGGACTCTCCCAGGAGACAGACAAGTAGAAAGGTTAAAGACATATGAGGACAAATGTATAGGTGTTGAGTAGATTTGGCCTCAGTTCCTCATCCCTCACTCTCTCCATGCCCCTTGCCATGGGATTTTGCAGATCCTCCCCAAGAGAGGAAGAGATTTTCCTACCCTTTGAGTTTTGTCATCTAATTTACTTGGGCCAAAGGAATATTCACATAGATGGTACAAATAGAGGCTTAAAAAAGCACTTGCTCCATTGGACATGTTACTCTTCTACCTCTGCCATTGCCAAGAGAAGAATGTGCCCAGGCTGGCTGGCTGGTCCCAGGAGGGGGGATGGAAAGACACATGGAGCAGAGTTGCCCTGCTAAACTCAGCCTGCAAGAGAGCCCCTAGCTGACTGCCCATGAATGAGCAAGCCCAGTCTAGATCAGCCAACCCCAACCAATCCCTAGATGCATGAACTGTAATAATAAAGGATTATTATTACTATGGTCGGTTACTATTGTTGTGCAACAGCAACTAACCAATAGAGGTGTTATGGGGTCATATTGGCCCCCCAGGTAGTTCTATAACCTCAGAATAGCCCTAATATCATAAGGGTTAATAACCAAATGAATCAACAGAGACAGTAAAGGATAGTTGCATAATAGGCCCACCATTCCTATCCAGAACCACAGAAAGCCTTCCTTAGCCTAAAGAAAACTCCTGAATCTTTACCTGAAGTCTTCATCTTGCCTTGGGGACCTCCACAAGTTGACATTGAGATAAGGACTCAAGTGCAAGTATAAGTGGTGTAAGTGTGGGAGTGGGTAATGCAAGGGAGGAAAACTTGACAATAAAGGATGTGTTACTAAGCCAGCTACTACGAGCAACTGGAGCTTAATCCCATCGGGAGAGCTGAGAGCCAGTGCAGACCATGCCTCGGAGCAATCCCATCCAAGGGATGGGGAGGTGGGGTGCTGCTTCAGCTCTGGCCAGTCAGTCACTGGGGGAATAATATCTGGGTACTTCCAGCCAGCCACACTAGCAGCCAGAGAACACCCTCAGACAAGGAAATGCAGATGCTGGCGATCAGAAGTCTGGTCATCGTCTACTGGAAGTGATAGGCAAAGGGATAAGGGTGGGGGGCACTGATGTGTCTGCTGCTCCTCCGTTCGGGTTCTGCCTCAATTTGGGGAGCGTGAAACCATGGTAGGTTGAGTGCTAGGCAGGTCAAGCATGTGCTGGTCAGATTGGAGCACAGGGACCCCATGTTCTCCTCCATGCCAGTATTTTTTTTAATACTTATGTACATTTTCCTGTGGCTTTTCCAGTCCTTTCTCATCCCTTCTATCATTTTCTAGGGTGTCCATTCCACTGGGGTGAAGAGGGTGGCAACACCCATGACTGGCTTTTATTGTAGCTGCCCACAAGTCTGACAGTTCAGGTCTGTTTGGTCTGGGGGGCAAAGAGATGGATGCTGTCTATGAAATTGGAAACACAGGCCCTGCAATTTTACAACATCTACAGTGTCAAGACTTCCATCTGAAAAGTATAACATCTGTGTGATAAGGACAGTCACAACTAACACAGTAGCTGTGGCTTGAAAAAGCAATGTGTATTGATCAGTGCCCCCCAAACGTTTTCATGAAAGTTCCAGTACCAGCAGAAGACGTTAAACCGCGTACCCCTAACCCTGCTGGTAGACCAAAGTGGGTTTATTTGAATATAAAATGTTTTAAATTATTGGACACTGAGTGTAGTGGACCTGATGGCTTTCTGTGCCAGCATCCTTTCCTTGGGGGAAATCACTGTCCACCTATTGCATCATTGCCAGGGGGCTGTTATTCATAATGGCTTTGATCCCTTGTCACAGGGCTAAGATGCTGACATGGACTAGGGAAGGCACCAACTTCCTACCAGTCATGGCACCCCACTGGCACATATCTCAAGCAAGGCACAACTGCAGTGTCTTTTCATAGGTGTATGGATATAAGGAGAAAGAAGTTCTTTTCCTTCTTGTGGTTGGCTAAGTAAGGTAAATAAGGATCCCGAGTTGCCAGCAATCAGCTTAAGTGTAAGCTGGAGAGAGCCTGCATATAGAACGAGGCCAAGCAGAGCAAAAAGATGGAAAGAGAGCTAGAGTTCTGACATCATTGGAGCCCCTGTATATCCAGCCATATCTGAAGCTTCATGGGCTTCCCAGACAAGTGAGCCCCTCCAAGAAAAGGGCGGTAGGTTTGCTTAAGCTAGTTCATGTGCAACTAACTGAAAGATTCCAAAATTGTTTAGTAAAATAGACATTCCAGAAAAAGTGCCTTGTTTATCCTGTGGCTTCATATTTCCCCCGGCACATTGTCATGTATCCCTTAGGAATGTGTGAGGCCTTATAACCTTTATTTCAGAGATGCTTTAACTGCATCTCTAACTATTCTTCAAATCGGCATTGATTTGGAACACTTTTGCTCTAAATTTCCCCCAGCCCCTCCTCAACCTGAGCTGCCTGTGAAGAGTTTAAGCTCTTTGCCGTGTCATATCCCAACTACCTGTTCCCCCCACGATTCTCCCAACACTTACAGGTTTGCTCCCATGCCTTCTTGGGTCCTCTGCTATCTACTTAATATCACTCTTTGCAGATCTCACTCTTCCCTGCCTCCCTACCCTTGCCATCTTGATTACAGACAGTCTAACCTTTGGAAAAATCAAATTCATGAGATGTTAGGAGAGAAACGTGTGACAGATTTCTGGGGTCAGAGCAGAGAGGAATATGCCAGAGTGGCATGCCATCACCAGAGCAGTCTGGGAAAATCCCATGAAGTGGAAGCGGTGAGGCTGGTTTTCAGGAACAGAAGGCAAAGGCAGGATCCCAACTCCAACACAACCACCATGAAACCTTCCTCTTTTATTAAGAAACTAGGGGCTTCCCTGGTGGCGCAGTGGTTGAGAGTCCGCCTGCCGATAAAGGGGATGCGGGTTCGTGGCCCGGTCCGGGAAGATCCCACATGCCGCAGAGTGGCTGGGCCCGTGAGCCATGGCCGCTGGGCCTACGTGTCCAGAGCCTGTGCTCCGCAGCGGGAGAGGCCACAACAGTGAGAGGCCTGCGTCATGCCAAAAAAAAAAAAAAAGAAAGAAACTAGGTACCTATAGCACTATACTTAAATGCTATAGAAGTACACAAAAGAGGTAGTAGACAGGTCCTAATTTCAAGGCAGTTTTAATTTAGCTGAAGGATAAAGTAAAATTTAGAGAATGGTCACGAGGTAAAACATCACAGTGCATGGCGGAGCAGAACAGAGAGCATCAGACTAGTAATCAGCATATGTGGTATAAGGGAATGGCTGAGGGCCTGGAAGTTCCTGAAAGAGGGAGTCTTGGAGGAAATGAATCTTGAGCCAGGCCCTGAAGGAAGTAATTGACAAAAGTAAACTCTCCAGCTGGCCACAGGGGAAGAGGCTCTTTCTGCAGGGGTTGTGTAACTCAAATCTGCTCTGACCTGTTTGTGAAGAGGCAGGCCAACTCTGCAGCTATTTAGCCTGCATCTGTAAGGCTGCACAAAACCACTGTTTTGGTCAAAAGAATTCAGTAGTTTGGCACTGGGCGCACCCTGTAGATGATATCATGTCTGTAGATCAAAGTCGGGCTAGTGTCACCTGCAAGGAAAAGAGTTGAAAAATAGTTTCTGTTATGGGTGGGGTTTTTTGTTTTGTTTTGTTTTTTTGCCTTCTGTTTCCAAAGTTAAATTATTTTATTTAATTTATTTTTTTTGGCCGCTTTGGGTCTTCATTGCTGTGCGCGGGCTTTCTCTAGTTGCGGTGAGCGGGGGGCTACTCTTCGTTGTGGTGAGTGGGCTTCTCATTGCGGTGGCTTCTCTTGTGGAGCTCAGGCTCTAGGTGCACAGGCTCAGTAGTTGTGGCTCAAGGGCTCTAGAGCGCACCAGGGAAGTCCCTCCAAAGTTAAATTTTAAGATAAAGATTTTCATCTTGATTACAGCTCTTGGTAAATAGATGTCATTTTAAAAGTCTGATTCCTTGCAGTGAAATGCAGAACTTATGGCCATACAAATTCTTTTTGATATGTTAAATGTGCTAATTGAAGCAGAAGTCCTCTATAAAACACAAACAAACCTACTTTTTGCCTTAGGAGCAGAAAGCTAAAGAGAGACATAATCGTCGAGGTTTGCAGGTTGTTCTCTCCTTGCAGGAGATATAAGCTGAAACAGCTAAAATGTTTTTATAATGAAAACACATTTTTAAGTTTCTTATTCTGGCAAGATAAAAACAAGTTGTAAAGAAACCACTTCCGTCAAGACTAGAAGTTTTGGCCTTCTTGCCATTGTTAAAAAGCAATCCAAGAAATACTATTTAAGGTTAATTTTGCTGCCCTTTTAAGAAGAATTTTGAAACCATAAAAAGCCTGTAAGGGAAAACAAAACAATAAGCTGAATTGGAAGGGTGAGTTCCTCTTTGGCAGTAAGTGTCAAATTACAATGTCCCCTGTCTGAGGATAAAACGGAGAACTGTGCTCTTGGAGGCTGCCAACATCTAACTTGACAACCACTACAAAAATTTAACAGTAAGTGAAACTGACGGCCTACTTCACAAGATTGAGAATACATCTGGACTTCTCCAGAAAGACAGCCAGACTAGAGTTAATTTCCCTGGAGGCTGGGCTACAGCAACACCTAATGAAAACAATGATGGGCACATATTTATTTCCAAGGCATTTGTAGCCTGCGTTCTGGTTCCAGTCTTACCGCAGAAGCAAGATCAACTTTCACATCTTTTCACTAAATGGATGGGATGTGAAATTACTCACATTGACAATCAGCATTCTCAAGGGCTCCAGTAATTACATAGCCCAGCACAGCAGGAAAGAGGCACTAACAACAGCACATAGACAATTGGTTACCATCAGTCTCCTCTGGTGCTGGCACATGTATCTGCAGTAAAAAATTGAGGTCTTGGGTAAAACCTACTCCTTCCAAATCCAACCAGCAGAATGCAGTTCGCAGGTGATTTCTTCTCCAGCCATCTTTGGAAAGTTCATGCACCCATATCTAATCATAGCCAGGATTTGTGGGCTGAGAAACCAAGGGCCTAACCTCCTGTCTCATAATTTCTGCCTACCCTCCCCCATCTCACTCCATTCCTCCCATTTTTTATTCTGCTCCATTTGTGAGATGAGAGCCAAAGGACCTCTTTCACAGTGGACCATAGTGGACAGCTTCTTTTTCATCTTCATCTTTAAAGGTTCAACCTGTGTAGGATGCTCAGATTGGAAACAGCTCCCAGCTCCTGCCTTCTTAATTGTTTTGTCTCAAATACGCCAGTCTATGTTACAGGGACAAAGAATGAAGACAAAAGTAAGCTACTGTCAAGGTAAATTAGGACCCAGGTAGAGAGCCTGTGGAGTATGCATGTGAGAGAAACTGCTCAGAGTTTCCAGACCTCAGATTTGTCTTGCAGTCACCAAAAGCTGATCCAAGACTAATGAAACATTATACTCAGGAAGGTGCCCATAAGGTCAACTTCCTCACTATTATAAGAATGATTTATTTCCTCTAAAAGATTCCATCTAATTCAACCAAAAGCAAATTTAATAAGAAGCCCTTTATGTGTTTGTATAAATATAACTTAAGTCGGAAGTTGCTATTTTGACAGTTTGGGAATAAAGGTATAAATGATGGGAAACAATTCTCATGAAGTACATTAAAATTTGGATTAAAAATATTACAAGATCAGGTTCACCTTTTGGAACTTTTGGTTCAGTTTAGGATCTGGGCTGTCGATCTATCAATAGAAAGGCACATTTCTTTCATTCCTTTCCATGTCCAAAGTTAAAATAAATAATAGTAAAATGTTCCTATCCATGTTTGGTATCAAAGAATTTCCTTTTTGCAGTCCCAGAAAACCAGATAGGAGAAGAAAACCAACATTTACTGAATGTCAGGCATTATTTAGGTACTTTACATACAGTATATATTTCATAAATGTTATCTAATTTAATTTTTACAACACTGAAGAATTATTAAACCCCAGAGTGTCTGGTTCCTACGCTTGAGAGCCTCCCTCTGTATTCCATATGGCACACGGTTTGCCAATTTTCAGAGAAAGAGAATATAACAAAATTTACTTGACAGTAAAATCATAATGAAAAAAACTTGATCTTCTATTGTGATCAAAAAGGCACTTTATCTCAAGTTTGATTTCTCTAAACAGCAACTATCATGGCTTAGCTTTATCTTATTTATTTATTTATTTATTTATTTATTTTTTGGCGGTACGTGGGCCTCTCACTGCCGTGGCCTCTCCCGTTGCGGAGCACAGGCTCCGGACGCACAGGCCCAGCGGCCATTGCTCACGGGCCCAGCCGCTCCGCGGCATGTGGGATCCTCCCGGCCCGGGGCACGAACCTATGTCCCCTGCACCGGCAGGCGGACCCCCAACCACTGTGCCACCAGGGAAGCCCAGCTTTATCTTATTACTTTCACATACATCATAGTTAAAAATAAAACAGGAGTAGGTAAGGCTGCAACTATACTATTCTATGTCATATTCTAATATCAAATTATTTAATTAATTGCTTTTTCTAATAAAATGAGAGGCCAGAAAGAAAAAAAGGTAGTTATTTGAGAATTTTGGTTGTGTGGATTCCATATAGTATTTGCTATTATATACCTCTTTGTGTAGATCCATTATGGCCTGCTCTCAACATTTGGCCATAAGAACTTTAAGCAAAACAATATTACGGGCCTTAATTCTCCCAAACAAATGTTTTGTTTTCGAGTTAACTATGACCTTAAATAATAGTCGAAAATATAAACAGGTTCAAGAAGAGTTGAGAAAAATTTGTGGATCTCAGCTGCCTAATAGATTAAGAGGAATTAAGTAATTTGGGGGGTACATCCCTAATTTCTGAGAGCATTATCATGGAAAACCACCACTCTTCCCTCAGAGAATATTAAGAGAAAGATTGCATTTTTAATGCATTTCTCAAGTTAATTTCCATCATCTTTCCCTCAAAACCCATTTTGCTTCTTAACTATCTAATCTGTTAATTTTATCATCACTTTTTAAGTCTCCCAGGATAAAAATCTTAGAATAGCATCTCCCAAAATGAGTTCTGTGAAATACTAAGGCCTGTGATATAGTCATAAGGTTCTACCAAATGAGGAATCTCTTTCGGGAATCCTAGATTAAAGAAAATTATACAGGTTCCACTTCCAGTGATGGCCCAGGAGCTCATGTTAGAACAACGCTTCTGCAGAGAAAAGCTAAATTCTTGAGAAAATATAATTCTTGAAAACTATAAACAAAAACTGGAAAAACTGAATACAAGCAGATACTGAACGTGGCCAACACTATGAAGAAGGGGATGGCATGGGATGAACTTCCCATTTTTATAGCTGTTGGCCTTGGTGTACAGCAGGCCCCTACAGACAGCTGTGCCAAGCAGAGTGGCTAAGATTCAAATAGAAACTCAGTATTACTGAGTTGAAGAACTAGAAGACAGAGTTCTGGGTGACCACAGCATCTAGAAAACGGAAGGCATTTCAGAAAGGAGAGAACCAGAAAGGGGGAGGCCCACATTCTTTATATAAACTCTGCCCAAATCTCTGTCTGATATTTGTACCATGCATGCATGGGGCAGACTCCAAGCAGCCCAGCTAAGACTAAAATAAATAAACTGAGATTTTAGTTGATGCCCTTCTCAAGGAAGATAGTTTGCAATTTGATTTCAGCCACGTTATCTTTCTGCTAAAACAAAAACTGAAAACTCTTTAAAGGAACATGATAGAATTCAGAGTATCTACAGTGTATTATTCTCGATGTCCAAGGATTATAAAAGAAAGTAAGCTCACAATGAATGAAAAGATGAAATCTCAGCAGAAAAATAGAAATTCTAGAACTGAAAAATATATCTTAAAATGACACAGATTTCTTTAATGCACATTTTAAAAATGTGTTCATGTGCATCATGAGGGAAATGAACTATGGAACTGTTTCCCAAATTTCATCACAGAACTGTAAAGAACACAATAGAACACAGTTTGAATACTACTACCTTAGACATTCAAGTTAAGGTGTCTGTGATTCGACTGTAAACAAAAGCTTTAGGGCTTTGGTTTGACTCTGGTACTGAATCAGTATTCTGTAGGGCAGATATAATTCTGAGATATGGGGCAGAGAACAACTTTGTATTAAGTGCTTGTTATGTGCCAGGCAGTATCATTGCATAAAATAAGTTTTATTGTTCTTGGTTTAATATAAAGTATTTTACTAATAAGAAAGTTGAGCTAAGAAAAAGAACTTCTGTGTTCAAGGTCATCAATTAACAAGCATAGACCAGGATTCAGACTCAGTTCTGCCAGAATTCAGAGTCCAGACTCTTCATTCTATTCCCTTGATACTCAAAATATGGGGTGTGAACCAGCAGCAGGAGAATTATCTGGGAGCTTGTTAGAAGTGAATCGCAGGTCCTGGTGAAGACCTACTAAACCAGAATCTGCATTTGACAAGGTGCTTGGGAAGTTTGTATGCACATTGAAGCATACAAATGCTTTGAGAAGCATTGGTCTCTACCAGTGGTTCTCAAAGTGTAATCTCTGGACCAGCAGCATCAGTATCACCTGAGGACTTGGTAGAGATGCAAATTCTTGGACCCAATTCTAGAACTATTAAATCAGAGCATCTGTGTTTTGACAAGCTCTTTAGGTGATTTGATGCACACTAAAGTTTGAGAGCCACCGGTTGATACCACGCTGCCTCATATTAAATTACTGAAAATCACGGAACCTGTCTAGTTAGGAGAGTGAGTAAAAGGCAAAAGTGAGTGAAACTTGGATGGTGAGTAGGATCCAAAAATAAACTAAGACCTGGTAGGATAAAGTTTCAAGTAATAACCTATATGAAGAAAAGCATAAAATATTACTGGAAAACATAAAAAGTTATTAAGTCTAAATATGGAGGAAATGCCAATGCTTTACAGATTAACATTCCCATTTAATATAATTAGAATTACTATCCTAGTAAGAAGATGTTTAACAAAGGAATTTTAAACTTCATATAAAAGAATAAACAAGCAAAAATAACCAATAAATTTTTGGAAGAAAAAGGCTAATTCTAGCAGAAATGAAAGCATGCTATAAGGCTACAATAAATAAAACACAAGAATTTATAACTAGATCAATGAAATAGTTTATGTGACTCCCAATGTAGTGATTTTCAAAAAGCGGAGCTTTTTCCAACAGTGCATGCCATTCATTGGAAATTCTAGTATGCCTCCATTTACAACCCTCCTTGTAAATCACTGCATGTTGTGAGTTTGAATTTTGTGGAGACAGAAAAAATACTAAGAGCCACTTCTCCATAATATGAATTTTATATATGATTAAAAGTGTATCTCAAATTAACAGGGGAAAGTTATTCAATAATTCATACTGAGGGAAATGGTTAATTATTGGGGGAAAAAAATAAGTTAGAGCTTCCCATCAGAATTTGTACCACATATATTCCAGGTTTTAAAATAGTTTAAAAACACACAACATAAAAGATAGATTTGGTTACATAAAAATTCAAACTTCTGCATATCAAAAAAAAAGCCACAAAAAATTTAAAAGGCAGTAATAACACAGTTTGTGACAATTATGGAGAAAAGGTTAACAATCTTAATATTTAAAGCATTCTTACAAATCAATGACATAATCAATGTCTCAGTAAAAAAAAAAGTTAGAGGCAAAGAACACGAACAGATAAGTTGTGAAAGAATACAAATGTCAATAATTGTAATTTTTAAAAATAAGAACAGGGTTAGAGTAAGCTGTTTTGATAACAAAGATTAGAAAGAAGGATGTCATGTTTCCCTTAAAAATTTCTTTTCACAGAAAAATGCTCAATGTGAATTGTATTCCTTACTATGTCATATTTAAATATTTGTTTTCATTGCCATATAACTGACATAACATTATATAATATATATTAACTTAAGGTATGCAACACAATGATTTGATAGTTTTATATATTGTAAAACAATCACCACAATAAGTCTTGTTAACACTATACATAGTTACAATTTTTTTCTTGTGATGAGAACCGTTAAGATCTATTTTCTTAGCAACTTGCAAATATGCAATAGAGTATTATTAAACATAATCATCATGCTATACATTACATCCTCAGTACTAATTTATTTTATAACGGGAAGTTTATACCTTTTGACCTCCTTCACTCATTTCACCCATTCCCACCCTCCACATCTGGCAACCACCAATCTCTTCTCTGTATCTATGAGTTCACTTTTTGTTTTATTTTGTTTTGTTTTAGATTCCATGTATAAGTGAGATCATACAGTATTTGTCTTTCTCTGTCCAGTTTACTTCACTTAGCATAATGCCCTCAAGGTCCATCCATTTTGTTGCAAATGGCAAAATTTCCTTCTTTTTTTATAGCTGAATATATCCTACCATATATATATCACATTTTCTTTATCCATCCATCCATCGATGGACACTTAGGTTGCTTCCATATCTTGGCTATTGTAACTAATGCTGCAGTGAATATGGAGGGGGTGCATGTGTCTTTTCAAGTCAGTGTTTTCCTTTTCTTTGGATAAATGCCCAGAAGTGAAATTGCTGGATCGTACACTAGTTCTATGTTTAATTTTGTGAGGAACCTCTATACTGTTTTCCACAGGGACTACACCAATTTGCATTTCTACCAACAGTGCACCAAGGGTTCCCTTTTCTCCACATCCTCGCCAACACTTGTCATTTATCTTTTTTTTTTCTTGTAACAGCCATTCTAACAATGATGAGGTGGTATCTCACTGTGGTTTTGATTTGCATTTCCTTGATGATTAGTGATGCTGAACACCTTTTCATGTACCTGTTGTCCACCTGTATGTCTTCTTTGGAAAAAGGTCTGTGCAGATCTTCTGCCCATTTTTTAATCAGGTTGCTTGTTTGCTTTTGAGTTGTATGAGTTCTTTATACAGTTTGGATATTAATCTCTTACCAGATATATGACTTGCAAATATTTTCTCCCGTTTGGTAGGTTGCCTTTTCATTTTGCTGATGGTTTCCCTCGTTGTACCAGGAACTTTTTAGTTTGATGTAGTCCCACTTGATTTTTGCCTTTGTTGCCTTTGCTTTTGGTGTCAAATTCAAAAATTTTTCATCACCAAGACCAATGTCAAGGAACTTATCGCCTATGTTTTCTTCTAAAAGTTTTATGGTTTCAGGTCTTTCATTCAAGTCTTTAATCCATTTTGAAGTTAATTCTTTTGTATGGTGTAAGATAGGGGTCCAGTTTCATTCTTTTGCATGTGGCTGTCCAGTTTTTGCAACACCATTTATTGAAGAGACTGTCCTTTTTCCATTGTATATTCTTGGCTCCTTTGCCATAAATTAATTGATAATATATGCATGGGTTTATTTCTGGGCTCTCTATTCTGCTCCATTGATCTATGTGTCTGTTTTTGTGACAATACCATACTGTTTTGATTAATAATTATATTCTAAAATATAAACCACTAATAATAAACACAAATTAAAACACATGTTTTTACTTAAATTTGGTTATTTAAATTTGGTTAAGATTTTGCCAGGTAACACATACATACCAGAAAGTTTCTATATGGAATGGCAAAGTAGCAGAACTTTTCTAGAAAGCTAGTTGATAATGACTTCATCCAGTAATCCCACCCATGGAAATCCTAACCAAATAATCAGAGTTTATCCCATAAAAGCAAAAAATTAAAAACAGTTTAAATGACAAAACTCAGAAAAATAATTATAGATACATGATAGTAGATTCATTAGCTATAATATTATGCAGCCATCAAAGTCATGCTTTCAAAGAAAATTTAATGATGTAAAAATAGCTTAATATAATGTTGGGTTAAAAAAGGCAAGATAGAAAGTTATATACCATAGAATTTAAATTTTGTACAAAGTGAAAATAAGCTAAAATATTAAAGGTGATTTTTCTCTGAATAGTATAATGAGGGTGATCTAAATTTTCTCTTTATTATTTTCTCTTTAACAGTAAACATTTATTACTTTGATAATGTGGATTTTAAAAAGTACTTTTTAGTAAAATAGTAAGAAGGGGATTCATGAAAACTCATTTTTTACCATTACTACCAGTGCAAAAAGAGGGCTATTTCTTATAGAATCAATCAATTAAAAGATATTTATTGGACCAACCACTGAGTTATATGCTACTAGGGGCAAAATAAAGAAATAGTCACTTTCTCTGGCCTCAGTTATCTTAAAATCCCAAGTGGAGACATTCTCTCCAGTCTGTATTTTATGTGTACATATGTGATGAGAAATAAACAAGCAAACAGTGCCCAAAAATAACCCCCAAAACGAATTTTCACTGATGTTACTGATTCAAGACACGAATTTTCACTACTCTTACTGATTCAGGACACTTCTATTACTGTGAATCTCAGAATTCTGATCTTAATCATTGCTCCCTGCTGACTGTTCTGCCCCCTTTGTTCCCTCCTCCTTTCCCTGTTGATTGACACCAGTTCTCTACTTCTTCCAGACTCCTCTCTAGCCACACTTCCCCCACATATATTGATCTTTTTCCCCCATGCCTTCCATTAAGTGTCTGCTAATATAGAACAACACGTATCAACATTTGTCAAATTGGTTGACAGTTCTTATTTTTACATTTCTTTTTGCTAAGAACTGTGATGGTTCTGAGATTTCCCCCCACTTGCAAATCAAGAAGTTAGCCTGTCACAGTTTCCTGGTTGCTGGCAGAAGATGTAACACTCCAAGGTCAGAGACAAAGGATTTTATTATTCATGGGACATCTGGCAGCATGGAGCTTCATGATTCCATTGGTTCCTCTTGCCCCCAAAGTCTCAAAGAGTGACACAAAGGGGTCTAGGTGGGTGCTGTGCACGCAGTGGATGTGCCTCAAAGCTGAGGAACCTTAAGTTTAGGGGATCTGAATCTTTAAATGGACTACAAGCAATCCTGCCCAAACTTTGCCCTGGAGGGAGACATTATATTATTATACTTGACAGTAAACAAACTTGTCCTTTGCACCAGAAGGGGATACAATCTCTATCTTCTAAGGCTCTTTAACTTTACAAATATCCTTGAAAAGTTAGACTGGGACAAAAGCTATCAGTGCCTCTGTTCACAAGATAGAGAGAAACATGCAAGACCCATGGAAAATTTTCTCTCAGCATCTTTTCCAACATTTTTTGGCAACTTTTTATTTTGATACAATTTCAAACTTAAGTTGCAAGCAAGAATAGTTCAAGGAAAGCCCTTATACCACTGTTTGCTAATTACATGTTGTCACATTTGCTTTATCAATCTGTGTGTGTGCATGAGTGCACACATGCATTTTCTGAGCAACTTGACAATAAGTTGAAAACATCTTGCCACAGGGTGGAGGTTTGTCCCAATGTTGGTGATGTTAAATTTGATCCTTAGGTTAGATAATGTCTGCCCAATTCTTCTACTGTAAAGTTATTCCTTTTCCCTCTGTAATTAGTAGTTTATTGGGAAATACTTTGAGACTAGGTAAATATGCTGTTCCCCATAAAAAATTTACCCACTGGTTTTAGCATCCATTGATGACCACCAAACTTCATCATTTCTTCTATATTCTTATTGCCTTGCTACTATAAAGAAGAGCTTTCTCCTCTCCCGCATTAATTTTTTAATTTATTTATGTCTGTTTGGGCTCATAGATTCCTATTTTGCTAAACAGGTTATAATCTATCACTATCATTATTTATTATGATGCTCAAATTGTCTCATATTTGGCAACTAGGGGTGTCTTCAAGCCCTCTCTAGTACAACAAGATCTTCTAGGCTCATCTTATACTTTTCCCATTTCAGATGTGGAATTACTCTTTTTTCCAGTGGTTGCTTTCAGTATTTTGAAATCAAGATCTTAGCTCTTAATGTGCTCATTGCTACTGGTGTGATGTTGTTTCTGGGCTCTCACAGCAAGCAGTCTCTCTCTCTCTCTCTCTCTCTCACACACACACACACACAAAATCATAAGTTAATACTCATATCTCGAATTCCAAACCAACTCTTTTTCTTTATTGAGATATAATTAACATGTAACATTGTATTAATTTTAGGGGTACAACATAATAACCTGATATATGTATATATTGAGAAATGATTACCACGAGTTTAGTTAACATTCATCACCACAGTTATAAGTTTTTTTCTTGAAAAAATAAAAGATGAAAACTTTTAAAATCCACTCTTAGCAACTTTCAAATATACAATATACTTTTGTTAACTATAGTTACAATACTGTACATTACATCCCCAGGACTTACTTCTCTTATAACTGTAAGTATGCACCTTTTGACCACATTTATCCAGTTCCCCATCCCCCTAACCCCCACCTATTGGTAACCACAAATCTGATCTCTTTTTCTATAAGTTTTTTTCTCCTCCCCATTTTAAAAAAGATTCTAAGTGATGTCATCATCATACAGTATTTGACTTTCTCTGTCTGATTTATTTTACTTAGCATTATGCCCTCAAGATCCATCCATGTTGTTGCAAATGGCAGGATTTTCTTCTTTTTTATGGCTGAATAATATTCCTGTGTGTGTGTGTGTGTGTGTGAGTGAGAGAGAGAGAGATCACATCTTCTTTGTCCATTGATCCATCAGTGGACACTTAGGTTGTTTCCATGTCTTGGTTATTGTAAATAATGCTGCTATGAACATGGAGGTGCTGATATCTTTTTGACAGTGGTTTTTTCCCTTTGGGTATATTCCCAGAAGTGGAATTGCTGGATCCCACAGTAACTCTATTTTTAACTTTTTTAGAGGAGACTTCATACTCTTTTCCATAGTGGCTGTACCAGTTTACAATCCCATCAGTAATGCACAGGGATTTATTTTTCTCCCCAACCAAGCCAGCATTTATTGCTTGTTTTTTTTTTTTTTTTTTTTTTTGCACTATGCGGGCCTCTCGCTGTTGTGGCCTATCCTGCTGCGGAGCACAGGCTCCGGATGCGCAGGCTCAGCGGCCATGGCTCCCCGGCATGTGGGATCTTCCCGGACCAGGGCACGAACCCATGTCCCCTGCATCGACAGGCAGACTCTCAACCACTGCGCCACCAGGGAAGCCCTATTGCTTGTCTTTTTTTTTTTTTTTTTTTGTGGTACGCGGGCCTCTCACTGTTGTGGCCTCTCCCATTGCGGAGCACAGGCTCCAGATGCGCAGGCTCAGCGGCCATGGCTCACGGGCCCAGCAGCTCCGCGGCATGTGGGATCTTCCCAGACCGGGGCACAAACCCACGTCCCCTGCACCGGCAGGCGGACCCTCAAGCACTGCGCCACCAGGGAAGTCCTGCTTGTCTTTTTGATGATAGCCGTTCTAACAGGCATGAGATTATAACTCATTCCTCTAATGATTAGTGATGTTGAGACTCTTTCATGTAACTGTTGGCCTTCTTTGGATTGTCTATTCCTGCCCATTTTTAATTGGATTATTTGGGTTATTTTGCTACTGAGTTGTATGAATTCTTTTTATATTTTGAATATTAACCCTTTATCAGATATATGGTTTGCAAATTTTTTTTCCCCAACGCATAAACTGTCTTTTCATTTTGTTGATGGTTTGCTGTGCAGAAGCTTTTCAGTTTGATGAAGCCCCACTTGTTTTTTTTTAATTTTGTTGCTTGTAGTTTAGATGTCATATCCAAAAAAATCACTACTAAGACCCATGTCAGGGAGTTTTTTCAGTATATTTTCTTCTAGTTTTATGGTCTTTGGTCTTACATTTAAGTCTTTAGCCCATTTCAAGTTAATTTTGTGGGGGAAGATAGGGGTCTAGTTTCTTTCTTTTACATGGGTATATCCTATTTCCCCAGAACCATTTATTGAAGAAACTGTATTTTCTCCATTGAGTATTCTCGGCTCTCATCAAATATTATTTGCCAATATATGCATGGGTTTATTTCTAGGCTCTTGATTCTGTGCCATTGGTCTATGTATCTGTTTTTACACCAATACCACACTGTTTTGATTACTATAGCTTTATAATATAGCTTGAAATCAGGAAGTGTGATGCCTCCCAATTTGTTCTTCTTTTCTCAGGATTGCTTTGGCTCTTCAGGGTCTTTTGTGGTTCCACATAAATTTTAGGAATGCTTTTTTCTACTTTTGTTTAAAAAAATGCTGTTGGACTCTTGATAGGGATTACATTTAACTTATTGATGGCTTTGGGCAGTATGGGCATTTTAACAATACTCTTCCAATCCATGAACTTGGGATACCTTTCCATTTATTTCTGGCTTCTTCAATTTCTCTCATTAATGTCTTGTGGTTTTCAATGTAGAGATCTTTCACCTCCTTGGTTAAATTTATTCCTATGTATTTTATTGCTCTTGATGCTATTGGGATAATTTATTTTTCAGATAATTTATTGTTAGTATATAGAAACACTACTGATTTTTGTATGTTAATTTTGTATCTTGCAACTTTACTGAATTTGTTGATTAGATCTGTTTTTTGGTGGAGTCCTTAGGATTTTCTATATATAAAATCATGTCATTTTCAGATAGAGACAACTTTACTTCATCCTTTCCAATTCAGATGCCTTTTCCACTTTTTTTTTCCTCCTCGCTAACTTCCCTAGCTAGGATTTCCAGTATTATGTTGAATAGGAGTGAGAATAGGCACCCTTGTCTTGTTCCTGACCATAGAGGAAAAACTTTCAACCTTTCACTGTTGAGTATGATGTTAGCTATAGGCTTGTGATATATGGCCTTTATTATGTCAAATTACATTCCTTCTAAACCTAATTTGTTAAAAGTTTTTTTTTAATCATGGATGGATGTTGAATTTTTTCAATTGTTTTCCTGCATTTCCTGCATCATATTTTTGTTTCATTCTATTAATATGACGTATCATATTGATTTGCCATCCCTGTATCCCAGGGATGATTCCCACTTGATCATGGTGAATGATCCCTTTAAAAATGCTACTGAGGGACTTCCCTTGTGGCGCAGTGGTTAAGAATCTGCCTGCCAATGCAGGGGACACGGGTTTGAACCCTGGTCCGGGAAGATCCCACATGCTATGGAGCAACTAAGCCCATGTGCCACAACTACTGAGCTTGTGCTCTAGAGCCCGCGAGCCACAACTACTGAGCCCATGTACCACAACTACTGAAGCCTGCGTGCCTAGAGCCTGTGCTCTGCAACAAGAGAAGCCACCGCAATGAGAAACCCACGCACTGCAACAAAGAGTAGCCTCCGCTCGCCGCAACTAGAGAAAGCCCATGTGCAGCAACAAAGACCCAATGTGGCCAAAATTAAAACAAATAAATTTATTTTTAAAAAAATGCTACTGAATTTCATTTGCTAGTACTTTATTGAGAATTTTTGCATCTATTGTCATGAAGATAATGGCCAGTAGTTTTCTTTTCTCGTAGTGTCCTTTTCTGACTTTGGTAGCAGGTAATGCTGGCCTCGTAAAATGAGTTTGGGAATGTTCCCTCCTCTTCAATTTTTTGGAAGAGTCTGAGAAGGATTGGTGTTAATTCTTCTTTAAATGTTTGGTAAAATTCACCTGTAAAGTCATCTGATCCCGACCTTTTCTTCATTGGGAGATTTTTTTCTTCATTATTTATTCAATCTCTTTACTAGTAACTGGCCTGTTCAGATTTTCTGTTTCTTTCTGATTCAGTCTTGGTAAGTTGTATGTTTCTAAGATTTTGTCCATTTCTCTTAGGTTATCCAGTTTGTTGGCATATAGTTTTACATAGAAGCCTCATGATCCTTTGTATTTCTGTGGTATCCATTGTAACATCTCCTTTTTCAGTTATAATTTTGTTGATTTGTGTCCTCTTCTTTCCTTGGTTAACTTAGCTAAAAGTTTATCAATTTTATCTTTTCAAAGAAATAACTCCTAGTTTTGTTAATTATTTCTATTATTTTCCTGTTCTCTATTTCATTTGTTTATGCTCTAATCTTTATTATTTCCTTCCTTCTGCTAACTTTTGGCTCAATTTGCTTTTTCTAGTTGCTTAAGGCATAGAGTTAGGTTGTTTACAGTCTTTCTTGTTTCTTAATGTAGGCATTTATTGCTATGAACTTCCCTCTTACAGTGGCTTTTGTTGCATCCTGTAAGTTTTAGTATGTGTGTTTCCAATTTCATTTGTCTCAACACATTTTTTTACTTCCCTTTTAATTTATGCTTTGATCCATTGGTTGTTCAGGAGAGTGCTTAATTTCCATGTGTTTGTGAGTTTTCCAGTTTTCCTTCTGTTACTGATTTCTACTTTCATATCATTGTAGTCAGAGAAGATACTTGGTATGATTTCAGTCTTCTTAAATTTTCCAAGACTTCTTTTGTGGCCTAAAATATGGTCTGTCCTAGAAAGTATTCCATGAGTGCTTGAGAAGAATGTGAATTCTGCTGTTATCTATGGTGTTCTGTATGTCTGTCAGGTCCATTTGCTCTATTGTGTTGTTCAAATCCACTGTTTCCTTATTGAGTCTCTGTGTGGGTGATCTCTCCATTGTTGAGAGTGGGGTATTAAAGTCCCCAACTACTATTGTATTGCTGTTTATGTCTCCTGTTAGCTCTGTTAGTTTTTGCTTTACATATTTAGGTGCTTCAGTGTTGGGTGTGCAAATATTTACAACTGTTATATCCTCTTGTTGTACTGATCGCTTTATCATTAATGACCTTTTTCTCTTTTTACCATTTTTTATTTCAAGTCTGTTTTGTCTAAGTAACTGATAGCTACTGCTATACCATTGTCTGATAAGTCTGATAGCTACTCTTTTGTCGTTGTTGTTACCATTTGCTTGAAGTATCTATCTCCATCCTTTCACTCTCAGTCTGTGTGCTTTAAGGCTAAAGTGAGTCTCATGTAGGCAGCATATCATTGGATCTTGTTTTTATAATTATTCAGCCATTCTGTGTCTTTTGATAGGAGAATCTAATTATTAAAGTAATTATTGATAGGTCAGGACTTACAACTGCCATTTTGTTGTTTTCTGACTTTTGTAGATCCATTATTCTTATACTGCTGTCTTTGTGTGTGTGTGTGTTTTGATGTTTTTTGGTTTCAGTATGCTTCGACTTCTTTATCATGTTCTTTTGCATAATTATTACAGGTAAATCTCCCTTGTGGGTACCCTGACACTTCCATAAAATATCTTAAAATTATAACACCCTATTTTAAAGTGATAACAGCTTCAATAGCATTCCTAAACTTTACACTTTTCCTTCTCTTCCCCCTCACGTTTTAGATTATGATGTTATAGTTTACATACTTTTATATCATGTAACCAATAAGATTATTGTAGTTATGCTTTTTTACTATGGTTTTTTGTTTGTTTTGCGGTATGCGGGCCTCTCACTGCTGTGGCCTCTCCCGTTGCCAGGCACGGGCTCCGGACGCGCAGGCTCAGCGGCCATGGCTCACGGGCCCAGCTGCTCCACGGCATATGGGATCTTCCTGGACTGGGGCACGAACCCGTGTCCCCTGCATCAGCAGGCGGACTCTCAACCACTGCGCCACCAGGGAAGCCCTACTATGTTTTTTTACTTTACTTTTACTTTTTAAATTTTTATTGGCGTATAGTTGATTTATAATATTGTGTTTCTGCTGTACAGCAAAGTGAATCAGTTATAGATACATATATATCCTCTCTTTTTTAGATTCTTTTCTCACATAGGTCATTATAGAGTATTGAGTAGAGTTCCTTGTACTATACAATAGACCCTTATTAATTATTTTATATATAATACTGTGTATATGTCAATCCCAATCTCCCAATTTATCCCCCATTCCCCCTGGTAACCATAAGATTGTTTTCTAATCTGTGAGTCTGTTTCTGTTTTGTAAATAAGTTCATTTGTACCATTTTTTAAGATTCCACATATAAGTGATATCATATGATATTTGTCCTTTGCTTTCTGACTTACTTCACTCAGCATGACAATCTCTAGGTCCATCCATGTTGCTACAAATGGCATGATTTCATTCTTTTTATGGCTTAGTAATATTTCATTGTATATATGTACCACATCTTCTTTATCCATTCTTATGTTGATGGACATTTATGTTGCTTCCATGTCCTAGCTATTGTAAATAGTGCTGCAATGAACATCAGGGTGCATGTATCTCTTTGAATTATGGTTTTCTCCACATTTATGCCCAAGAGTGGGATTGCTGGATCATATGATAGCTCTATTTTTAGTTTTTTAAGGAACCTCCATACTGTTCTCCATAGTTGCTGTACCAATTTACATTCCCAACAACAGTGTAGGAGGGTTCCCTTTTCTCCACACCCTCTCCAGCATTTATTGTTGGTAGATTTTTTTGGTGATGCCCATTCTGACTGGTGTGACGTGATACCTCATTGTAGTTTTCATTTGCATTTCTCTAATAACTAGTGATGCTGAGCATCTTTTCATGTACTTTTTGGCCATCTGTATGTCTTCTTTGGAGAAATGTCTATTTAGGTCTTCCACTCATTTTTTGACTTTTTTTTTTTTAATATATTGAGCTGCATGAGCTGTTTGTATATTTTGGAGATTAATCCCTTTTTGGTCTCTTCATCTGCAAATATTTTCTCCCATTCTGTGGATTGTCTTTTCATTTTGTCTATGGTTCCTTTGCTGTGCAAAAGCTTTTGAGTTTAATTATGTCCCATTTATTTTTATTTTCATACTCTAGGAGGTGGATCAAGAAAGATCTTGCTGCGATTTGTGTCAGAGTGTTCTACTTATGTTTTCTTCTAAGAGTTTTACAGTATCCAGCCTTAAATTTAGGTCTTTAACCCACTTTGACTTTATTTTTGTGTATGGTGTTAGGGAGTGTTCTAATTCATTCTTTTACATGTAGCTGTCCAGTTTTTGCAGCACCACTTATTGAAGAGACTGTCTTTTCTCCACTGTATATTCTTGCCACCTTTGTCATAGATTAGGTGACGACAGGTGTGTGGGTTTATCTCTGGACATTTTGTCCTGTTCCATTGATCTATATTTCTTTGTGCCAGTACCATACTGTTTTGATAACTGTAGCTTTGTAGTATAGTCTGAAGTCAGGGAGCCTGATTCCTCCAGCTGTGTTTTTCTTTCTCAAGATTGCTTTGGCTATTCAGGGTCTTTTGTGTTTCCATACACATTGTAAAATCTTTTAATTCTATGAAAATTCTATTGGTAATTTAATAGGGATTACATTGAATCTGTAGCTTGCTGTGGGTAGTATAGTCATTTTGATAATATTGATTCTTCCAATCCAAGAACTGGTATATCTCGCCATTTGTTTATATCATCTTTGATTTCTTTCATCAGTATCTTATAGTTTTCTGAGTACAGGTCTTTTGCCTCCTTAGGTAGGTTTATTCCTAGGTATTTTATTCTTTTTGATGTGATGGTAAATGGGATTGTTTCCTTTCCCTTTCTGATCTTTAGTTGTTAGTGTGTATGAATGCAAAATATTTCTATGTATTAATTTTGTATCCTGCAACTTTACCAAATTCATTGATGGACTCTAGTAGTTTTCTGTTAACATCTTCAGAATTTTCTATGTATAGTATCATGTCATCTGCAAACAGTGACAGTTTTACTTCTTTTCCAGTTTGGATTCCTTTTATTTCTTTTTCTTCTCTGATTGCCATGCCTAGGACTTCCAAAACTATGTTGAATAAAAGTGGCCAGACTGGACATCCTTGTCTTGTTCCTGATCTTAGAGGAAATGCTTTCAATTTTTCACCATTGAGAATGATGTTTGCTGTGGGTTTGTCATATATGCCCTTATTATGTTGAGGTATATTCCCTCTATGCCTACTTTCTGGAGAGTTTGTATCATAAATGAATGGTAAATTTTGTCAAAAGCTTTTTCTGCATCTATTGAGATGATCATATGCTTTTTTTCTTCAGTTTGTTAATGTGGTGTATCACATTGATTGATTTGTGAATATTGAAGAATCCTTGCATCCCTCAGATAAATCCCACTTGATCACGGTGTATGTGTTGTTGGACTTGGTTTGCTAGTATTTTGTTGAGGATTTTTGCATGTATGTTCATCAGTGATAATGGCCTGTAATTTTTTCTATGTGGTATCTTTGGTTTTAGTATCAGGGTGATGGTGGCCTTGTAGAATGAGCTTGGGAGTGTTTTTTCCTCTGCCATTTTTTGGAAGATTTTCAGAAGCATAGGTGTTAACTCCTCTCTAAATATTTGATAGAATTCTTCTGTGAAACCATCTGGTCCTGGACTTTTGTTTGTTGGAAGTTTTAAAATCACAGTTTCAATTTCAGTACTTGTGATTATTCTGTTCCTGTTTTCTATTTCCTCTTGGTTCAGTCTTAGAATGTTGTACCTTTCCAAGAATTTGTCCACTTCTTCTAAGTTGTCCATTTTATTGGTATATAGTTGCTTGTAGTAGTCTTTTATGATTTATTTATTTATTTGGCCGCACTGCACGGCATGTGGGAATCTTAGTTCCCTGACCAGGATCGAACCTGTGCCCTCTGCAGTGGAAGTGCAGAGTCCTAACTGCCAGGGAATTCCCTCCTTTTTCATTTCTAATATTACTGATTTGAGTCCTCTCCTTTGTTTCTTGATGAGTCTGGCTAAAGGTTTATCAATTTTGTTTATCTTTTCAAAGAACCAGCTTTTAGTTTTATTGATCTTTTCTACTGTTTTCTTCATCTATATTTCATTTATTTCTGCTCTGATCTTTGTGATTTCTTTCCTTCTACTAACTTTGGGTTTTGTTTGTTCTTCTTTCTCTAGTTGCTTTAGGTGTAAGTTTAAGCTGTTTTTTGTTTTTGGCTTTTTTTAATTAATTAATTTATGGCTGTGTTGGGTCTTTATTGCCACACACAGGCTTTCTCTAGTTGCAGCGAGCAGGGGCTACTCTTTGTTGCAGTGCATGGGCTTCTCATTGTGGTGGCTTCTCTTGTTGCGGAGCGCAGACTCAGTAGTTGTGACACACAGGCTTAGTTGCTCTGCGGCATGTGGGATCTTCCCAGACCAGGGCTTGAACCCATGTCCCCTGCATTGGCAGGCAGATTCTTAACCACTGCACCACCAGGGAAGCCTGGTTAAGCTGTTTATTGGAGATTTTTCTTGTTTCCTGAGGTAAAATTGTACTGCTATAAACTTCCCTCTTAGAACTGCTTTTGCTGCATCCCATAGGTTTTGGATCATTGTGTTTTTGTTGTCATTTGTCTCTAGGTATTTTTTGATTTCCTCTTTGATTTCTTCGGTGATCCATTGGTTGTTTAATAATATATTGTTTAGTCTCTATGTATTTGTGTTTTTTACAGTTTTTTTCCTGTAATTTATTTCTTATCTCATAGCATTGTGGTCAGAAAAGATGCTTGATATGATTTCAATTTTCTTAAACTTACTGAGGTTTGATTTGTGGCCCAAGATGTGATCTATTGTAGAGAATGTTCCATGTGCATTTGAGAAGAAACTGTATTCTGCTTTCAGATGGAATATTCTATAAATACCAATTAAGTCCATCTCATCCAATGTGTCATTTAAGGTTTGTGTTTCCTTATTAATTTTCTGTCTAGATCTGTCCATTGATGTACGTTGGGTGTTAAAGTCCCCCACCATTATTGTGTTACTGTTGATTTCCCCTTTTATGGCTGTTAGCATTTGGCTTACATATTGAGGTCCTCCTATGTTGAGTGAATATATATTTACAATTGTTATATCTTCTTCTTGGATTGATCCCTTGATCATTATGTAGTGTCCTTCCTTGTCTGTTGTAAAAGTCTTTGTTTTAAAGTCTATTTTGTCTGATATGAGTATTGCTACTCCAGCTTTCTTTAGGTTTCCATTTGTATGGGATATCTTTTTCCATCCCCTCACTTTCAGTCTGTATGTGTCCATAGATCTGAAATGGGTCTCTTGTAGACAGCATATATATGGGTCTCATTTTTGTATCCATTCAGCCAGTCTGTGTCTTTTGGTTGGTGCATTTAATCCATTTACATTTAAGGTAATTATTGATATGTGTATTCCTACTGACATTTTTCATTATTTTGGGTTTGCTTTTGTAGTTCTTTTTTCTTCCCTTCCTCTTTTGTTCTCTTGTGATCTGACCACTATCTGTAGTGTTGTGTTTGGTTTGCTTTTCCTCTTTTTTTTGTGTATTTATTGTAGTTTTTGGGTTGCTGTTCCCATGAGGTTTTTGATATAGCAATAGACACACACACACAAGGTTGTTTTGTTGTTTTTTTGTTTGTTTGTTTTTACAAGGTTGTTTTAAGTTGATGGTTTCTTTCACGCCTAGAGAGTTTCCTTTAGCATTTGTTGTAAATCTGGTTTGGTGGTGCTGAATTCTCTTAGCTTTTGCTTGTATGTAAAGCTTTTGATTTCTGCATCAAATCTAAATGAGAGCCTTGCTGGGTAGAGTATTCTTGGTTGTAGGTTTTTCCCTTTCATCACTTTAAATATATCCTGCCACTCCTTTCTGGCCTGCAGTTTCTGCTGAAAAATCAGCTGATAACCTTATGAGGATTCCCTTGTATGTTATTTGTTGCTTTTCCCTTGTTGCTTTTAATATTTTTTCTTTGTCTTTAATTTTTGTCAATTTGATTAATGTGTCTTGGCATGTTACTCCTTGAGTTCACCCTGTATGGGACTCTCTGCACTTCCTGGACTTGATTGTTTCCCTTCTCATGCTAGAGAAGTTTTCAGCTATAGTATCTTCAAATATTTTCTCAGGCTCTTTCTGTTCTCCTGTGACCTCTGTAATGTTAATGTTGGTGCATTTAATGTTGTCTCAGAGATCTCTGAGACTGTCCTCATTTCTTTGCATTCTTTTTTCTTTATTCTGTTCTGTGGCAGTGATTTCCACCACTCTGTCTTCCAGCTCACTTATTTGTTCTTCTGCCTCAGTTATTCTGCTATTGATGCCTTCTAGTGTATTTTTCACTGTTATTGTATTGTTCATCTCTTTGTTCTTTAAATCTTCTAACTCCTTGTTAAACATTTCTTGTGTCTTCTCAACCTGTGCCTCCATTCTTTTTCTGAGATTTTGGATCATCTTTACTTACCTTTACTCTGAATTCTTTTTCAGGTAGATTGCTTATCTCTTCTTCATTTAGTTGTTCTTGTGGGTTTTTATCTTGTTCCTTCGTTTCCAACATATTTCTCTGCCATCTCATTTTGTCTAACTTTCTGTGTTTGTGGTCTCCTTTCTGCAGGCTGCAGGATCATAGTTCCTCTTCTGGTGTCTGCCCCCTGGTGGGTGAGGTTGGTCCAGGGGCTTGTGCATGCTCCCTGGTGGGAGGGACTGGTGACTGTCCTTTGGTGGGTGGAGCTGGGGCTTGTCCCTCTTGTGGGCAGGGCCATGCCAAGGGGTGTGTTTTGAGGTAACTGTGAGCTCAGTACAACTTTGGGCAGCCTGTCTGTTAATGGATGGGGCTCTGTTCCTGTCTTGCTGGTTATTTGGCCTGAGGTGTTCCAGCTCTGGAGCCTGTAGGCAGTTGGGTGGGGCTGGGTCTTGGTGCCAAAATGGGGACCTCCAGAAGAGGTCATGATGATCAGTATTCCCTGGGGCCTCTGCCACCACTGTCCTTGCCCCCACAGTGAGCTATAGCCAACCCCTGCCTCCTCTCCAAGATCCCCAATTAGGCCTAGCCCTGGTTCCTATGGAGGTATTGCTTTGTGCTGGGTCCCAGTGTGTGAGAGGTCTTACGTGCACCCTCCAGGAGTGGAGTCTCCGCTTATCCCAGCCCTGTGGAGCTCATGCACTCAGGCTCTGCTGCCCGTCAAAGCCAAATGCTCTGGGGGTTCTTCCTCCTGATGCCTGACCCTCAGACTGTCTTCGAGGCCTATTTTTATGTGGGAACATCCCTGCATAGCCTGTGTGGGTTAATAATTTTTGGTGTGAGGGCTGTTTTTAGTATGGATGTCTGCCACTTCTTTTCTCAGTGTAAGCTGGCCATTATCCCCTTGATAGGAGGTGTGACTGATGTTGTGGTGACCTGAGCCTGCACTGGATATTGAGTGGGGCCTCGCCTTTGCTCTGTGGTTGTTACTGCCCTGTCAGGGGCAGGGTCTGCTCCCTAGTTTTTGGAGGCCCCCAAATCTGTTTCTGAGCTGTGTTTCTGATCTGCGGTGTGAGGTGAGCAGGATTGGAGCACTCCCACTGGGAGAGAAGCCACTGAGTATTCCTGCACTGGAGCTGTTCACCTGTGAGTGCACTCTGTTGTGTCACGTCTCACCTGTTTTACTGGCTCACAAATTACACTGCTGTTGGAACTGCTCTCGGTCCCACCTTAACCATGGGTATGTGGGCAATTGGCTCTGGTGTCTCTCAGGCATTATTTTCACCAGGCCACCTGTGCAGATCCACCAATGTCAGGTCCCAGAACTGCAGTAGTCATGCACCTGGACCCGCCCTGGGGGCTATGGAGGCAGCTCAGATTCTGGCCTGCTCCAATCCCTGCATTTACATGCCCACAAAGCCCACACACCTGCTAAAGCTAGACCCATCTCAGCTATAGGAGCACTCATCCATTTGGATGTTCTACAGGTGCTGAGTTTACAAAGCTGGGGGGGGGGTGGGGGTGGAAATCTGTGGTCCCTGCAGCTGCGTGGAGAGATCTCAGCTCGTCTTCCTCAGTAGCACGGCCCCGAGGCTCAGCTATGGTTTCAGCCGCACCTTTGCGTGTGGGCCTCCCACCAGCATCTGCTCCCCGAGGCTGCCCCAGAGCACACATGCATGCCTGCCCGGGTCGGTGGAGGCTGAGGCAGTGATGGGCAGGGCGCACAAGCCCGCGGGGCAGCAGGGGCAGAGGAGGCAGTGGCAGTTTTTTAACTTTGAAACTAGAGTTGTAAGTGAATTACACACTGCCATCACCATATTACAGAATCTAACTTTGACTGTTTACCATTACCAGTGAGTTATACGTTACCTTCTTACATTTTTATGAAGTTAAGTGGTATCCTTTTACTTCCACTCAGAGCACTCCCTTTAGCATTTCTAGTAAGGCTGGTCTAATGATGATGAACTCCCTCAACTTTTGTTTGTTTCAGAAAGTCTCTATTTCTCTTTCATTTCTCAAGGACAGCTTTGCCTAGTATAGAATTCTTGGTTGAGAGGGTTTTTTTTTTTCTGTCACTGTAAATTGTACGTAAACTGTAATAACATAACTTAAAATGTTAGGGGGAGGAGAATAACAAGTGTAAAGTTTGAGAATTCTATTGAAGTTACCACTTTATAATAGGGTGTTATAATTTTAAGATATTTTATGTAAGCCTCATGGTGCCCGCAAGGGGGAAACCTGTAGTAATTACACAGAAGAATAAGATAAAGAAGTCAAAGCATACTGATATCAAAACACATTCAAAATATTTTGAAAATATCATTCCATTCTCTTCTGGCCTAAAAAGTTTCTGTTGAGAAACCTACTGATAAACTTATGAGGTACCCTTGTATGTAACTTCTCTCTTTTCTCTTGCAGCTTTCAAAATTCTTTCTTTCACTTCTGACAATTTAATGATAATGTGTCTCGGTGTAACCCTGTTCAGGCTCAACCTATTTGAGGTCCTTTGGCCCTCATGGGTCTGGATGTCCATTTCTTTCCCCAGGTTTGGAAAGTTTTCAGCCACTATTGTCTTAAATATACTTTGTTCCCTTTTCTCTCCTCTTTCTGGAATTCTTATAATGTGAATATTGCTTCTGTTGTGTCCCATAGGTCCTGTAGGCTTTCTTCACTGTTCTTGTTTTCCTTTTGCACCTTTCAAATGTCCTGTCTTCTACTTCACTGTTTCTTTTTTCTGTGTGGTTGAGTCTGCTTCTGAAACTCTATTGAATTCTTCAGTCATTGTATTTTTCAGCTTTAGGATTTGTTTGGTTTTTGATGGTTTCTATTTCTCTGAACTTCTGATTTTGTTCATGCATTGTTTTCCTAATTTCATTTAGTTTTCTAATCAGTTAAAACAAAAGTTTGGGTTTTTTTGCTGTCTGGGTGATTCTTTTAGTTAATTTTTTTTAATTGGAACATAGTTGATTTATAATGTGTTAGTTTCTGCTGTAGAGCAAAAAGTGAGTCAGTTATACATATACATATATCCACTCTTTTTTAGATTCTATTCCCATATAGGTCATTACAGAGTATTGAATAGAGTTCCCTGTGCTATACAGTAGATTCTTATTAGTTATCTATTTTATATATAGTAGTGTGTATGTCAATCCCAGTCTCCCAATTTATCCCCCCCTTTTCCCCCTTGGTAACTGTAAGTTTGTTTCTACATTTGTGACTCAATTTCTGTTTTGTTAACAGATTCATTTGTACCATTTTTTTAGGTTTCACATATAAGCGATATCATATGATATTTGTCTTTCTCTGTCTGACCCTCTTCACTCAGTATGACAATCTGCGTCACTCCAAATGGCATTATTTCATTCTTTCTATGTAGTTTTCTAATCAGTAGATTGGTATCACGTTTCCATATGAAGAACAGCATTATTATGGCAAATAAATCATAATTTGTTAATGACCAAATACACTTCTTTAAAAATAAACTACTATTTCCTTTTTGGTTAATTTTTAATAATTACAAAGTGAAAAATACATTAACAGAATCAATAAACGATGTTCTACCTAACAAATTCCTTTTCTTGGATCCTCAGTAGGTAATATTTTTCTAGTTATAAACTCTCTTCTGACCTGTTTAAAAGGCAAATTTAAATAGCACAAAGAAAAAATTCTAAAACACTGAAAGAAGAGGCTAGTGTTTTGTGTGTGTGCTATGAAACATGCTTGATAAACTGCACCTGTGAGGATTTCCAGTTGTATATGTGTGCACATGGGTGCACAGTGAAATCCACTGCCTGAGAGAATGGGGATGTATAACACAGCTTTTTAAAAAACTAGTAAACAGACACACTAAGATATTTAGGAACCGTGTCCTTAAACATAAAGACATACATAGGACATAAGGACATAGGGAGAAACACCTCAGTTTTAGGAACTGGGTAGGCCTAATTTTGAATCCCAGCTCCACTACCAACCAATTATAACTCCTCTGAGCTTCAGTTTTCTTACCCATAAAGTGGTGGTAAGAATACCTAAGTAGCAGAGGTGTCATGAGGATTAAATGAGACTAAACGTTAGGGACTTATGGTTAGGAATCAGGCTTTCACTCATCACCACAGCCAGGGATGTCTGTCTGCTTTCCTTCCTCCAGCCACTCTTAAGGGGGTAATGTGGTCTCAAAGAGCATGAGTTTTGGAGTCAGTTCAATTCCAGCTAGGAGTCCTGGCTTTGCTTCTTAAAAACTTGTGATCTCAGGCAAGTTAATGTCCCTGAGCCTCATCAGAGATAAGGATACCCACCACACTTAGATTAATGTGCAGATTCATTCATATGGTTATATTTAGCTCCCACCACAGCAACTGGTAGGATATAGTCAATGCAAACTGTATTGCTACAGCACGTGCTTCTTAAATGTGAATGACCTTACATGCCGTAGGTAAATGGGGAATTGGTATAACATGGAAGTCATTTTGGTTCCTATGCAATTTTTTTTCTAGCATGTTAATATTCTGAAGCAACCAGAGGCAAGCTTTCTCATAATAATTACCTTTTTTTTTTTTTTTTAATTTTTGGCTGTGTTGGGTCTTCGTTGCTGCATGCAGGCTTTCTCTAGTTGTGGCGAGCGGGGGCTACTCTTCGTTGCAGTGTGCAGGTTTCCCATTGGGGTGGCTTCTCTTGTTGCAGAGCATGGACTCTAGGCACGCAGGCCCCAGTAGTTGTGGCACGTGGGCTCAGCACTTGTGGCTCGCGGGCTGTAGAGCACAGGCTTAGTAGTTACGGTGCATGGGCTTAGTTGCTCCACAGCATGTGGGATCTTCCTGGACCAGGGCTCGAATCCATGTCCCCTGCATTGGCAGGCAGATTCTTAACCACTGCGCCACCAAGGAAGTCCCAGTAACTATCTCTTTAATAAGAGAAAACCTTAGCACTCTGTGAAGGCCTTAAGGAAAAGCTGCCTTTTTTAGCTGCAGAAAGCAACTGATTCAGTGACTTTCAGAATCACTATTATCCTCATGTTGTGCTTTCTGGAGAAGCTGAGGGTACTGATGATGAGTCTGTGAAGACATTTCCCTTTAAACTAGGAGAGATTAGTGAAGAACACTACTCCTTAAATCACGTTTAATTTTGATGAAACTGATCCCTATTAGAAATGAATGTCCTCCAGGACTTCTTATATCTCACAAGAAGCCCCAGGGCTCAAGGGCAGAATGCAGCCTGCAAATATTCAAGCTAAGGTTTAGTGGGGGCTAATATTTTGCTAATGTTGACATTGTTTTTGTTCGTTAGTGCTTGGGTTACAAAATTGCATAGGTTTTTTTGAGTGGTCTGCCCAGCCCTATTTTTTTTCCAGCAGCCCAGTTTTTTTCAGTGGGCTATTTTGTAGACCACGGAGCTTTTCAGGAACACATAGGTGGTGTTATAGCAGGGACATCTGTATACGTTCCCTTTCCCTCTAATGTTTATTTCTGAACAAAATCTAAGCAATACAAAATGTAATAATGAAAACAATGGCTCACATTTATTGTGTACTCTTTCCAAATGAGTCAACCCTCATTTAATTCTCAACAATCCTGTGAACTAGGGGCTGCTGTTACACCCATTTTATAAATGCGGAAACAGATGTATAAATAACAATTTGTAAGTTATAATTTAATATAAATTATAAATATAGATTTATAAATGAGTAAACTGAGATTAACTTGCCCAAGGTCACACAGCTAGAAAGTAGTAGAGTGAGAATTTAAAAACCTGTGCATTTTCTGTGCATTGAACCACACATCATATTGTTTTGTCAGTCTTTTAGCATACCTGGGATTATACTTAAATTGTTTAATTTTACAGGCACTGCCCTATTTACACAGGCCATGTAAAGGAAAGCTGTTAGTAATTCACAGCTATTTACATTTCACAAGACTTGTGTTCCATTCCAAGAGATCAGGCTCATCAATTATTTGCATTTGGTAACATGTTAATTATACAGATAATTAGCCTTGAGACTAGACTTGAACATGAAAGTATAATGAACAGTTTTGCTAATTGCTCTTTTCTGTTATGGACAGTCCTTGATCTGAAGTATTAACAGCTCCAATATTCAGCTTGCTAAATTCTCCTAACTTTCACTTCGTGGAAAAGTCCAAATCAAGGATGACAACTAGATTTCCTCTGTCATGCCAACTCTAACCCGTTGATTATGACTACTGCGAGCACTGTGTTGAGAAGCTTTGGAGGGGGCGCGGCATCTGGGCCCCAGGGGCATTGCGTGGTGCTAGATGAGTCTGTTCACCACAGGTGAGTGTGAGTTCACAGCCTGTGAGCCAGAGATCTGCCATCTCTGGCCTGAGTGTTGGGAAACTTACTTCCGCCTTGGAGGTCATAGCTTCTTACTTCCTGCTCCCTTGGACAATCCTACGAGTAAGCTGTGTTCTGGGCTAGGAGTATCAAAATGAACCAGACATGGACTGTCTCCTAATAAGAAAGGCATAGATGGCCATACACAAATTAAAAGGTACTAAGTGCTCTAAAAGCAATAGATAGTGTGACACAAGGGATCAGAGGAGAAAATGCATTGTTTATAGTAACAGGGAGGCTGGGGCAGAGATGGATCAAGTGTCCCCCCTTTGAGGTGAGCCTTACAGGATAGGTAGCAATGGGCGGGGGCTGAAGTGAGGAAGGCTCAGCGTTTTTTCCCTTTTTTGGGCAGATGATGAATCACCTGCTGTAGAGAAAAGAAGGAAATGTGAAATAGGGGCATGTACAAGGGAAGAATTCAGTGTGCCTGGAATGTAGGAAAATAAAGGAAGGTAAAGTCGGGAAACAAGGGCAGGCCCAGGTTGCGAAGGGCCTGGGAACACCAGATTAGGAATGCTTTAGAACAATATCTCTCAAGGTGTGTCCACAGGATGTTCATAGTTTTCACGTAATAAAAGGATCCTGTTGTCAACTGTTACTGGATTAAAAACAGGTTTCTATATCACAGGAGTTTGAGCTTCTAAAATGCTTATGTACACTATGAATTTCCAAGAGGGACTTGCAGTTTGCAAAAATCATAGTGATCACAGAATGTTTTTCTTGGAGCACCTCATGAGGTTAGGGTTCTGCGGGAGCTTTATGCAAGGAATGATACCCACAGAGTACATATTCAACATTACCTGCTAATTGACCAACTGACTGATCTTCTAGGAACCTGTACGAGGGTTACAGGGATACAGAGAAAATTATTTGCCCCGGAGGAGGCATCAACCCCCTCCCTCCCTCTCTGTTATCCCTTCTGCTTTATTGTCATAAGGATCTGTCTTCAGCCAGGCTCAGTTGTACTACTCTCACTCCTGAGGCTCAGATCCCCTTCCTGATAAAGCCTTGCCTTGTTTCAGGGCTCTGAGGGTGCCCTGTTTTAAATCGCCTATCTGTCATCCTGGAGCCCAGACGTGCTGCCTGCCTTGCCCTCAGCTGCCTGATGTCCCAGCCCACCTGGACTCTTTCTTAGCCACTGCTGTGACGTCCACATACTTGGAGTGCTTCCGGTCCTCCTGGTAAACCTCGAGATATCCCGTCTCCAGCCAGTCACAGCCCTGGGGTGACTGTGGATCTGGCTTCTGCTACCTGTTCAGAAATGAGGTACCTGTGTGCTACCTTCTGGGGGAGCTGAGTTCATGTGTGTCTGGTAAACATCCTTCTTCCGCCTTTCCTGGTTGTCACTGCTTCCAGGTGAGATTCCATCATTCTGCTTGGGAGGGATGAGCAAGCAACCTCTAAGTGTATCATTTAATTATCCCCTGCGGAAGAGAAAAATTCTAGCAGTGACACATTAGAGCTGCAACCCTGAGAGGCTTGAGTCAGGTGGGATCCCCCGACAATCTAGAAGGGGCAGTGAAACCTCTAAGTGTTTAGAGCTCATCCGGCCCTTCTGGGTGTTGAACAAGAAGCCAACGGGGGTGAGATCAAATGAGGCTGGGTGAGTGGGCAAAACCTTGGCAGATAAACTTTGCTGAGAATAAGGGCATGACAGGGAGGAAAAGTACGAACTATAGAAGGTGAGACGCTGCCCACTACAAACCAGCTGTTGTGACCCAGAAAAAGGACTTGGGGTTCAGTGCAAGAGTGTGCAGCAAAGACTCTGGCCCCCAAAGTCCTACCAGTTTTGCAAAATTATTAGGAAGAATGAGGAACAAAAACACACAGAAAATATTACCTTTATAGGGAACGTATAGCTCCGGTTGATGCATTATAAGAAAGAAAGAATGGAGGTGACAAGGCATTTGAAGTGGTCCAAACTAGACAGGCTTCTGTTTGAGGCCAGGGTGACAGGGGCTGTGCCGTTTTTTCCAAATGGCTGTAGTGCTTGTCTTTAACAAGACAGATGGTTCTTCTGACTGTCTAACGCAGGGTTTCTCAAGCTCGGCATACTGGCACTGTGGGCAGGATACTTCTTTGGTGTTGGGGGCTGTCCTTTGCCTAAACATCGTAGGATGGTTAGCAACAACATCCCCCTCCCCCACCACTATGACAACCCAAAATGTCTACAGACCTTGCCAGATGTCACCTGGGGGGCAAAATCATCCCTGGTTGAAAACCACAGCTGTAACTCAAGGGGGCTACATGGTCTCCTTGCCTTTCTACCAAAAACCCAACAAACCAATTCACTCCTCCCAGGAATGTCAGCCAAGGAGAAGTGGTCCAGTGACACCTGTGGGTGGAGCCTGGCTTTTCTGGTTTGGGGGAGGGAATGTAGCACACAGATTGCTGGCCCTGCACTTACTTGATGCCCCCACAAGACGTGAAAAATGTAGAGCTTTCAACGTGCAGATGGCTCGCGCTGCTTAATTTCCAGCCGAAAGCGTGCTAACATTTTCCTCCCTCTCTCTGCCTGCAAGCCCGCCAGGAGCAGTGAAGGCATTAACAGGGAGCGGTTGCCCTTTCCCGCATCCTTATCGCACACTATTTTATTCTAAAGAGACAAAGTAGAAAGAATGTAACATATGATTCTGACTACACTTTTTTTTTTTTTAACTGTCTGCTTTTCCTAGTGACTAGAGCATAGGAGCTGGTTGCTAAGCAACTGGGAAACTGCAGGCTCCTGTACTGGCCATGCTGGTTTCGGAAATGAGCCATAAAAGGAATTCCCCAGTGAGAAGGGATCCCATACCATTGCCTGGTTGCCATGGACACCATATATAAGTGATGGATCCTGGGTTATAGGCCCTGCTTAAGAAAAAATGTTACCCCTGTTTAAGGCTTGAATGGTATAAGAAAGGGATGGAAGCTGTCTTCCTCCACATTATCCACGTGGGCACTTCCCGGCCTCTTCCCCACGTGCTCCCCCTAAAGAGAGGTCTGAATCTAAGTGGCTGAGACATTCCATCCAATTTCAGCTCTGCTCTTATTTAATATGTTCCAGTCTTTGCTAGCGTTGGAAGGGAGTCTGCAATCTGGAGAACAAATTTTTAAGCAAGAAAAGATGCCTCGGGTGGCAGACAGGCTGTCTATCATCCACCCCTGTTTGGGGGCCACACAGCGCCCAGATCAAGCACAAGGGCAACTCTCTCTGTTCACAGGTTCTATTGGATTTTGCAAAACGAGATTAGTGGGGAAAAAGACAATAGCTGTGACTCCAAAATGAAATTGGCATGTCATGCAGAGCGAGGCACACAATGGGCCGCTGCAATTCTGTCAGAAATTAGAAACAGACTTCAGATAATAGGAGTGAAAAACGTGAGGCAAATTTAAAGACGTGGAGCTTAACATACAAAGATGTGCGGGTTTAACCGGGCTTCATACACTAAACAGTAGAAGAGATGGGCCTTGTTGTAACCTCACAGGCTACATCTTCACGGACAGAAGACTTGAGACACTAGACTCTAAGCCCAAAGCCTCCCAGATGAGGAGACTGAAGCCCAAACAGTAGCAGCGATTTGCTCAAGGTCATAGAAGACACACATTTCTGAGTGGGGGTCTGTAAAGGACAACTCTGCATTTTTAATATTGCTGCATAAAAAATTACCCCCAAACTTAGCAACTGAAAACAACACAAACATTTCACTACTATATATAAAATAACCAATAAGGACCTACTCTATAGCACAGGGAACTACACTCAATATTTTGTAATAATCTGTAAGGGAAAAGAATCTGAAAAAAATATATATGTATAACTGAATCACTTTGCGGTACACCTGAAACTAACACAATATTGTAAATCAACTGTACTCCAATTGGAAAATAAAAGTTATCTTACAGTTTCTGTGGTTCAGGAATCCAGGAGCATCTTAGCTGGGTGCCTCAGACTTGGGGTCTCTCACCGGCTACAGTCAAGATATCGGAGGGGCTGCAGTTGCTTCCAGGCTCCACGGGGGGAGGATTACTCACGTGGTGGTTAGCAGACCTCAGGTACTTGCTGGCTGTTGGCTGGAGATTTCAGTTCCTCGTTACATGGGCCTCTCCGTAGGTCAGTTTACAACATGGCAGCCAGCTTCCTTATAGTCAAAGAGCACCTAAGGTGGAAGCCAAAGCTTTTTTTAACCTAAGCGTAGAAGTGATGTCCTATCATTTTGGTCATATTTTATTCATTAGAATTGACTTACAAGGTCCATCCTGTACCAAAAGGGAAGGGATTCCACGAGGGCATGGAGACCAGTAGGTGGGGACCACTGGCCATTGCAGAGGCCGCTGACCACAATAACCAAGTATGCTTCCAGGATCCAAGGTAGCAGAGGGGAGAGCAAGGGGGCCTAGGAAGGGGCAGCTCAAGGGAGGTGATAGATAAATACGAGGAAAAGAAATATATAGTAGCAGAGAAGAGAAAGAGAACCTGGTAGAATGGGAACAGAGAAATGGTGGAGGAAGGGAATCAGGGAGTTGGAATGAGGGACATAAGCTGTAAGAAAAGAGAAAATAGTTCCTAGGTTTTGGCACCAAAAACAAACAAGAGAAGTGAAAATAGGATGGAGGATGAATTGGGAGTGGCAACAGGGGAAGAGAGCTGGGAAGCAAGGAGCAAAGAGCTCAAGCAGACAGTGTAAGATCCCTGAGGGCACAGGGTCTCTTGCACTATCTTCAGCAGGTATTCAGAAAACTTTGTGGCACCAAACATTTACTTCTCCTGAATCCAGTGAGAAATTCTGCTGCTTTCTTAACTAACTTGATGCAAAGTGAGAAAAGACTGGTTCTCTCTCAGCCCAGCTCTTGACTCCCTGTTTGACTCTGGGTCAGTGACTTAACCATTCTGGAATGTAGGATCCTTATCAGCAAAATAGACAGGTTGGCTGGATGATCTTTAAAGCTTTTTCTAGCTCTGAAACCTCACAAATTACATTATCAGGGCCTAGAATTAGGAGTCAGAGTAGAAAAAGTCCATGGATCTGTTACAGATACAGGCTGCCACTTAGGTCTGACACAACACTGAGCTGAATTCCATTTTACCAAGATGGTAGGCCATCAATATGCCTCTCAAGGGAAGTTCAGCTCCACTCTTTTGTGGCATCTGTGTGCCATAGAGACTCCATGAGCTTAATTCTCCTCAGCACCAAGATCCCCCTCTGATGCTGTGTTAGGAACTTAGACTCATCAACCCTCAAAACAGTAGGAAACCAGCCAGGGCATGATTGGTTCAGCTGCCAGAGTGCCATTAGGAATAAAGACAGTAGCAGGAGTCACCAGGAACACGAGGGTCCAGGGCCTCCAAGATATGGGAGTTAGGATGCCTGGATTTAATCACTCTTTTCAGTTGTCAGTGTTTGGAGCTGGTACCTATGAATAAAGGACAGCACCCCATACCTCTGTTTGACCCCTGCCCTCTTGGGCAAGTTACAAGTGGTCTGCCTGCCACACCATGGTCCATGAGGTAACAAAGGATACACAGGCACTTTGAAAAAGCATCTAAGATTAGCCTTTGCTCATCATGGCAATCCACTGATGGTGGAATAAAAACAATCTCGAGAATAAAGGCTGTATATATTTGCTTCTATATCCTCCATCCACTGAAGATGACGGATGGGAGCATTTTGAAAAGGCTTGATATTAATCTATTGGTCGTGGCCACTGGTTCCATTTCCTAGTATTTCTGTATAAAGAAAATATTTTGAAGGAAAGACTTCACTTTCCTAATAATAAGTCTCTCAGAACCTTTTCTGATTTGCAGAAAATGCATCTAGAAGACACTTACCGATAAAGAAGAGTTGTTGCAGTGACACTCAGGAGCAATGGAGAAGCCACCTCCTCACACACATTCTGAGAATCCAAGTGTAGCAGATGTGCTGGTGTCCTGCCCACAGCCGTTTACGTTTCAGCCACTTACATTTGTCTTGGCTTCCAACTGCCAGCATTTACCATCCAAGAGCTTTCTTGGATTTCGATAGCCCCTCCCCAAGTAGAAGGTAGAGCGCTAGGATGATATTACCCACCCGCTCCCCAGAAGCAGCCCTCCAACAGCGACTGAGGGAGCCAGTATATAAACGCCCCAGGTTCTTCGCCCTCAGGTGGCACAGATCTGAGGTGTGTCTTTCCACTGTTTCCTAGAGACCCCCCGCAGGACTGAGCAGCCCTTGCCTAAGTAGTAACCTGCTCCATGACATACCTTGTGCTGACTTTCCTTCCCTTCCCACTATCAATTCCCTCTCCTACTGGTGTCCCCTGGCATGAATTCCCTAATACACCATTTGCACTTAAACCCTTATCTCAAGGTCTGCTTCTAGGTGAACCCAAATTTCTGCTAGGGCAATAGGAAGGAACAGGAAAAAAAAAAAAAAAAAAAGACTTATTTAAGAAGGATTTCTGTAAGCACTGTGCTCCCCTGGTGCATTTAAGAGTTTGTTTACCGCTCATTACCTTCCTTTACAGAAACGCTATGGGACAGATTAGGTAAGAAGTGCTACCAGCGAAAGACCGGCCAGAAAGGAAGATGAAGCATCTCTGAAATGGTCAAGGAGGTTGCTAGGAGTATTGACTCGATTTACAAAACTTCTGTTTACAAAACTTCTGTTTACTCACGACTTTCCCGGTAGGAGAAAGGCAGGATGCCTGTAGTGATAGCCAACTGCAGCATCCCTAGAGACGCATGTCCACGGAGTCATCCGGAAAAACACACTGGGGACAAGGGGCTTTTCAGAGGAGACGGTGCTGGAGCTTGGCGGTACCCACACTGGATTGTCTGGTTTTCCTCCAGCAGCATTTGGTCCCGAGGCTGCCCCGCGGCAGAGGAGTGGGGGCAGGGAGAGCCGAGACACCAAAGCTTGAAGGGCAGCTGAATAGGAAGCAGCTTACAGCATGTGGGCTCAATTTTCCTCCAAAAGCTCATAATATGACTGTCAAAAATGGCACTATGAACCCCAATTGTAAGGTAATTATGTTCAGTCCCAAATTCAACACAATAAACGTTATTTGCTCGCAAGCCCTAGCAACCATCTCATAAGGGGGAGAAAAATACTGTACAAAAAACAAAATGTAAACTCACAAGGCAGTAACAAAACAGGCACACAACTATTCATTTCAAGTCTATTTTGAAAAGCCTTTGATAACACCAGTAATTCCCCATAAAGCTCATAGTCTCCTGCCACAGTTCCCTGCTGGAGACAGAAAAAGGTTTTGCTGTTCTACAGTCATTCCATTTAAGGAGATAAAGTCCACTTTCTTTCCCAATTTTAAATGCTTTTCATTCTTAAAAAAAAGTTAAATCCCTAACCACCTCTATCCAGCTAAGCCTACCACCTAGGCAGGGCTCAGGGGCAGTATCCATGTGACTACTTCTTGTTTTGCACAACAAAATTCATTCAGTGGTCTTAACAAGGTGCTTAAATGCAGTCCAAGAGCCTTGTCCACAAGGTACTGAAACGTTCCCCAAAAGGTAGAAAATTCAACCAACCGTCTGCCCATTTCTAAATATTCTGATGCTTCTGAGCACGCAGGCCAGGTGGTCTCCCTTTTACATCCTGGCTGACACGAGGGAGGCTGAGCAACTCCTCCGGGCACCGCTGGCAGGTGTACCTACAACAGAGGAAGGAAGGGGTAGGGGCTTGAGATACACCTTTGGTTGTAAGAACAGAAACCTACTTAGACAAGTAAGAGGGCGATGGTTATATCCTCTCATGGACCCCGAGGAAAAGCTGAGCAGTCGGGCCTCGGGGAGAGCGGGAACCAGCAGCAATTTTGGTGGGGGAGTGAAGTGGCAGGGAAAGGACAGGCAGGGCCGTGTACAGGGACAGAGGCCCCTAGAAGGGACTGGGCATGTGGGTAATTAGTCCCTTTAATACAGGAAGACAGAAAGGAAAAGAAAGAAGAACAGAAGGTGGGGGATGAAGTAAAATAATAGGAACCAAAGTGAAAAGGAAGATAAGCATTAACTGAGGAGTGAAGAAATGTCATCAACAAAAGTTGATGTCAGCCAGCAGTCAGCAGCTCCCTGGTGCTGAAGGTCAGCCCGTCCCCTTCAATCAATCAACTAAAGCTTAGACTCTGCCTACTGTCCGAGCCCCTTCATGGACATGCATGTACCCACAGCTTAAGAGTCCCCTAATTTTGTTGTTTGGAGAGACACTTCTTTGGGAAACAACCCCAGTGTTCTTATTTGCTGCAAGTAATAAAAAACCCTTCATTCTCCCGGGGTGGGGGTGGGGGGATCAGCTGTCCCTAATGTAGAACCAGCCTGTGTAGTACTGCAAATACAAAGCCCTTCTAATTTACCCACATTGGTCATTCTGATTTACATGATTTATATTCTGATTTTACGGACTAACTGTAAAGAGAGAAAGTTGTATTCATTGAAAGGATGTGTATGATCTCGAAGAAGTCCACGTACTTTTCACGCTTCAGTTTTAAAAACTTGGCTTATACATACAAGAAACATCCATCATGTATTGGGGGCACACTGATGTTTCTTGCTACAACTGATGTGAACATCAGTTTACTTCACTAGGTTTATCTTTACA
The DNA here is from genome assembly GCF_951394435.1 of Stenella coeruleoalba. Classification (NCBI taxonomy): domain Eukaryota; kingdom Metazoa; phylum Chordata; class Mammalia; order Artiodactyla; family Delphinidae; genus Stenella; species Stenella coeruleoalba. The sequence continues at coordinate 45,818,761 of NC_137165.1, read as the reverse complement.
TATATGGCATCAATTCTTTGTCCCAAGGTGTATGCCCTAAACTTCAATAAATCGTTGTTTCCATTCCACTTCAACTTTATCAGAAACGTTTCCTGAACACCTATGATGTTAAAAGCACTGTTTTAAGCACTTATGTTGTTACAAAGTCGAATAAAACATAGCCCTGTCTTTATGGATCTTGTCATTTGAAAGTGGAGGAAGTGAGTGGAAGGGGAATTAGGCACAATCTCCTATAGACATAAATCCCCTAATTTATGTCTATAATTTAGACCTATACACAAGTGACTGTAAGACAAGACTATGTCTATACTACTCTACCCAGCAAGGCTCACGTTCAGATTCAGCAGAGAAATCAAAAGCTTTACAGACAAGCAAAAGCTAAAAGAATTCAGCACCACCAAACCAGCCTTACAACAAATGCTAAAGGAACTTCTCAGGGTTGGGGGGCAGTGGAGGGGAGGCCACAACTAGAAACAACAAAATGACAAATGGGAAAGCTCACCAGTAAAGGCAAACATAAAGTAATAGTAGGAAATCACCCCCACACAAATATGATATCAAAACCAGCAACTGTGAGGAGAGTACAAATGCAGGAAATGGGAATTGCATTTGAAATTAAGAGACCAGCAACTTAAAACAACATTGTATATATACAGGCTACTGTATCAAAAACCTCATGGGAAATGCAAACCAGAAAACTACAATAGGTACACAAACAAAACAGAGAAAGCAACCCAAACACAACGCTAAAGATGGTCATCAATCCACAAGAGAACAAAAGAGGAAGGGAAGAAAAAAGAGCTACAAAAACCTAAAGCAATTAAGAAAATGTCAATAGGAACATATATATTGATAATTACCTAAATGTAAATAGATTAAATGCACCAACCAAAAGACAGACTGGCTGAATAGATACAAAAACAAGACCCATATATATGCTATCAACTAGAGACTCACTTCAGACCTAGGGACACATACAGACTGCAAGTGGAAAAAGATATTACATGCAAATGGAAATCAAAAGAAAGCTGGAGTAGCAATACTTATATCAGAAAAAATAGACTTTAAAATAAAGACTGTTACAAGAGACATGGAAGGACACTGCATAATGATCAAGGGATCAACCCAAGAAGATATAACAATTGTAAATATACATGCACCCAACATAGGAGCACCTCAATATATAAGCCAAACGCCAACAGCCACAAAAGGGGAAATAGTAACACAATAGTGAGGGACTTTAACACCCCACTTACACCAAAAAACAGATCATCCAGACAGAAAACTATTAAGGAAACACAAGTCTTAAATGACACATGAGGGCTTCCCTGGTGGCGCAGTGGTTGAGAGTCCGCCTGCCGATGCAGGGGACACAGGTTCGTGCCCTGGTCCGGGAAGATCCCACATGCTGCGGAGTGGCTGGGCCCGTGAGCCATGGCCGCTGAGCCTGCGCGTCTGGAGCCTGTGCTCCGCAACCGGAGAGGCCACAACAGTGAGAGGCCCGCGTACAGCAAAAAAAAAAAAAAAAAATGACACATGAGACCAGATAGACTTAACTGATATTTATAGGACACTCCATCTGAAAGCAGCAGAATACACTTTCTTCTCAAGTGCACATGGAACATTCTACAGGACAGATCACATCTTGGGCCACAAATCAAGCCTCGGTAGATTTTAAAACTTGAAATCATATCAAGCATCTTTCTGTTCTGACCACAATGCTATGAGATTAGAAATAAATTATAGGAAAACTGTAAAAAACACAAAACGTGGAGGCTAAACAATGTTACTAAACAACCAATGGATCACTGAAGAAATCAAAGAGAAAAAAAAATACCTAGAGACAGGGGCTTCCCTGGTGGCACAGTGGTTGGGAGTCCACCTGCCAATGCAGGGGACACGGGTTAGGGCCCTGGTCTGGGAGGATCCCACGTGCCGTGAGGCAGCTGGGCCCATGGGCCGTGGCCACTGAGCCTGTGCGTCCGCAGCCTTTGCTCTGCAGCGGGAGAGGCCGCAGTGGTGGGGGGGCCCGCGTATCGCAAAAAAAACCCAAAACAAACAAACAAAAAAATACCTAGAGACAAATGACAACAAAAACACGATGATCCAAAACCTATGAGATGCAGCAAAAACAGTTCTAAGAGGGAAGTATATAGCAATACAGTCTTACCTCAGAAAACAAGAAAAATCTCAAACAACTTAACTTTACACCTAAAGCAACTAGAGAAAGAAGAACAAACAAAACCCAAAGTTAGTAGAAGGAAAGAAATCATAAAGATCAGAGCAGAAATAAATGAAATAGAGACAAAGAAAACAATAGAAAAAATCAATGAAACTAAAAGCTGTTTCTTTGAAAAGATAAACAAAATTGATAAACCTTCAGCCAGACTCATCAAGAAAAAGAGGGTGAGGGTGATGGCTCAAATCAATAAAATTAGAAATGAAGGGGCTTCCCTGGTGGTGTAGTGGTTAAAAATCCACCTGCCCATGCAGGGAACAGGAGTTCAATCCCTGGTCTGGGAAGATCTCGCATGCCGTGGAGCAACTAAGCCCATGAGCCACAACTACGGAGCCTGTGTGCTGCAACTACTGAAGCCTGCGTGCCTAGGGCCTGTGCTCTACAACAAGAGAATCCACCACAAGGAGAAGCCCACGCACTACAACGAAGAGTAGCCCCCACTTGCTGCAACTAGTAAAAGCCCGCACGCAACAATGAACACACAATGCAGCCAAAAAAAAGAAAAGAAAAACACATTTACAAATGAAAAAGAAGTTACAATGGACACCACAGAAATACAAAGGATCATAAGAGACTAGTATAAGCACTATATGCCAATAAAATGGATAACCTAGAAGAAATGAACAAATTCTTAGAAAGGTACAACATTCCAAGACTGAGCCAGGAATAGAAAATAGAAACAGACCAATCACAAGTACTGAAATTGAAACTGTTATTTAAAAACTTCCAACAAACAAAAGTCCAGTACCAGATGACTTCACAGGTGAATTCTATCAAACATTTAGAGAAGAGTTAACACCTATCCTTCTGAAACTCTTCCAAAAAAATTGCAGAGGAAGGAACACTCCCAAGTTCATTTTATGAGGCCACTATCACCCTGATACCAAAACCAGACAAAGATACCACAAAAAAATAAAATTACAGGCCAATATCACTGATGAACACAGACACAAAAATCCTCAACAAAATACTAGCAAACTGAATCCAACAACACATTAGAAGGAGCATACACTGTGATCAAGTGGGATTTATCCCAGGGATGCAAGGATTCTTCATTATTTGCAAATCAATCAATGTGATACAACACATTAACAAATTGAAGAATAAAAACCATATGATCATCTCAATAGATGCAGAAAAAACCTTTTGACAAAGTTCAACACCCATTTATGATAAAAACTATCCAGAAAATGGGCATAGAGGGAAACTACCTCAACATCATAAAGGCCATATACGACAAACCCACAGCAAACATCATTCTCAATGGTGAAAAACTGAAAGCATTTCCTCTAAGATCAGGAACAAGACACGGATGTCCACTCTTGCCACTTTTATTCAACATAATTTTGGAAGTCCTGGCCACAGCTATCAGAGAAGAAAAAGAAATAAAAGGAATCCAAATTAGAAAAGAAGAAGTAAAACTGTCACTGTGTGCAGATGACATGTTCCTATACATAGATAATCCTAAAGATGCCATCAGAAAACTACTAGAGCTTATCAATGAATTTGGTAAAGTTGCAGGATACAAAATTAATACACAGAAATCTCTTGCATTCCTATACACTAACAATGAAAGATCAAAAGGAGAAATTAAGGAAATAATCCCATTTACCACTGCATCAAAGAGAATAAAATACCTAGGAATAAACCTACCTAAGGAGGCAAAAGACCTGTACTTAGAAAACTATAAGATACTGATGAAAGAAATCAAAGATGACACAAACAGATGGAGAGATATACCAGTTCTTGGATTGGAAGAACCAATACTATCAAAATGACTATACTACCCAAAGCAATCTACAGCTTCAATGCAATCCCTGTCAAATTACCAACAGCATTATTCTCAGAATTAGAGCAAAAATTTTTACAATTTGTACGGAAACACAAAAGACCCAAGTAGCCAAAGCAATCTTGAGAAAGAAAAATGTATGTGAAGGAATCAGGTGCCCTGACTTCAGACCATACTACAAAGCTACAGTCTTCAAAACAATATGGTACTGGCACAAAAAAAGAAATATAGATCAATGGAACAGGATAGAATGTCCAGAGATAAACCCATGCACCTGTGGTCACCTAATCTATGACAAAGGAGGCAAGAATATACAATGGAGAAAAGACAGTCTCTTCAATAAGTGGTGCTGGGAAAACTGGACAGCTACATGTAAAAGAATGAAATTAGAACACTCCCTAACACCGTACACAAAAATAAACTCAAAATGGATTAAAGAGTTAAATGTAAGTCTGGGTACTATAAAACTCTTAGAGGAAAACATAGGCAGAACACTCTCCGACATAAATCGCAGCAAGATTTTTTTTTTTTTTTTTTTTTGCGGTATGTGGACCTCTCACTGCCGTGGCGTCTCCCATTGTGGAGCACAGCCTCCGGACGCGCAGGCTCAGCGGCCATGGCTCATGGGCCCAGCTGCTCCACGGCATGTGGGATCCTCCCAGACCGGGGCATGAACCCATGTCCCCTGCATCGGCAGGCGGACTCTCAACCACTGCGCCATCAGGGAAGCCCAGCAAGATCTTTTTTGATCCACCTCCTAGAGTAATGAAAATAAAAACAAAAATAAATGGGACCTAATTAAACTCAAAAGCTCTTGCACAGCAAAGGAAACCATAAACAAAACGAAAAGACAACCCACAGAATGGGAGAAAATATTTGCAAATGAAGCAACCAACAAGGAATTAATCTCCAAGATATACAAACAGCTCATGCAGCTCAATATCAAAAAAACAAACAACCCAGTCAAAAAAACAGGCAGAAGATCTAAATAGACATTTCTCCAAAAAAGACATACAGATGGCCAAAAAGCACATGAAAAGATGTTCAACATTACTAATTATTAGAGAAATGCAAATCAAACTACAACGAGGTATCACCTCACACCAGTCAGAATGGCCATCATCAAAAAAATCTACAAACAATAAACGCTGGAGAGGGTGTGGAGAAAAGGGAACCCTTCTACACTGTTGGTGGGAATGTAAATTGGTACAGCCACTATGGAGAACAGTATGGAGGTTCCTTAAAAAACTAATAGAAATAGAGCTACCATGTGATCTAGCAATTCCACTCCTGGGCATATATCCAGTGAAAACCATAATTCAAAAGGATACATGCTCCCCAGTGTTCATTGCAGCTCTTTTTACAATAGCCAGGACATGGAAGCAACCTAAATGTCCATCGAGAGGGGAATGGATAAAGCAGATGTGGTACAGGACTTCCATGGTGGTGCAGTGGTTAAGCATCCACCTGCCAATGCAGGGGACACGGGTTCAAGCCCTGGTCCGGAAAGATCCCACATGCCGCGGAGCAACTAAGCCCATGTGCCACAACTACTGAGCCTGTGTTCTAGAGCCCACGAGCCACAGCAAGAGAAGCCGCTGCAATAAGAAGCCCGCGCACCGCAACAAAGAGTAGCCCCCGCTCCCCGCAACTAGAGAAAAAGCCCGTGCGCTGCAATGAAGACCCAACGCAGCTAAAAATAAATAATAAATTAATTAATTTTAATTAAATAAAAAAGATGTGGTACATATATACAATGGAGTATTACTCAGCCATAAAATAGAACAAAATAATACTGTTTGCAGCAACATGGATGGACCTAGAGATTGTCATGCTGAGTGAAGTAAGTCAGAAAGAGAAAGATATCATATGATATCACTTATATGTGGAATCTACAAAAATGGTACAAATGAACTTATATACAAAACAGAAATAGAGTCACAGATGTAGAAAACAATCTTATGATTACCAGGGTGGAAAGGGGAGGATGGAGGGATAAATTGGGAGATTGGGATTGACATATATACACTATTATATATAAAATAGATAATAAGGACCTACTGTATAGCACAGGGAACTGTACTCAATACTCTGTAATGACCTATATGGGAAAAGAATCTAAAGAAGAAGGGATATATGTATATGTGTAACTGATTCACTTTGCTGTACAGCAGAAATACAACATTGTGAGTCAACTATACTCTAATTAAAAAAAAAAAAAAAAGAGTAGACAAGACTATTACCTGCTTCAACCCACATTCTTTAAACCTCTTCCAGCTCTCTGATCGGAGCCTTTGTCAGCCCCTCATCTGTTATACCTCCCAATCTTTCTATCTACATCTTACCCATCCTTTCCTGCTACTCATTCCATAACCATACCCTCTTGTGAGATCCTCCCGTAGCATGTGATCTCTTTGGAACCTCTGCAGCCTTTGTGTATTCCAGTGTGATGGAAGTTATCACTGGAGGTTAAGTGGTGCCTTTAAGATAGGCTGAGTCAACGGACTCTGAACATGCCCCAGGGAGACCCTGAACACTGGAAATCTGCCTGAGCTGCTGGGCGCCCACACCACTTTTGCTACTCAGACACTTACTCTGCTCTCATTTCTGGTTTCATTTGGGACTTCACATTTCTGATTCCTCCCGTAAGAGTTCTCCATGCTTTGATCAGGCTGGAGAGAGAGTGCGTATGTGCACACACAAGTGCACCAAAGGGGAAACGATAACTGATGGGTTTGCCTTCATTTCTTCTCTTGCCTTCTTGTCCTCAGCTGCCTCTTAAAAATTCAGGTGCGGGACTGCAGGTGTTGAGGGGCTCACACACCTCCATCAGCCCTGCCCCTGGAGAGAGGCTTGGCCAAGGACAGGATGAGCCTGGTGCCTGTGGAGGTACTCTGTGATTGACCTTACAGGAGGGTGTATCATGCTGGAAACCCTGTCCTTGGAGATTTGGGTCCTGTAGCTCCTGCCTTTGTTCCCTCTGCCCTGATTCTGATGGTGATAGGGATCAAATGTATTGCTGGCATCAGTGCTTGCCGATCACTCAAGGATCCTCACAGGACACCTCTGACCCGCAGCCCAAGTTCCATGGGGGTAGTAATAAACTCTTACTGCTTTGGAAGTGCAGCCCTCAGCTCAGACCCTGACCAAAAGCAGGTGATTCTTATCAGAGGCTGAAGGACAGGTTTTACCAGAGTTCCCATGCCCAAACTTGAAAAGCAAGTTCAGCTGCCCCTTACTCCACTCACTTGGGGTTCCATCCTGTTCTTGAGAAAGGGTCAAATGCTCTACCTCTTTAATGACTCTTGAGATCACCGTGTGGCCTGGTGACCACTGGCTGCTGGTCACTGAGGCTGACCAACTACGCTGGTTTCCTGGGACTTGGGATGTTCAGTGCTAAAACCAGGAAAGTCCCAAGCAGCCAGGGACAAGTTGATCAGTTCTTCAGAACTCTTGCTGTATTCAGAACCCTTGTAGGTACAGGATAGTTTGTCCCCCGAGACTTGGATGGGGAAGGAGCAAGGAGGACCAGGAATTTTCATGATCACCATGTACCTGGAATGTATTTTAAGTCTTGTCAAAGTGGGATTTTGACAGTTATTTGTAGGTTGAGGACTGTATGACTGGTCCAATTGGGCCAGTCTGAACCAGTCTGGAACAACCAAACTTCCCTCCACCATCCACTCCTTCCTACAAGGTCATAAGGGAAGCTATACTCACTGAGGATGAAGTGAGGCAAAGGGACACTTACTCTGGCTGGCATTTTGGCCCCAAACCCTATCGTCAAACTCCAGTGAACTGGCTTGAGTCACTGATAGGGCTTCCTCTGGCTGAATCAGAACGAAAGCACAAGCCCAAACCTCAGGTCAAACCACGCCAACGTGAGGAAGAGCCGTGCCAGCAAAGTCACCTGTGAACAGAGCCAAAGAAGGAGGCAGGGGTACGTGAGAAAAAGCGTATTTGCCCCAATGCCAAAACCGGGCGGGTCTCATGGCCAGGGCCAGGGGAGAACCAGTTGAGCCTGACACCAGGACCTCTTCTACCCCTCAACCCCCTGCAAGCACTGCCATCCAAAATCAGATAGCGACTGGGTCTCCAGGCCACGCCTTATTTTTCTGGAATCCTTATAGGCACAGGATCCAAAGAGAGACTATGCATGTGCTCTGGGATCTTTAGCTATTTTTAAAGCTCTATCTCTATGTCTGTGGCCCATTAAAATGCTCTGATTTGACCAATTTGTTGAGCTTGCCTCCTTTGCAGGGGGAGATGAGTTTTCCTCTGCTTTGGAAACCATTATTGTGTAAGTATTCACAGGACTGGTGGCTAAGAGCCCCGAGCTTTAGTATTTTTAAAGATATCTGTGACTGGCTTAAGGTGAGACACTGAACTTCTCAGTTTCCTTACCTATAAAATTGGACTAAATTTTGGGTACTAAGGTTTCTTCCGGCTTTGTGATTCACCTCTCTCTCTCTCTCTCTCTCTCTCTCTCTCTCTCTCTCTCTCACACACACACACACACACACACACACACACACACTTACTCTGCATCATTTCTGGATGTTAACTCCAAAAGCCATGCCAAACTATATTAGAGCCTGAGGTAAAAAGGAAAAATCAGTAGTACTTGTTCTCTATTTAAATACTGATACGTTGTTCATGGGTGTTTTTGCATTAATTTGGATTTTAATGCACAATTTAAAATCTTGACTGCTTGGGACTTCAGGCAGTGGTTAAGAATCCGCCTGCCAACACAGGGGACATGGGTTCAATCCCTGGTCCAGGAAGATACCACATGCCGTGGAACTAAGCCCGTGTACCACAACTACTGAAGCCCACACTCCCTAGAGCCCGCAGGCCGCAACTACTGAGCCCATGCACCATAACTACTGAAGCCTGCATGCTCTAGGGCCCGCGTGCTGCATCTGCTGAGCCCCCGTACTGCAACTACTGGAGCCCACACACCTAGAGCCCATGCTCCGTAACAAGAGAAGCCACCGCAATGAGAAGCCCATACACAACGAAGAGTAGCCCCTGCTCACCGCAACCAGAGAAAGCCCACGCGCAGCAATGAAGACCCAATGCAGCCAAAAATAAAAATAATAAAAAAAAATTTTTTTAAGTCATCACCATAGGGAAACTAATGGTCATGACAGATCATTTAAAAATAAATAAAATAAAATAAAATAAAATCTTAGCTGTTGGATTTTTGGTACCCCCTTAAATTGTGTGCCCAAGGCAAGGCCTCACTTGCTTCACCCTAGTTCCAGCCATGTTAGCCCCTCTCTCCCCCTGGGTGATGAGGGAAGAGGGACTGCCACAGACAGGCAGAAAGAAGAGACTAATTCAGCTCGCTCTATGGAGTTACCAGGGCCAGCGGTAAGGGTTATTTTATGATCGGTAACCCACCTATAATTTCCAGTTGTTTATTTTGTTTACCCCAGACTAACAATTCTTTGAGTACGGGGACCCTCATATCTATTTTTTTTTATTCCTGCCCCCTGCATACCAAATGCCCAGCACAGAGTTAAGCACTGAATTATTGGAGCAAAATGACAAGACACACACTGAATTCTAGACTTCACACCCACCCTTCTCTTGATCTTCCAGAATACGACTATCTGTCATTAAAATTAGTTTTAAGTTCAGACAATAAAAACACAAGCAGCTGGAAAACCAGAAACGTAAAACAGTGGCGTTGGCGCAATGTTATCAGATAACGAGAAAGAAATTTGGGTTTTATTCCTCGATTTTTTCTTGCAGAGTCAAGAGGAGCAGAGGGAGGTAAGACCTAGACAAACAAGCCTCATGGGACTGAGATGATTCCAGAACGTGCTCACTCTGAGGAGGGTTACCATTCTTTGACCTAACAAACCAAAGAATGCCTGTTAACCACTGGCTTGAGGTAGGATGTGCGGGAAAACCTTCTAACCGCACTCACCGGGGCTTGGGATGGAGCGCAAAGGACTTAGTATTGCAATAGGATCTGTGAAATGTCTGCATTAGAGGACATTCCAGAGGAATTTTATTTCTTTTAATTAGATGCATTAATAAAGACTAATAGCTATAAAAATGGATACCTGCTGAAGTGCTGGCACGCCTTTATCAAAGTAAATAAGTGACAATTGGCGTTTGGGTGCTATTGTGAGGGAAGGCACTGGACTGTATTCTCTACTTATTTGACCACTAATTGGCTGTGTGCCCTTGAGCAAATCGCTTGCCCTCTCTATACTTCATTTTCTTTATCTGTAAAAGAAGGTGTTGGACTATTTGGTCCAGCTGCTAAGATCCCCTTCTACCTCTGATATTATATAGGAGGGGCGCTATTCAAGGGCTGAGGGAAAGTTTGTTTGTTAAATATTCCCTCCTGTTGTCTTTCTGCCCCGTTGGCCTTTTTTCTCCGGGAGTGTCAAATTCTTAATTAGTAGGTTTCCAACCATGAAGAATACAAAGCTTTACTGTACATCTGGTTTCGGTTTTTTGCTTATTTGTTTTTGTACATTTGGGGAGAATGGAGGTTTACCTTTGAAAGCAGAGAAATAGAGCTCGCTTAGGAAATCAAACTGAAGTCACACCCCCCATGAAAATGAAATGGAAGCATGAAAGGTCCTGAAAATCTGGGACGCCATGCAAGGAAAGAACAAGAACCGTGTTGGTATTTTTTTTTTAAAAGATTCTCATTTTATTTGCAACATCTCTGTGCTTCCTTTGTGGATTGCTCCATCTTTTTCAACTCTACAATGAGCTATTTTAAGACTCTGTTTTCCTTCTCTACAGTAATACTGTTCAGATAGGCAATTTAATTGTCATCATACTTTTTCTTAGTCTTTCAAGACCTTTCATTATGGTGAAATAATTTTAGGTGCACCAAGCACAGATCCATTAAATACATTCCTTATTTCACTAACGAACTATTGTGGGTGGTAAAAATTAATTTCATTCCACCCATGATACTCACATATCTGTTCAATTTTTATAGCTGAGAAATGAAGGTTGCAACTAACTGAAGGCAAATGAGAGTCTCCTCTTAAAATGTTAAGTCTGTTGTTTCATTTATGCCAAGATGTATCCGAAGGAAAAAATCTATAAAAATACTTCACAGAATGAAAATGGCTCAGCAGTTCCAATCTCAGGGCGGACGCTGCAGAAGCTTTCCAGCCTGGATATGCTTAGGAATTAGAAGGCCCCTGTGTTAATGCACTGGAAGAAAATCTGAGCAGATGTATTTAAGCTCATCCCAGTGGGCAAGTCATTTCCACACTTGCATGGTACCAACAATATCAAGGTCCTGGGTTAAATCGCCACTCAGCTCAGCCAATGTCACTCAATTCCACAGCTCAGGCTGTGGCCCTGACACCTCCCTGCCATTTCACACACCCCTGTGGGAGGTCACAAATGAGAAGGGTAGGGGATGTGGAAGGAGTCAGTCAAACCCTTCCCTTCCAAGCTCAGGTCCTACTAACGAGGGCCAAGGAAGCCACCCTGACATTCGAGGGACAACACAGCATAACAGTGATGGGTCAGACCCATTAACTCTGGTTGGAAGGTGAACTGAAAAGGAAAACAGGAATCATCCCATCACACTGACAACAATAATGATCCCATTGGTAAGGGGTGTGGGTGCGGGGGATGTGCCTTTAGAGAAAAAGGGCAAAAGCCAGAGTTCTCTTTAGGGGGACAAGACAAGTGTCACAAGGCAAGAAAGGTCTAAGAACTGTCCCTGAAGATAAACACTTACAGAACCACAGTGCTTCCTTATTTACAACAAGTCCCTTCCAGAGCCAACTCTGATTTACTTAACATCAATGCCTCAGGTAGAAGGAGCAGTGTGCCGATTTTTCTTTAGTCAGATTTAATTTCCAGTTTCTGCCTTCAAAGGTGCGCAAACTGCTCCAAAGGGTGCCCCGAGCCTGGTGCTTGAACCCCGCTACTCCTTTTTCCTTCATCTCTTATTCTGCACTTTCTCATTTCTCTCCACCTTTCTTTCTAAAACCCAAATGGTTGACTGACGAGAGGACACGATCACTGATAAGAAGACAGTCAAAGAGGAAACGAGCAAAAAGCCCCCAAGTCACGTCCTGTGGCCCTGACATAAGTACTCAGGAGAGTCTGATGGAGTTCATACCAATGCTGAGTTTAGGGCTTAACAACATAACCAGGAAGATCACTGATGACTTTAAAGAAAAAATGAAGAAAAGGGCAATGAGAAGGCAGTTATATTTTTTCAGTCTATAAAAACCATGATTTCATTGTACTTCCATTTATACACTTACACACACACAACCTGATACCTTTATTTTTTTTTAATATATTAAATGGCAGCGAGCCACGTTAGACTGCAGAGAATTATAAGTGGAGTCTGCCTTAAAAAAGGGAAAAAAGAAGGTTTCTCTCAAGTGACAGTAAATTGGATAAATGCTATTTTTAGATGAAATATATCTAACTAATGTCCAGATGTGGTTCTACCACATGAAGAGAAAAATGAATCTATCTAAAGCACTGAGCTGTACTTGAAAACATTTTGTAAAGATTTCTGGTAATAACGATTTATCATGGAAAGGCTTAGACACATGGTACTGACCGGCAGCCTCTGCAGCAGTTCCCTTGGGAACAACATCTGCACACATGGCTTCAACATGTAGATAATCCCAAGGTTTACATTCCTGATTTAATTGTTACTAACTCTCCGGGCTTGCAACTCATTGGCAGTGTATCTCCACAAGAGCAGAAAGGAATAGGGGGAGAAGAACACACGAATCAGGATTTCTGTGCTCAGCCAGTGGGGTCCTCACGTGGCGGGTGTCATGAGAGATCATCTGCTTGTTCAAAGGATGCTGCTTCTGCTCCAGACATTTTTGGACGTCCGACTCATTCACTCAACAAGTATTATTTAAATGACCTCTTTTTTTTTTTTGACCTCACTGTGTGGCTTTCAGGATCTTAATTCCCTGACCAGGGATCGAACCCATGCCCACTGCCATGGAAGCTCAGAGTCCCAGTCACTGGACCGCCAGGGAATTCCCCCAACAAATATTATTTAAGTGCCTACAGTCTTCAAGCTGAGCATGAAGTGATGAGCAGAACAAACACAGCCCCTGCCATCATGGTTATAGTCTAGTGGAATTTCTTTTGGCCCAGATTACAAGTTACAAGAGAAAATCAAATCTTATTACTTCGCTGACACAAACAGTGGTGCCGTGTTAGATCATGGTCTTTGCTATTGTGCGTGACCCTGAATAACGTCTGGCCATTTGAAAAGTCAACCCCTGAAATACAGTCACTGAAGATGTTTAAACAATATCATGTTTAACATGATATTGGCTTTAAAATAAGAGTTACAAACAAATCACTGGGCAGTGGCATCATCACTGGAATAAAGGCATGGCCTCTCCAAGTGATTCTCTCTGCTGTTTCTGCTCCTACAAGGGAGTGAGGACATCTGCCTGAGGACAGCAGCAAGGTGGCAGGGAGGAAGCAGCAGCAAGGAGGAAGGTGGAGCAAGTAAGGCAGGTAAAGAATCCCTGGATAGAGGAGGGAGTACAGCTTTCATTGGGGGATAAAAGCAATAAATGAGGGGAGCTTCAGAGCTGAACCCAGCTGCTTAAAAAACCTTGGCCAAGTGTGTAATGGAATCCATCAAAACAACTAGATGGGGAAGCGCAGGAACTGGCCTCACCTAGGGCCGGGGAAGGAAGTAGCTTCATGGGGCCACGGGCGTGTCAGGCACTTCTGCTCTTGGTAGGAGTGGCCACAACTACCTTAAAATCTTCAAGACTGTCCGATTGGCCCCACCATTGTCCCAAGAAGAGGATGAAGCCACCTAAGGATAACTATGTCCTCATTATGGACAGTCAATAAAAGGTGAAGATGGAACAGGGACTAATGACTTTATCTGACATGACTTTCTAATGATTTCTTAAATATCCAGTAGCTATGTGAGGTTGCATACATACGAAAAAATCCTCTTTTTATAACTGACAAATCATATGCGCCATTTTGCAGTTTAAGTGGTTTTCATTTTCCGGTATTAGAGATGGATTTGCATGTAGCCCTCTAAACTCTCCTGCTCCAAGTCTCTCGCGAGTAGCCCACTCTGCAGAGAACAGCTGCAACCTGGGGTGTGCCTCGTAGGCATGAAATCGAGCCGTTGAAGATATCAGGCCTGCGACATCAGTTTCACTCACATTACCCTCTACAGCTCAACTAACCAGGACAGGCCAAAGCTGGCTTCCTTTCCCTCCTCAAGAGCCACCCCACTGGGATAATGTTTTAAGCCAGAAATATACTTATTGTGTGCTTGGGTGATGCTGTTCCCCTGTAGGGACTCTAATGGAGTTGATCTCTTGATCTCTTGATCTCCACCCCAATGCCCTGCTTTACACGGGTGGTTTTAAAGTATACCTCAAGTAAAGCAATTATACTCCAATAAAGATGTTAAAAAAAAATAAAATATACCTCAAATATACATCTATGGGAAAAGTAAAATATACCTCAAATATACATCTATGGGATGGCCTGGTGGGTAGGACCAGACTTTCCCACTTGGGTATATACAGAGCTGCTATTTATTTATTTATTTATTTATGGCTGCGTTGGGTCTTCGTTGCTGTGCACGGGCTTTCTCTAGTGGCGAGAGGGGGCTACTCTTCATTGCAGTGCACTGCCTTCTCATTGCGGTGGCTTCTCTTGTTGCAGAGCACGGGCTCTAGAGCTCAGGCTCAGTAGTTGTGGTGCATGGGCTTAGTTGCTCTGCAGCATGTGTGATCTTCCCGGACCAGGGCTTGAACCCGTGTCGCCCGCATTGGCAGGTGGATTCTTAACGATTGCGCCACCAGGGAAGTCCCTAGAGCTGGTTTTTTTTTTTTTTTTTTAAACCAGTTTCTTGGGCTTCCCTGATGGCGCAGTGGTTGAGAGTCCGCCTGCCGATGCAGGGCACACGGGTTCGTGCCCCGGTCCAGGAGGATCCCACATGCCGCGGAGCGGCTGGGCCCGTGAGCCGTGGCCGCTGAGCCTGCACGTCCGGAGCCTGTGCTCCGCAACGGGAGAAGCCACAACAGTGAGAGGCCCGCGTACCACAAAAAAAAAAAAAAAATCAGTTTCTTAAACTGGTCTCCATGCAAGATTTTGTTAGATAAAACAAAAAATTCGGAGGAGTTTCTATTATACATATTTAAAGAAAAAAAGGTGGGGTGCTTGAAATAGCTATTCTAGACCAAGAGTCAGCAGTCATTTCAACCATATATGGGATGAACAGGGCTAGACAATGGGGTAAGCAAATTCCTTCTGTAGTCTGTTAAACCCAAGGCACGGACAAGAAAGAAAAAAACATGGGAAATCAATAAAAGAAGAGGAAAGTCAGAGAAAGAAAAGGATTAATTGCTGGAGTAGTGGTTTGGGGCCTTTCTCCCCGGAAAATGCACCCTTACACATATTCACATAATACTTTGCAAACCATCCGTCAGGTTCTGCGGACGGTGGAGTCCCTCACCTAGGGCCCAGGTTGAAAATCTCCATGGGAGGCCTCACCCACAGCAACAACCTTCAGTTACCCTATCAGTTACACAGTGTATCTGCTGTGAAGGCAAAATTCTGGATTCTTCATTCTCTTTAATGCCACTCTGATCATTTTTCCTGATTATCCTCATGTGGATGAACCATACCCAAAATTGTGGACATGGGCTTTCAAATATTTCGCTCAGGATTCATCTGATTTAATAGGCTTTATCAGCTACTGTCCAGTCCATATCTACAGATCTCTAATCAAAAGAAATAACATAACCTGTCAGCTTCAGGTGAAGTCTACTCCTTGCCAAATGTGTTTCAACACGTCATATCAATAGCTCCCCTTAGAAACATAAACAATTGAGGTTTTTGCTGGAGACATCTACTATTACTTGGTTACTTTAACAGCACTAGCCTCCTGGTGTCATCCTTAGGCCTCGGTGGTTGTTACTGAAACTTTTAATCCACCTTCTGTTTAGAAGCCTAAGACCAAGTAATCCACCGAGTCGTCACCCTATCGTGCTTGATCATTACCCAAAATAATCACTGCGTTTCTGGCCATCCGTCCTCTCTTGCACTAACAGAGCAGGGTTTAATTCCAGCACAGACTTTTCCTTCTGAGTTCCAGACTCACATATCCAGTGGCTTATATGTCCCAGACACCTTAAACTCAACATGCCTAAAGCTGGACTCTTCTTTCCTCCAGATTGACTTCTCCACCTGTCAACTTGCACCTACCACCATATAAACCATGCTTAAGACAAAGTTACTTGGACTTCTTCCTTCTTCTCCGCTCTCACATCCAGTAGGTGATAAGGTCTTAAGGAGTCCACCTCCATAGCCAAGCGCTTTCATTCAGGTCTCCATCCTCCTTCTGGATTACTGCAGCAATCCCATCGGACTTTTAGCCCCTCTCCCCTCAAGATGTTGCCAATGACCTTTCAAAATTACAAATCTGATCTTGGAACCATTTCTACTTAAAATCCTTCAGTAGATTCCCCTTGCCTTCAAAATACAAACCAGACTCTTTAGCATGGAATTCAAGGCTGTACCCATGCTACCCTTCACTCCCCGAGGCCAGCACCCAAAGCTTGGACCCAGTCAACCACGTGCTATTCCTCTGAATAGGAAAGGGTGATCAAGAGGGAAAGGCCATCTTTCCTCTTGCTTAACACCTATGCGTTCTTCAAAAATGCATGGAATGTTGACACTGGCACTATGTTGCTGTTGAATGCACATTTTATCATTTCTAATCCTCCCAACAATCCCCTGGGACTTGCAGAATTTGCTGAAAGTCACACAGCTAATGAGTAGCTAAAAAAAGATTCAGAGCCAGGGCTGCTTGATTCCACTGCATACAATCTTTCCATGAAGCCAAGATGCCCCACTTCAGAGCTGCACTCAGATGTCTTCTACAGCCGCACCCCCCCCCCCCCGCCCCACATCTGGCCTGTTCTTATAGCGCCCCACTTGGGCTTTCCTCTAACTGCCTCAGTAATATGCAGTGCAAGTGTTCCTGAGTCTCAGTCCTATGTTGTGAGCTTCTAGTTGGCAGAAGTTGGGCCTTTCAATTAGAAAAGAATACCTGTTCACAGAAGCTAAAATTTAACTAATATATCAGACTATGAGTAGACCCACCCCCCCCACCCCCAGTCCAGCTTCTTACAAGTAACCAATGTTAACCTCCTTCTTGTATAACCTTCCAGAAATGTTCATGACTATGGAAATATATGTACAAATACTCTTTCCACCCACAGATGGCTCATACTGTATATACTTCTCTGCAATTTGTTTTTTTTCCTTAAACCTACACCTTAGACACTTTTCTACATCAGTATGTGTAGATCTACATCTTTTTTTATAGAAATAAATTCATGTATACTACTTTCACAATTCATATAAAGGAATAAAACTCACTGTTGAAAGGTTATAAAGTCAGTGTGGAAAAGAAAAATAAGTCTAGCAATGTGCTGTTTACAAGAGAAACACCTAAAACATGAGGCAGAAAGATTAAAAGTCAAGGGATTCACTCCTACACCGTTGGTGGGAATGTAAATTCGTGCAGCCACTATGGAGAGCAATAAGGAGGTTCCGTAAAAAACTAAAAATAGAGCTACCATATGATCCTGCAATCCCACTCCTGGGCATATATCCAGAGAAAACCATAGTTCAAAAAGATACATGCACCCCAATGTTCATTGCAGCACTATTTACAATAGCCAAGACATGGAAGCAACCTAAATGTCCATTGATAGATGAATGGATAAAGAAGACGTGGTACAGAACTAGAACAAAAAATTTCACAATTCGTATGGAAACACAAAAGACCCCGAATAGCCAAAGCAATCTTGAGAAAGAAAAACAGAGCTGGAGGAATCAGGCTCCCTGACTTCAGACTATACTACAAAGCTACAGTCAGCAAGACAGTATGGTCCTGGCACAAAAACAGAAATATAGATCCATGGAACAGGACAGAAAGCCCAGAGATAAACCCACGCACATATGGTCACCTTATCTTTGATGAAGGAGGCAATAATATACAGTGGAGAAAAGACAGCCTCTTCAATAAGTGGTGCTGGGAAAACTGGACAACTACATGTAAAAGAATGAAATTAGAACACTCCCTAATACCATAAAAAAAAAACTCAAAATGGATTAAAGACCTAAATGTAAGGCCAGACACCATCAAACTCTTAGAGGAAAACATAGGCAGAACACTCTGTGACATAAATCACAGCAAGATCCTTTTTGACCCACCTCCTAGAGAAATGGAAATAAAAACAAACAAATAGGACCTAATGAAACTTAAAAGCTTTTGCACAGCAAAGGAAACCATAAACAAGATGAAAAGGCAACCCTCAGAATGGGAGAAAATATTTGCAAATGAAGCAACTGACAAAGGATTAATCTCCAAAACATACAAGCAACTCACGCAGCTCAACATCAAAAGAACAAACAACCCAATCCAAAAATGGGCAGAAGACCTAAATAGACATTTCTCCAAAGAAGATATACAGATTGCCAACAAACACATGAAAGAATGCTCAACATCATTAATCATTAGAGAAATGCAAATCAAAACTACAATGAGATATCATCTCACACCGGTCAGAATGGCCATCATCAAAAAATCTACAAACAATAAATGCTGGAGAGGGTGTGGAGAAAAGGGAACCCTCTTGCACTGTTGGTGGGAATGTAAATTGATACAGCCACTATGGAGAACAGTATGGAGGTTCCTTAAAAAACTAAAAACAGAACTACAATATGACCCAGCAATCCCACTACTGGGCATATACCCTGAGAAAACCATAATTCAAAAAGAGTCATGTACCAAAATGTTCACTGCAGCTCTTTTTACAATAGCCAGGACATGGAAGCAACCTAAGTGTCCATCAACAGATGAATGGATAAAGAAGATGTGGCACATACATACAGTGGAATATTACTCAGCCATAAAAAGGAATAAAAGCGAGTTATTTGTAGTAGGTGGATGGACTAGAGACTGTCATACAGAGTGAAGTAAGTCAGAAAGAGAAAAACAAATACCGTATGCTAACACATATATATGGAATCTTTAAAAAAAAAAGAAAAAAAATTTATCAGAAGAACCTAGGGGCAAGACAGGAATAAACACACAGACCTACTAGAGAATGGACTTGAGGGTACGGGGAGGGGGAAGGGTAATCTGGGACAAAGTGAAACAGTGGCATGGACATATATACACTACCAAACGTAAAATAGATAGCTAGTGGGAAGCAGCTGCATGGCACAGGGAGATCAGCTTGGTGCTTTTGACCACCTAGAGGGATGGGATAGGGAGGGTGGGAGGGAGGGAGATGCAAGAGGGGAGAGATATGGGGACATATGTATAACTGATTCACTCTGTTATAAAGCAGAAACTAACACACCGTTGTAAAGCAATTATACTCCAATAAAGATGTTAAAAAAAAGTTAAATAAAGTAAAAAAAACAACAAAGAAGATGTGGTATACATATACACAATGGAATACTACTCAGCCATAAAAAAGAATGAAATAATGCCATTTGCAGCAACATGGATGGACCTAGAGATTATCATGCTAAGAGGAGTAAGTCAGAGAAAGACAAATATCATATGATATTGCTTATATGTGGAATCTAAAAAAAAAAGATGCAAATTAACTTGTCTACAAAACAGAAATATACACAGAGACATAGAAAATAAACTTATGGTTGCCAAAGGGGAAAGGAGGGGAAGGATAAATTAGGAGTTTGGGATTAACATATACACACTACTATATATGAAATAGATAATCACCAAGGACCTACTGTATAGTACAGAGAACTATACTCAGTATTTCATAATAACCTACAAGGAAAAAGAATCTGAAAAAGAATATATATGTGTGTGTGTATAACTGAATCGCTTTGCTGTAAAACTGAAACTAACACAACATTGTAAATAAACTATACTTCAATAGAAAAAAGCACAAAAAAGGGGGGAAAAAAGACCAATAAAAGGCAAAACAAAACAAAACAATGTTCTAGAGAGCCGTTTAAAAAAAAGTCGAGGGATTCATTGAATAAAAGAATACATGAATCTGTGTGTGTGTGTGTGTGTGTGTGTGTGTGTGTGTGTGTGTGTGTGTGTGTGTTTAAATAAATAAATGGAGGAGAAGGGAAATTTCTGCCTTACAGAAAAAAACTAACCAGTAAGTATGGGAGGAATGTTGGAAGTAGAAAATTGCCATTTGGCAACCATCATAGTAATAACTGATTCAAGCAAGAATCATTAATTTTTACTAAAGGGTAAACATTTGAGGAATAACAGCTTATTTACAATTGTCTCAAAATCTCTCTCCACAAGAAAGAATGAATTTACAAATTACAAAAGGAAAAATAAGAACTTTCCAATGAAGATATTGACAGGCACCACCCTAACCAAGTGATCTAAATTAGCAGCACAATTAATGTGCACATCATCTGATATCAAGCACTAAGAAGGACACAGCATTACTTCTGGGGTAGTTCTGTCAAAATATAAAACCTGAATATCATCATGAATACCAACTCAAGAGACATTCTGCAAAATAACAGGCCAGATCCTTCAAAAATGTCAAGTTCATGAGAGACAATGAAAGCACTAAGGAAGCATTTCAGATTTAGGGTAGCTAAAGAGATGTAACAACAGAATGCAACCTGTGATTCAGGACTTTCTTTTGCTATAAAGGACATTACTGGGACAAATCTCAATGGCATTCCAAAATTACAAATCTGACCTTGCAACCACTTCTACTTGAAATCCTTCGATAGATGTCCTTTGCCTTCAAAACATAAAGCAAACCTGTTAGCATGGAATTCAATACTCTCCGTAACCTGTCCCATCTGTAAATACTTCGGTATGTATCTCTAAGCAATGACTTTCTTCTTGTTGTTAATGTAGCCATAATTTCAGCCAGGGCTGGATGTGGGAGCTATCAGAGACCCAAGCAGAGCCTGTGTACCAGCCCCCACCATCTGGAAGCACAGGGGTGCCCTTGCTATAGATGAGCTGAATTCTGGATCTCTAAGAATGATGTTAGTTGGTACTTTTAACCCCCCTTCCCTCCAGGTGATTACAGTGTGTAGTTGGCCCCTGTCAACCTCTCCATTCTCCTCTCCCACCCTCCACTGTTGAGCTCTGTGAGATCACAAACCATAATTCTGGGGACCCTCAGTCTTTTTTTTTTTTAATATATTTTAATTTATTTTTCATTTTTGGCTGCATTGGGTCTTCGTTGCTGCACACAGTCTTTCTCTAGTTGCGGCGAGCAGGGGCTACTCTTCGTTGTGGTATGTGGGCTTCTCATTGTGGAGGCTTCTCTTGTTGCAGAGCACGGGCAGTAGGCATGCGGGCTTTCGTAGTTGTTGCACGTGGGCTCAGTAGTGTGGCTCACGGGCTCTAGAGCTCAGGCTCAATAGTTGTGGCACATGGGCTTAGTTGTTCCACGACATGTGAGATCTTCCTGGACCACAGCTCGAACCCATGTCCCCTGCACTGGCAGGCAGATTCTTAACCACTGCGACACCAGGGGAGTCCCATCTGGTTCCTTTTTTTTTTGCGGTACACAGGCCTCTCACTGTTGTGGCCTCTCCCATTGTGGAGCACAGGCTCCGGACTCACAGGCTCAGCGGCCATGGCTCACGGACCCAGCCGCTCCGCGGCATGCGGGATCTTCCCGGACTGGGGCACGAACTCATGTCCCCTGCATTGGCAGGCGGATTCTCAACCACTGCGCCACCAGGGAAGCCCCATCTGGTTCCTTTTTGCTTAATAATTCCTTATTCAATTCATCTCTCCCCTTCCACATTTCACTATAAGTATTCAGGAGGAACCAAGCTCTTCCTTCAATAGTTTCCATAGAAATCTCAGCTAAGCATCCAATTTTATCATTCACAAGTCCTACCTTCCACAAAACACTAGAACACAGTTCAGCTAAGTTCTCTGCCAAATTATAACAAGGATCACCTTTCCTCAAGTTTCCAAACACCTGTTTCTCATTTCTGTCCCAGATCTCACCAAAATCAATTGTAACATATTTCTAGCGTGCACCTCAAAACTCTTCCAGCCTTTACCCATTACCCAGTTCCAAAGCTGCTTCTACACACACAGGTGTTTGTTCCAGCAGCACCCCACTTCTCCGTACAAAATCTGCTATAGTCAGATTGGGCTGCTATAACATAGACTGGGTACCTTAAACAAAATTTATTTTCCCACAGTTCTGGAGACTGGAAGTCCAAGGTCTAAATACAACAGGGTCAGTGTCTGGTGAGGGCTCTCTCCCTGTGTTGCAGAAGGCCATCTCTTGCTATGTTCTCACATGGCAAAGAGCAAGCAATCTCTCATTCACTCTTCTTCATATAAAACCAGTAATCCCATCATGAGGGCCCCACCTTCATGACTTCATCTAACCTTAATTCCCTCCCAAAGGCCTCATCTCCAAATATTAACACATTGGGGGTTAGGGTTTCAACATATGAATACGGCTCACAGCATTGTCTAAAATTTTTCTGTCTTGCTGGGCTGCTCCTTTTCCAATCCTTTGGGTAGAGACAGCAGACTTTAGTTGAGGTTTCCTTGTCTGCTCCTATTGGCATTTCCAGGTTGCAGGCTTTCTTCAGCTCCAAGTCTGGGGTGTATGAGGAAAAAAAGAAAATCCAAGAAACTCACCGCCATATTGTTTTTCAGGTCCCGAAGTCCCTAGCCATTCTGCCTTTTCTCCACCTTTCAGAGTCTTCTTTTGTTTTCTTTATAGTGTCCAGTGTTTTCAGTTATACTTAGTGGAAAGAATAAGGAGAAGTATATCTACTCTACCTTCCCTGTTATTCTTTTAAAGAACTCTACTAGGGACTTCCCTGGTGGCACAGTGGTTAAGAATCCACCTGCCAATGCAGGGGACACAGGTTCGTGCCCTGGTTGGGGAAGATCCCACATGCCACAAAGCAACTAAGCCCGCGAGCCACAACTACTGAGCCCACGTGTCGCAACTACTGAAGCCTGAGCACCCAGAGCCCGTGCTCTGCAACAAGCCACCACAATGAGAAGCCTGTGCACCACAATGAAGAGTAGCCCCCCACTCGCCACAACTAGAGAAAGCCCGTGTGCAGCAATGAAGACCGGATGCAGCCAAAAATAAATAACTAAATAAATAATTTTTTTTGAAAGAGCTCTATTGGAGGGCTGTGCCAGTTTACTGATGACCATTCAGGGTTGGTAATAAATGTCATTTTTTCCTACTGAAAACAATGCTGCAATAAACAAGGGAGTCGACTGTTGGAGTTTTGCTTGCTTTTCATTCCTCTATCACCAGGGCTCAGTAGTGCCAAGCCACATAGCAGGTAAGTAATGTTTATTGAATGAATAACTGCATTGACTGAACGGCTTCATTCTTTACCTCGTGTGCCCTTAAATGCATCGAAGATTCTTACCACTTAGAAACCTCAACAATTCGAACTGAGCTGACTAAAAATTAGCTTATTAATTGATAAAGACTTGATCTATGCCTTCTCCATCAGTTGTTGCACTTTATGACTGAAAGAACTTAGCTTTCTAGGTATGGGAGCAAATATGATTAGAAGGAAATTCATCAAAACAAAATCCCAATGTGAACTCTGGGATTACGGGTGATTTACGTTTCCTTACCTTCTAAGTTTTCTACAATGATCACACTTTATATCTGAAAAGAGTAAAACAGTAAGTTATTCTTAGAGTGAAAAGCTTTTAAAACCCAATGGCCTGAAGCTGTGGTCATCGGTGGAGGGTCTGGAGTCTCCATAAATAACATCATGCTGTGGGTATATTTACTGGTCATCCTGGCCCTGCATTAACTTGGAAATAGATATGGGAGCATAAGTGAAATGTATCACTTCACCAAAAGCATCATGGCACGTAAGGGAGACAGGCCTACAGGTAAACGCACAGAAGGTTCACACAGCTGTACCCGGTGTCGGTCAGATGAGTGAGCAACTTGGGTGGCAGATGAATGATAAAAGCTGAGATTTGTTGAGCCCTTACCTCATGCCAGGTACTGTCCTGGGTGCTGTACATGAAGCGATGGCCTCAAAACAACACCTATTCTGAGATGAGAAGATGGAGGCAGAACTGCCTTATGTGATTCCTAAGTCACACAATGCAAGCAGAGGAGCTAGGATTCAAAGCACAGGAAGCATGGCTTCAGAACCCAAACTCTGAATTTCAAGGGTGTCAAGATCTCCTCTGCTCTAAAAATATCTCCTCCTCCAGCTGTTTCTTGATTTGTCACACTTGCCAAAAGCAGCATTAAAGTGCTTCTGAAAGAAGGGTAGATGCGACGAATCTTGTCCATGGGAGTTCTGTGTGGGCACGTACATCCCCATGGCATTTCCCTGCTGGCTCACTACCGATTTGCCACTCCCACTGTTTCTGGAACACACCCCATGATTTGCCTTCACTCTTAACTTTTGACCATTACTAGACCTTTGCCTTTGGAATGGGTCCCGGCCACCTCATCAGCTGCACATCACACCTCCTCGGGTCCCATCCTTAGGTTCTGGTCTAGCTGCTTCTCATATTCATTCACATATTTAGTCCCTCTGCTAGGGGTTGACAATATTGGATTTATTTCTCTGGTTTTGGTCCCTGTGAAAACATAGTATTCCTAGCGAGATGCACCAAGTCTCATTAGTATTTTCTCCAGTAAACTCACGCTAAGGCATAATTACCTGGGCCAGAAAATAAGAGGCTATGAATCTGTTAAAAATGGAAGGGATGATTTTGATGATGATGTTGGTTACTTGAGTGATACCTGTGAGGTTCTAGACCCTTCACATGTATTGTCTTCTATAATCTTCACAGCCTTGGCAATGATAGTTCCCTTTTACAGATGGAGAACAAAAGGCTCAGAGAAGTTAAATAAGATTATATAGGCGAGACTCAAATCCAGGTCTGTCTGGTTTGCAAAACTAGAGTTCTTCCCCCATTTCTGTGCTTGTACACGGGGGTGGAGGATTGGGAAAAGGAAGTAAAAAGTTGAGGACTCCATGTACTGTCTATATATACAAATATACTGCAAGCCCATTACTGGGCATCATCTACCAGTTTTTTGGCCATTAAGAGACATTCAGTGGCTCACAAACTTTAGGTGATATATTTATACACACACACACACACACACACACACACACACACACACACACACACACTATATATATTTCTTGAAAAATAAGAATGATATCCTGCCAAGAACCACTGCGGGAAAAAATCTAAACAAAATTGACTCTGCCCAATGAATTAGAACACTGACTTCAGTGCGTAATATTTCTTCTGTGCCTTCTAAATCATTTTTGCAGAAAACTAAGTTCATATTTCACATTTGGGAAGCAGAGATTTCTATTTCTATCTGGTGTTTCCAAGGCCTGAGCTAAACAGTATGGGGTTGTATTTGTTTGCTCTAGCCAGTGGCTCTCAAAGTGTCATCCATGGGCCTTGGGGATCTCTGAGACCCTTCCAGGGACGCCCACAAAATTAAAACTCTTTATAATAATACCAAGATGCTATTTGCCTTTCCTCTGTGTTGAAATTTGCACTGATATTAAACAACGGTGGGTGAAACTTCTGGTGTCTTAGCATAAATCAAGGCAGTGGCACCAGACTGTACCAGTATGAAAGGTTCATTGATTTTAGAGAATGGAAAGACAAGCCACAGACTGGGAGAAAATATTTACAAAATGCATATCTGATTAGAGACTAGTATCCAAAATATACAAAGAACTCTTAAAACTCAACAACAATAACCCAATTAAAAAATGAGTAAAAGATCTCAGACACCTCACCAAAGAAAATACAGATAGCAAATGAGTACGTGGAAAGATGCTCAACATCACATGTCATTAGGTAATTGCAAATGAAAACAATGAGATACTACGATATACCTATTAGATGGCTAAACTTTTTTGAAAAAAACAAAACTGATAATACCTAATGGTGGCAGGGATGTGGAACAACAGGAAATCTCGTTCATTGCCAGTAGGAATGTGTAATGGTACAGCCACTTTGGAAGAGAGCCTGGCAGTTTCTTACAAGCCTAAAATGAACATAGTCTTACCAGAGCACCTAGCGATCACACTCCTTGGTATCTACCCAAATGAGCTGAAAACTTATGTCCACACAAAAACCTGCACACAAACGTTTATAGCAGCTCTGTTCATAATTTCCCCAAACTGAAAGCAACCAAGATGTCCTCAAAAGGTGAACAGATAACAAACTGTAATACATTCATCAATGGAATATTACCCAGCTATAAAAAGAATTGAACTCTCAAGGCATGAAAAGACATAAAGGAATATCAAATGCATATTGCTTAGTGAAAGAAGCCAATCTGAAAGGGGTGTATACTGTATGATTCCAACTGTAAGATGTTCCGGAAAAGGCAATACCATAGAGATCATAAAAAGATTAATAGTTACCAGAGGTTCGGGGGGAGAAGAGAAGGGATGAGTAGGTAGAGCACACGATTTTTAGGTCAGGGAAACTATTCTGTATGATACTGTCATGGTGGATACATGACATGAATTTGTCAAAACCCATAGACCTATATGCCACAAAGAGTAAACTCTATTGTAAACCATGGACTTTAGCTAATTATAACATACCATTACTGGCTCATCAATTGTAACAAATATACCACACTAATGCAAGACGTTATAACAGAAGAAACTGAGAGGGAAAAGGGTTTACGGGAACTCTCTACTACTTGCTCAATGTTTTGTAAACCTAGAACTTCTCTAAAAATGTCTGTTCGTCTAAAAAATAATAAACGTCCACTGATAGGATTTCAGATTCCTCATTAAACTAACCTTTAAGAAGCTACCACTTGTTGAGTCTGGTTTTGGTGTTCAAAGAAGAATATTCATAGTTATTTGAAAAGGCTGTTAAAATACTCTTTTCCAATTACATATCTGTGTTGGGCCAGATTTTCTTCATCTGCTTTAACCAAAGCAACATATCACAACAGATTGAATGAAGAAGCAGATATGAGAATCTTCTTTCTATTAAATCACACAAAATCTAAAAATAATCCCTCTTCTCACTAAATTTTTTTAAGAAAATAGTAATTTTTCTCTTGAAATGTTATGAATGTTACATGCAATGTTTAAGTTATTTTAAAACAAATAAATATTTTTATATATATTTTTAAATGGTCTCAGTTTGCATTTCTTATACAGTAAATACTGATAGATATAGTCCACACAAATGAAAGCTCTTTGGGGTCTTCAAAAACATTTTGAGAGTATAAAGGGGTCCTGATGAAGTGAGAGAGTAGCATTGACCTATATACACTACTAAATGTAAAACAGATAACTAGTGGGAAGCAGCCGCATCGCACAGGGAGATCAGCTCGGTGCTTTGTGTCCACCGAGAGGGGTGGGATAGGGAGGGTGGGAGGGAGATGCAAGAGGAAGGGGATATGGGGATATATGTATACATGTAGCTGCTTCACTTTGTTGTACAGCAGAAACTAACACAACATTGTAAAGCAATTATACTCCAATAAAGATGTGAAAAAAAAGGGAGGGGTGGTCCTGAGAACAAAAAGTTTGGGAACTGAGGCTTCGGGCCTATGTGGTCTGACTAAACTTTAATTTTTAGGCTATTTTCTGGACCATTTAACAAGTGATGTACTAATAGCAACTGCATCTAATAGTTAGTTAAGCGGAAGCTGCCAATCTCCAGAAAGTGGCCATCAGGGCTGTCCGGGCATATGCAAAAAAGATATGTATGCTAAGCGTATCTTTTTTCAAGTGTGAATTTGGAATTTGTTCAATTTTCATTCTTCTGTTATCTTCCTTTATAATGAAACATTGCAAAGAATATAATAAAACATGAAGATAAATAAAAAAACAGTGCAAGTCAAATTTATGGTGTGGGAACATAAGGCTTTGCTATTACAGCTTTTAATGGCAGATAGTTTACAATAAACATTGGGCTTAGCCTGGTAGAAAATAGTCACAGACAGGAGGTAATTACTTGTCCATCTCCAAGCATCAGAAGCTCTGGAGTCCCTCCAGCTGAATAATGTAGATCTGCCAACTGTCACTCACTTGGACTAATGCTTTTTTTGGTGGTTGTTTTAATTAAATTGGAAAAAAAGAACATAAGATAAACCTCCCTCTGAAAGTGCTAAAATTCCACGGATGGATAAATCCATGGCCCATCCTTTTGCACTGTCTTTATTAGTCTTGAGTAAATCACAGAGGCTCCCATAAATAGAGTCACAGAGGGGAATGGAATGTATATGGTGTTAGAAAGGGCTTGTTACCAGCAAATCTGAATATTACAGTGACGGTTCTATAAACAGTAAGAGAAAAACAGCTAGATCCCCATACAGATAACAAGAATATAAATGGACCTTTTAACGAGCTTTGCATCATCACATATGAAATAATAAATACACCCAAACAGAGATAAAAAGAGGAAGAGCAAAATTATGCGAAAATTCTGTCGTTAAGATTTGTGGGCAGCCTGGCTCAAAATAGAAACGAAGCAGCTTTCCAAAGACTCGAAGGTTTTAGATAAAGAAAATACCATCGCTCTAATTCTTGTTTAATCTTGTTGCCTTCAGATTTTGTCAGAAACTCTTACCCACCTCTGGTTATTTGAGGACAGGGGAACTGTTCACAGAAATATACCTGAAACACAGTCTCACAAGTAGAAATTCTAATTTTAAGCCTTGTACATTTAAAAAAAGAACCATGGCAAAATTCAAGGTTATGTGTAAGGAGGATAGCCAAGATACAAATGCCATGCATATTCTACGTTAATCTCCAATGTGCTTCACAAATAACTTACATTTATCTTTGCTGTATACTTTGGATTAAAGGGTAATTTAGCATCAATTCTTAAGTTGTTAACGAGAAAGCCTTCAGGTGTTATTAATATCTTCGATTATTTGAAATCAAGAGCTCTTGAAGTCACACTGTGTTTTTAGCCGGGATGTTTTCTTCTTGAAATAAAGAATAAGGGTAAGAGTCATTCTAATTTTTATTTGGATTATCATTTCATTGGCTAAGAGGTTGCCCCAGGACTTCAATGGAAACTTCCATTTCATTTCACAGTGAATGAAAACATTTTTCCTTACACAGCCCTGCATAGCAGAACTAGCTTATCCCATGGCAATGCTAATAATAGCCTGACTTGTTATATGTTCAAAAAGAATTTAAAAATAAATAATGCTAGATCTTAGGAACCGTAATGATCTCTACTTTCAATTTCTTATGAAAATGTATGACATGTCACAGGTGCCAAACCCAAAAGAAGTAATGTGGATGGTGAGAAAATGAATAAAATTTAAAAAGAAACTGAGGTACTGAAACGGCGCAAGACCCTATTGTCCTTCCCCACACCCACCCCGCAACCCCCGTCTTCCTCCTGCCTTTTGTCTGTAGAAGAACTTTAGCCAAAGAATAAGTTTAATCAGAGAAATGAGAAAATACAGAAGCAAAGGAAAGCAAACTGGACAAAATAATAGTTTAGTCATTAAGCAAAGTCAAGGACCTTTAGTTCCTCCTCAAGGGCTATAGATAATATTCGGAGCCATACCCTTTGAGCTGTTTTGTAGCTACTGAAACTCCCACCAGGTGGAAGAAGTTAACTACATGATGACCAGACTGCAGCCATGACAGGAGCTGCCACCATTCCGAGAACTGGCCTCAAGGAAACAGGAACAAACCGACTGTGGAACTGAAGACGAACTGTCCTTAAAACAATCAAGGTGATGTTGATCAGACCAACACGTGACCAATTTCAAAATGACTGTCAGAGCTGGCTGTGCTGTCTCTGCATGTAGCCCCCTCCCTCCTCCAAAGGCTCGTGCCCACTGGTTGTCGGGGGTGGGGAGGAAGAGGGCGCGGGGAGTCGGCCTTTGGACAGGAGTCCGAGCACCCCAGCCCCTTGCCGGCCTCTGAAATAAAGCAAACTTTCGTTTCCACCAAGCTTGACTCTTTACTGTCTTCAGAGCCGTGAGCAGCCGGACCCCACTTTTGGTAACGGTACTACTTTTCTACTAGTTTTCGTTCTGGTACTGATGCTTGCTTTCAACAGCTTCACAGGGTCAGGGCAAAAGTAAGCATGATGGCATGAGACCAACACTTTGTAAACCAATAAGACTCAATATTGAGTATTAAGAAGTCCTAGATTTAACTACAAGTTTGCACTCGGAACGCTTACAGGTAGAAGAGACCTCATGAATGGACTTTATCTGACCTTTACAGTGTTTTTCCAAAAACTGAATTGGTTGCCGACATTCACAAATCAGGATATTTCACAAAAACAGAAATAAACAAAGACCTACATTTCTGTCTTCGGAGCAACTGAGCAATCAGCAGTTCTGGCAACACAGCACCAACGTTGCTGCACCCTGGCAGAGGGACAGGAGCTGGGCCTTGGCGGTTCTCCTCCCAGGGGCTCAAGAGTTCCCCCAGCCCACTTTGCGCATGTGCACGTGCACTTCCTGCTTGGCGTTTGGCTATATTTGCATGTGAGGCCCCTTTGGATGAAACTTGCTCCACCTGTGAGTCAGTGAAGACGCCTGATCAGACTCCGGTGTTAGCTTCTCCTGGGTTCCTCCCTATCCTTTCCAATAAAATCCAGTATTCACTGTAGAGTTTCAGATCCTGATTGAATCTAAAAGGAGAGGCATTTAGGGCCATTGCTCCAGATCAGAATCACTTCCAAGTTATCACTGATCTGGAGATTTTCTGGGAAATAAGGACTCAGAGCCTTTACTGGAAGTGTTTGTCTAATCTAGGTTGAGCTGGGTAATGTATCTCGATTCAGAGCAAGAGTAATTCTGGGACCAAACAGGAAAAAGACTGGTGATGGAGGTATCATTGAAACGTCTCTCTGTATACGAGGTGGGGAAGAGAAGAATTCCTGGATTCTGGACCCCACGCTGCCTCTAACAACCTGTGTGACCTGAGGTGAGTCACTTCATCCTTAGCCTCTGTTTCTTCACCTAAAAAATGAAGGGGATGTTTCTGCGGTTCAGAGCCCAGGCCATACATTAGAATCACCTGGAGGTTTTTTTTTTAATACTGATGGTCCAGATCACCTGAGTCTGATTCTCTGCCATGGGGGTCCAGGAATCAGTATTTTCCTGACACTCCCCTCTGTGATTCTGAGGTACAGATAGGGAAACGGTGCAACATTGTCTCCAAGGGGAGACATGATTCCACCGGATCTCCAATTTTCCTTCCCATTCTCCAATTTTGTGGTCTCAGGCATTGGGTGTGGGTGCTAGGAGAATAGCCTTTGTTCTGTTAATTTCTCCTTTATGTCGGATTGCTGGCAAAGGCTATCCATTTCACCCTTAAAAAAATTTTTTTTTTTCATTAAATCACTAAAAGAAGCCCGGACTAGAAGCCCCAATTCTAACACCCACTCCCTTAAATTCACTCTCCACAACCTATTCAGGGATCACTTGTTCAAGGTGCACTGATTCTCATATTGTAAATATTTTTATCCTGGAGAAGGTATTGAAATTGTTGCCATTTAAAGATACCAAGATGCAGCCACTATGGAGAACAGTATGGAGGTTCCTTAAAAAACTAAAAATAGAACTACTATATGATCCAGCAGTCCCCCTCCTGGGCATATATCCAGAAAAGATGAAAACTCTAATTCAAAAAGACACATGTGCCCCAATGTTCATAACAGTACTACTTACAATAGCCAAGACACGGAAGCAACCTAAATGTCCATCGACAGATGAATGGATAAAGAAGATGTGGTACATATATACAGTGAAATATTACTCAGCCATAAAAAAGAATGCAATAATGCCATTTGCAGCAACATGGATGGACCTAGAGATTCTCACACTAAGTAAGCCAGAGAAAGACAAGTATATGATGTCACTTATATGTGCAATCTAAAAAAATGATACAAATGAACTTATTTCCAAAACAGAAACAGACTCACAGACATAGAGAACAAATTTATGGTTACCAAAGGGGAAAGCGGGGGGGATAAATTAGGAGTTTGGGATTAACAGATACACACTACTATATATAAAATAGATAACCAACAAGGACCTACTGTATAGAACAGGGAACTTTATTCAATACCTTGTAGTATCTATAATGGAAAAGAATCTGTATTTATATATGAATCACTTTTCTGTACACCTGAAACTAACACAACATTGTAAAACTATACTTCAATAAAAAAAAGATACCAAGAGCTTCACAGTATAATAAGGTAACTGCCAGCCACACCCTCTGCATGAACACCTGGAATGTGACGAGTCCCGATTGAGATGCACTGGAATTGAAAAATATACACTGAACTTTGTGTGTTTAGTACCAAAAAAGTAAAATATCTCATTAATAATTTTTATGTCCATCACATGTTGAAATGACAATGTTTTAATATAGTGAGTTTAATAAAATATATTATTAAAATTAAATTCCCCTGTTTGCTTTTACCTTTCTAAATATGATTACTAGAAGATTTTAAATTACTTTGGCTGCTCCCATTATATTTCTACTGGACAGTGCCGATTAAGAGGTGTCCACTTTCTGAAACTTCCATTGAAGCTTATAGTGTTTAAAAGAAGAATGAACTCCTCAGAATGAACTAAGTTGGGGTCTGAAAAACATTTTATTTCCAGTCTTTACTGCCCAGGCTCCTACAAGGGGACGATTCTTAATAGAACCTACACAACTTCATCTGGATGGGGATACACAAATAAACTCAAAAGCAGTGCTCTGGCAACAGGACACTCTTGTACAAACAGGACCCTTGGGAGAATCCTAGTGGAAAACTTCAAGGGAGAATGATGTGGAGGTTAGTGGCCACTTCCTCCTTCCTTCCACCCAACATTAGGAATATAATTTCACTATATGTACCGGTCCACGATGCTTTCCCCGTTCATGCACTCACGTGAGTTCTGTCCTGAAGCCGGAAAAATGCAAACCATAAGGAATGAATTAAACAAGTGAGTGCATTTGGAGGGGACAGCATCTGTAGGTCCCACTCACAGCAACTTTGTTTTTCATCACTGGTGTCTCAAACGCTTCAAAGCAGTTGTTTCTGCAGCCTTGTGGGATTTCCAGCCAAAAGGTCTCAGATTAGCAGTAATCTGGCTCCCACCCTTGCCTTATCATGCAGCCACAATAGAGGGCAGGGAGGGAAAAACATGTAAGACTGAATGGAAAAACAAGGCCAGCTTTAAGTGCAGAAAGAGCAGGCAACTATCCAGAATCTGGGAATTCAGAGGTGCCAGGAGCGCTCCAGCACACTCAGGAAAATTTTGTTCCGTAGCTGGCCGAAGCTCTTTACCCTTAAGGCTTTGAAGCCTGGTAAATGCACGTGCTCCCAGGTGTCCCCCATATTATTCATTCCTACCTTAACGTGAATACCTTTTAGGTGAGCTCGATTTGATAAATATTGATGGACCACCACGTGCAGCTGCCCTAAGCAGAATTTGGTAAGACAGGGAGGGAAAGGAACGTGGGGGAGGGAGGAAAAGGGCAGAGACGGAAGGCAGGGAGAGCTGACGGACGTCCTCTAGCTCTGCCGGCGCTGTGAGAAATTCTTCCGCCAGAAAGGACTGGCGCACCGGCAGGCAGCACTGAGTGGGACCTCTAGCAACACTTGGAGGTACTTCGTTCCTCGCAGTGAGAGCCTTCCGTCTTTCCATCTCCCCCTCCCAGTCTCCCAGGCCCACACACTCCTCTGCTGTGGGGCTTGCTCCATCGTCTTACTTTCCTTCCTCCCGCGCAAGCACAAAGACTGCGTCTTATTCCTCTAAGTCCGTGGAACCTAGCACGGCACTTGGCACTTAAGTGCTTAATAAATGTTTGATGAATGAATCCGTAACGGCACCGCCCTGCCTCATGGTGGGGGGAGGGGCGGGGGCCGGGGTACCAGGAGAATCTATCATCCTGCTGGTGGCACTCGGTTCCAAACCCCTGCATCAAACTCTGCCTGTGTTTCTCAACTCTGGACACAACATTCTGAAACAAAGACAAAGGGGAAGAGGCCTGAGACAGGTCGGGGCATGAAGATACCGCCGACTGTGTGCTCACATACCTATTGAGATGCTGCCAGAACGTTGCTTGGCCTTTTCCCGTGGACACTTGTGTTACTGTTTTATCCCTGACCTCAGTAGGTTTTTTTAATGAGAAAAAAGCATTATTATGACTTGTTTTGCTCTATCCTGTATCAAAGTAAATAAAAAGCAGAGTATCTCAAAACCCTACCCCCCCATAGTAGATTATTCTACTTTTTAACAAGCTGACTCATCACCGTTTTCCAGCACTTGTGATGTGCAGCATGTGAGCGCCTGGCACTCAGAAAGCCCACGGTTCCAGTAACAGTTGTGTGGCCTTGGATAAGGGACACAGGGAGACTCTTTGTCCTCTGGTTTCTTCAGTGTATTAAAGGAGATAATGGTATATTCAATGGGTATGAAAAAAGCTTAACATTCGTCTGCACGAAACTCTTTGAAATGCATGAAGGGCCCTACAGTGTATAAATATAACACTTGCCCTATAGTGTTCACTTAGAACCCTTGTCCGAACATTTATAAAATCTCTCTGTGGATGTGTACACACACACACACACACGAATATATTTAAAATTGCTTAATTGCTTTTAAAGTTTTAAAGTAAACACACTGAAATGATTATAAGGCATCTGTACAGTGTATCCAAAATGCAAGCCTGCCACGATAAGAGCTATTTGAGAAGCTAAATCACATCAATTCAAGAATAGCAATGAGCCAATTGCTGAAATACTGCATTAGCAGCAGCCTCTGACCCCATATGAGGCCAACCAAACGCTTTTTCCTCTCTTTGTAATTTAATCATTTTCAGTTAAATTAATTTCTTAAAATCCACTCAGATAAGCTGCCTGTGTTAAACACACACACACACCCCTCCAGGTGTAGGTGAAATAAAGGACAAACCGCACCCTAGTTGTGACTCTCTCCCTCTGCTTGATTTTGGTAATGGACAATATCCTGTTCCTTTTTTCTCTATCTGAAAGAATTTTCCATAACTTCTTCCTGCTAATGTGTGACGTCAAGGGCCCCCAATCCCCCAAGATAGAGACCCAGTCACCATAATACAAAACTATGAAAATGCAGCCGTAAGAGACCCCACTGTGTCTCTGGCTTTTTTTTTTTTTCACGTTTTAAAAACCGAACACACACTAACTGGCTCGGAAGGTGGTTTTGTAAAGGTAGCAACTTTGAGAAGAGTGCTGACAAGCCCGCCCTGCACGTTTGTGCTCGGGCTTGCTGGTGGAGCATATTCCACACACATCCAGGAATTTGTTTGAGGACTGAGCGTGGTTTAGTCATGTTTTAAGAATGTTCTCTCATTATCCTGACTCAGAGGGTGCAGCGAGCCAAGAAGGGAGGCCGCCCAGTGATACCTTCTGTTCCATCTGGTTTTCAAGAACTGCCTTCCGTGGTCCTGATGCCCATGGACTGATGTCACCGAGGTTCATTCCTTCACATGTTCTTTTCACAGGGCTCGAGCAAGAGAGCTTTTTCCTGTTGACGTGTCTAAAACTGAGTGACCTCGGGTTGGGCTGGCTGAGGGAGGGGAGAGGTGAGGGGAACCAGAGAAGTCTCTAGCCTGGAAGGAGAGGAGAGAACCAGGGACCAAAATGACCAGCCAAGAAATTTGTTTGGGAAAATAGAAATCTAAGAGCTGCAGTTTGGCAAGGTACTCTGACTCTTAATGAGAAAGGCAGAGGGAGAAGAGAGGGAAAATGGGATGAGGTGGGCAGGGGGAAGATGAGGAAGGAGAGGAGGAGGAAAGCAAGACAGGAAGAAAGAGGCAGGAGGAAAAGGAGCATGACTCAGTGTGGGACAGAAATGCATCTCTAAGGGACATCGTGAAGAAATGCACTGAAATGAGATTGGAAGTTGAAAATCAGGATACACTACCCAATATGGGAACTCTGGTCTTGTCAGTGTCCTGGAAATAGGAGAAATAGCTCTAATAATTCATCGTTAATCATCTTGTGCCACTGGCCAAGCACATGCTTGAATGACATTTTGAAGTTTCCTCAACGGCTGGAATGGGCATCAAGTGGTCACATTTACCAGTTCTGGCGAGGGAACCTCCTCACAGGTGTCCACATGATATGGCAGACACGCACATGCACACACACGCACATGCACACACTTGCACACAAACACATGCACACACTTGCACACACACGTGTACACAGGCACACGTGCTTTAAAAACCACCCCATGGCTTTCCACTGTACTTAGAATAAAATCCAACCCTAGATCTTGCAACCTCACCAGCCTTCCCTCTCAACAGTTTTCCAGCCATACTGGCTTCTTTTCAGCTCCTCGAATCCCCTGAGCTCTCTCTCACCTCAAGACTTTCCCAACGTTGTTTGC
The DNA here is from genome assembly GCF_951394435.1 of Stenella coeruleoalba. NCBI lineage: Eukaryota > Metazoa > Chordata > Mammalia > Artiodactyla > Delphinidae > Stenella > Stenella coeruleoalba. The sequence continues at coordinate 45,782,307 of NC_137165.1, read as the reverse complement.
CCCACCTGTGCCCCTTCTCCACCCTCCGAGAGCTGGCTCCTCTCCATCCTTTGGGTCTCACCAGAGAGGCCATCTTTGACCACTTTCTCTAAATAGGTTCCCACCCTCCCCTTTGCCACCCCCAATATTCTCTCTCACTGCACCCTATTCGTGTCCTGGTGCTAATTACCATTGTCAGCATGTATTTACTGATTTGTCTACATGTAAATTGTGCTTGACACCTACCACTCAAAGATTTGTTAAGTGAACAGACAGAATGTTCTAGATTTATTTGTTTGGGGTGCACAGCTTGGAACACTGGCAGCAGTCCCAAGTAATCCACCTTCAGTGTCCCCTCCTCCTCCCCGCTGCACCTCACCTAGTACCCACCTAAGTCTTGAAGCCATTCCCACTGCCTGCGGAAACTCTGAGAGGGCTTCCCCCCACCCAGCCCTCGCTAGAGGGAAGGGAAGCATCTGTCCTTGGTGGGAGAGGCAATGAGAGGCCACAAAGGGTTAAAGAAATAAATTAGTTAGCCACTAATCTGATGCTACTTCCATATAATTAGAAAAACAGAAAGTGAATCATAAAAGAAAGAGTCCTGGGACTCCCTGGTGGTCCAGTTGTTAGGACTCGGCGCTTTCATTGCTGTGGCCCCAGGTTCAAATCCCTGGTTGGGGAACTAATATCCTGCAAGCCCCGCAGCATGGCCATAAATAAATAAATAAATAAATTTTAAAAAAGTAGTCCTGAAGAGAAGAGTGTGCAGGCATTAGAAATATTCTATGTCAGGGACTTCCCTGGTGGTCCAGTAAATTAAGACTCCGCGCTCCCAATGCAGGGGGCCCGGGTTCGATCCCTGGTCAGGGAACTAGATCCCGCATGACACAACTAAGAGCCCAAATGCCGCAACTAAAGAGCCTGCATGCCGCCTGCCACAACTAAGACCCGGCACAGCCAAAATAAATAAATAAATAAATATTAAAAAAAAAAAAGAAATATTCTGTGTCAGGGATGAATGCTCCTCTGTGTGGCATGGTCACCTGATGGATCACTCCTCCATCCCTGTGATTACAGAGGACACTTCACAGAGAAAAACCTCCATGGCTGCCAGGATCAGGAAACAGATGATTAGAAAGGAGCTCCCCCCGCCCCTCGCTGCCCCTGCTCCTCCAGCAAGCTGCCTTCGGGTCGTTGCTCTGCGCTCTCTCTCACTTGCTCAGCATTTTTATCCAAACAAAACATCACCAAGTAACATCCATTTCATGAAGGTCCACAAGTTGCTCAGCGCCCTGTTGATGAGAAGGATTTTTGTTGTTGTTGTATTTGGCCTGAATATTCATCTGTCCAGAAGCATGTTTAATAATCACATGAGATCCCTGATGTAGCTTTTCTGAAGCCCGAGTCTTGTTCAGAGCTTGGTGATCGGTCCACAGATTAAACTCTTGGCCAAACATATATGGCTTGAGTTTATCCAAAGTCCAAACAAATCAGATACCCCTTCTGGACAAAAGTCAAGTTCTTTCCTTTGGTAATAATTTCTCAGAAATTCAGAAAAGCAGTATGTTTTATGTTCTCAAAGTTCTTATAATCACATCCAATCCTGTATCAGCTGCATCAGTTGCCATAATGAAGGGTTTCAAAAAGTCTGAAGCTTCCAAAATGGATAAAGAAATCACAGCCTGTTTGAACTCTTGAGAAATATCCCAGCAAACTTTAATGAGTTTGCTCTCTCTTTGTAAAACAGCACAACAGACTGGCTACAATTCCAAATGAGGAAAATTCTAAGGGATCCCCCAAAGGACATGCTGTTTTAAACTTAATTGTAGAGAGTTTGCCAATCTCTAGTAGAGTCTACTTTATTCTACAAGAGAATCATATCTCAAATATTTGACCTATGAAAGCCCAGCAGGCATTACTAAATTTCAAATAGTTCACGGATGGCTGCAAGCCCCAAATTGGACACACCCTCACGATTAGGTATGAGGTCACAAAATGTCACTCTCTGAAATTCAGGATAAAAAAAATATCAATCTAAAATTAACCACCATGATATTAGCAACATAAGATTAACATTTTTAAAAAAATAACAAGCTTTTGGAGATGTTTTATAAATTCATGGGGTGATGTACCTTGATGTATCCTCAGACTTCAACAAGGAGAATTAAGTCTACATAATACAAATAACCATGACAGCTACCACTTGCTGAAGAAACTATCAGGTGGCAGGTTCAAGGCCAGAAACTTTGCACTTGCTGTTTCATTAATCCTCACACCAAGCTGGTGAGGAGGCTCTGACTATTCCCATTGTAACAATGAGGACCTCAAGGTGTGAAGAGGGATAAAAGTTGTTCACTAGCATACAGCAAGGGCCATCGATGAGATTCAAACCCAGGGCTTCTCGACTCCAAACTATGCCGTCAATGGCGTAAGTGGAAGAGAAATGGTCCCGTAAAGTTGAGTAAAAAGGCAGTTAACTGAAACAAAGATGGGGTAAAAAAAAAAAAAAAAAATCTAAAGCTTTGAGGTGAATAGTCCAAATCAGTTATCCGGACTGAAACAGCTCTGGAGGGAAGGAAGGTTATTCCTTAAAGCCTCCTCGGCCTGCTAGATATATCACTCAAGAACACTCAATCCCCTTTGATTTAATTCAATATTCACCGAACCTTCAGATCTTTAATTTGATCTCCCGGGGATGCCTTTCCACCAGGAGGAAGTACCTTGTGCATATGACCAGGGCTGGTCAGCTGCCAGCTTTAGTCTCTGGGATAAAGCATCAGCTTAGTCAGGTGGAGGACATTTAGTCTCTGCTGAGTGGAATTACTGGGAATCAGTTCCTATAAAGATCAGCGCTGAATTAACTAAAATGGCATTTCTGATCTTAAAAGACCAAGGACCCAATCCTGGGTCTTCAGTGACTTCCATCAAAATGTATACATAGCCTAGAGGGTTCACCTTGAAACAGCCTACTAGGCTCTCTAGCCACCTTAATTACATCAATAAAGGAGCACTTTTAATGAGTGATGTTGAGATGATCACATTGCATACCCACAGTCTGGCCAAATTATCTCTATGGGATGAATGCAGAATGTCACAACAGCCCATGCCATATTCAATAAGCCGTTAGCTAGTTTTAAAAATTAATCAGATGAAACAGACTTACGGTTACCAAAGGGGATAGGAGGGCCGTGGGGGAGAGAGATATTAGGAGTTTGGGGTTAACATATACACACTACTGAATATAAAATAGGTAAACAACAAGGACCTACTATATAGCACAGGGAACTGTACTCAATATCTTGTAAGAACCTATAATGGAAAAGAACCTGAAAAAGAATATATATATTATATATGAATATATTTTATATTTATATATATATATATATATATATAAAAAACGGAATCACTTTGTTGTACCCTTGAAACTAACACAACATTGTAAATTTACTAAACATTCATAAAAAATTTTTTTTAAATTAATCAGATGAATCCCCTACCCAGAGGGGTTCTGGAGGAGAATCCATGAAGCTTTCAAGAACGACATGCCCACAGTCCCCTTCTCAGGAAAGCCACTCCTAGCGATTCTATCTGTAAACAATCTGCCATGGCACATAGCTTGTGCATTGAATGAAGGCAACGTCACCTCGTTGGCCTCAGCTGATGAGAACAGAAGCCTGTTAGTCACAGTGAGGCCCAGGTAAAAAAACCACCACGTTGTTTATGACAGAGCCCATCTCCTTCTGGGGCCACTTGGCCTGAAGCTCTATGCCCATCAGGGGAGCTCCTGACTGGATAATGACAAAGCGACCTAGTTAGACTCTCTCTTAGGAAGAGGAAATACTCAGTGGACAAAGAGAGCATGGGTTGTTCCAGATCAAGTGAGTAGCTGGGCCAGGTCTCATGAGGTGCCTAACACTTGGGAGGCTTAGAAAGCATAGCTACCCCTCTGCACAGCTTCCTCTTTGCAATGAGTTCAACATTGCCCTCAAAAATGTGATTTCCAGGGCTTCCCTGGTGGCACAGTGGTTAAGAATCCTCCTGCCAATGCAGGGGACACGGGTTCGAGCCCTGGTCCAGGAAGATCCCACATGCTGTGGAGCAACTAAGCCTGTGCGCCACAACTACTGAGCCTGCGCCCTAGAGCCTGCAAGCTACAACTACTGAGCCCATGCACCTAGAGCCCATGCTCTGCAACAAGAGAAGCCACAGCAACGAGAAGCCCGCGCACCGCAACAAAGAGTAACCCCAGCTCACTGCAACTAGAGAAAGCGTGCGTGCAGCAACGAAGACCCAATGCAGCCAAAAATATAAATTAAAAAAAAATGTGATTTCCAAAACCCAATACAGAGTCTACTTCTGAAATTATATACTTGAAGTTGCCCTTTGCAGAACTCTTAGATTAAACTGAAAAATTTCTTGACACTTATTTGCAAACACCAAATATCTCAGTCATTAGAATCTATTATCTACTTAAGTTGGGTTTTTTCCTTAATTTATTTATCACCTATTAGGGACACCGTGCAAAGACCAATGAAGAGTAGGATCCTTTCCCCAACCAGGAATTGTGTTTCTTCCTCACTTTAATATTTCACTTTCTTGGCATTTTGCTCTTTAAAGCTAGAACGAATCTTATTGGCAATTTACATGCCAAGCTCAAGTTCACTCACTAAACACTGAACTAGGAGTTGCTCAGTAACTTTTTACAGGCTGACCTCTGGCACTCTCACCCTCTTTCAAGGGCACCATGGTGCTATTCATAGAACTTAATTTTCAGAAACACTTGAAATGTAGAAGAGTTTAAAACTGAGACATGAAGTGATGTCTCCAAACTTTGTTATTTAAAAATCTTAAAAAATGTATGATTGACACAATGCGCATTAAATAAAATCTTAAAATATGCCTCAGAAAGTAGAGCTACTGATTACTGAGTGCTTCCTGTACACCAAGTATGACGGTAAGTGCTTCACTTGTCCTGTCTCATTGAATCCCCACGGCAACCTTTTGAGGTAGAAACAATTATTTTATATAGATGTTGAAGTAGAAGGAGAAAAATCTGGGTCCAATATGTACCAAGATGTTTTTCTTACTAGGTAGGTAACATCAGGGATTTGGGAATGGGAAGCCCTGCTTTTTTATATATATATAAATTTATTTATTTTTGGCTGTGTTGGGTCTTCATTGCTGCGTGCGGGCGTTCTCTAGTTGCGGCGAGCAGGGGCTACTCTTTGTTGCGGTGCGCGGGCTTCTCATTGCGATGGCTTCTCTTGTTGCGGAGCATGGGCTCTAGGCGCACGGGCTTCAGTAGTTGTGGCACGTGGGCTCAGTAGTTGTGGCTCACAGGCTCTAGAGCGCAGGCTCAGTAGTTGTGGTGCATGGTCTTAGTTGCTCTGTAGCATGTGGGATCTTCCCAGACCAGGGCTCGAACCCATGTCCCCTGCACTGGCAGGTGGATTCTTAACCACTGCACCACCAGGGAAGTCTAGAAGCCCTGCTTTTGAGCCCTGGTCTGCCACTTACCATGTGTCCTAGGGCAGGTCACTTCTCTTCGACTATCTCACCTGCGTTTCAACTTCCTTCTCTGTTAATCATTAATCATTATAATTATTTTTATTTGAGGGGGGCCTAGCTCCAACAGAACAAACTCTCTACCTACCATTTCACTATTATAGTTTCAATGCAGTGTGCCTTAAAGATTTTGCGTTTTTAAGCATTTCCTTTTGAAAAGCACAAACCATGGGGAGAGGTCTTAGGTTAGTACTTACCAGTTAATGCTTCAATTATCAGTTGATGCTTTAATAAGGATTACTCGATAGCTAGCTGAGAACAAGAACAGAATGTGGGTTGGGCTACTGGAGACGGAAAGGTACTAGGGGTTACGGAAGGACTAATAAAGTTTGGACGACAAAGTGCCCAAAACAAAGACTTCACCTAAGTACATTCGATCTGGGCTCTGCTTGGCTCAGGATATGCCTTAGAAGTTGATATAAAGTCAGGGAGTAATATTCAGTGTGTAATAGAGTCTCATCTGGCTGAAGTACGATTGAAGAAGTGCTGAATGAGGAAAACCAAGAACGTGAGCCCTGGGGAAGGGATTTCACTCCCCAGGGAGCAAGGAATTTTGAGAGCTTCATAACATGGGGCCAAGGACATTGGATCTATGCCCATTATGGAACAGGGAAAATGGTGGCGATAGGGTGTGGAAGACAGGGGCCCAGGGTGTGGATAGGAGGCCCTTCTAATAATCCAGTTAAAAGGTCAAGCAGCCCAAAACTAGAGCGGTGGTGATAAGAATAGAAAGAAGGGTGTGATGCTGCAGGAGACATGGACGTCAACTGGGTTTGTGGGTTGCTGAGAAGACACCCAAACCACAGACACCTGGGGATTCTGGGCACTGATGAAAGGTCCAAGAATTTCTATTCTCCTTTTTCCCTATTCTCTACCCAGTCAAAAATGCCCTAACTTGACACCAGTTGGCAAGTTATCAAGTACCTAAATGTGCACAATAAATGAAAGAGAGTCATCTTTGCCTGTGAAAACCACAGACAGAAATAAACCTGGCAGAGGGTGTGTCTAGCACAGGTTCCAGTGCCTGCTTTCTAAACCTGTGGGCACTAGTCTAAGCCTCTAAGAACCTCCTACCTTGGGAAAGGCAGCCAAGATTACTGATAACCAAGATATAACTGGGTTCCTGTCTCGTTTCTGCCACTGATGGGGTGCCTCCCTTAATTATTTATTTCTTCCTTTTAATGTTGGATCAGATAGTTCAGAGATCCCCTGCACAGCTCAAACTGCAGGGCTGCACTCTTTCCCTCCTCTATCCGTGTATTGCCTTTAATATTATTTTATTCAGTTAAAAATACTTTCCCCTCACGTTTTCTAATCTCATTTTTTGTAGAGCACAGCACTGAGTCGAGGCAGGAGTGAAGGCCTCGATATCTGGGCTTTCGACTGGGCTTTGGACTTCAAGACAAAGCCATTCCGCCTCCTCCTGCTCGCCGCCATCACCGCTTTGCCTTCCCGACCGCATCCCGACTAGTTCCCAAGGCAACCGGCGCAGCGCCCACGTCCGGTTTCGGGACCGCCTGGCCGCAGCCCAACCCCGCCCCCACGGCCGCGCTCTCGCCGCGCCCAGCTCCCGCGCACGAGGGAGGAGGACCGGGTTGCCAAGGAAACGGGAGGACGCCAGGCAGCCGCCCCCACCGCCTCCGCCCCTAGAAAGCCCGGCCGCCGCCGCTAAAAGCTGCCTCCGGGGAGGAGGAGGAAGAGGGGCCGGTAGAGGGAAGGGAGAAGAGCGAGGAGAAGGAAAAGGAGCACAGGGACGGCCCCCGCACGATTGATGGGCTGCTCCTCCGCCCTGGACCAGTCTGCCTGCCCCGCCCCTCGGCCCCTTTAGCCCCTCGCAGGGGGAAAAGACTGACCCGAAAGGTAATGGCCCGGCTCGGCCCGGCCCTCCCCAACCCTGTCCCCGCCTGATCCTCCGAGAAAGTCGGGGCAGTAGCGGGGGGACCACCTCTCCTTGCGACTTCTACGATTCTGGAGGGAAATCGGGCCTGAAGCCTGGGAGCCTGGCCGCTCCCTCCTTCCGGCTGACCAGAGCCTCCGTATTTTTCTGCCTCAAAGAGACAGGTTTGGGGGGGCTCTATGATCATTTATTTGCACCCTGGCAGCGGCCCCTCACGTACATAACTTCCCCGCAGACTACCCTTTTCTGCAGGTCCAGGAGAGGTATACGGATCACGGCCTTTCCAGCTCCTGAGTGCGAAATTATTGATATTGTTGAGAGCATCGAATTGCTTGTCCAGCCTGTGACATCCCGGCCCAGTCCCAAAGTTAACGAATTACACGTTGAGTCTCTCCAATGGACTTGATGGTCAGTGTATGCCCGCCCAGCTCTTTCACGGTTACACAATAAAATGAAGAGTCACCGCCAAAGAGCTTTTCTCATAAGCCCTTTATAGCACAGCACCTCCCACCCCGCCCCCTGATTTCCTAAGCAAATTGCATGGAACCAATCTACCATCTACCCCGTCTTTTTCTTTGGTCACCGTATTCTCTCGGGAGTGCGGTGTTAGGAAGATGGAGCCCAGATCACTCATCTTTGTGGCTTATAACTCAAAATATTTTTATAAGTTAAGATTTAAAAACTCTTCAGACTTTATTTTTTGTTCAGATTTTCAAAGTTCTAAGATTTTTGAAAGCTAAACAAATTCTGTAATCTTTGTCATTACATATTAATTAATATTAATTGTGTAAAAGGATGAATAAGGTCTCCTGCAATGCTTCTTCCCAGCACCCAGTTATGGAAAGGGGGGGGGGTAATTTATAAACCTGATGGTCAGGTATAGCCATTTAGATTTTGGTTCAAAGGAACCCTCAGCCGAAAGAGGGGCTTACATTTACATTTTTCTTTATAACTGAACCAACAAAATATTCACTTTAACGACATTTCTAATATGAGAACACGGTAAGAAAACAGTGAAATCGCTTGATTGTTAACAAAATGAACTCCCTTCCAATCAATTCGTTTGACAAACGTAGCCATAGAACAGAAAGACAGCGCATATGATTGCTTTTTAGAGAACTGAAAGAAATATACTCTGCAATCAGATTTTGTTCTCCTTAGGGAAATTCAGTTTGAATTCATGGGAAGTGTACTCTAGAGAGGAAGACATATGTCACAAAGTTCTTAGAATATTCCTCCCTAGAATTTTGAGGCCAAGATGAATCATTCACTCTCACTTCCAGCAAAGCAGGACTTCCTTTCCCACATGCCTCCTCCTGCCTTCTCCTCTCCTGCTCCCTCTCCCTCATTTAATATGGCTTCTTATGTAGATTTCTAAAACACAAAATTGGCACATCATCACGAGAGACTTAAAACAGAAGCGTGCATAACGATGAGTGGATAGTAAATTGAAAAGCAGTTCAAAGGTGAGAAACGGAAGAGAATACAGAATGCTATTTTAGAAACATGCGCCCTGCCCACATTTTATTATCACTCTCCTCCCCTCCACCTGTCTGTATTTGCTAAGAAAAAAAATTTTTTTTTGGCTTCAAATGGCCATCTGGTTGAGGAAGGCCACAAAGCTGAGATCCACGAATTAAGCATGATCTCATGTGGATTTATTTCCATAGAGTTATTTCCGTTTCTTGTTCCTCCTGGTCCGTTTTTAAACGTGAAGTATAGTATGAAGTTCAAGTGACACTTGAGAATGTTTGCCTAAACTGTGGTGATCTACCTACTATCTCCTTGATCTGTCTCTAATAATCTGTTTCCTTGGGGCCTGGAGTATTTGTTTAATCCCACAAAGCACTGACGTACTTAAGAGATTAAATGTGGCACCATGATGCTTCTAAATATTCATTTTACAGTAGAGTACAATAATAGAGAGTTTATGAGAGGGCAAAGAGACTTTTGCAGGCAATTTTAAAGTCCTTTATTTGTTCGGTGATTGTGAAGTCAGAGGTAACCTAGCAAGGAGTAATTCAAATAGTGTTATTTCCTGCCTATTTAGACGAAGTGATTTCATGCCTCTTGACTTAGAAGCCTCCTTAAAATTACACTACATTAAAGCCAGGATAGATTAGCTGGCTTTTCTATGTTAATTTTGTAACCAAAATGTATCATCCAAGTGGACTCTGGGATGTGCTCCCTTAGTGACCATTAACATATTTTCATTATGAATCCTTATGTGCTCTCCCTGATTAATATTCAGACAGGTTTTTCTTTCCAACAGTAGCAGCAGGGGTCCATCTTTCTGCCGGGTTTAACACCATCGTTTTCTGAAAAGCGTGGGAACATAACTTTATTCTATGCAGGTACAAATTCACATGAAAAGTTAAAAGTGGTCTCTTAAAGCAGAGTTCCATAAATGACTATTAAAATGCTCAGAGACAAAATTTAGATTTTGTGTGTCATCTGTGGAACTACCCATCAGAAGGTAGTTTTAGATTCTGACTCACAAAGACCAACCTTCTATAATTGAGAGAAAATATTCCCCAAGGGACCAGAACAAGTTCTTAGATGATATTGTTTGGGGCTCATGATAAACCTTTTAAGAGTTCATAGTGACCAGACCAGACATTGGGCCACCATGAGTCAGGTGCAACCTGATTCTGCCGATATCTGCACAAACGGAAAACAAAAACAAAAACAAACCGGAAAAGGGAAAGAAAGCTATAGAATGTAGACACTTGAGGTCAGGGATGTTGTCTGTCTTATCCTGCTGTTTCCCCAGAACCTAGAGCAGCACCTCTCACATGGCTGTCATTAAAAAGTATGTGTAGGAAAGAAGAACCAAGCTGGAGAGATCACGCTTCCTGATTTCAAACTTACATTACAAACCTACAGTAATCAAAATAGTATGATATTGGAAGAAAAACAGACACACAGATGACTGCAACAGAATAGAGAATCCGAAATAAACCTATGCATATAAGGTCAATTAATTTATGACAAAGGAATCAAGAATATACAATGGGGAAAAGACAGCCTCTTCAATAAATGGTGTTGGGAAAACTGGACAGCCACATGTAAAAGAATGAAACTGGACCCCTATCTTACACTGTACACAAAAATCAACTCAAAATGGATTAAAGACTTAAACATAAGAGATAAAACCATAAAACTCCTGGAAGAACACATAGGTAGTAAGTTCTTTGATACTCGTCCTGGCAATGATTTTTTAAATGTCACATCAAAAGCAAAGGCAACAAAAGCAAAAATCAACAAGTAGAACTACGTCAAACTAAAAAGCTTCTGCACAGCAAAGGAAACCATCAACAAAATGAAAAAGCAACCCACAGAATGGGAGAAAATATTTGCAAATCATATATCTAATAAGGGGTTAATATACAAAATCTATAAGGAACTCAATAGTAAACAAACAACTCAATTTAAAAAATGGGCGGAAGATCTGGACAGACTTTTTCCCAAAGAAGATACACAGGTGGCCAACAGGTACATGAAAATGTGTTCAACATCACTAATCATCAGGGAAATGCAAATCAAAACCACGGTGAGATATCACCTCACACTTACTGGAATGGCTTTTATCAAAACAATAAGAAATAACAAGTGATGGCGAGGTTGTGGAGAAAAGGAAACCCTTGTGCACTGTTGGTGGGAATGTAAATTGGTGCAGCCATTTCGGAAAACAGTATGGAGTTTCCTCCAAAAAATTAAAAATAGAATTACGTGTGATACAGCAGTTTCACTCCAGGGTATTTACCCAAAGGAAATGAAAACATTCACTAACTCAAAAAGATATATGCACCCCTATATTCACTGCAGCATTATTTACAATAGCCAAGACATGGAAGCAACTGATGAATGTATAAAGAAAATGTGGTGTGTATATATAATGGAATATTATTCATCTATTAAAAAAAGAAGGAAATCTTGGCATTTGTGACAACATGATAGACCTTGAGGGCTATGTGAAATAAGTCAGAGAAAGACAAAATACCATATGATCTCACTCATATATGGAATCTAACAAAACACCGAACTCATAGATACAGAGAACATACAGAGAACAGATTGGTGGCTGCCAGAGGCATGGAGTAGGAAGTGGGTGAAATGGCTGAAGGAAGCTAAAAATTACAAACTTCTAGTTATAAAATAAATAAGTACCGAGGATGTAATGTACATCATGGTAACTATAGTCAATAATACTGTATATGTCAAAATTGTTAAGAGAATAGATCTTAAAAGTTCTCATCACAAGAAGAAAAAAATTGTAATTATGTGGCTGACGGATGTTAACTACACATACTGTGGTGATCCTTTTGCAATACATGCAAATATCATTGTACACTTGTAACTAATATATTGTTATATGTCAGTTATATCTCAGTAAAAAAAATATGTAGAAATAGGACTTCCCTGGTGGCGCAGTGGTTGAGAGTCCGCCTGCCGATGCAAGGGACACGGGTTCGTGCCCCGGTCCAGGAAGATCCCATATGCTGCGGAGTGGCTGGGCCCGTGAACCATGGCTGCTGAGCCTGCGCATCTGGAGCCTGTGTTCCGCCACGGGAGAGGCCACGGCAGTGAGAGGCCCACGGACCACCAAAAAAAAAAAAAAAAAGTAGAAATAAATGAAAGAGCTTCACTTGACAATAAGCAGGAATAGTGTGGGACCTTTGATGACCTTATAGATGAGGTCTAGTAGACTCACTATGAACAGTGCCATTTACTAACTCAATGTTTTGGTCATAAATTTAGACTACACCAGTCAGAGACAAACTTCTTGAAAGCATCGTTTCCACATCCTTACTCCCATTTACACAACTCAATGCAATCTATCTTCAGCCCCATCACGCCACTAAATGCTCTCACCAAGGTTATTAATATTCCCCTCCTTGAAGCTTGCACTTGGCAGCACCTGTGAAACTGCACCCACCTGATTCTCAGTTTTCCTCCTGCCTCTCTGGCTTCTTTCCAGAGCTCCTCTTCTGCTACCTACCTGTTCTTAAGATCCAGTGGTCCTCAGAATTTTGTCCTGGGTCGTCCTCCTTTCTTCAATAGCCATCCTGCCTTCAACTTCATTTGTCACCAAAATGCCAGCAATGCCCAATTCTTTTCTTCTCTAATCAGCTCCAGAGCCCTACGTCTAACTGCTTACTTAACATCTCCATTTGCTGTCCCCCAGCCCCTTCAAAGTTCACATTACCTTCTCACAAACTTGATCATCCCTGCGAGTTTTCTGAAGGGAATGTTGGCATCGACCAGCCAGCTGCCCAAGCCGGTAACCTGGGCCTCCATCTCCCATCCCATTCGTATTATCAACAACTCCTGATGATTCCCTGCCCTGAGTATCCCTTGATTCCATCATGATTAGAGCGTGGGCACTGGCATGAGACTCTCTGGGTTCAAACCCCAACACTTGCACCTACCAGTTCTGTAACCTTAGGCAAGTTACTTAATCCCTTTGTGCCTCAGGTTCCTCGTCTGCAAAACAGAGATATAATTCTTCTTTTTTTATTTTATTTTTAAAATTTTTGGCTGCGTTGGGTCTTCCTTGCTGTGCGCAGGCCTTCTCTAGTTGTGGCGAGCGTGGCTACTCCTCGTTGCGGTGCACGGGCTTCTCATCGCAGTGGCTTCTCTTGTTGCGGAGCACGGGCTCTAGGTGCACGGGCTTCAGTAGTTATGGCACACGGGCTTCAGTAGTTGTGGCTCGCAGGATCTAGAAAGCAGGCTCAGTAGTTGTGGCGTGCGGGCTTAGCTGCTCCGTGGCATGTGGGATCTTCCTGGACCAGGGCTCGAACCAGTGTCCCCTGCATTGGCAGGTGGATTCTTAACCACTGTGCCACCAGGGAAGTCCCTAGAGATATAATTCTTGCCTCAATGTGGCTGTGAAGATTGCTTGAGCTAATATGTGTAAATGTTTAGACCAGTACATAGCACTTCCAGAGGCTCAATACCTCCCCCTCCCTCCCTCCAGTGTTGAGACCCAAGTCTGGGCACCACCTTAATGGGATTAGTCTAACATATCCCCAGTGGCCCATCCACTTCCCTTCGTCCTCCGCCGCCCTCACACTCCATCCAGTCTCTGTACTACAGCTGGAGGGACCTCTTTTTTTTTTTTGGCCGCGCCCTGCAGCTTGTGGGATCTTAGTTCCCCGACCAGGGACTGAACCCAGGCCCTTGGCAGTGAGAACGTGGAGTCCTAATCACTGGACCGCCAGGGAATTCCCTGGAGGGACCTTTAAACATGTAAATCTAATCATGTCCTCCCCCGATTGGAACCTTCCAGTGGCTTTACATGACTCTTTGAATCACGACCTCCAAGGCCCCTCGTGAGCCAGCCCCTGCCTATCCTACAGCCCTTCCGTTACTGTTCTCTCCTCTCTCTGCTCCAGCTGCACCAGCCCCTGAAGCCCTGAAGCCTCTGTACCTGCTGTCCTTTCTGTCCCAGATCCTCTCTGTTCCACTTCTGGCCCAGCTCACTCCTTAGCAAACCCAGTGTCATTTCCTAAGGAAAACCTTGCCTCCCCCTCCCCCAATGACACTTTCTCAGAGAACCCCGTATTTCTGCTCCATCGCACTTATCACCATCAGGATCCACTTGTCAATGTTCAAAGACTTGGGATTTGAACCCAGAGAGTTTCACGCCAGTACCCATGCTCTGATCATGATGGATTCCAGGGATACTCAGGGGAGAAAATCATCAGGACTTGTTTTTTATATAGATGGGGCAGGAGAAGGAAGTGTGAAGAAAACTGCCCAGGTTACTGGCCGGGCAGCCGGCTGGTCGATGGCAACATTTCCTTCAGAAAACTGGGAAGGAGGAGCAAGTATGTGAGAAAGTCATGTGGAGTCTGAAGGGGCTGGGGGACAGCAACATTCATTGCCGTTCTTCCAGGCTAGATGGTAGCAACACAAAGGCCGGGGCCATGTCATCTTGCCGACCGCCGTACCCCAGTGCCCAGCGGAGTGTCTGAGTTGGAATAGGGGTGTGATCATTTGTTGAGTCAATGAATTTAAGTCACCAGGGGCTCAGAGCTTTGATCATTGCTGAGTTAGCTAGGTTCTTGGGTTTTCTTTTTTGTCGTGTGGTAGAACTGCTTCTGAATCAGGTGTCTGCCAGTCTAACTCCCTATGACTAACCAGAGCAGGCTCACTGAAGCCAGCCCATGAAAGTGGCTGCACTATTTACGTCTGGAACAAGACGGCTGTAAAGGCATCGACACCCATACAAAGAGTCCTTTCAGTTTGAAAGGAGCATCTGTGCCTTTCCAACAATGGATATTAGATTAATAAGAGAATAAAAGCAATTATACTAAGAGAAATCCAAATATGGCAAAGCAACAAAGGATGATATCACAGCACATTTATTTATCTTTTATATGCAGGTCACGGACTAAGAATCATGTTTCATGAAGCAAAGGACAGGCAGAAGTTCGTCAGTGATGTTCAATATCTGCGGGACATACAGCATAAGACGGACTCAGAATATCAGGTAATGGCAGGAAGTGAGAATATCTTCTACTTTCACTTATGGTATTAGGAGAGAATTCAGGCTACAGTATCAGTATATGATAAGCAGTAATAGGTTTCTAAAATCCCAAACCCACACTTACTAGCTGTGTGACCTTGAAAAGCTACTTTACCTCTCTGAGTCTCAGTTTCCTCATCTGTACAATGGGGATAATAGTCTCCACCTTATAATACTGTCATGGAAATAACATTTTTCAACTAGTTAGCACAGAGCTTGGCACACAAACGTTATCAACCAATGACATCAGGGCTTAAACTGGATAAACCAGCAACCAAGAAAAAAGACATTAAGGAGTTAACCGGGTCGCCCTACCATTTATAAAATAACACGCCCTTCCTGTTGTCCTCCGGCCAGAAGAAAGGTGGTTAGCACATTCTACAATAAGCTAACTCTTCGTCGCCCTAGCTACAGTGTTTACAGGCAAAAACAAAACAGACAGGGAGCCTGAGGAGTCATGATGTAATTACCAAGAGCTGGCATAGGACAAACTTGCCAGGCTGGGTTGTGGGATTCTGGGAGCAGTTAGAAAGTGTCACTCAGCCCGCTGGCCGGAGGTCAGCCCTCGCCAATCAAGGAGGCAGGTCCTCAGTCTCAACTGAGTATCGAAAAGCGCTCCTTCCCTAGGGAAAATACAGGCCTGTCGTCATCAGGTTTTCCTCCTCCTCAGCAATCTCAAATATAACTGAACCTCCCGGGGCACCAAGGAAACCAGAGCGATCTCAGTAACCTGATTTCACCTGTGTAGCACCGCTTAGCTCTGGGCCTGGAAATGGAGCCAGCAACTTCCTCCTACACTTGCCGGTCCACCTCCAAGGCTGTAAAGTGGAGGGCGTCTCTACAAACTAAACAATAACGTAAACATCCAAACGGTTCTCACTGGGGGACTCTCTCCTCTCCACAAAGATGCCTCTGCCACACAGCCCAGGTTTGGAAATACTTGTCTGAAATTGTCTCTAGAACAGGCACGTAAGAAAATCAATCTTATGATTTGATGGTCTCTGCTGAAGAAAACCGCACAACTGCGTGGCTTGGAGCCACTGCAGTTTTATTTTCTAACTTCATTTGGGCTTTCAACACTGTCCTTGTTAATAAGGACACTTTCAACACCGTCCTTATAAATAATAACATGTATTAAATGCCTACTATGTCCTGAACAAAGTCCCTGCTCTCCCGGAGTTCTCATTCTAGGATTGAGAAACAAACTACACACACAAAGTAAAGTAAATAGGTAAGACAATATAATGTATATGATAAATATAATGAGCCTATAAAAACAGAGGCAGCAGGGCTGGGGTGATGCTCCTTTACACAGGCGGGGAAGCCTCTTTGACGAAGTAGCATTTGGTCGTGGAGGTAAATGATGGGAACGAGCCCATCAGAGCGTCCCGAGCAGAAAGAAAGCAAGCGCAGGGGCCCTGAGGCGGGAACTAACTTGGAGGAAACAAACGAAGGCCAGAGCGACTGGAACACCAAGGGAGAACGCGGACGAGGTGGCTAGGACCAGATCGTGTGGAGTCTCTCAGGACAAAGCTTGGTATTTGGAGTTTATTCTTAGCCCGGTGAGAATTACTGAATGATTTTAAGCAGGGCAGTGGTATGATCTGCTTTACCTTTTTTGTTGTTGTTTTTTTAAGATCACTCTGGCTGCTGTGTGGGAAAACAACTGAAAGGGGCAAGAGAAGCATCAGAAAAACTTGTAAGGAACCTGATAGAAATTTAGGAGAGACCAGCGTGGTGGGAGCAGGGGTGGCGAGAAGTAGCCCGAGCCAGGATACAGAAGCAGCGCAGACATCTTGCTGATAGACGACGGGGAGGCGGAGTGAGGGAAAGAGAGGAATAGAGGATGACTCACTTCAACATGCTTTCTTGTCCATTAGCTCCCTCCGTTATCACAGTTTAAACTTTACTTTTTTCAAACCTCCCGTCCCCATACTTTCAGCAAGGACCGTCTCTTTCTGTTTTACATACACGTGTAACCAAACAAAGAATCTGAGGCCGTCAGGTGGGGAGCCACTCGGCGCTTCCCCTTCTATCCCAGGCTGCACGCCCGTCCAGCCCTCAAGTCTCGACGGGTGAAGGACAGTCTCCCTACTGGTGCCGGACCTGAGATCCTGGTCCATGCCCCTCTGTCTCCAGCCCCTCTCCATCCATGGACCTCTCTGCTGCATCCTTGGAATTTCTCTTCTTACTGGCTCAGCCCACAAACATGCTCAACTCTCTCTCACACTGAGAACAAGAGAACAAAGCTGTCTGTGGACAATGTGTCCTTTTCTAGCCACAGCCCTGGCACTTTCCAGTCTCCAGATGTCCCCAAACAGTCAGCTACACTTCTGTCTCCACTCCGCCCCGCCATCCCATTCATGCCCTCACCTGCTGCAGCCTGGCGGTCTCCTCACCTCCCCTGAAACGGTGCTCGCTGAGGTCAGTAGCGAAATTCAGCAGACACCTTTGTAGTCTTTGTTTCCTGAAGCTTTACCTGCATTTGGCGCCATTACTCTTTCCCTCTCGCAACATTACTTCTCTGGCTTTCTCACATCGCACTCTCCTGGTTTTCCTCCTGTATCACTCACATTCCTCTCCCTGCACCTCACAGGTTAATTCCCCGAGCTTTCCATCAGCCCAATTTTCTCCTAATTCACAATGCCTGTGGCCCATCTCATCCCCTCCTATGTTTGTAACCACCACATCATACTGATGACTTGTAATCCCGTGTCTTCTCAAAGTGTCAGAATCCCATGCACACCTGCTTGCTGTATGGTTCCATCTGGGTGTCACATGGGCACATTGAATTCAGCGTGTCCACAGTTGGACTCCATGTGTCCATCCCCTGCCATCCTCTTCTGTAGCCCCTCTCTGAAGACAGTGACCCAAGCCTTCCCTGACTCCTTCCTCGCCCTCACCACCCATATCCCCCAGCTACCAAGTCCTGCTGAGTTTACCTAAAACCTCATGAGCTCGTGCCTCCCTTCTCATCCTATGGCCATCGCCCTGGTTGCAATGTCCATAGTTTAGCTCCAAGACTATTACAATGTCCTCATAACTGGCCTCCCGGCCTCCAGCCTTGCCACCTTTCAGACTGAAATTTATGTAAAATGCAAACTACGTAATTCGGTTGTTTCTCTCACGTAGAGGTGTGTCCCAGACCCAAGAACCACAGCAAGACCAGTCCAATCCTCGACCACTTCTCTAACCTCCTCTTCCCTCTTCCCTACTCTCTCAACAAGGGTGGTGAAGACCATAGTTGTTTGTTCGTTTGTTTTAATATTTATTTGTTTGCACCGGGTCTTAGTTGCGGCAGCCAGGCTCCTTTAGTTGCAGCTTACAGGCTCCTTTAGTTGTGGCATGCAGGATCTAGTTCCCTGACCAGGGATCAAACCCAGGCTCCCCTGCACTGGGAGCATGGAATCTTAACCACTGCGCCACCAGGGAAGTCCTAAGACCATAGTTTTAACTTAGAACTAAAGGGAACCTCTGTATTCCCATAGCACCCTCTTTAAAAAACAAAAACAAAAACCCTTATTGAGGTATAATTTACATAGCATAAAATTCACCTGTTTTAAGTTTAAATTGACCAAATTTGCCATCATTGCCATCACCTGATTTTAGAACGTTTCCATCGGTCCAATACCAAAGCACCCTTTTCATACCTCTTTTTCATTGCTGATGAAATTGTATTGAAATTGTCTTTTGTGTGTTTTCCTATCAAACTGGACCGCAGCTTCCTAAGGGCAGGGACAGAGTCTCACTCTCCTCTGTCGAACCGAATGCCTTGTCATTGATGAAAGCCAGCGTTACCGAACTTGACCACCAACTCTGTTTATCAGACATAGATCCAGCTGACTTGTAACTAATCCTCAAAGTTAAATCCACCTTCACTGAGCATTTTCAAAACCACTCACCACAAGGTCTGCAAAGATAAATATGGTTGTCTTTCATATGTTCTGAGGATTGTCGAATTAAGTATATAGAAACCCACAGAAACGATTACTTTGACGGGAACAGCAATGAGTTTTATTATTGACTCTGTCCCTTGCCTTGTTCCAGAAAAGATTTAAAGTTGGGGTTTAAGAATTGCATGTCTTTAATGACCCCTCAGTAACTTGGTCCATATACGACCTTTGTGTATTTAGATTATTTGCTAAGGTAGAGTTTGCACTGAATGGATATTGAAAGCTTGGGCCATTGATGAGCTTGGCCGGTTACTCGTGGACATCCCAGCTTTCACGAGCAGCCCAGCGATGTGCAAGGGATTCCCTGTTTCAGGGTGTACAAATAGTGTAAGACCTACTAACCAGGTATGACTCCCAAATCACAGACATTTGCCACACATGCCTTCCTGAGATGGACTTGCTTTTAATGAACTGACTCAGGTTGAGGCCCTTGGAAACCTCCTGTATACACTATGCCTGCTATAGCCTCAAATATGCTATGGGTTGGTAGGTACCAAATTAGCAGTGACTTTATAGGTCTGTCTGCTAGTGGCAGGAGAGGAAGGTTAAACCCACCCTGAATTATTCTGATGCTACTCCTTCCAGTGGTTGGGTGGGGCCCGTTTGAAAAAAACAAGAGGAGATACTTATTTGGCATATTACATGCTATTTCAGAATCTGGTAACTAGTACATAATTATACGACATCTCAGAATTTGGCTATATGTCTTCAAGGGTGTTCATGCTGCATAGCTTTTCTTCCCCTTCTTTCCGTCAAATGTGTTTATGTAACTTGTGGCGAAATTTAGCCATTAATGTCCACTGAAAGCTAGAGAGAAAGATTACACTTGGAGTTTCAGGATGATTTTCTAGACTATCAAATGTGTTCAAATGGGTTTTATTTTATGTCGCTTATTCATTCTGATTCTTTCAAGTGCAGATCAAACAACTAAATGATGATATAAGCTTGTTCAAGGACGTGATGGGTGACTATACCAGGTGGCGAGGGTTTGGGGTCTGTCCACTCAGGGGGTTGAGGGAACGGAGATAATTCAACTTTCCCTCCCGTAGGAGTCATGGGGAGGGACATGTGACATGTGTGTTTCTCTGCTCTTCACAGAAGAGAAAAATAAACTCAGTCGAGGGGAATATCATGTCAAACTTTTTACACCTTTGATTTCTTAACCTCTTAAAACGAATGAACTTCGATAATGTCCCCAGTGATAATTAAAACCCCAAACTCTGAGACATGTTGGATCATAAAAACAACAACAAAAAAAGAAGCAACTGAAGGCAAGTCCTACTTCCCAAAACACTCACAGAGTTCAAGTAACAATAACCTTGACAGAGGCCACTGCTGATGAAGAGGTAGAGTTGGGTCATAGTTACAATGTGGTTTTTTTTTTAAATCTTTATTGGAGTATATTTGCTTCACAATACTGTGTTAGTTTCTCTCATACACCAAAGTGAATCAGCCATATGCATACATACGTCCCCATATCCCCTCCCTCTTGAGCCTCCCTCCCACCCTCCCTATCCCACCCCTCTAGGTCGTCACAAAGCACCGAGCTGATCTCCCTGTGCTACGCTGCTGCTTCCCACTAGCTATCTATATTACATTCGGTAGTGTCTATATGTCGATGCTACAATGCTTTTTAGGCCAGAACCATGAGGCTGGGAAGTGTCCCTGTGCTGCATGGCTTCTTAAGGTACCAGGAGCCCGGATGATGACTAAAAGAATGGGGCTGGTAATAAAAGGAACAAAAGAAACTTTGAGCATTGCTGTGGGTTCAGAAAGCTGTAATTCTGAAGAAAAAGCAGTTTGCAGAGCTCCCTCAGTTGGCTTCCCGGGGGAACGGGCAGTCTTAGGAAACAGACCTCTACTTGCAGGGGAGAAAAACAAGGATGAACTTCAGGCCTGCAGGCCTTCGGGCCTTCAGAAAAACAAGGATGAACTTCAAGTCTTTTTTCTTCCACAACCAAGATCAGAATCGCATTATTTAGCAAAGGCTGAGTTTAGAAAAGGGAGTAAACCAAGAAATGGGATTGGAAACAACGGTTAAAGCCTGATGATGGTGATGGTGGTGGTGATGATGGTCATGATGATGAGTTTCATTGAACAGTTTTATTGAACTCTCACCGCGAGCCGGTCACTCTGCTAAGCATCTTACCAACAGTGCCTCATGCTCTCCCGGCAATCTTGCAGCACGGAGGCATCTCCCTCTCACAGAGGAGGGAAGCAAGAATCCATGGAGTTAGTCAGCCTGCCCAAGGTCACAACGCTAGAAAGTGGCAGAGCTGTGGTTTGTCGTGTTTACCCGTACTGAGTTACGGTGAGTCACAAAACCCATGTCATCCCCCACAGGCATAGACGCACATTCCGTGTTCTGCCCTACAGTGGTAGCTTCTGCACAGAAGGCAGCCTGACCGCGAGCACTGCAGTCAGAGGGACGGGCTTGGGGGGCGAGGGGGCGCGACGCGAAAGGAGGAAGCCCCGATTCTCCGCAGAAAGAAGAAAGAAGAAGTTACTTGAAGCCTCCCGTTTCAAGACTCGGCCAGTTTTGTCACATGAACAGAAACTTATTTATAGCAATCTAGCTCCAGACACGTGAAATTGAAAGGGAAATAAAGTGCCAGAGTAAGGGGAGCCCCTGGTGATGATGAATTACAAATCTGCTCCTTCTCCCCTTCCTGTGGATTTCAGGGGCCTCTGCCCCTGTCCCTTCAGGACCCTCCAAGCAGAAACAAAACCAGCATCAAAAACACCAAAAACGTCATTCACTTTACAAATAACAAGAAAACCAGCCCCCGACGGGGGTGCGGGGGGGAGGTATGGCTAGGTTCTTGCTGTTTCTAGGACTGGAAGTCCGAACTTGGCTCTGTCCCCGTGTTCCTTCTCAGCGAAGCAATAACTTGGAGAGGGCTAACGTTTGATTTACACGGAAAGATTGCTTGGCTGTTTCAAGATAAAAATTAGGAAGTACCTACCTTGCCACTGGTTTCTTCTCCTGGTCCTCTGCGAGAGGAAGGATAAGGAATCAGAGGGGAAAAACATGTTTTTTTTCAACGTTGCAAACCATTCTATTCCTCCTCCCCTTTTGGTAAAGAAATACTTAAGTTGCATGCATTCTTGGAGAGAAGTTTCAAAAAACACTCCGCCCACAGGAATTCTGTTCATCCCACCAAGTCTGCCTCGGTCCTGCGTGCAATAGCTAACAGGCTCCTCCACTTTCAGCCCATCAGCGTTTTCTTCTCGTGCCTTTAATACAAGTGGGTTAGGATAACAGAGACATCTGTGGCTCCAGGAAACAATACTCTACTCCAGGCCAGAGCTCCCCCCTCAACAGGGAGCTCCAATCTGAAGTCATCGTAAAGGAATAAGAAAAAAGAGGCCCACATTTAGCTGAACTCCATTAAACTCTCCAGCTGGCTCTCTTTAGTTTTACCTTGGTTTATTCTATTATTTGGTGTCTGTTTGTGTAACTTATTTATTATAGTTACTACTATTCAGCATTGGGCGGGGGGGGGGACTTCTTATTTATTAAAACAAACACTATCCAGGATTATTAAAATGGGTTGCTGTCTATATGGCATCGTTTTTGAAAATAAACCCAAGGGGAAAAAGAACCCCACCATTTTGGGGTGCTCTCCCTTTCCAAGCAAGGTGGGGTGAAACAGTACCTTTCTCTTGGGAATCCAGGATTCCACTAGCTGCAGGTAACTGATTCACTGTTCCCAAGTCCAAGTGGTAAATGTTTTATTAATATCAGGTCATTTCTACTCTTAACCTTGTAGCAGAATATTGGCTTTCTCCTTGGCCGTGAAATTCTGGCAAGTCCTTCTACATCAAGGAAGGAGATGCATTTTCTAACAGAGGGAAAAAAGATGGAGAAGGAGTCTTTCCTTTCTCAACACAGGCAGGAAGAGGGAGATGGCGGGCCTAGTTGAGAACAATAGTGTCCGTCTTTACACTGTACTTCTTTACAGTGGGTAATTTGGCCCTGGTAGGACAAAGGTGAGTTCAGTCGTTGGATCTATAGAAATGCTGCAAGAAGTTTTGCTATTTTGGAGTATTTGAAATATCAGTTGAAAGTGAATTAAGCCAGGGACTTCCCTGGTGGCACAGTGGATAGGACTCTGCACTCCCAATGCAGGGGGCCCGGGTTCGATCCCTGGTCAGGGAACTAGATCCCACATGCATGCCACAACTTAGAGTTCACATGCCACAACTAAGAAGCCAGCAAGCTGCAACTAAGGAGCCATAACTAAGACCCAGTGCAACCAAATAAATACATAAATATTAAAAAAAAAGAAAGTGAATTAAGCCAGATAGAGAAAGACAAATAGCATGATATCACTGATATGTGGAATCTAAAAAAAGATACGAATAAACTTATCTACAAAACAGAAATAGACCCACAGACATAGAAAACAGACTTATGGTTATCAAAGGGGAAAGGGGGAGGGATAAATTAGGAGTTTGGGATTAACATATACACACAACTATATATAAAATAGATAACCAACAAGGACCTACTATATAGCTCAGGGGACTATATTCAATATTTTGTAATAACCTATATGGGCAAAGAATCTGAAAAAGAATACGTATATACATACACACATGTATATGTATGTATAACTGAATTACTTTGCTGTACACCTGAAACTAACACAACATTGTAAATCAACTATACTTCAATTTAAAAAAGAGAGAAAGAGAACAGAAAGAGAAATAAACGCAGTGTATTGGGTACTTCCTTAAGAAGGCAATTGTCGGGTAAGTACTTAACAAAATGCCTCTTAGTATGTCTGTTGTTTGAATTTATTAAGGCAGTGACTAATATTTTTTGACCTGACATTTTGGGCAAAGGGAGGAGGGAGTGATGCCTGGGTGAGTGTCTTCACACCTGGTAACAGGTATTGATGAACACTTAGAGATGGACGCCTGTATTGCATGTTCCTCACAACAGGAATTAAGTATAAAGTTATCAAAGCTAGTTGTGGACCTAAACCAAAGAAACATCTTTTTTTTGTTCTGCAGGCTTGTCTGAGACGACAGGAATACAGAAGAGACCCAAATGGGAAGAAACGAGATCAATTTTGGGGACAAGAGACAAATTTTGAGAGATCCCAGTTTTCAAGTGGGTCATCTTCCAAACAGGTACTTAGAATGCTGGGAGACATTCTTTTGCTGTAGGGTGTCTGTGTGTGTGTCTTTGTGTGTGTGTGTAACTGACTTAGGAAAAAGCCAGCCCCAAGAGGAGATGCTGAAGAATCTTAAAGGGCAGGGTAGGGAGAGGCAGGGGCAGGAGCTCTCGCCCTGGGTGCCACCCCTGCCCCTCCTCTGCTGTGTGACCTTCCCCCTTCCCCCTGGCTGGGCCTCACTCTTCTCTCCTGTAGACCAATGGAGATGGTCTCTGAGGTACCACCCAAATCAGAAATGCTGCAATTCTTTGATTTTAAGAGTCGGAAGCACCGGGCCTTCTAAAGCACTGCATCATAATGTATCTATATACCTATATCTATGCCTACCTGATCTGTCTATATTAATATAGACATATATGTGTATATATATATATGTAGGCTTATAGTCTTACCCATTGCATTGCTTATTTCAAATAGAGTAAAATGCAGTAATAATTGCATCATGTAATAACTAGAAATTGTTCAAATATTTTTGTCTGGATGATAATAATAAATAATAAGATCAGTATAATATGAGAACAATATGAAAATGATGATTACAGTAGGAGTAGTTACCGTTACTTGAGTGATTACAATGTTCCAGTACCGTGCTAGGCACTTTATACCTATTACCTTATTTAATTCTCATAAATCTCTATATATTTGCCTCATTTTACAGATGAGAAAACTGAGCCCTAGAAAAGTTAAGAAACTTTACTTAAGATTTCACAGCCGGTATGTGGTGGAGTAGAGTTTTCTTTCTAGGCAGTCTGACCCCTGAGAGGGTGCTCTGAACCCCTGAGCTATAGGATCATATTTCATGTTTAAGATCTTATCTGTGTGAGAGTTTTACTTATCCTACGTAAGCACTGAATACCGCAAGCTGCATTCAACAATGGTTGTTAGTATGGCAAATTAAGATGAGTACTATGCCTTTTATGAATTCTTATTTAATGTTTTATGCCTGAAATATACTCTAGAGGACGGACTCTCTTTTCTATCACTGGTGTGGATCCTCAAGATAGATCCTGGATACCTGATATCAATCAAGTTCTTGTTGGGGTTTCTTCTTTAACCTAGGATGTTCACATGGTGGTTATTTCATGTTCGAAGGACACCTTAAAAACATCAGTGGTTGATGTTTATGGATGTATCCCTGGGAGAGATCTATATTCCCTATTGAGGAACATAAAATCACACAATAAAATACTCCACCTAAAGCCTGAAGGTGAAAGAGACTATCTCACAATATCGGCAGCGCTGAGAAGAACACATTGCCTGCATCTTTTCATGTTAGCCAAGGACTAAATATAATGCCTGCTGCTGATTAAACTTAGGGAGTGAGATTAATCCAAAACTCAAATCTAGTTTGGCTCGAACAACACATTTTTAGCATTAAGATAAATTCTCACAGTTTTGCACTTAGAAACAAAAATCAAGGACAGATGAAAAAAAATGTAATTTCAGTCAAACAGTAGCATGAAGCCATATTCCTCGTTTGGAATTACTGAACAAATGGGCAGCTGGGTTCTTCTGTTTTCATGCAAAGACTCATAGGCAGAGTCTTGGCCATTTCGCATGGCAACATTCATGCATTTGGGATATTCTAGAACTTGAAGGTTCACGCTCCTCTCCACAAACTGTGTTTAGGGGACAAACTGGTGACAGATTCCTGTAGTTCCCTTCTTCATGCTACACAAATTACTCATTCTTTAAGGCATCATTGCAAAACACTCAGACCACATCTAAAAAAGGATGCAGCTGTACATATAAAAGTAATTATGAAATAAAGACAAAAATATGTGGTAAAGTGCATAAAACTGGCAATTTCTAAAGCACGCGAACAGGATTTTTCATGTTTGCTTTATGTCACCGCACCTCAGTTTGTCGGAGAACTTGGAACAACATTACTTGATACTCTCGATTTTTTCCAGATGATGCTATCCCAAGGGTTTGGGTACTGACTGTACAAGTAACTTCCAAGTTGCACCTTCTCTATCAAGAAGAGTGACAAGATTAGAATTTTCCACAGTGAATTTCACCTCTGCTTTGCTCCCTGTGTTACAGATATTCTTTGGGGGATACTGGAGGATTTTGCCTCCGGATACAAAAGTGCAGGAAGGTCAGGGTGAGGGGAAGTGTCATGGAACGCATCCTTGTCAACAGCCACCAGGACTGTGTGCTTATAATCCCAATCCCTCCTCACTCAATCCTTCGACTTTTGCCTGGTACGAGTGAAGCCAGAGAGCCCTTATGACATTCAAACCAGAGCCCAGAAATCTTCAACTCCCACAATCATGGGCTAGTTTGAAGATTTCTCCTCCCAGGTTTGGACCCCCACCCAAATTCTGTGAAAATCTGGTTGTTCTTAAACCTTCATAATCTGGGGCTGCCCTGCTCTGTATCAAATCCTGAAGGAACGCAGAATTTATGAAACCTCTTTCTACAGGGTCCCCAAGGCCAGGGAGATCCTAGAGCTAGTTTCCCAGGATAAGAATGCTGGCACCAGGATTCCCTGGTGGTCCAGTGATTAAGATTCTGTGCTCCCAATGCAGGGGGCCCGGGTTCGATCTCTGGCCAGGGAACTAGATCCCACATGCATGCCACAACTAAGAGCCCACACGCCACAACTAGGACCCGGCGCAGCCAAATAAATAAATAAATATTAAAAAAAAAAAAAAAAAAAGAATGCTAGCACCTCCCAAAGGAGAACCCAGGCCGGACTGATGCAATTTCCAGAGCTTAGTGTATGGAATGTCACATCAGGCACTAGAGCTGCAAAAGATCCTCGGTCAATCAGAAAGTGGCAGGAGAAAGATAGAGTCCAATGAGACAGTGTAAACCCAACCCAAGCCCTCTTACCTAGGGAACATTTCCCTGAGTATTTTCCTTCTAGAAATTGCTGTGGCTGAAAACTCAAAAGAACATTTTATCCCTGATTTGAGAAGGCAAGTTCATTCCCTGACTGAGTGGGTTGTGTGACAGTGGATTGCTTAATCCGTGGAAATTTTCCCACTGTACAATCACGATGTGAAGCATGCTACCACCAAATTTTGACACTTGTATTGCAACTTCCATCACTTGTTCATTCCTTAACCCAGTCTTAGACCATCACAATGCTGATGGGCCTGGGAAAAGTGAGGCATTTACCATCAAGGAATAGATCCAGTATCAAGATGCCATTTCTAAACACCTGCCTGGGGGTGGGCAGATCCCCAGATAAATGCACAGTTAACATGGCAGCCCCTCCCTTACGGCACAACCTCCTCACTCCAACCCGTGGCTTTAACCGCTGGTTATGCAGAGATTGTGTTCAATCAAACGCCAAGATAAAGCAATCACTACCAAGCCTGTGCTGAGGGGTTCTTTAAAGCATCACCTCCTAGAAAAGGGAACCCTCCTATATACGTTGTTGGTGGGAATGTAAGTTGGTGCAGCCACTATGCAGAACACTATGGATGTTCCTCATAAAACTAAAAATAGAATAACCATATGATCCAGCAATCCCACTCCTGGGCATATATCCAGACAAAACTATAGTTCAGAAAGATACACGCACCCCTATGTCCATAGCAGCACTATTCACAATAGCCAAGACAGGGAAACAACCTAAATGTCCATCGACAGATGAATGGACAAAGAGGATGTGATACATATATACAATGGACTATTACTCAGCCATAAAAAAGAATGAAATAATGCCATTTGCAGCAAGATGGATGCAACTAGAGATTATCATAGAAGTGAAGTAAGTCAGAAAGAGAAAGACAAATACCATATGATATCACTTATACATGGAATCTAAAATATGACACAAATGAACTGAAATAGAAACAGACTCAGGGACATAAAGAACAGACTTGTGGTTACCAAGGGGGAGGGGCTTGGGGGAGGGATGGAGTGGGAGGTTGGGGTTAGCTGATGTAAGCTTTTATAAATAGAATGGATATACACACTGCTATATTTTAAATGGATAACCAACAAGGACCTACTGTATAACACAGGACCTTCTGTATAACACAGGGACCTACTGTATAACCTACTGTTCAATATTATGTAACAACCTAAATGGGAAAAGGATTTGAAAAAGAATAGGTACATGTATATGTATAACTAAATCACTTTGCTGTACACCCGAAACTATCACAACATTGTTAATCAACTATACTCCAATATAAAATAAAAAGTTTAAAAAAAATCATTAGTAAAAACATACACACAAAAAAACCCCCACAAAAGCACGCAACACACACACACACACACACACACACAAAATAGAATGGATCAACAACAAGGTCCTACTGTATAGCACAGGGAACTATATTTAATATCATATGATAAACCATAATGGAAAAGAATATCAAAAAAGAATATATATATGTATAACTGAATCACTTTGCTGTACAGAAGAAATTAATACAACATTGTAAATCAACGGTACTTCAAGTTTTAAAAATTACAAAAAAAATAATACTAAAGCAGCACCTCTTAAATGCATTTAGGTTAGTTGTGTGACACAGTACAAAGAACACTTATCATCAAGGGCTCCCTCATTACAGTGTCCCTCATTACAGTGTGAATTCGGACAAAGCACTTTACTTCTAAGTACTTCAATTTCCCATCAAGGAGATCCTTATTATTATGCTATTATCTCATAGGATCATTGTGAGAACGTGTGAGATGCTCAAGTGTCATACTAACATTAGATTCATTATAAGTTGCCTTGGTGTCCAGCTATGCTTGCAAAGGATGCTCCAACACTTATCGATAGAGGAGCAGCTCCTGAGGCTTCTAGAATACCTTCTTTCCTCTCAGCCCCATCTCAGGCCACATTTCAAAGAGCTAACCTAACGTAGCAACTTAATTTCACACCCTTTTCAAAGTTACCTACAACCTTGTGAGCTGTTTAATCAAATTAGAATTTAACAGGGAAATAAACAGCAGCTCTACAGAACCAACTACACCTTGGGTGATTTAGTACATTAAAAAGCAAAGCAGTCTCTCAGTATGAACAGGAAGCAGTGTCCCCGGTACACTGCTGGCCCAGAGGAGCCTGCTGTGGTGCCAGGGGCACCAGGATATTTTGACCTCTCAAAACTTCTCAGAGGGGACTTCCCTGGTGGCGCAGTGGTTGAGAGTCCGCCTGCCGATGCAGGGGACACGGGTTCGTGCCCCGGTCCGGGAGGATCCCACATGCCGCAGAGCGGCTGGGCCCGTGAGCCATGGCCGCTGAGCCTGCGCATCCGGAGCCTGTGCTCCGCAACGGGAGAGGCCACAACAGTGAGAGGCCCGCACACAGCAAAAAAAAAAAAAAAAAAAAAAGCAAAGCAGTCTCTCAGTATGAACAGCAAACAGTGTCCCTGGTACACTGCTGGCCCAGAGGAGCCTGCTGTGGTGCCAGGGGCACCAGGATATTTTGACCTCTCAAAACTTCTCAGAGGGGACTTCCCTGGTGGCGCAGTGGTTAAGAATCCACCTGCCAATACGGGGGACACGGGTTCGATCCCTGGTCTGGGAATAACCCACATGCTGCGGAGCAACTAAGCCCGTGCACCACAACTACTGAGCCCACGTGCCACAACTACTGAAGCCCCTAAGCCTAGAGCCCACGCTCCGCAACAAGAGAAGCCACCACAATGAGAAGCCCGTGCACCGCGACGAAGAGTAGCCCTCGCTCGCCGCAACTAGAGAAAGCCTGCGTGCAGCAATGAAGATCCAACGCAACCAAAATTACATAATAAAAATAAGTTCAAAAATAAAAATATTTTTAAAAAGAAATTGAATTTAAAAAAAAAAAAGACTTCACAGAGAAGGGCCAGGACCCCCAATTTCCCCAGAGAAAATGATGAAACTGATTAGCCCAGGACTTGGGGGACAGCAACCTTCAATGAAGAAAATCATCATGGCCCCTTCTCATCTTCCAAGATCCTGCATCCTTGCTGGATGGGCCACTTCCAAGAGCACAAATCTCAAGGACCGAGGACATGTGGTCACTATATTTGGCAAAGAAGGCGGGGACCAGCCCTCAGTTTTTCAAGAGCACCGTTCGCTCCGGTAATAGGAATAGGATTGTCATCCTTTCACGAGCAGCAACCGGGCGGCTAAACGTTTAGATTCCAGGTCACCGGGACCCAGCGTCACACTGGAAGGAGGCGGCTAACCTGCCACCAGCAGCAGCCGGCTCTGCCCCAGGCCTGGCTCAGCAGGATGCTTACATCCGTGAGATCGCCCGCACCTCCCAGAAGGCAAGGCAAGCCTAAGTGTGAAGGCGGTCACCCGACATAAACATCTTAATTGTTTTGTCCGTGATCATCCACACAAACGCTGGAGGTTGAAATGAAAAACAAAGCTTCTTCAAGTAATCTGCAGTGGCTCAAAAAGTCAGAAAGTGCATTCCTACATGAGGGCAGCAAAAGCCTAAAACTGTGCTGTCCAGTACAGCGGCCACTAGCCATGTGGGACTATTTAATTAAAATAACATTTTAAATGCAGTTCCAGGCTCAGGAGCCACATGTGGCCCATGGCTGCCATATAGGACATTTCCAACACTGAAGAAAATTCTATAGGACAGCACTGCTCCTGTTTATGGTCAAGTCCAAAAGATGAAACAAGATCCCACGGGCCAGCAAGGGGTTTTGTTTCCCAGAAACCGTCCTCGCGTACTCCACACTACAATGCTTTTGCCCACCGCAGCTCCTTGCAAACGTTTGCTCTCCGTTGCTGAGTCAGGTGTCCGCGAAGGCTGGCTCGCTTTGCATTTGGTGTTTTCCTCCAACTTGGGTATATTTGCATGTCTCCTTTCATGACCTGCCTCTCCAGCCTCTCCTGCCTGTGAAACCTGCAGCTTCTCCTCTTTCAAACCGCTCTTGGGGAGCTGTTTGTTCTCCCATTAATCTGTCAGTGTCAACCTACCAACACCCCTGATGGTGTCACGGAAGCAGCCAGCTTAGCACACGGCATATGTGTTCTGTGACTCACGCTTTTAATTTTCTCTAACTTCTACCTGTCCATTGTCAGACTCTCCGTGGGCCGGGCCTCCCGTCGTTCTGGCCCCGGGCCCGTGTGAAAATGAGGCAGGTCACACACATGCATGCTGGCTCTGACTGCCGGGGCGGGGGTGGGGGGGGCCCACCTGGGAGGCTGTGAGTCATCCCTAACACCTGGCCAGGCGTGGTCACCGCCGCCCCCTCGACTCGCGACTCGACTCGCGCAGATTCCGTGCCCTCGAGGTGCACCTGAGTCACAATGCAGCTCCACACCCAGCGTCTCGAGCCCAGCACGGACGTCAGGGAGGCAGAAAGTGCAGCCCACGGTTTGTCGGGAATTTTCGTTGGAGTTTGTTTTCCATTTTAGCTGTTGGTCTGTCCTCCTTGGCCTGTCCCACCACCCCCTCAGACTCAAGAGGCTGAATCCATTGTCTTCTCCCCTCAGATTGGTTCCTCTTCCTGAATTCATTGCTGCCCAGGCCGGAATTCTGGAGATTATCTCAGACGCCTCCTTCTGTTGCCCCTTCACAACTTCACGGCCGTCAGACACCAGAGTTAGACCGTCTTCCCTCCTCTCTCTTGAATCTGTCCACCAGCACCTCCCTTTGCAGGGCCCTGTCTTTTTTTTTTTTTGGCCTGGATTATTGTGGGAGCCGTTTTCCTGATCGTTTTGTCTTCACCTCACCCCTTCCAGCCAGTCTCCCAGGCAGCATTATGAGTGGATCCGTCTAGAAGCAAACTGGATCATGCCACTCCTCTATTAAAAGCTGTCTAGTGGTTCCCCATGTCTTTGGGATCAAGTTCAAACACCTTAGCAAAGTGTTTGATGGCTCTCAAGGCCCTGGATGGCCTGACCCTCAACTCTGAGGACACTTCCTCTGGGAAGAGCTTCCAGAGCTGCTCCTGGGGGTCAGGTGGCTTTGTTCTCGTCCCTCCTTTGTATTCCCCAGAACACCGTCTGGGCTCAAGCCCATCTTGGGATGCGTCTTCCTGTCTGTCTCACCCTTAGGCTGGAGCCACTCAGGCGCAGGCACTGGTTATTTTTGCTCTTTTTTGATGGTTGGAATTTGCTTTAATAGATTTCAGCAAGAGGAAAAAAGAATAAATGAAGTAAATGTGCGAAAAATCATGCCAATTTTCGAACCTGAATGATGGGTATATAGGAGTTTATTATTATTCTCTCTACTTTGCCATGTTTCATATTAAAAAAAGTCTGAGACAAAGGCCCCACCCAGGGGCAGGAAGTTATAAGGCAGGACCCAGGTGAGGTGCCCAGGGAGGGCACAGGGCAAGGGAGATGGAGGGACAGAAGGAAGGAAGAGATGGTGCAGGGGGCCTGGAAGCAGAGATGATGCTGTCCCTCAGAGGGTGGCATTCTCTAGGACCTGCTGTCTTGTTGGGCAGGTCACCTCCCCACCAACAGCTCTCTGAGACTTCATTCTTCAGCACTCACTTCCAGACTCTTCCAGAAACCAAATCTGCTGGCACCTTGATCTTGGACTTCCAGCCTCTAGAACTGCTTGAGCGGGAACCAGTCCCGGGCGTTGGTGCACAGGGCGATGGCCAGGTGAGGGGCAGACAGGAGCACCCCGCTGAGTACCGCGGCCCGCATGTGCACGGGCAGGAGCGTGTGGATGGTGTAGATGAAGAACACATTTTTTTGTTTTTTTTTTTAAATCATAGGTTCACAGCACAGGAAAGGGACCTTGAAGGACATTTAGTCTAGTCACCCATTGCAGTTTTAGACACACTAGTTGTTAGAAAGTTCTTTTTTTTTTTAAATTTTTATTTATTTATTTTGGGCTGTGTTAGGTCTTCGTTGCTGCGCGCGGGCTATCTCTAGTTGTGTTGCACGGTCTTCTCATTGCGGTGGCTTCTCTTGTTGCGGAGCGTGGGCTCTAGGCACACAGGCTTCAGTAGTTGTGGCACGCGGGCTCCGTAGTTGTGGTTCATGGGCTCTAGAGCGCTGGCTCAGTAGTTGTGGCGCACGGGCTTAGTTGCTCTTTTTTCCACCACACACTAGGAGCTCCATGAATGTTTGATGACTGCCAGTCACAGGAATGTTTTAGGAATGTGCACATGTTGAAATCATAGCAGTGTAACCACAACCGCCGGAGCAGGACCCTGCCTCGAGCGAGAGAAGAAAGGGGTACCGTTACCACGAGTGGTGGGCAGACGCTGGCCTGGCTTGAAATCATCAAGAAGAGAGTGGTTTGCTGAGACCGCCAACGTGCAATGGCCAGTTTGGGTCTGAAGGCTGAAACCGCAATCAACCATTTGGATACCACCTCCTCATCGGTGGCAACCAGGGTGACTGGCTAAAGAGAACGTTCTTTTCCTGGCCTACCACTCCGCAAAGCAACAGGTGGCTTCCTTAAAGCTCTGGGTAAGTTCCTTTTGTCACAGGTGGGCAAGAACACAGAGACAGAAGCAGCTCTCCGTGGACAGAGGAAACTCAGAACAGCCCAAAGTTGACCCAGGACTCACTCGCACTTACAAGAGGTCATCTTGGTGTGCTTAAATGTCCCACCAGGTAACTCACCAGACTGAACTGAAGGTTTCCTTTGTGATCATATTATAGAGTAACTGGAAGACCTGGGGTGCAGGCCCCTGGGCAAACCAGGGTCCTAGAAGCCTTTCACAGCAGTAAATGGCACAAACGAGTGATAATTGGTCTGGGCAAAGCCGGCAGTGCTTCCTTTCTCCTCCGTTTCTGTGCTTTGCCTGAGTTCCACTAGGTAATTTTAAAATAGGGCATGGCAGGAAAATGGGGCAACTGTCAGTTTAAATTGCAGCTGCTTCCAGAATGTCGTCCTGCCTTTTGAACAGATAAGCAGGACAGCCTAGAGTCAATCCTTCCACGGGGTGATTCTGCCACTCGGCCCAGCGAGACAAACACCAATTGTCATCCCAGCTCAGTGAAATCGCCGGTGCCGAGCAATGTTGACCTCTGACCCCAAGAGTTCCCCCTGTTAATTAGACTCAGCGGCTCAGAAATTGCATGAGTGAAGATTATGATAAAGTGGCTTTTTTCGCATTTTATGTAGTGCTGTATATTTCAGCTTACAACATCTTATTAAAATCCCCTACTTAAAAAAATGGTTCTAATTGCTTTTTAAAACCAAGAAACTTGTTAAAAACCTATTAAAATTCAGATATCAAAATTTAAAATTTTTTCAGTCAGTTGCAAGACATGATTATTCAGGGGCATACTCGCATTAAACATAACCTATAAATACAGCATTTCACCCTAAAACCTTCTTTTGTTGACAACAACAATTGCTTTATTTGTTAAGGAATTATAAAGCACTGGTGTCCAAGACACTGTGTTGGGTAGTATGGGGATATAGTAATGAATAACCTCTGGTCCCTTGGTTCCTCTCCCTTTGTCCTTTCATTGTCCCCTCTGTACCAACCTTTCCCTTCCCAAGCAGCCTATGTTCTGTGCTTGATCCTCTTAACACTTCCCTTGCCCTTTGTTTTGTTGACACACCTCTCTGGCCAAATCCTGCCCATCCACGGTCTCTGGGTCTGCACCCATACCACTGGTGACTGCCGGAAAAAAATCACCCAACCTTGAAAAATGGTGCCCCTGGAAGGTCACGGCCACTAACCTCCTGCAACTCTTCGATGCTGCCCAGTTTCCCTGGTCAACTGTCCCTTCCACTTCAAGCCTTCTTCCCTTTCCCCAATCCCTCCTCTCTTCCACCCGAATCCACAGTGGTCCTCACGTGGAAGCTCCCTCAGCTCTCTGCTGCCCAGCCCATCCACCCCTTTCCCTCTGCACCCCCCTCCCCTCATTCCCACCCAGTTAGCAACCCTTCCATCTCTGCTCAGGACCCTCATTCCATCCATTGTCCCTTCCGTTCCTGCGTCTCCAACTCTGTACCAGAGCCTTCCCTTCCCATCAGTATTTAATCACGATCCAAGGTTTCCTACCAAAAATCTTAAGAGAACAGAAGAGACCTTCCCTGAGCCCCCATCCCCTGCACTTACTGCTTCTCCCTCACAAAGCTCTCAAAAGAATCATTTACGCTGACTGACTCAGTTTCCCCACCTCCTACGCACAACGCAACCACTGCAATCTGGCTGCCACACATGTCATTCCACAGAAACGGCTCTTCGTCAGATGCCTTCCACGTCTGCGATGCAGGGCGTCTCTTGCAGTCCTCACTGCGCTGCACCTCTCAGCAGCTTTAGCTCGCCTGGCCACTCCACTGTCCTCAAAATGCTGCGTCCCCACGCTTCTGCAAAGCCACGTTCTCCTGGCTTCTCCTCCTTCTCGGCGCTGAGTCCTGGGATTCCTCCAGGCTCGCTTCTCTTCTCACTCTACACCTGGGGGTTTATCCTGGTTTTGTATCACAGGCCTCTTAGGCAATACGGATGACCTCTCTGGATCCTCTTCTCACAATAATATTTTCAAACGCATAAAATAAGATGCACAGGATTTCAAAGGAAACCGCAATCCTTGAAATAATCATCAAGATATTTTTAGAAATCTGTGACTCAGGAATAGATATGCTTCTTTTTTTTTTTTTTTTTTTTGCTGTACGCGGGCCTCTCACTGTTGTGGCCTCTCCCATTGTGGAGCACAGGCTCCGGACGCGCAGGCTCAGCGGCCATGGCTCACGGGCCCAGCCGCTCCGCGGCATGTGGGATCTTCCCGGACCAGGGCACGAACCCGTGTCCCCTGCATCGGCAGGCGGACTCTCAACCACTGCGCCACCAGGGAAGCCCTGTGCTTCTTTTTTAACACATGAAATAACAAGTGATGGGCGTAAAAGGTACTTTGAGACATCTGCAACGTATTTAATGAAATGTGACAATACCTGTGATTTCGATTGGTGACACATCACAGGTACGGCTAATACTACTGTGGTTTGTCGCCTGTATTAGTAAATGAAAGATATGCTTAGATTTCAATAAGAGGTTAGTGGAAATAAAGATGCAATTTTTTTTCCCATGCATATTCATGTCCCACCCCCAAGAAACCCTGCTCTATTCTCCTCAGGTTACCTGCCCAAGATGTTACCCGCCTATGACTCCCAAATCCGCATTTCTAACCCAAACCTCGCTTTTGATCTCCAGATCTAAATATCCCATTGTTTTCTAAATAATTTCTACTTGGATGTCTCAAACTCAATAGGCCCAGTGCT
The DNA here is from genome assembly GCF_951394435.1 of Stenella coeruleoalba. Taxonomy (NCBI): domain Eukaryota; kingdom Metazoa; phylum Chordata; class Mammalia; order Artiodactyla; family Delphinidae; genus Stenella; species Stenella coeruleoalba. Next base: position 45,746,072 of record NC_137165.1, on the reverse strand, counting down.
AAAGTTCCCAGCCCGGCCCTTCGTTCTTCCTTTTTTTTTTTTTTTTTTTCTGGCCGAGCCGCACAGTATGCAGGATCTTAGTTTCCTGACTGGGGGTCAAACCCACGCCCCCTGCAGTGGAAGCGTGGAGTCTTAACCACTGGACCACCAGGGAAGTCCCTGCTCTTCCTTTTGCGCAGTATCATCAGAATCTGACACTTTCCTCCTTACCGTCTTATTCGTCACCAAGTCCCAACCATTTTACTTATCATTTTAATCCATCTGTGTGTTCGTCTCTGCTATCACCTAGTTAAGTTACTGCAAAGGCCCCCTCACAGGTCTTCGCAACTCCTGGTCCTGCCCCCAAATCCCACTTTCTCTACCACACGTGATTTGACAAGTGGAACCCAGATCACTCTGTTGGCCGCTTAAATCCCTTCCATGGTGTTCTGTGGCTTTCAGAATGGGGACCAACACCCATCATGTAGCCAACAAGGCCCTTTGGGATCTAGCCTTCCTTACTGCTCTATGCTTCAACCACACTGGCTTGGGGTCCTGCTAGGAGGCTTTGCACATGCTGTTCCCTTTTCTTGAAGCACTCGGCCTGCCTTCCCACCAGGTCTCAGATCTCAGCTCAGGTCACTTCCTCAGGGGGGTTTTCCCCAACTGTGCCCAAGCCCCCGGCACAAAAAACCTCTGCTCTATCTTCTGATGGTTGTCCATGCAGTTCCTTTTTTTTTTTTTTTTTTTGCGGTATGCGGGCCTCTCACTGTTGTGGCCTCTCCCGTTGCGGAGCACAGGCTCCGGATGCTCAGGCTCAGCGGCCATGGCTCACGGGCCCAGCCGCTCCGCGGCATGTGGGATCTTCCCGGACCAGGGCACGAACTCGTGTCCCCTGCATCAGCAGGCGGACTCTCAACCACTGCGCCACCAGGGAAGCCCAGTTCCTTTTTAAAAATGTATGAAAATTCACTTTTTTAAACGAGTTTTGATAAATGCATGTAACCATGTTTTGAGTTTCCATCACCCCATGACCCTTTCCAGTCAATTCCTGTCTCTGTCCCTCTCAGAGGCAACCACTGTTCCGAGTATTTTCACCATAAATTAGTTTTGCCTTTTCTTTTTCTATTTCTTTACACTGTTTTCAGTTCAACTTTTAAGTCACTTTTTAGAAATTGGTGGAATATAGATTCTAAATAGATGAGCTAAATAAATGAACCTACTTAATAATTAAATTAGGGGACTTCCCTGGTGGTCCAGTGGTTAAGATTCTACGCTTACACTGCAGCGGGCACGGGTTCGATCACTGGTTGGGGAACTATCCTGCATGCCACATGGCGTGACCAAAAAATAATAATAATTAAATTAAAATTACATACAAGTCACAGATTAAAATTATAGTCTTTTCCCAAAATGACAAAGTCGCTTTTAAAAAGATAATATGTAGTGGGAAAAGTTATGTAGAAATTGGCATTCTCATGTACCTCTGGAAATGTAAATTGGTACAGTGTTTCTGGAGGACAATTTGGGAACAAAATATTGTAAATCTTTGTGATGCTGTTAATCTACTAATATAAATTCCCACTTTGGGAACTTAAAGAAATAATTGATGATGTGCATAAATATATAAGAATATTCATCATAGCATTATTTATCATAGAAAAAGTTGGAAGCAACCTAAATGACCAACAAAAGTAAGTATGACAGAGCCATACAATAGGAATATATTGTAAAGACAATGAGAACTGCCAAGAAAGACTAAAGTTTACTTAATGGGTTTATTCTTAGAGTATATTTGTACTGTGATTCTGAAATTATTTCATGTTCACTACAGAGTAAAACAAATGAGTACATATATTAATATAATTAAGGAATAAAGATTTTAAATTAAATACATATATTAATATAATTAAGGAATAAAGATTTTAAATATAATTAAGGAATAAAAATTTTAAATAAAGATTTAAAATCTTTAAAAATAAAGATTTTAAAGATTTAAATAAAAAGATACAAATATAAAACAAAAGAAAGGAAGGGAAAACCCCTTCCACTAAATATGTATTAGTGTTAAATACATATTTCTAATTAATTCCATTGAAAGGACTTAGGAACAATGTCCCTCTAGGAGCAATGAACACACATAGCATGAAGATACTGATTTCTAAATAGCTTTCTAAACTAAAAGGAACCAGAGCTTATTGGGAAAATAGCTGATTCTAGGTCTGAGCCAGGTAAAGTACAAGGTGAGGCTATGAAATTTCATTGTGCCATAAAGCGTAGACGTGCTCGGAGACTCAAGTCAGAGCAAACTCGAATGAACTCCCATTCACCAATTTTGGGACGATTTGAGCCTCAAAAAATGTGATGAGATGATTGAATAAAATGTGTCCTTGAAACCACAATGATGACGATAACAAACAAAGAGGCAAACAAACAAATAAGAAGGGAGGAAAGTTCTTCTTTAGAGAAGAATGCCAGCTAATAATTGTAGAAGAAAGGATAGAAATAGAAATATCATCCTTTTGCTACCTTGATGTAATTATCAATTCAGGCAAAGCACATCAAAAGATGCTAAATCACTGGGTAAAATGTATCATGAATAGGGTATTTAGTGTCAAAGAATCGTCCCACAGATTTCTGACTAATTACAAAAGGGAAAAATGTACTTTTATAGTGGAAAAATCCGGCAGTCACCACCTTACCCTAGAGACCAAACAGCATTGTTAGGCACTGAGGTGATATTATGAAGAGGGATACCACACCACCTATGGAATATTCTAACCCAAAATGATTAACCTGAATTTTATTATGAGAAAGCCATCAAATTCAGAACGGTCGACGTTCTATGAGGCTGGGACTCTTCCAAAGAGTAAAAATCATGAAAAGACAAAAAGGGCCGAGAACGAAAGAGACATAATAACTGCGTGCAATGGGTGTATCTTGATTGGATCATAGATCAAAATACACAGCTAAAAAGACATTTTTGGGACAGTTTGGTTTGAATATGCTCTACATAATAAATAATGTTATGGAACTATTAAATTCTCTTGGGTAAGATAATGGTATTGTGGCTTTGTAGGAGAATGTCCGTTTTGATAGGAGATGCATATTGAAGTATTTAGGGGTAAAGTATTATGAAGTCTAGAGAGAGGGAGGGATGGGGGAGAGGGAGAGAAAGCAAATTGGCAAGTAAAGGGTAATGGATGTTATTTGTACTATTCTTTCAACTTCTCCATTGATTTGAAAATTTTCAAAATAAGGTTGACAAAATTATAGAAAGGTATCTATTGACGCAATGTATTGTTAAGTGACAACGTATGTATGGCTCAATTCTATTTTTGTTAAAAAACAATATTTATACAGTTGCCTAAATATATGTGCAAGAGTAATGTCAGCTGCTATAACAAAAGGACCAAAAATATGATTCAATCAAGAAAGAATTTATTTCTTGCACCTGTGATGGCCCAGGTGATCAGCAGGCAGCTCTCCTCCACTAGGACTTACAGGGATTCAGGCCAATGATGGTTCTCTTGTCTTCAACACATGACTTTCAAAGTTGTTGCCTCTCCAGCCGAGAAGCAGGGCCAGAGATTATCTCTGAAGCAGGCTGTACATGTCACCTGTGCTCCCACTCCACTGGTGAGACTTTCCTCCTGAGGCCACACCTAGTTGCAGTGGAAACTGAGTCATTCAGTTCAAGGTGGGCAGCCACATCCAGCTGTAGCTCTTATCACTTGAGAAGGGATTTCAGTGGAAAGCTAGTCGTCTCCATCACGCTCATTTGTTATACAGCAGAAACTAACACAACACTGTAAAGCAATTATACTCCAATAAAGATGTTTTAAAAAGGGGGGGGGGCGGTGTCTGAAAGAACACAGACCAAGCTATTTGCAGTTTTTATTTCAAGGTTAATGGAGTTTTGAATGCTTTAAAATTTCTCTCTTTGTCTTTAGTTTTCCATTATGAACATGGATTTTTTTTTTTTTTGGCAATAAAGAAAAGACTTACACTTTACAAAAATAAGCCATTGAAACTACAAAAAGATGCTTTGTTTTCTTCCTCTGAAAGAAACATACAAGCTAATCTTAAGTACCACATTAAGCATTTTTCTTCTCAGAAACCTTCAGTTGGACCCTATTCTCCATCACATTAACTCTCAATTCTTTGCTTGACTCTCAGAGCCCCCCACAATCTGACCCCAGCTTGCCAGCCAACTTTGTCTCTCACCTCTCCTTCTCACACCCTCTGCTCTGGCCATACGCCTTGCTGCCTGAGAATCACGCCGTGGGCGTCACTCCATCCGTACCTTGGCTCCCATGCTGCCTCCAGCCGAAGCTGGTCCCTACTGCTCCTTGAGTTCCTAGAAAACACCATCCCCTTCATGAAGCCTCCCTTGACATCTCACTTTTTTGCTGTGAGTTTCTTTGAGGTTTAGAATTGGTGCCACCCAATTTATCACTTAATTAAACTTTGTTTTGCATTTTGCTAGTATGGTATAAATTGTGTCTCTCCCATTGCAAGTATCTTGTCTTTATATGGGGTTGAAGACACAGTAGATGCATATGATGCTGTTCAATTAATTCCCATGTTTCATGACCTATTATTCTGAGTAGGAAGTATTTTCATGGATGACCTCCATTTAATGACTAAGTCTTTCATGTTCTTCAAGTGTTCCTCTCAACTAAAAGGAGAATATGAATTCAAATAAAGAATGAAGGAGAGGGGCTTCCCTGGTGGCGCAGTGGTTGAGAGTCCGCCTGCCGATGCAGGGGACGTGGGTTCGTGCCCCGGTCCAGGAGCATCCCACATGCCGCGGAGCGGCTGGGCCCGTGAGCCATGGCCGCTGAGCCTGCGCGTCCGGAGCCTGTGCTCCGCAACGGGAGAGGCCACAGCAGTGAGAGGCCCGCGCACCACAAAAAAATAATAATAAAAATAAAAATAATTGTCCTGAACATGGGAAGGACTTTGCTGCCCTTAGTTTCTTCTAGAAGAGAGAATGTTTAGCCAGCTTTGGGATACATCAGCATTCTGTGTAGGACATGCTAACTTTATATTTCTTGAATCCATAAACGTCCCCATCCTGTCCAGAATGCTATTTATACAAGCTGCCCTTAATTCCCAAAGGCCATTTTTTGTGTTTGAGGCATGATATGAATGTGGACTTTGGGGACAGCACTCTGAAGATACTCATTTGCACCCACAGTTCCTTGGTCACCCTTCCCATGTTGTGACCTTTGCGTGTCGAGGTTCACAGCCTTGATCGTTCTCTTTCGTGATCTCGGGAGAACGTTTTATCTCAAAGGTAATAAACACACTGTCTTTCTCTGGCACCAGCCTGACACTACTCTTTGTCTGTTTTCCTATTCAGAGCAAGTCGTGTCCTGATCTTTACACTATGTCATAAGATCCACTCAGCTCAGCCTTCCATCACATGACACGTGGCTACAATGCGTTTTGTACACGTCCATCAGAATTCATCAGCACGCCTTGTGGGAGGGAGGGAGGCGGCATACCAGTTGAGAACCAGCTCTGTAGATCTTGGAAATGAGCCATCAGGCAAGAGCTGGAAAATGACTTGGTCTTTTCTGTCCCTGACTACTTCTTCTGTCTCCATGCCTTTCTGATCATCTGTGCTCACTGTCACCTTGCCATTTCAGACTCAACATTGTTAGGACCCAGTTTAAAAATCTAGGCCTTTTCTCACCTTCTGAGATGGCCCACACTCTGTCTGTGGAGTGTTTCTCTCTCTAAACAAATCCACTTCTTACCACTTTGTCTCTCACTGAATTCTTTCTGTGATGAGACATCAAGAACCTGGGCTTCATTAAGTCCTGAAACCAGAGCAATGTACAACATCCAGGAGAGAAGAGATTTTACTTTCAGTTTTAATATTGCAATGGGTGACCAGTGCTAGAGACAGGGTAGGAGGAGTCAAGATTGAGGATTGTGGTCGAGAATCCCAGTTCATACTCCCCACAACGTGCCCTGCCACTCATTATCCAGCACAGGACTTGACCAGCCCTCCAGGTTCTGAGTGACATGGAGAGCAGAAATCAACTGGAAAAACAAGGCAGAAGCCATCCCAGGATAAGAACAATAAAAGTTTTTCTCCCACATATCCAGAACCATGAGGTGTCCTACATCTAAAATAGTTCCAAGAAGTTCCAATATCATAACCATGGTGATGTTGTTTTAATTATATATACACTCAAAGACAGAAATATTAGAAAGAACTGCATTAAATACTAATGAAAGCTGTGATGCAAAAAAAAAAAAAATCTAGTCACTCTAACATCCCTGAAGAAACGCATCCCACTTGGCAATCCTTGGGTCTCCATCATCCAGGAGGTCTAACTAGAACCATTATCATGTTTCGAAGTCGCTACTTCAGTGCCCAATTCCCTAATGTAAGTCCCTTCTTTTCCTAGCGTGAGTCTTGCTCTGAACTTTTGAGAGTTTCTAGCAAGGTCATATCTCTACTTTATTATGGATGATGCCAAAAGAGCAAGTTGGGGATCTTTGGAAAATGTTGACTGCAAAACCCATAATACTCCAGAAAAATATTAATTTTGACAATAACTTCTTTCAGTCAATGTGGCTTTATTAGGACGCTCATCAGATTACCAAGAGAGAACTTAAAGTCTACACATGGGGCTTCCCTGGTGGCGCAGTGGTTAAGAATCTGCCTGCCAATGCAGGGGACATGGGTTCGAGCCCTGGTCTGGGAAGATCCCACATGCTGTGGAGCAACTAAGCCCGTACGCCACAACTACTGAGCCTGCGCTCTAGAGCCTGCGAGCCACAACTACTGAGCCCACGTGCCACAACTACTGAAGCCCACGTGCCTAGAGCCCATGCTCTGCAGCAAGAGAAGCCACCGCAATGAGAAGCCTGTGCACCGCAACAAAGAGTAGCCCCTGCTCGCTGCAACTAGAGAAAATCCCATGCGCAGGAACGAAGACCCAATGTAGCCAAAAATAAATAAATTAAATAAATTAATTTAAAAAAAAAGTCTACACATGTATTATGTAATCTGGGTTTTTTAGTTTAGTTTTTTTTTTTTTTTTTAATGTTTCAGGCTTTGATTTTGAAACACAGCGCTAGTTTTCTTCCCCTAAAGGAAGAGCAGTATGCTCTTGCCTCCACCTCCATGTGACATTTCAACTTAGGAACATATGGGGGAAGAAAATTGTAACTACTCTTCAAAATTGCGAGAGGAGGAGACAGTTTTAAAATCAGCTTAAAATCAACATAATTTAATTTTTATTGTCTGCTAATCTTTAAGTGTTGTTAAATGTTTGCCATTAGAACTTTACTGTCTGAAAGAGAATTTGGACCACAGAACTGCCCCACCTCGCCGCCCATTGCTCTTTGAAGCAGGTGACAACGCATTTGAATTTTTCAGTGGGGTTTATGGGTTTGGTTTCAACAGGAGGTAGTTAATTTTCAGCGGTTAGCTGGTTACTTTTTTAAATGGCTGAACATGAACGGCTAATTGCAAAAGCCAACACTTACATGGTACTTTCTCAGTGCCTGGCACCACTACTCTTGGTGCTATAAACATATCTTAACTCCTTTCATCCTCACAGAACCACCAAAAAGAAGGCACTATTGTTCACAGATGAGAAAATCTGAGCGGCAAAGAGATGAACTAAAACTAATCCTATGTCACACGGTCACTACGTGAAAGAGCCAGGATTCACTCCCAGGAAGCTGGGCTCCAGAGTCTTAAACACTACATTTTAGTGCCAGAATGAGTTACTTCAACTTCTTTCACCCAAGGAGCATCCTCCTTGGATAATATAATGGGCTTTCACGGAGAGGACACATGAGAATGGCTGAATACATGACAGGACACGAATGAAGATACAAAGAGTTGAAGTGATTGGCTTAAGATTACTCAAAGCAAGCACGAAAAGACCCAGTAGCACATTCATACGTATTATAGTTCTCACCATTGTGGCTTTAGTTTCCAACCGACAAAACACCCACTTCCAGCTGTAATTTCTGGACTCAAGGGTGATTCCCAGGGACTTCCCTGGTGGCTCAGTGGTTAAGAATCTGCCTGCCAATGCAGGGGAAATGGGTTCGAGCCCTGGTCCGGGAAGATCCTACATGCCACGGAGCAACGAAGCCTGTGAGCCACAACTACTGAGCCTGCATTCTGGAGCCCGCGAGCCACAACTGCTGAGACCATGCACCTAGAGCCTGTGCTCCGCAACAGGAGAAGCCACTGCAATGAGAAGCCTGTGCACCGCCATGAAGAGTAGCCCCCGCTCTCTGCAACCAGAGAAAAGCCCACACGCAGCAACGAAGACCCAACGCAGCCAAAAATATAGATAGATAGATAGATAGATAGATAAGATTTGCAACTGGAAGTAAGGTTGATGGAACCAGGAACCAGAGAAGGATATACTTGGAAGGCAGGTGCATGATACCATATGTAATTGGCATGGTTTAATTGGCCAAGTTTTCTTCCACCTTTGGTGCTATTAATGCTGGAGGTACAATGAATGGGTAAGGAAGGATAAACGTGGCTTAACACCCCACCCAATAAAAAGTCTCTTCACCAACTCCTCCCGATTCACCACTGCCTGGGGTAAGCAAAGAATTCTAGTCCTGGCTGAGGGTGAAGGGGACGGACCCACCAGGAGTGGACACTATTACTGCTCCTGATGCTGTAACCATGGATATTGGTAGTCTTAGCCCGGAGCATCTTTCCTGCCTTTCCACTGGCTGAAAAACAGATGTGTGAGTAGGCTTCTCCATTTGCTAATGTAAGTTGTTCGTGTTGAGCAGTTTGTGGAAGAAATTCCGTCACATGTTCACTGCTGTTCTTCTTGCCTTATGACCATCTTAGGCACCAGAATTAAAATTTGCCCACATTTCCTTTTCTGAGAATGGAAAGCCTATCTCATGTTCAGAAATGACCTCACGTTTCATCTTTGACATTTCAGAATCATTTTCAAGGATTTCTGTTAAATTCCAGAACCAAAAGGGAAAAGGGAGAACAACCAACTCATTATGTCCTTTCCTTTTTCCCGTCCCTTTATCTGAGGGTGGTCTGTTTTCTGAAATGCAGGGAGAAACAATAATTATTTGTTTGAAGGCTGTCACCAGGCTCTAAGTGACCAAACATGATTTCTAATCCTGGAGAACAGTGATCTGTCCACCTATGGATTTGCACCGACATCCTTGTAGAAAGACTGACAGGCAGGGGACTTTTTTGAGAGTGTAGTTTGTCTTACGTTACCCCAATAATTCAAAGCTATTCAGAGTATTTTCCTGAGTCAGGAGGCTTAAAATGAAAATGCCACAACTGTCAGAGAGAACGGGAAGCAAAATCAATACAAATTGGCACCGCTGGGGAGGCGTGGAGGACGTTAATTTAGCACTCTGTGTCTGCAGAGGACTACACTTTCAGAGGACTTGCCAATATAGACCACTGTGCAGTGCAGGAGTATTTAGTGACCCTGCCCCTGGGGTGGGGGGGAACCCTGTGGTTTTGTTTGTTGGGTGCATCGCCTAGCAAATCATATTAACACCAGGATCTAAGACCTTAAGGCAGGACTTAAATCGCCCTTCAGGACCAAGTTTCTCCTAATTGTTCATGTTTGTTTTCATTCATTTCTTTGGTGGGTGTAAGTGTGGCAAAGTATAAAGCTATTGAACGCCTGGATAATTTTTATTGTGTCTGCAAGGCTGTGTTGAGATATTCTGACACCGCATGAGTCAGGATTTGTCCGTGCATAGATTTATACTGACTTCTTTATAGAAGACTGACAAGTAGGGGCCTTTTAAAAAGATTAATCTGGGCTTCCCTGGTGGCGCAGTGGTAGAGAGTCCGCCTGCCGATGCAGGGGACGCAGGTTCGTGCCCCGGTCCGGGAAGACCCCACGTGCCGCGGAGCGGCTGGGCCCGTGAGCCATGGCCGCTGAGCCTGCGCGTCTGGAGCCTGTGCTCGGCAACGGGAGAGGCCACAGCGGTGAGAGGCCCGCGTACCACAAAAAAAAAAAAAAAAAAAAGATTAATCTGTCTTATGTTGCACCCAATAATTCAGAGTATTAAACTGAGGTCTCATTGATTCAGTCCCAACACACTTATCTAAATTTCCTTTTCATTGTCAAGTATATGATTAACATAAGGAACATTTTTCCTCCCCCTCCCCCCAAAGTAGTTCAAATAGCAAATAGCGAGAAGTTTAAATGCACGATGGTTTCTCCTGTTTTCATACGTAGCTCTTCACATGAGCTGTTTGTTGGTCATCCAATTACTTAAGGGTCAGGAATTCATTCTTTTCATAATGTTCTACAAAATAGACTCATTAACTTTGCTATTATTTCTAAACTGATACGCCCAGTCCATGAAAATCTGATGAAACCTGGTGAGAGGGCACACTGAGCTCGCAGGATGCTCCAGTGTCTCTGTGGAGGGGTTGCTGCATTTGGCTTGTCTCTTCTTCCTCTGCCCAGCCAAGATGGCTTATTGACCACAGATACTCAGACTCCTTTCATTTTCGGCAGAGTTCTGGTGAGAAGCATGCTCTAGCCGAACCAGGATTACCTGCCAAGAGTTCTGCGCGTAAGAGTGATTCCAGACTTCCAGCAATTGACCAAACATCAGTCAAGCACAAACATAAAAGTACCACGACTCCAAAGAAATCAGAGAACGGGGGCCCCAGCAAACCCTCTCCAGGTGAGTGGCGGGTTTATTGAAATTCACAAGCTCTAAAATCCCGGCATCAGAGATAAGGACAGCAATCAATTCGTGGTCCCGATTACACCTAGTGTTTTCCAAGCGGCCAATTCAGGTTTTGCAGGGTCTGATGATCTTACGCAAATGATAAAATCCATTTCGGAGTAGACCCTCAGGTCAAGGAGGTGTGAATTTTGCAGAGTAACTGTCTCCACTGCCCACATTTTCTGCCCAGTCATCGGCTTTCTGTGGCCCTGGCCCAGAATGGCTGCCTTTTCATCTTCTTCACCCTTCTGGGAGGGGTAAAGGCATTTGGCCCCAGGTATCAAATTTTATGACTCAGTCCAGAGCATGAAGGGAAGCTTTCAAAAGCATCTGAATGGCATAATTTACTGCTGAGAAAGTCCTCCAGTTCTGGGGTTGTCCTCTCTGGGAAAAAAAAGGGGGCTTGGTAAATCTTCCCCTTGGTGCAATTTGGTAAATAATTCACTCTTTAGCTGCCTTTGAAGCAAAGACCGGTCCTCTGCTTAAGGCAGGAGAAACTTAATAGTATCCAGAAAGGGGATAAATGCAACTGAAAGTTTAGAGTCCCTCAGCCTCATCCCCATTAAAGCCAACATCTGTAGGACAAACTTGATTCCTCTGGGAACTGACGTGGAAGTTGGGATAACGAGGCAGAAAGGTCTGCCTTCTGCTTGCGGTGGAATGGAAGCGATCTAGATTAACTGCCGAAGAATTCGTAAACAGCATGCAATTCGCTTAAATCCAAATCACAATGACTTTCTAATCCTAAATAGCTCCTGTCGTGCAACCGCCCGTCTGGTTAAGTCTTAATGCATTTTTAGACAATGGCAGCTCTCACTTAGATTAACCACCCACATTTTATAGCTTTAATGAAGTTTAAAGAAAAATTGACTTCCGAAATGATGTCCGTTCAGACAAAGCCCCAACTCTTTTTCCTTAACCAGGGGAAAGTATCATCGTAGTTAACAACTTCTCATTTTGAAGCCTTTTAGTAGGAATTAGGTCTTTAATTCAGCTGTTTAAGAATGAAATAGGGCAGGGGCTTCCCTGTGGTGCAGTGGTTGAGAGTCCGCCTGCCGATGCAGGGGACATGGGTTCGTGCCCCGGTCCGGGAAGATCCCACATGCCGCAAAGCGGCTGGGCCCGTGAGCCATGGCCGCTGAGCCTGCGCGTCCGGAGCCTGTGCTCCGCAACAGGAGAGGCCACAACAGTGAGAGGCCTGCGTACCACAAAAAAAAAAAAAAAAAAAAAAAAAAAAAAAAAAAAAAAGGAATGAAATAGGGCAGATAAGATCATTCCCCAAATATTTCAAAATCCATGTTGTCATGTATCAAATTGAGGATGTCTTTAATAGAAAAAAATAAATTTAAGTAAGGCAACACCAGTCACTCGATATAATTTTTAGGCTTCTTGCTAAAACTAGGTAGCTGTTTGCATGATGTGCTTTGTCCTCTGTAGAGATAAATCATTCTAATGGACAGCTTAGGCCCACCCCATCTTAGCTTGTCTGATTAATATAGATGTTCTTCCGACTGAGCGGACTCCACACGGAACTTACAACACTGACAGAAAGGGAGAATTAATTCACTTCACTTTCTATAAAACCTCAAATTCGAAGAATCACTAGGCTAGAAAGCACCAAGGTTTAGGCAAGAGAGCCAAGTTGGCAGAAAGATATCTATTTCACCACGTAAGAGATGTTACTTGTAGTAAACAGCCTTTAAAAACCACCAGCTTAAAAATAATGATAATAATAAAATAAATAAATTTTAAAACACCAGCTTTATCACCATATTATAGCTCTAGACCGTGTCCAAGCCCCATGCAGCCATGAGCTGGACTGTGGCCTGGCCGTCCAGCAAGCGTAACAGCCCTGCTGGTTGATGTCAGTTACTACAGAAGCCGACTCAGTTCTATAGCAAATTGGGTTGATCATGTGAGCTAAAAGCAAAGCCTTGGTGTGTTAGGATCCATTCGTTTCACATGTATAGTCTCACGCTCAGAGTTTCTTCATCAGCACAGTGAAATGACAGACCAGGGACATGGCAAGAATTTAAGCTGAGTCCATTCAGGCAAAGTTGAGTCCAGCGGTGGTGACAACTCAGAAAATTCAGATAAACATGCTGCTATTATAGAAAAAGAGGCTTGGGGACCTGAATTATCTGGACACGTTGATCCGATTCACTGGGTAAACTCATAGGTTCCTGCTTTCCTTCACCTCTGTAGGGAAATATTTTTCTAAAGCATTTTGGGGGGGGGTCACCCAAAGTTGGCAGTAAGTCACCAAAACTTCTTCCCATGTCAGACCTGAGTTCTGTGCAAAACTGAAGCATTAAGACAGTGACATCCCTTTGCAACATCTGCCTAATAGGCTAACCTTCCATACTGAGTTACGCCAGACTTTTCCTGAATAAAACAATGCAGCTGGGGAATGTGGCTTGACCTACATGCAGATCTATGTAATGGTAATCCATTATAATCCCTCTATGTGAATGATTATCTGGAACGCCTAACACAGCTACTTATCAATACAACAGAGGAACCATCAGTGCCCTCTACGAATAGATGTATAACTGAGATTTTCATTGTACTTCGCACTCTGTTAGAAGAAATTCACGCATTTTAAATTAATTCATACATTCCACGGAACTATTTCTAAATGAGTTGGCTTGTGATTCTCCTTGTTATCTCCCTCCGTGCAGTTTTGGGCAAGTGCTTTAGCGTCTTTAAAATGCTTGGATTAGCATCTGAGCCCCGTTTCTCATCTGCTGTTACTTGGAGCAAGTAACTTCCCTGTGCCTCAGTGTCTTCATCTGTAAAATGGCAGAGCCTGGGCGTCAGCACAGATCCTACCTGCTGGGATGGCTGTGAGGATTCAATGATAAACATATGCTCAGCCATTAGAACGGCCCCCGACACCATAGCTCATACATGACAGCCTTAAGGTATCGGGTACAAGGCAGCTGTATTCAGTAGGGAGAATGGACCAGAAAACTTTGTTTTCTTTGTCTTCACGTTACCTCCTCCCCACCTCCCACCCCAATCTTTTTTCCTTTCCCAAAAATCAGGGTTATATTTTTAAACTCCTAACACAAACGCAGGTACAGACACTTCTACTGTGCCCTGAATTTCCAAAGCAAAACACCAAATGGAAAAAGATGAACCATCAGAAAGCATTCACCAAGTGAGAGGTTTGCTTCCCCTCCAAAAAGACATGGAAAACTCAGGCAGTGAGTCCAGACCCAGCTGGGTCTGATGTGCAATTGATTCAGAAATCCTATTTCATGATCAAGGTGAACACTGACACAGGGTGAGAAATAAGCCTGGCCGAGTTACATATTCTTCTTTCAAGCAGCGGGAGGCTTGGGGATTAACCTTTACCGAAAGCCCAGTCTGTACACAGGATCTGCATCCTCCCATGAATGAATCAGGGGGAAGCAGAGCTGACAGCAGGCCCCGTGAGTGCAGGGAGCTATGGTGGCCATCAGCTCCTGGACTCCTGCCTGTTCCCAAAACCCCTACCAGCCCCATCCTGCCTTGGAAAGGAGCCACCTTTCCTTTCCAGGACACGCAGAGGCATCCAAAGGCCATTGTGCTGTGGGGGTCTGGCACCTGGAGTCCTAAGTCACTCTTGATCCCCGTGCCAGGCTCACAGGAAGTAAGTACCCTCTCCTGCCCTTTCCTCTCACCTGGAGCCCGGGCAGAGTCCTACTAGTTATGTGCCAGGAAAATGGATCTGGATGGAGTCTGGTGAGCCTGCTTCCAAAATCTTGCCCTTTAAAACAAAGCCAAATGTTCTGAAATTCTCCTCACTCCTTATTGAGTTCAGTGTTCGTCATTACCAGATTCGAATTTGTAGGAATAGCAAAACCTAGTCAGATTAATCGTGGCTTATGGTGGAGACTGTAAAAGTAAGAAACTGCAGTAAACTCCGATTTTAAAATGTACACGTCTAAGGCAGCTGTGGTCTCTTTTGGACCGGGAACTATTCATTTGAAGAGCAGCCTGGAAGGGAAATTTGAGGGCGAATCCCAATCTTCATAACTTACCTGGCAAATAAATTCTGTTGAAGATGTCCTCTGAAAGGCCAAGGTTGATGGGTTTCCAGGCAAGTCCACTGGCATCCAACAACTTTCCAAGCTGTCTGCCCAAGTTAGAGAACAACCAACAATAAGCAAATGCTCCCACATTTATAGAGAGAACCATAATTCTCAGTCCATTTACGGTAACGCTCCAAAGACAGAGGGGCCTGGGGCATCCCAGAGCCCGGAATCTGAAGCTCTGGCTCAGATTCCTGGTCTACCACCTACTAGCCCTATAAACGTAAACTGGCGACTTCTCCAAACTCTGTTTCCTCGTCAGTAAAATGGAGTCGTTACCAACCCCACCAGGTAGACAGGAGGACTGAAATCCTGCGTATAGACTGGGCTTCAGGTAAAGGTTAATCTCGAAGCCTCCCTCTATGTATGAAGCCTGCTTCCAACACCATAGACTGCTCCCAGGTTAGCACCTTTATAAGAGAATAGCTCAACCAAAGAAATTTTAGTTTGAGATGTGAGAGGTCGTAACTTGATTATTAAAAAATTTACCTCTTTGATTACCAATAAACTCATCCATTTGTACCCCCAGTACCTATGGGATGTTAGCATAGGTACATTCAACTGCCCCACACACAGGACTCGCCCTCCAGGGGCTCACTGCCTAGTGGGAGGGCAGGACACCAACACGCCCCAGCCAAGGCCAGTTCTAAGGATGTGTGGGGAGGGGCCGGCGGGGAGAAAATCCTGAAGGAGCGGATTGAGCCAGGGTCCGGGGAGGGAGGCGAGAAAGGTGCGCCCGGCAGGAGGTACCGAGGGGGCGAAGGCATGGAGGAGAGAGCAAGGAAGAGGGGGAAGAGATGACAGACAGACAGACATGGAGGAACTACAAGAGTCTAGGGCCTCAACGTATCCCCAGACTAGGGGCAGAGGCATCACGGGAGAGCTTGTTAAAAATGCATGAATCCCAGCCCAGGCTTACTGACTCAGAACCTGCAGTTAACAGGGCCCCTGGGAGATCTGTGTGCACATCTGAGTTTGAGAAGCGCTTGTGTAGGGTCAGGCTACAAGTTAGGAAGTGTAAAGTTGATGCCCTATGTGTAGGCAAGGACCAGGCCACCGAGGGCCCTGACGTCATGCTGGAGGCGATGGAGCATCAGATCGGCATTGTTAAAAGCTGACTGTGCTGGGCTTCCCTGGTGGCTCAGTGGTTGAGAGTCCGCCTGCCGATGCAGGGGACGCGGGTTCGTGCCCCGGTCTGGGAAGATCCCACATGCTGTGGAGCGGCTGGGCCCGTGAGCCATGGCCGCTGAGCCTGCGCGTCCGGAGCCTGTGGTCCGCAAAGGGAGAGGCCACAACAGTGAGAGGCCCGCGTACCGCAAAAAAAAAAATGCTGACTGTGTTCATGAAAGGGGGCTGGCTGGGAGGGTGAGGGCAGACAGAAGCCGAGAGACAAGCTGCAAGCTGCTGTGGACCTGGAGAGAAATGAGAAGGGCTTGACCTGAAGCAAAAGCAGAGGGAGAGGGCCCGGGCTGGAGGGATGTTTAAGGACGTTAAGCCTGGCACAACTTGGTGAGCACTGGGGATGGGGAGAAGGAAAAAGGAGGAATCAGAGAGATCTTGGGGGTCTGGCCCAGAAAACTAAGCCAACGGCAGTTGCCTTTGCAAGGCTGACAAAGCAAGAAGTAGGTGGGGCCCATCCTGTGGCCGTTGTCCGTGAATGAACAGCCAGGATGGGCTAGGAGGAGATGCCAGGAAGCACCTGGGTATGCAGGTCTGCTGCTCAGCAGAGAACTCTTGGCCACCGGAAGGAAGCCAAGGGCCTAGAGTGAGTAAGAGGTGGCTGAAACTACAGGAACGTCTCCCCTGCGAGAGCGGACAGGGTAACGAGAGATGATGAAGGAACCTCGGGAAATACAAACACCTGAGGAGGGAAGGGAGAAGACAACGACAGAGAAATGGTCCGAGAAGTAGGAGCCACGCCAGGAGCCAAGGGAGGCCTTTGGAAATGAGTGGGTTAGAGTGTCAGCTACAGCGGATTCAAGTAAATAAGGACCGAGAGCCCTCCGTTATAGGTCATGGCTTTCAACCGGATGGCATCTTAGCATAGGAACTGAGTTCAGCCGCAGCATTTCCCCAGGTTCTCTGATAAGAATCGCCAGGGAGGTCCTTAATAAAACACACACACCTGGGTCCCGTCCTGACCCAGAGCATCAGACTCTCCAAGGAAGGGGCCTGCAGAGCTGGTTTTCCACAAGCTCTACAGCTGATTCTCATCCCAGAGGTTTGGACCTCATAGCCTTGCTTCTCAAACTTCAGAAGTTCTTGAGAAATACCTGGGGACCTCAATCAACTGCAGGTTCTGATTCGGTAGGTTTGAGTGGGTAGCAAGGCTGCACTTCTAAGAAGCCGCCAGGTGACAGCCACGCTGCTGGTCTCAGGGCCACCCCGGCAGGAGCAGGGCTAGAGAAAACAGGTTTTGAGGAGGTAAGCCGTTGATCCAAGGTGACCCGGCTTGGCTAGTGGCAGAGCTGAGAGATCTGTCATGCTTGAGGGGTCTCTCTGGATCGTGACTGCATCACGTGCCCATATTCTGCGTCCAGCAAGGATGGCAGATGGAGTGTGAGGTTAGCGAACAAATCATTAACTTCACTTGGACACCTCCCCCGTCCACCTGCTTCTCCCCGCTTGCTCTCTCTCCCTTGCCGTGAGCCCACCAGGATCTCTCTGCTTCTTTCTCTTTCCCCGAGCTTCCCCTCTGCAGCAGAAAGGCCAGATTAGGGCATGACCACAACCTCCCAACCCGGGGCATCTGGAAAATCGGGGGAGAGAGCGTTACCGAAGTGAGACCCAGCGGGCCACCATATGTTGCCGCCAGAACAGCTAATTAGACTGGCTGTGGGAGGGGAGAAGGGCCCACGAGCTTCCACATGGGAACTTAGTGGGAAAGAACTTTCCTGCATCTGTCAGGGACGCCGGAGACCATCGGCTGGAGAAGGGTGTGATGGTGATGCCACTGCCCCGGTTGGCTCTTCAGTGACTCTGAGCTCCAAGCCAGGCACCTCCTGGGCAGGGGCCAGGCCGGCTGCCCCCAGGCCACCTAGACACACCACCCCCCAGCCCCCGAAGAACGAGTTTTGAGTTTAGATTCATTCACAGCCTTTTCCAAATGTCCTTTCCCACCCTGAGGGCTGCCTCCTGACTGCTCTTTTTCTTTCGTGCAGGTGACGGCAGGCAGCGCCCCCTGTTCTGTGTTGAATATTCCCCTTACTGCTCCGTCTTTGCTTTCTCCCCCGTCCTGCAGCCCAATACCAACTTCTGCAGCCTCCAGCTGCCCCTACTGCCGCCTGCCTCCCCGGGGGGCCGGGACACTTCCCCGCCTCTCCCTCCGGTCTCCTTTCCCTCCTCTCCGGGCCCCGCACCCGAGTCACCGGCAGCCCTGTGCTACTTCCCCATCTCCTGCCCCAGCCCGGCCGAGATCCCTGTGCTGTGCCTGCCGGACTCCCGAAGGCCCAGTAGAATTTACCTCGTGTGGTAAGTCGCCCTCGGTGAAGGACACAGCACAGTGGAGTCAGGGAGTGGGGACAGGGGGACGTTAAGCTTCCGGAGGGCAGCGCCGTGACCGGCGGCAGGAGGTGTAACGTGCGGGGAAGCAGGAAGACCAAGACAGCTGCTCCCACTTCACTCGGCCTTCTTCCAGCACTTAAAGGAGTGAGCGACCAATAAAAGCCCATCCTCTCTCGAGACTCATCTGATTTCTTCACTCCCGCGTCTGGCGCAGTTTCGATCGTTAACCACCAGAAACGGATCAGGCTCCTCCGGGTCTACTCGTAGCCTTGGGGGTGTGACTATGCCCGCCGAGCCGGCCCTGAGAGGGTGGCACCAGGGACAGGCCTCTGGGGGCAGCCCACGCTGGATCTGATTGTTGGTTCAGGACCACACGGAGGAGAGACAAATTCAAGGGCTCAGTCGCTGCTTACAGTTTCTTTCCTGACTCCTTATTAGGCCCTACACCTCCCCAAATCAAAAATCCCACCTCCTGGGGCCCAAAATAAAACATATTTATGGTGCATAATGAAGCTTTAATTAAGAGCTCCTCTGGGGATGCGAGACAACACTCATTTCCAGCACACTCAGACTGGCAAACAGACAGGGCCTGTTATTTGTAACTGTACCGAAAGCTGCCTATTACACCAAGGCAACAGCAGCTCCTGCGATTAAGCTGTAATTCTTCCCACGATCTGAAAGAAGCAATAAATCTTTTCAAAAGGCATCTCAGGCAGAGCCTTGGCACCTCCTGGGCACCGGGCATCGAAGTGAAGATGGTGTGGGGGAGGGTAAATGTTCAGGAATTGTCTTTCTCTTCACCTTGCTTTTCAAACTTGGTCTATCCAGAACCGTGTCTGGGTACGGCAGGTGATGTGAGGGGCGGAACAATTATCAGGTGCGTGGAATTAACGTGGACCGTTAAATGGACTCGGTTCTCAGCCATCAGAGTCTTGTATAAATACAAGGTTTCTACCTTTTTCTCCCTTTCCTGGTCAAATTAAGAACTATTCAGTCAACAATTAGTGTCCCAGCACTGTCAAGAGAACTGAGGCAGGACTACCCTGGTGGTGCAGTGGTTAAGAATCTGCCTGCCACGTGGGGAGGGGGAAGGGTAAGCTGGGACGAAGTGAGAGTGGCATGGACATATATACACTACCAAATGTAAAACAGATAGCTAGTGGGAAGCAGCCGCACAGCACAGGGAGATCAGCTCGGTGCTTTGTGACCACCTGGAGGGGTGGGAGGGAGACGCAAGAGGGAGGAGATATGGGAATATATGTATACATACAGCTGATTCACTTTGTTACAAGGCAAAAAGTAACACACCATTGTAAAGCAATTATACTCCAATAAAGATGTTAGAAAAAAAAAGAATCCGCCTGCCAATGCAGGGGACACGGGTTCGAGCCCTGGTCCGGGAAGATCCCACATGCCGCAGAGCAACTAAGCCCGTGCACCACAACTACTGAGCCTGTGCTCTAGAGCCCAGGAGCCACAACTACTGAGCCCGCATGCTACAACTACTGAAGCCCACGCGCCTAGAGCCCGTGCTCCACAACAAGAGAAGCCACTGCAATGAGAAGCCCGCACACCACAACGAAGAGTAGCCCCCACTCGCCGCAACTAGAGAAAGCCCGCGCGCAGCAACGAAGACCCAACGCAGCCAAAAATAAATAAATAAATAAACTTATTAAAAAAAAGAGAGAGAACGGAGGCAGACACCTTCTATGTAAACAGCTGTTTGGTTTTTTTGCTACTGGAGGTACCCCTTTGCCCAGATACTAGAAGGTGTGGGCTTCACGGTGCCCAAAGCAAGCCACAGTCTTCCCCAAATTCACCTACAAACTTCAGGATGTTAGGTTGGCTGGCAATGAAACTCCTGAACACAACCCCCTCCGTTCTCTGTAAGGCAAAGCGTCTGTCCTCCTACCTGGAGAGGAAGTTACATTTCACCTTTCAGTGTAAATATAACTTGGCCTTCCTGCAGATTAATATATGTAACATGCCACGGTGAGGACCATCTTAGAAAGGCCCCAGAGGTCTGAGGTTTGGTTCACTTTGGATGCGGGCAAGGTGATTAGGACTGGAATTCATGGACATACAAACTAGGCAGCTTAGGTCACCTCATTTGTAACTTCAGTTGCAGATGGAGAAGAAGGAATAATTCCCAGGAGTTTGCTTTCCACTGAACCTAAAGCGTATCACAGGGAAGAAGTCAGTGGTGCAGCCAAGTTAGATTATAATCTTTAGGCCAAAATGTGTTACTCATCTCTGTGAACCCCTGGATCATTGCATAGCAAAGGTGCATGGGTATTTGTTGAACAAATTATAATAAAAAAACAAGTTACTGTTTGCCTCTTGGATTTTATAACAGGATTAAGGAAGAGAGCAAGAATAACACAGGGGCTTCCCTGGTGGCGCAGTGGTTGAGAGTCCGCCTGCTGATGCAGGGGACACGGGTTCGTGCCCCAGTCCGGGAAGATCCCACATGCCGCGGAGCGGCTGGGCCCGTGAGCCATGGCCGCTGAGCCTGTGTATCCGGAGCCTGTGCTCCGCAACGGGAGGGGCCACAACAGTGAGAGGCCCGCGTACCGCAAAAAAAAAAAAAAAAAAAAAGAATAACACAGAAATAAAGGCTGCTGAATAAGTTATTCTCAACCTATAAAGCCTGCATAATAATAAATTTCTGGTCAAATTCAGTTCTCTCAGGGGAGTGACTTCAGATTCCCAATTATTATTATTAGTAGTATCACTATTTGTGGTGGAAGCAGCAGTTACCATTTTTAGCAGCTAATAAGCACCAAACACTGAGTTAGAGCATTTACATACATTATTGCTAATCTTCACAATAACTCTACAAGATAGGAATATTCCCACTTTACAGCTGCAGATACTGAGATTCAAATTGCCCAAAGTCAGAGGATTCTGCTTACAGTACCAGCAGTGTTTTCTTCACTGCCAGACCTGGTCAAACAGCCTCTCGTGTTTCAGCTTTATTACTTTAGTTTGCTGAGAACTCAATTAGAGGAGACAGGATTATGGAAATCATTTTGGAAATCATTTAAGAGATCTGACGCTTTGAAGAAGGTACTTTTTTTGAACAAGAAAACAGACTAACCTTTTATCTTAAGTCATCCTTGGTGTTCAGCACAAGAAAAAACAAATGGTTCTACTTCTGGAATTTCCCCATAGTTTCAGCTGAATACATCTTCTCAAGGCCTGCTAGGCGATTATGATTTGCCCTGCAGTAGAATTTGAGGCAACACACAGGCTGGCTAAGACAGGGTCCTCACCCTTAAGGAGCTTACAGTCTAGTTGGAGAGAAAAGACACACACCTGAGGCAATTTTGGAATATTTAAATGCTAAAGGCCCTAAGGACCCTGAACGTCTGGCCAAAGCAGACTCCTAAAACTGGAAACAGACCTCCAGGGACTTGCTGGCTGGCACATGTTAGCGCAGGCTGAAGAAGAAAGGCCCTCTGGGAGGGCGTTCACTCCCCCGAGGGTGTGCAGGTGTGGAGCAGGGGGAGTAGGGGGCTGCAGGCAGGGTGAAGTTCTGCTGCCTGGGCTGTGAAGGAAACTTGAATATTCTGCTGGGAATCAGAGTAAAATCCTTGTGACAAGGACCTTTGAGCCAGGTCCTGAACACACACTGGACTTGGCCTGTGCCCTGAGCCTGGCCCTTCCCTGATCCTCCCTCTGTTTCCTCCTCAGTAAGTAATAACCCCCGCTGCTTTCTCCCCGGTCAGCCAGGGGCTTAGGCGGGAGGCAGTCGCTGACTTCTGAGCGCTGGACAGGAACGAGGCCTCGGGGGATGGGGAGAAGCCTGTGGACCAGAGGAGCACAGCTCCTGGGGCTAAGTGCCTCCCCGCTTTCCTCCATGGCCGGTCCCTTAGTGTAAGGCCTTGGTCCCTCCTCCTCTCTCCCCACGCTTGGTCAGTGAGATCCTGTGTAACCACCATCCTACACCATCTCATTTCCTGGAGGATTCTCTTCTCTCCTTTCTGGTCATGCCCACAACCTCTCTGGGCTCCACCGACGTGCCCTAAGCTGGAACCCACACCACCGGTAGCTCCCCCTTTTAGTAAGTTCCCTGTGGAACACGATCCTCTCTGTCTTAGAGCACAGAACCCACTGCCTTCCCCTACCAGGGCCTGTCAGGGAAAGTAGGTAGTACCTAATCACTGTTTTAAATGAGGTTTCACGGACTGCCAAGGAGAGCTTTCATTCCTTCCCTGAATCTGGATGAAAACTATTCACCCAACCACAGCTTACACCACGGAACATAAATTCAGTTGTCTTCACGTGCCAAGAAAGGCTGTTCTCTCGCACAGGACTCAGGGACCCTTCCCAGCTTTGCCCCCGTGGCCTGCTGGCTACGGCTATTTCTGAAATTTCTGAACTGTCCAAAAGGGGATGAGCCAAGCAAATTCTCTTGGAAGCATTTAATCTAGATATTCACAATTTAACTGCCTGTGAACTCGAGAACTTGTAGAGCTGCATGGAAAATAACAAAACTCTTTCCCTAAACTCACGGGCACTGACACTTAATACGTGTGAGGAAGAAACTTGAGATTATTCGTACTAATTAGCAACCTAATTCAAAATGTGAATCTTAAAAAAAAATGTTGGGAACTCAATCCAAGTTAGCACTCCAGCTACCATCTTCCTGTGAGTGTATCATCCCAGCCCAGTGGTGGGTAGCACACAGGCAAGAGAAAGGGTATCTGGTCCCCAGATGCTTGGAACCTTTCTGGAAAGCCAGATTAGCTGCTAAAAAACAACCTGAGGATATGAATATGCAGGTGTAAAATAGGTTGTGATTCAAACTTGGATGAACACGTGGGGAGCAGGGCTTGTGGTGTGTCCCAAATGTAAAAGGCTCTTGACGGTTTTACCAACAGGCCCATCCCAACATCTAAGAACTGGAAGCTAGAAACTTCTTAGTCAAAGGAAACACCCCCTACAGACTCCACATTGCAGGTGTCAGGGGTGCTCATTAATGGTGATAAAAGCCTTGTGAAGTAGGTACTATTATTCCCATGTCACAGGTGGGAAAACTGAGGCTTCCAGAAGTGATTTGTCCAAGCCCCCATGGCTAGAAGGTCATAGAACCAGATTTCAAATCCAGCTCTTCCCTGACCTCCTGGGTCTATTTCCTTAAAAGCCTTCCCCACCCTTTGAGCATTCTTTCTACAGAAGATGTTTTCCTGTAAAAATTATTGAAAAGATTTTGCATCTTTCAGCAGCCCAGGCATCGCAGATTTTATCAAGCAAGAGGAGGCCAAACCTAATAGTCAGCCCAGAAATGCAGAGCCCGAGAGCGTCTGGGGACAGAAGCAGAGAGAAACTGCAGCTGCCCGGGAAGGCGCCAGCCCTCAGGGGAGTAGGTAAGGACCTGCAGCTCGTGCACCTCAGTCCTCAGAGAGACTGACTTGTGCTGTAACCTGGTGAATTCCGTGTGGTTTTTAGACACTTCCGTTTTTATGTGAAGAGTGTGTACCTTACAGTGAAACTCTTAAAAGCAAACTATTGGATCCAATTTCCTTCTCCAGGGAGGCTGCTGGGAAAAGGCAGGGCAGGGAGGAGTTGTAATTTTCTCTGCCATTACTCCATAAGTGAGACTGTGCATGGTTTTGAGTGGGTGCCCGCCGTCAGGCTTCTGGAGAGGGTATTTGGGTGGTGGGTGGTAGGTGTTGGGGGATGGGGTGGGGGTGGGGGGTGGAGAGGCAGTCTGCAGCCCAGGGATGTCTCACCTGGCCACAGTTCCTGCCCACTTCCCAGGAGGGAAGGATAGGGGGGTCTGTGGATGGCAGACGACTCACCTCCCACGGAAATCTTCTCCCCTCTGATCCAAAGCGTCAAGACCTTACCGTGTAAGAAATAACATCGAAGCGAATATAAGCTTTATTTCAAAGCCCTGGTTGGCGGATACCTCCTCTTTCAGTCTTGAGCGTTCATCCCAAGGCCTAAGCCACGCTCCTGCGGTGGCAGAAGGAAAGGAGGAACAGGTCCTAAGGACGCCCCTTGGGATTCAAGGAAAGGGATGCTTGGTAGCTCACCTGGCCAAGGACCTGTTCTTCCCCTTGGGGAAGCCACCGAGCATCACACTTCCTTGCCACCCGATAAACACAGGCGCCTTTCTTTAAAAATATGATATATACTGTGGTGGACACACGCAAATATAGAACATGTATCTGGATGGCCTGAAGTCAGGGGCGATTAGAGCCTATGTGAATCTCTAGCAACTAGATGTCCACGGGCTCCCAGTGATCTAATGCCTTCCATTGGGAAGGGCAGACCTCACTTCTAGTTCCAGCTCTTCTTCCTCCCAGCGATGGAGTCTTGGGTGGTCAAGTAGCCAGTCTGGGTTACAGTTCCCTTGTCTTAAAATAAGGATAATGATATCTACCTCACTGCATTGCTGTAATAACTAAAGGAGCTAATATTCTGACCAGGACTTGACGATAGTGGGCACTCAACTCCTGTAAGTTTCTCTCCTGCCATCTCCCCAACAGTCCTCAGTGAACTGTAGACTGTTATTTGAAAGGTGAGATTCCCTATGCATCAGACGTTCCTGGACCCGGGAGGCTCATCTAATCCGCCACCTGCACCCAGAAGACATCTTCCATGATCCTGAGATTCACTGAGATTTTGTCCCAATTTTCTATTATACCAGGACTCCTCATCTTCCCCCAATTATTCCCTCAGTCATCTCGCTGTAGTCCTTTTTTTTCACATTCTAAGTGGTTTGCATAAGTGGGAGTAGGAGTCACATGTTTGAATTGCACCAGTGAGAGATTCGAAGCAAATGGGACAGAGAGGTAATACATAGACAGCTCTTACGAATAATAAGAAAAACACAAATGCCTAATAGAAAAGTTGGGGAAGAGGCACAGCAGACAATTTCACAGAAGAAGAAATACAGATGGCTGATAAAATTGGAGGGAAAAAAAGTTCAAGCTCACTCAGTAATGAACGTAAACTTACATGAGATAAATTTGGCCTACCTTAGCTAGGCTAAGGTTTTTTCAAATAATGTTCAATACTGGTAGTGAAACTAATAACTAACATTTCCTGGGCACTGATGTGTCAGGTGCTTGCCAAGCCCTTGGCATGCATTCCTGATGACACAGTTATGAGAGATGCTTTCATAGTCTACCTGTAGGGTAACTTGGTACAAAGTGGAATTTGGCAACATGTGTCAAAGTCTTTAGAAAGCTTGCAATTCCACTCCTATGAATCTATTCTAAGAAAATAAGACATATAGTCAAGGAGTTATAAGCAAGGACATCTATCCTGGAGTAATTTGTGGCAGCAAAAAAACTTAAAATAATCTATATACCCAACAATAGGAGAAGGGTTATACAAATTATGATATTTTATATAATGTACCCTTGCAGTATAATTATTATTGTGTTCTTCACAATTAACGGCAGGAGATAATGCTCACAATAAAATGTTTAGGGAAAGGAAGCAGGACGTAAAGTTGTATATACCCAGATATCCCAATTTTGTTTTTTAAGACAATACTTCTAGATAAGAGAGCCCTGGGTTGTAAATTCAAATGTCTTCAGGGAACAGACAGGTATGGCAGGAGAAATACATGACAAAGGCTGTGGGGCCTGTGGTGAACCAGACATGCTCCCCCTAAAGGCAGGTAACTCAGTGTTCAAACACTGAGCCAGCAGACAAGTACAGGATGAAAATAGCCCACGGGTCTTGAGTTTGCAACCCACCTCTGAATTCCAGAACAGTAGCAATGGTCTTCTGAGTTTTGGATATTGGGTGATTTTTATTTCCTCTTCATCCTCTTCTGTGTCTTCCAAATTTCCTACAATGGACATCGACTACTTTTTTAACCAGAGGAAAACAAAACTCTATGGCTGTCAGAATGGACGAAACTGTTGGTCAAGCACATGCGGAAGTCTAGACCAAAGACATAGTCTTAGGGCAGAGAGATGCTTTTTCTGGTTTCATCTCACTGCACCCACGACATCCGGTTGCACCTAGTCAGACTCCTGGAAACGGCAGGCACTCCAGTCAGGGCTGGAGTCCATGCAGGGCCTCAGAGGCCCAGCACCACCAAACCAGCTCTACAACAAATGATAAAGGAATTTATCTAAGTGGGAAACACAAGAGAAGAAAAGAACCTACAAAAACACACCCAAAACAATTGAGCAAATGGTCATAGGAACATACATATCGATAATTACCTTAAACGTGAATGGATTAAATTCTCCAACCAAAAGACACAGGCTTGCTGAATGGATATAAAAACAAGACCCATATATATGCTGTCTACAAGAGACCCACTTCAGACCTAGGGACACATTCAGACTGAGAGTGAGGGGATGGAAAAAGATATTCCATGAAAATGGAAATCAAAAGAAAGCTGGAGTAGCAATACTCATATCAGATAAAATAGACTTTAAAATAAAGAATGTTACAAGAGACAAGGAAGGACAATACATAATGATCAAGGGAACAATCCAAGAAGAAGATATAACTATTATAAATATATATGCACCCAACATAGGAGCATCTCAATACATAAGGCAAATGCTAACAGCTGTAAAAGGGGAAATCGACAGTAACACGTTAAAATTGGGGACCTTAACACCTCACTTACACCAATGGACAGATCATCCAAACAGAAAGTTAACAAGGAAACACAAGCTTTAAATGACATAATAGACCAGATAGATTTAATTGATATTTATAGGACATTCCATCCAAAAACAGCAGATTACACTTTCTTCTCAAGTGTGCACAGAACATTCTCCAGGATAGATCACATCTTGGGTCACAAATCAAGCCTCAGTAAATTTAAGAAAATTGACATCACATCAAGCATCTTTTCTGGCCAAAATGCTATGAAATTAGAAATCAATTACAGGGAAAAAAATGTAAAAAACACAAACACATGGAGGCTAAACAATACGTTACTAAATAACAAAGAGATCACTGAAGAAATCAAAGAGGAAATCAAAAAATACCTAGAGACAAATGACAATGAAAACACAATGATCCAAAACCTATGGGATGCAGCAAAAGCAGTTCTAAGAGGGAAGTTTATAGCTATACAAGCCTACCTCAAGAAACAAGAAAAATCTCAAATAAACAATCTAACCTTACCCCTAAAGGAACTAGAGAAAGAAGAACAAACAAAACCCAAAGTTAGCAGAAGGAAAGAAATCATAAAGATCAGAGCAGAAATAAATGAAATAGAAACAAAGAAAACAATAGCAAAGATCAATAAAACTAAAAGCTGGTTCTTTGAGAAGATAAACAAAACTGATAAACCAATAGCCAGACTCACCAAGAAAAAGAGGGAGAGGACTCAATTCAATAAAATTAGAAATGAAAAAGGAGAAGTTACAACAGACACTGCAGAAAAACAAAGCATCCTAAGAGACTATTACAAGCAACTCTATGCCAATAAGATGGACAACCTGGAAGAAATGGACAAATTCTTAGAAACGTATAACCTTCCAAGACTGAACCAGGAAGAAATAGAAAATATGAACAGACCAATTACAAGTAATGAAATTGAAACTGTGATTAAAAATCTTCCAACAAACAAAAGTCCAGGACCAGATGGCTTCACAGGTGAATTCTATCAAACATTTAGAGAAGAGCTAACACCCATCCTTCTCAAACTCTTCCAAAGAACTGTGGAGGAAGGAACACTCCCAAACTCATTCTGTGAGGCCACCATCACCTTGATACCAAAACCAGACAAAGATACTACAAAAAAAGAAAATTAGAGACCAATATCACTGATGAATATAGATGCAAAAATCCTCACAAAATACAAGCAAACAGAATCCAACAGCACATTAAAAGGATCATACACCGTGATCAAGTGGGATTTATCCCAGGGATGCAAGGACTCTTCAATATACGCAAATCAATCAATGTGATACACCATATTAACAAAGTGAAGAATAAAAACCATATGATCGGGCTTCCCTGGTGGCGCAGTGGTTGAAAGTCCGCCTGCCGATGCGGGGACACGGGTTCGTGCCCCGGTCCAGGAGGATCCCACATGCCACAGAGCGGCTGGGCCCGTGGGCCACGGCCGCTGAGCCTGCGCATCCAGAGCCTGTGCTCTGCAACGGGAGAGGCCACAACAGTGAGGGGCCCGCGTGCTGCAAAAAACAAAAAACAAACAAAAAACCAACAAAAAACCACATATGATCGTCTCAATAGATGCAGAAAAACCTTTGACAAAATTCAACACCGATTTATGATAAAAACTCTCCAGAAAGTGGGCATAGAGGGAACCTACCTCAACATCATAAAGGCCATATATGACAAACCCACAGCAAACATCATTCTCAATGGTGAAAAACTGAAAGCATTTCCTCTAAGATCAGGAGCAAGACAAGGATGTTCACTCTCGCCACTATTATTCAACATAGTTTTGGAAGTCCTAGCTATGGCAATCAAAGAAGAAAAAGAAATAAAAGGAATCTAAATTGAAAAAGAAGAAGTAAAACTGCCACTGTTTGCAGATGACATGATACTATACATAGAGAATCCTAAAGATGCCACCAGAAAACTACTAGAGCTAATCAATGAATTTGGTAGAGTAGCAGGATACAAACTTTAATGCACAAAAAGCTCTTGCATTCCTATACACTAACAATGAAAAATCTGAAAGAGAAATTAAGGAAACACTCCCATTTACCTTTGCAACAAAAAGAATAAAATACCTAGGAATAAACCTACCTAGGGAGACAAAAGACCTGTATGCAGACAACTATAAGACACTGTTGAAAGAAATTAAAGATGATACCAACAGATGGAGAGATATACCATGTCCTTGGATTGGAAGACTCAATATTGTGAAAATGACTATACTACCCAAAGCAATCTACAGATTCAATGCAATCCCTATCAAATTACCAGTGGCGTTTTTTACAGAACTAAAACAAAAAATCTTAAAATTTGTATGGAGACACAAAAGACCCCGAATAGCCAAAGCAGTCTTGAGGGAAAAAAAGACAGAGCTGGAGGAATCAGACTCCCTGACTTCAGACTATACTACAAAGCTACAGTAATCAAGACAGTATGGTACTGGCACAAAAACAGAAATATAGGTCAACGGAACAGGATAGAAAGCACAGAGATAAACCCATTCACCTATGATCAACTAATCTATGACAAAGGAGGCAAGGATATACAACACAGAAAAGACAGTCTCTTCAATACGTGGTGCTGGGAAAACTGGACAGCTACATGTAAAAGAATGAAATTAGAATACTCCCTAACACCATACACAAAAATAAACTCAAAATGGATTAGAGACCTAAATGTAAGACCGGACACTATAAAACTCTTAGAGGAAAACATAGGAAGAACACTCTTTGACATAAATCACAGCAAGATCTTTTTTGATCCACCTCCTAGAGGAATGGAAATAAAAACAAAAATAAACAAATAGGACTTAATGAAACTTAAAAGCTTTTGCAAAGCAAAGGAAACTACAAACAAGAAGAAAAGACAACGCTCAGAATGGGAAAAAATATTTGCAAACAAATCAATGAACAAAGGATTAATCTTTAAAGTATATAAACAGCTCATGAAGCTCAGTATTAAAAAAACAAACAACCCAATCCAAAAATGGGCAGAAGACCTAAATAGACATTTCTCCAAAGAGGACATACAGATGGCCAAGAAGCACATGAAAAGCTGCTCAAACATCACTAATTATTAGAGAAATGCAAATCAAAACTACAATGAGGTATCACCTCACACCAGTTAGAATGGGCATCATCAGAAAATCTACAAACAACAAATGCTGGAGAGGGTGTGGAGAAAAGGGAACCCTCTTGCACTGTTGGTGGGAATGTAAATTGATACAGCCATTATGGAGAACAGTATGGAGGTCCCTTAAAAAACTAAAAATAGAATTACCATATGACCCAGCAATCCCACTACTGGGCATATACCCAGAGAAAACCATAATTCAAAAGGACACATGCACCCCAATGTTCATTGCTGCGCTATTTACAATAGCCAGGTCGTGGAAGCAACCTAAATGCCCACCGACAGACAAATGGATAAAGAAGATGTGGTACATATATACAATGGAATATTACTCAGCCATAAAAAGGAACGAAATTGGGTCATTTGTAGAGACATGGATGAATCTAAAGACTGTCATACAGAGTGAAGTAAGTCAGAATGAGAAAAATAAATATTGTATATTAACGCATATATGTGGAACCTAGAAAAATGGTACAGATGAACCGGTTTGCAGGGCAGAGATAGAGACACAGATGTAGAGAACAAACGTATGGAGAGCAAGGGGGGAAAGCAGTGGCGGGTGCGGGTGGGGGTGTGATGAATTGGGAGATTGGGATTGACATGTATACACTGATGTGTATAAAATGGATGACTAATAAGAACCTGCTGTATAAAAAAATAAATTAAATTAAATTAAAAAAAAACAGAAAGTAATTAACCAAAGCCTACACTTCCAAATCCTCCATATCATTTTTTTCTTAAAAAAAAAAAAAAAAAGGGCTTCCCTGGTGGCACAGTGGTTGAGAGCCTGCCTGCCGATGCAGGGGACATGGGTTCGTGCCCCGGTCCAGGAAGATCCCACATGCTGCAGAGCGGCTAGGCCCATGAGCCATGGCCGTTGAGCCTGCGAGTCCGGAGCCTGTGCTCCGCAACGGGAGAGGCCACAACAGTGAGAGACCCACATACCGCAAAAAAAAAAGAAAAAAAAAAAATATATATATATAGAAAGACAGAGAGAGAGAGAGAGAGAGACAGAAAGACAGAGAATTCAGATTGTCACATAGAAGCATTTGTTCCTTAAAATGCCATCAGCCCAGCCTGGGTGGGCACACAGCTCCAATCCTTTACATCCATAGCCAGATGCCCAGAGCATCCTAGAATCGCTGCTACGTCTCTTACTGGGGTTTATAAAAACTTGGGAGGGGCCTGATAAGAAAGCTTAACTGATTTCTAAAGAGGCAATGAGTAAAGATTCTCACTGCGTCCCTGATTGTCCCATGCAGTTAGCAATAAAAGGAGGCTTATGGAGTATCAGGATGTTGGAGACGCAGACTGCTGCTCCCCTGAGAGGCGCCTCCACTAAAGCAAGTCTGTATTGACTTGGTCTCTGGCTAAGCCAGACACTTGGAGGATTTCCGTTTCACCTGCCTGAGCTGTTACCACACAGGCCTTGCCGAAGCTGTGGAGTCCTGTCCACTCTACAGGGTGAACCGCTTTGGGAACCGAACGATAAGGATGGCAGCGCCTCACCAGATCCTACAGGATAGCAGAGCGGGGAGCAGAAGGGGGTGGCCAATGGCAGGAGGGAACACAGGAGAGTGGAATCAGAGAAGCAGGTCCAGTGTCCTATCCACGTTGAGAGGGTAAAAACCCTCAGCAGTGCACACACTAGGAATGAAGTGGATTCTTGTTTTTACAAGGAAATTGTTAGTCCAGCCAGTGCAGGGTAGTGGTTACAAACTGTAGCATCAGGCAGATCCGAGTTCAAATGTTCACTCCATCACTTGCTGGAAATAGGATCTTGGGCAACTTATGTGACTCCCTAAGCCTTGGTGCTCTCACTTACGATGTGGTGTGATTGTGGCACCTGTTCCACAGGGTTGTGAGCCTAACTGTGCGCATGTGACGCAATTAGCATGGTGCCCTCAGTGCTTACGCGTTATTTTTATAAGGCAAGTTTTGACCAAACCATTCCACCCGTAGACATTCCTACCCCTTTGGGCACTTGACCTCTCTCCTCTTTCTACATCTCCTCATACTTTAGATTCAGGAGGCAACGGAGAGGAATTCTATCACAGTCAGAGGTTACAAACTGATTTGGGGCTAGTGACAAAGAGGAGATCATGATTTCATCAGAGGGTTATGATTTTTATTTGCACTGAGTAGTAAATGTAACCATGACCATCAATTTAACTGGGCAGCAGCTTCTAGAGCCTTCCTCCCCATCTGCCAGAGTAGACTGTACCTTTCTTAATGTTTTGTAAAGCTGTAAGTGAAGCAGGAGTGTCCTGAGTGTATGTTGAACAAATTGGGATGAGAAAGCACTGGTGGGCTTTGTAGTAGTCGTTCCTGGAGTGTTGGTTTTCCTTCTCAGTAAATACTGGTATGAAACCATCATTTGAGAGATGTTACCCATCATCAGCCCTGACTGACGGGCTGGACAGTCTTCCCAGAGCTTCTGCAGAAAGGATCTGTATCCTCAGGGTCATTGTGCTGCCCCAGGACCAACCTGAGCTCCACAAGTGTACAAAAGAGAGTTCATAGGGACTTCCCTGGCGGTCCAGTGGTTAAGACTCAGTGCTTCCATTGCAAAGGGCAAGGGTTCGATCCCTGGTCAGGGAACCAAGATCCCGCATGCCACACGGCACAGCCAAAAAAAAAAAAGAAACAAAAACAAAAGAGAGTTCGTACGCGGTAAACTGAAACTAGCTCTCCTGTGCTCCTTCGGTACCACCAGTCATCTTAACCGTGCCCGTTTTCCTCTCCAGAGCTTGTTTGTTGCCTTATGGGACCCTCACCCTTGGTGTTAGAGGTCTCTCAGCTGTGAGCACCTACAGTAAAATGATAAGCTTATCTTTTCTCAATACAGATCCAATCGTTCAACAAGAAGGTCCAATGTGGGCAAGTGACACCAAGCTGAAGAGGCCAACTCGAGAGAGAAGAAACTTGGTCCCATCCTCACAGCTAATAACGGTGATGGAGAATACCCCCGAGAAAGCCAAAAAAAAAGGCCTGAGTGCTCTCTCCCAGAAGGAACCACACTCAGCCCTATCCCAGGCCTTCCAAGGAATGAACAGTCCTCAAGAGTTGACCGAGTCCTTGGGGCCACCACGCATAGCTACCACCTTGGAAGGGCCAAGAAGAATGATGTTTCGGTTCAGAGATGAAGATTTTTATTCCGTTTTATCCTCAAACTCTGGAGAAGAAAATGATGACACTGAAGAGGAAACCCATGTAGAGGAAGAACTTTTGCTGGCTGGTATGCACCCGCTCCGTTCTCCTTCCAATCATAAGAGAAGTAGATTTCTTGGGACATTGGCCACTCAGGCCAAAAATAAAAGCTTTGAAGAAAATCCTGCAAATTGCAGAGCGAATTCTGTAAGAAGTGAGTCCAGTCATGGCTCATTACGAATTAGCAGTGCAATGCAGCTAGTGACAGGGCAGCCTTCCACCTGGCAAGGGATATTCCAAGACCCTGGGCGGCCTGATGGGGGGTCTGCTAAAGAGAAAGACAGCAGTGACAGTGAAAATGAGAAGACCTTTCATTCATGGGACACCAAATCCAAAAGCAGTCTGGAGGATGACCTTAATGCTGAAAATGTATTTTGTGATGTTACTTCTACGGAAGACAGGCCCGGAACCCATGATTATGAAAGAGATTGGCAGGCCCATTTAAGTGACTCTCATAATCGTCTTGGCCGTTTTCTTGCTGGTAGACCAACAGCTCCAAGATCGTCAATGAATTCATCTTATAACACCCCAGGATCATTCATGCATTCTGCTCTGAGAGATGATGCTCCAATAGACCTGTCCACATCACCTACCTTAGCTCCCAGTTCAGACTCGGAGGGAAGCTCCAGGTTTAATGTTCGTCAACCACTGTCCCCCATTAGAAACAGGAATCTATTTGCCAGTGCTGAAAACCACAGTTATTTTCCTGTAAACAGTGTGCATGAATTTGATGTCAGGGGAGCAGAACATATTACTTTAACAAGCCAATCTCAGGAGGCTCCATTACATACAGAAGATCTCTTACTAAATCCTCAAAGCAGCTTGTCCTTGGTGGAGTCTTCCAGCTCTTCTCCATCAGAAACGAATTTACAAGGCCACTTGCATGTGCCCAGGTCCCTGCAAGAAAATATACCTTTTAATTTCTTTGCAGTGTCTGAGTTCCCAAATCAAAATGACAATGGGAGCAGAATGGAGGTCCCTGGCATCACCGATGAAAAGGAAGCCACTAAAATAAAGGCAGACCCTGAGAAACTCAAGAAATTACAACAAAGGTGAGGAATTTTCATAATTATATGAATATACATATATATTTCTAAATTCTATTTCTCTAACATGAAAATAAGCAGTGCTCTCCTTAAAGGGTCATGGGGATTCTAAGTCAAGGGAGGCCCTTCCTTGACATTTTAATGATTTCTTCTTTCAAGAAAATTGTCTAGTTTGTTGCTTTTAAAATATATGTCTCTACAAAGAAACGTTCGGTGTTCCAGCCCAATTTCTTCAGTATTCCCAAAGTGTTTTTTTCCTTGAATACCATAACTTTAAGAAAGGCAAGCAACTATACTCCAATAAAAAATAAATAAAATTTTTAGAAACAAAGAAAATAAAAGGCAAGTTTGCCAAATATAAGGGTTTTGGGGTTTGCTTGTTTGTTTTTGGCCGCACCTTGCAGCTTACAGTTTCTTAGTTCCCCGACCAGGGATCAAACCCATGCCCCCTGCAGTGGAAGCATGGAGTCTTAACCACTGAACCGCCAGGGAAGTCCCAAGGGTTTCTGACTTCTACATAGGGCTTCCCTTTCCCCCTAGCAATTAGGAACCAAGATTTTTTTATGAAATGGTTGTTATCTCCCCAGAGAAGGAGCCATTCAGCACTTGGAAGTTCACCAGCTCTCCCCCATGAGCTCTGCGCAAATCCAACCAACAGTTCTAGAATTTGAACCTTCCAAACTAAAAGGCCGGTCTCCAACAGTTGCCATAGCTACCTCAGCTCTCTGAAGGGCCACGCTGGGGTGACCACTGCTTCCATTTTATGTGCTGCTTCTCATGCACAAGAAAGAAAGAAATAAGATCTTTTTTGAATTGCTCTTTTCTTTGATCTCTCCTTTCTTGTGAGATGATTTTGGGATATTTCACAACTATGAAATGCAATACTTTTTAAAGCTGTCGTTAAACACCATGTCGGGATTTGACCATTTAATTTATGATAGGTGTTGCCATGCCCTGATATTGGCTTACTGATCTGGAAAGTGATTCTTTGAATGCGAGCCCTCTTTTTTGTGTTAGCATGGCTCACCGGGTCATTAATTATCCCATTGATATTCATCTGTAAGTGGGAAAATTCCATGGCAATGAATCTGAATGCAAAAAGGAGGAAAAGATACGACTTAGAATGCTCACACACTCCTGTCTATCATTCGACTGCAGGAATGAAGTAATTTCCTTGTTAGCAGCACCTTTTTTTTTTTTCCATATCAAACAAACTACCAAAAGACAGACCCAGGGTTAAGGGCCAAAAGGTCTCAGCACCTATCCATCCTCACCTACCCAAAAATACTCTTCAAACCCACTTGGCAGGGGTCTGGACCGCCACCATCCCAAAGCAATGCCTTCGGGCTAAAAATGACTTCTTTTAAAAATGCACCCACTTCTAGGTGTAGTAATGCATTAAACAGCTACTATTTGTGTACTTCGTTTATCAGACACTCTCTTTTTTCTGTATACAATAAACCTTATGCTTTTCTTATTATTTCAAAATTATTCATTTTAGGAAATATTAAAAATATAAACATAAAAGAAAAATCACCAATAACCCTATAATCCAGAGAAAAGCACTGTGAAAAACTCTTTCCAGTCTTTTATCTTTGCATATAAATGCAATTTTTAGTAAACATTGGTTCATATTTTATAATATGCCTTATTTTAAGATTTCAAGCCCATTTCTCAATGCCACTTACACTCTTTAAAATGTTCGCTTGAGGGCTTCCCTGGTGGCGCAGTGGTTGAGAGTCTGCCTGCTGATGCAGGGGACACGGGTTCGTGCCCCGGTCCGGGAAGATCCCACATGCCACAGAGCGGCTGGGCCCGTGAGCCATGGCCGCTGAGCCTGCGCGTCCAGAGCCTGTGCTCCGCAACGGAAGAGGCCACAACAGTGAGAGGCCCGTGTACTGCAAAATAAAGAAAAGAAAAAAAAAAAGTTCACTTGATTAGTTAGCTTGATACATACAGATAAGCATATAACATACGCACACTCTAGAGAATTAGAAGCAGAACAAAACTTGGGCATCCCTGTGCCCACCTTCCAGCAAACGGAACATCACTGGAGCTTGGGAGCCCCTCACTCACTCTATCTCCTCATCTCCCTCCTTCATCTCCTCCCTCCCAACCCCCTAAACCCTCTGGAAATCATTCTTGCATTGCAATCATCATTCCTTTGCTTTTTAGTTTCTTGTTGGAAGTTTTTTTGCTTCATGGCTTCACCATATGAGCATATGTATTCCTAAACAACACATTGTATATATTTTTGAATTCTGTAGAAATGTTCCTATTATTTTTGAACTCCCTAGAAATGGAATATCTGTTCTCCCGTGACTTGCTTCTTCCCCTACATCGTTAGCCAGGTGCATCCTGGTTGGTATTCTGGGGCTTTAATGCATTTGCTTTCACCACTACAGACAATTTCGCCATTCTCCTGTCGATGGACATTTGGGTCCTTTACTGTTTTCTGTACACAGTGCTACATGAACATTCTTGTAAACGTCTCCTGGTGCACATGGGAACAGTTCTCTAGGATAGTTATGCAGGAGCGGACTTGCTGGACTGGTGGGTAGCACAGCTTCCACCATACAAGTAATGCCAATGTACTGTCTCAACAGTGATGTATACTGTTGTCCATCCTTGTCAGCACTTGTACTGATTGGCTTTACAAATTGTCACCAGTCGCACGGGAGTAAAATGATACCGTGGCTTTAATTTACATTTTCATGACTGTTAGTAAGGTCAGGTGTTCTGTTGGCTCTTTTTAAATTTTTTTTGGCCACGTTGTGTGGCATGCGGCATCTTAGTTCCCTGATCAGGGATTGAACCTGTGGCCCCTGCATTGGGAGCAGGAAGTCTTAACCACTGGACCACAAGGGAAGTCCCTGTTGGCTCTTTTAAATGTTAAATGACCATTTCTATTTCTTCTTCTATAAAATGCTTATCTATGTCTTCTGCTCATTTTTCTTTTAGAATATATATATATTTTAAATCCTTTATATAGTCTGGCTATTAATCTGATTCTTTGACACTTGTGTGTTGGAAATATCTTTTCTCAATTTGTAGTTTGTCTCTCCTCTTTCTTGATGTTTTTTAATGAAAATAAATTCTTAATTTTAATGTAGCCAACTGTATCCATCTTCTTTACAGATTGTGATTTGTACCCTGTTGTCTTAAGAAATCCTTTGCTAACCTGGGGTCATTATGACATTCTTCCTATTTTCTTCCAAAATCTCTACAGTTTTCCTGTGCACATTTAGGACTTCATGTGAAATGAATTTTGGACTTCAGTGTGATATTTAATTTGTGGTGTGAGGTATGCATTGTGAATACCAACGTGTCCCAGGATCTTTCCCCTGCAGAGCCACATCTGTCACATAACATAACTATAAATATATAAGTCTGTCTCAGGGCTCTCTGTTCTGTCTGTTCTGTTTTTTTGGTTGTTTTGCCCTAAGGCACACCATCTCAATGACTGAAGATTTATAAGTTTATAAGTGCAAAAGCCTCCCTCCCCACTTTGTTCCTTAAGAGTCCTTGACTATATACATTTAAAAATCAGCTTTTGGGGATGTTCATCGGAATTGCATTGAATCTATAGATTATTTGGGGGAGAACTGACATCTTGGAGACATCGAGTCTTTCTTTGGTAAACATGGCATATCTCTTCTTTTATTTGTGCCCACCATGAGATAGTATAATTCTGTTCCTTTTCATTGAACGTCCCTTTCTTGGGGAGAAAACTCTTTTAAGACACGGAGCATACACTCCTATATCCACAGGAATGTCCATTTCTTCCTCTCCTTTGATTTTAGTCTCTAGCCAGTTTTGCTTTCCTTGACCAGGCAGTCCCTAGGCCCATGAAGATTCTAAAGAACAAAAGATTAGCCTCAGATTCCTCAGAAGCCTCCCTGCAGAAACATCAACCAGCTATTGACTCACCATTTATGAGACACAAATATGTCTGCTTACATCTTCATTAATTCCATCTTCAACACAGTCCAGCAGCTTATATTCTGGAATGTTGGCACAGTTTATTGGCAAGGGTTGAGTTACTGGTGAGTTCACGTCCAGGTTCACTGGTTCATCACTCATCCCAACCAGCATCTACCGAGTGGTCTCCACATGCCAATACTTGACCAGACTCCAGATGCACTTTGTTGTCTGCACAACAGGTTCACCCTCACCACCCCCTCCAGGCCGCCCCACGCCCCTATAAGTGGGTAGCAGTAGTCGGATCATCATGGCTTTACCCATGAGGAAACAGAGACCTGGAAAGCTCAAGCACCTTGTCCAAAGTCATCAAACTCACAAGTTTTAGAAGCAGACCTCAAAGGCAGGCCCTGGCGGGTGCGGGGAGAAGCGCTCCCAGCCGCTGGCTCAGGTTCCCTCCGGAGCTCTTGCCCAACCTTTGGATGTGCGATAGGAGCGCTGCTGCCCCTGCTTAGCTCACACGGATCAGTAACTGCAAAGGGGCCTGACTTGAGAATCGTGACGCTAGGGACTTCCCTGATGGTCCAGCGGTTTAGACTCTGCGCTTCCACTACAGCGGGGGCGGGCTTCGATCCCTGCTGAGGGAATTAAGATCCCACATGCTGCGGGGTGCGGCCTAAAAAAAAGGAAATTAAAAAAAATTTTTAAATACCTCTACCACCTGCCTGCTGCGGCCTAAAAAGAAAAGAAAAGAGAAAGAATCCCTGACCCTGTTATCAGTAACCATCATGCCGGGAAGAATCTTCAGCAGGGTCAGAGGGAGCAGTGGGTTAGCCCCCAGGAAGGCATGGGGGCGGGGGGGCTGGCTCCCTTTTCCTCCCCACCCCACCCTACGCTCTGGGAACTGGTATTTGCGGAAACTGCAAACGTGTAGACTCCTGGTGACGAGGGCTTGTTTTCCACTTAGTCTCCTGGAGGAGGACTCTGAGGATGAGGGAGACTTGTGTCGCATCTGTCAGATAGCCGGGGGTTCCCCCGCCAATCCCCTCGTGGAGCCGTGCGGCTGCGTGGGAAGCCTGCGGTCTGTCCATCCGGAGTGCCTGAAAACATGGCTGAAAGTGAAAATAACATCAGGTAGGTGGGAAAGGCGGAACGACACACGTGCCGAATACTTAACACGAGGCGCCGCCCTGTGGGACTCGCAGCCTTGACGACAGCTCACGGCGGCAGTCGCTCGGGGGGAACGGGGCCCTTGCTCACAGCCCCCGAAGGACAGGGGCAGGACTAAGCTGCCTTCAAATTATGGGAGGGAAATGAGTTTTGTTTTGTTTTGTTTTGAAGGCTGAGGGAAGAATCCTGGAACGTGCTGTCGAATTTTACCCCTGCTCGAGGCCTGAGCAGAGATGCTAAGATTGCCTCCCAGGAGGAAGGAAACTAGAATTGGGGCTATGGCTGGGTCTCAGTAAACACACAGCGGCCACGGCAGCTGGTAGACAGACCAGTTCTGCTTCCTTTTACTTGGGGAGAGGGGTTGGGGTAGCA
Organism: Stenella coeruleoalba; assembly: GCF_951394435.1. Classification (NCBI taxonomy): domain Eukaryota; kingdom Metazoa; phylum Chordata; class Mammalia; order Artiodactyla; family Delphinidae; genus Stenella; species Stenella coeruleoalba. The sequence continues at coordinate 45,706,291 of NC_137165.1, read as the reverse complement.
CCTAGGAGCTGAGCCCAGCTGCCCTTTTGCGGCAACGAAAAGAGCAGTGATCTAATTTTTCTGCCGCCATATTAGATAAAGAGAGTCCCATTGTGCTCATTTTGTCAGCTCTGTCTTTAACAGATCTTGTAACTGGGTGTGAAACCCCGTTCTCAGCTCCCGAGGGAGGTTATAACCTAAATACAGCCATGTCAGTAGGTCGGCTGTAGTTTCCCTGGCAGAGAACAGATTTCTTCAAAACATTTAGGAACAAGAGCAACTTGAATAACAACAACAACAAAAATAGGACGCCAGGGCTTCCCTGGGGGCGCAGTGGTTGAGAGTCCGCCTGCCGATGCAGGGGACACGGATTCGTGCCCCGGTCCGGGAAGATCCCACATGCCGCGGAGCGGCTGGGCCCGTGAGCCATGGCCGCTGAGCCTGCGCATCCGGAGCCTGTGCTCCGCAACGGGAGAGGCCACAGCAGTGAGAGGCCCGCGTACCGCAAAAAAAAAAAAAAAAAAAAAAAAAAAAAATAGGACGCCAATGGAAAGAACACTTCGCTTCAAAAAGACCTAAGGCTTTTAGACTCCCCTTTCTGAAAACTTTTTACCCCAGAGCCAGATGCTGTTTCGCTTCTCCTCCATGTTCTCCTCCTTGGTTATCATTGTGCCAGACAGCCCAGGAGACCTAGAACTTGACCCTGTCCCCGTGGCGTGTCACCACGCCCCCTCAGCAAGCACAGCACACCATTTAATCAGGCAACGAACACACAGGATGATCCCGTTAACGGTCTCCTCCCTGAGGCCCTTTCTCCACGTCTGCAGGAGAAATGTAGGAGCGCCCACTGCCCGAGCTACATAAATGCATCTCCACACAGTGAGCAGGGTACCCAGCCCTTCCGAGAGCAAAGAACAAGTGGATCTCAGCCGCTAATGACTGTGCTGTGCGATGTTTTATCTTACGAGAAATCTGGGCTAATTAAACATCTAGCACAGAAAAGATTCCTCATGAGATGCGTGATGAAAGTACTGCTAAATGCTTGTAAATGCTAATGCTGGCCTGGGTGTGATCTGGCAGGATTAGACTGGAGGACACATGGGACCTTCCGTAGCCTTAAGTGTTATAGAATGATGCTTTAAAAAAAAAAATCAAGTCAACAAAATGCAGATAAGGGATCGCTGTTCATCCTTGTCTTTTGAAATTCTCTATTATTTACTACTTCTTTGTATCCCCAGCGGGGAAAAATAGAACTGGGGTATAAAACCCTATCTTTACCAAATAAATTCAAGTAACTGATTAGTCCTCTGTTTTCTTTCTTTTTTTTTTTTTTTTTTGGCTGCACCTCTTGGTTTGTGGAATCTTAGTTCCCAACCAGGGATTGAACCCGGGGCCCCCTGCAGTGGAAGTGCAGAGTCCTAACCACTGGGCCGCCAAGGAATTCCCAGTCCTCTGTTTTCTAATGCATAAAATAAACACTAGTACATCATCAGCCAAAATGCAGCACCTACGCCAGGGGGAAAGGGCATATGGCAACATGCTTGCTTAGACATAACAGCCACAGATCTGCATCTTCCACTTTTGCACTGGGGAACAGGATAAGCGGAGGAAAAAGCGCTGATCCAGAATTCACGTTAAAAAAAAAACCAACAAACCAGCAACAAAGGAAGCCTTCTCCTGTTTCTTTTCCCAAATGAGGCTGACAGGCTCAAGCATTGGCCCCAGATACTGCCATACCAGTGCCCACACATGGCCCCAGGGTCCCTCACTCTTCTCAGGTGGCAAGTCACCTGGGCAGGAGTAAAGACAGATTTTTAAGCCACAGATCGAGGATAGCTTCTGCCACCAATTCGGTCCTTACTAATTTATTTGCTTGGACCAGTGTTAGATCTGCCCGGAAAAACAACAGTAACATAGACATAATATTCACTCTTCTGGCAAACGCTCGTGTTACCGACTCTCAGCCTCCATGTAGTAATTCTAATTTTATGAACCAATATGTTTATATTTAAACAGAAAGCAAGACCTGTTATTTAAAACAGGTGAAATTCCTGGGAATTTCACTCACAGGAAGCTTGCATCATAATGAAAATGATGACAAAGGAAAGTTTTTGGATCTCAGGTTCAAGGTCATTTTCTACCTTGAGCCTGAAGAAAAAGAAAACTGACTGACTTTAAAAAAGAAGGCCAAAAAAAAGAAAAAAGAAGGCCACTGAAACGCAGCATTCCTCACACACACACACACAAATTCACTCGCAAAATGTCCACACCAAAAGGGTTACGTGTAACAAAATTCTTTCATTTAAGGAGCAGATCTTGGCGCCGTGGAGACCTGTGAGATGTGTAAACAAAGCCTGCTGGTCGACCTGGATGATTTTAACGTGGCCGAGTTCTACCAGAAGCACCAGCAGTCCCGGGTAAGAGCTGCTCACACCGGCTCTGGGTCCACAGGCTAGAGTCGGGTAGAGGCACAAGGTAGGAAGAAACGTTCCCTGATACAAGGAGCGTAGAAGCCCTGTGCAGGGGGTGAGTCTGGGAGGCTCCTAATTTAGCTCGCTTCTCTGAGAAGGTCTGTTACTAAACTGGACCACTGGAAGGTTGGAAGACTTGGTTGCTTGGTTGCTGGGGTCCCACTGCTGTCAGGGACAAAGTAGGAAGTTACAGTAGCTGACTGGACACACGGAAATAGGAATAGTCTGGCAAGCTTCATGCCCAAATTTGCTGAAATAATTTAATAACAAGAGAAAAAAATTAGGGTCTTGGAGGAAATAGTCTCCAATTTATATATCAAGTAACTCTGGGGTAACAAGGGACTGCTTTGCTCAAGGTTTAGGAAGCACCTACTGTGTGCTTTTTTTTTTTTGGCTGTGCTGCTCGGCTTGTGAGATCTTAGTTCCCCGACCAGGGACTGAACTCAGGTCCTTAGCAGTGAAAGCACCGAGTCCTCACCACTGGACCACCAGGGAATTCCCCTACTGGTTAAAAAGGTGCTTTTTAACACCTCGTGAATTAATTCTCCTGTGGCATTTGGATTGAAGTTCTAATACCGTGAAAGAGTTAACCTTAGGTGGGAAGGTGACTTATGCCCAGGATAATAGTTCACTGCCCAATTCTCAGGCAAACAATCTTCTATTTAGAGCTGTACTGCCCGAGATAGAAGCCACAAGCCACAGGCAGCTCACGAACAAGTGGTTACTTCCCGCTGAGATGTGCTGTGTTATACACCAAATTTCAAAGGCTCAGCATAAAAAAAAAAGAGTAAAATATCACATAAATAATTTTATATTAATTATATGTTGAAATGATAACATTTTAAATATACTGGGTTAAATAAAATATATTACTGAAATTAATTTTACCAGTTTCTTTTTACTACTTTAATGTGGCTCCTAGAAGTTTTCAGGTTACATACATGGCTTGCATTGGTGGCTCAGACTGTATTTCTACTGGGTGGTGGTGCTGATCTGGAAGATGCCTTGAACCACATAAGCAGTCAGTAGATATTTTATCAAAAGAAGAGAGCCCATCATTCCCATTAAAATTCAAGACTGACCTCCCTCCTCACACAATTAGGAAAAACATGATTAATAATCACGACTGTAAAGCACATAATTTCAAAACTATAAAATCATTGTTAGCAACTAAAATGTCACTCTTCAGAGGAGTCGCTTTGGCTTTCAGATCATTAGCCTGTCTGTATCCAGACCTTTTTTTGCAAAAAGTACAGCTGAGTCAAAATGGTGCCCGTGAGTGTGGGCAATCCTGTAGTTACCTTTTTAAAATCCTAAGGTTGCTAGACAAGAAAGGAAGAAAGGATAAAGGAAGGAAGGAAAGGGAGGGAAGGAGAGAGAGAGAGAGAAAGAAGGGAGATTTGAGCAGCACAACCAGTAAGTGTGATATAATGGACAGAACGCCATCCCAGCCTGGAAGATTGGGCGTCAGGAAGTTGAGGGGAGGGAGGCGGAGAGAAAGGAAGAAAAAAGTAGTTTCCTGAGAAAACAATTCAGTATTTTGAGTCCCTACATTTTGAGGCCTGAGGGTCTCAAAGCACTCAGTCGTAACCCCCAGGCACTGAGATCTGAGATGAGAAACAGAAGCGACTCACATTCTTGGACCCTGGGGATGCTGCAGTCAAACAACTGAAAGGAACCAGGCCCTCTGAGTGCCTGAGGTCAGGGTGCCAGCTAGATGCAGACAGCTTCTCTGAGGTCATTTCAAAGAATAGATTATTGCAGGGAGTGGAGCCTGCGGGACTTGCCGGGAAGGACAAGACCAGGCAAGGCCGGGTTACCCGAATCCCACCAGCATATTCTGCAGGCATCACCACCTCCATGCAGCCCAGGGGAAAGCCTTGTCTAGTAAAGACCCCTGTTGGTCCCAAGCATTTTCACCTCGTTCTCCCTCTGCGAAGCTGCTGCCGCCACCACACTGCTGGCTCACCAGGGGCACTTGTAGAACTGGCTCTCTAACAGCAGCTTTTTCCAGCTGCACAAAAATGTGTGCGTGCGTGCAGCCCGAGGCAGCCCCCCCCGCCAAAAAGCACTCCAACTTTGACTAAGATGTGAACCTCAATCCTATTCCCTTCCCCAGAGTGGCCCTGTGACCTTGAGGAAACTACACCAACTCTGGATATCTCAGTTCTCTCATCTGTAGGAAGTGGGAGATGATAAGTCCTACCCCGAAGGATTGGATGTAGGAAAGGACCCCAGTACATCACCTAAGACAGTGCCTGAGCAGAGAAGATTCTTGGTGAATGAGAACCGTCCTATTACAGCCCCAGAGATGCCTGACCTATTTAGACTCAAGGGAGAAAGCTAAGGGTACCCGGACCAAGCCAGAATCCATCGCGGAACAAAGCCAACTGGCCCCCACAGGGGTCATACCTGTAACCTCGGCCTCGCTGCATCCTACCAGCTGAGAGAATGGGCTATGAGCACATTCTAAAAAGAACCATGAAAGTAATCGTGTCAGCCAGGGTCTGGGCAGGAAAGAGATGGTGGCACGTGCACAAGGGGCGAGTGATGAGAGCTGAATGAAGGGCCAAAATGTGGATAGTGAAAGCAACGAGGAATGATTAGGCACTCTGGGACCGGCAATTGACCACCCCTAGGCCTGGAGTGACAAGGGGAGGGGGCAGTTATCAGGAGGGCTGTGGCTACAGGAGAGAGTCACCACCAGCCTGCGACCTTCAGTAGGGGAAAGCTGCCATGGCCACACCACTGCCCAGCAGAGAGGGGACGAGGGGGATAACTACCCCAGCCCCTCTCTCTTCTCCCGCCCTCTGGTCTCCAGCTAGGGTCTCCCATTGGCTGAACCCAGTGGGGAGCCAGAGGACAAGGGGGCCTAGTTAATGCAATCCATTGAGACCAGCCAACGATGGGCCACAGAGCAGGGTGGAAAGTGTATCTGGAGGGGAAAATGGAAAATATCCAGCACAGTAATTACACGACATAGAAGCAGAAGAGAGTTCAAATTAGTTTCAGTGAGAACTTGACAGGCTGTCAAAGCCTTTTGAAAATGCCCTTCATTATAATCACAGGAAGAAACGAGATTGACAGACCCACCCTGGTGGGAGAACAAAGGTCCCAAGAACCAATGTGCAATATTTATCTGCTGATGGAAAGCAGTTCGGCTCACACTTTTACAGCAGTTCTGTTCCGATGGCCCGTGGTGAATTCAGTGCTGTCTGTCTGCTAACAGTCTGAGTTAAACTTGAGACACTAGGGAAGTGTGACTTCGACAAGTTTAGAAACTCTCCATGGATGAAGCCCAGAGTAACTGTCATTTAGCACAAAGATAACGAGGATGGAATACAATCTCCGCTCGTCCCCAGGTGGGAGACCCTTGACCCTTGGAGGCTGATGTGCACACCTGTGCTTCTGAGGTCCAGGCCCTTCTTCCGACTCCCAAACCCTGGCTCCTCTGGGCCCTCTAAGCCAACCCTCAACGCCGTTCACTCCTTGGCAAATGGGTTCCCTTCTTGAGAAGTGGGGTAGCTGATGCCAAACGCAGACATGTACCCAGAGAGGGTCAAAACCAGAAGAGGCTTAGAACTGGTTTCCGCTCAGACTGGCCTGCACTTAACCTCAACTCACTAACTAGCAAACTAACTCACTAACTTATTTTCTTGTGCATTTTTCACATTTAGATTTTTTTTGGTTTTCCTTAGTTATAAAAATCACAAACACACAAAAGTCTCCCATAATTGAAATTAACATTTAGCTGCATGTCTTTTTTTTTTTTCTATTAAAATACTGATGCCTAGGCTCAGCCCTGGAGATTCTGATTTAATTAGTCTGGGATGGGACCAGGGGTCAATTTTTTTTTTTTTTTTTAAGTGTGGAAAAATACACAGAAGTTTAACTCATTAACTTTTTTTTTTTGCGGTACGCAGGCCTCTCACCACTGTGTCCTCTCCCGCTGCGGAGCACAGGCTCCGGACGCGCAGGCCCAGCGGCCATGGCCCACGGGCCCAGCCGCTCCACGGCACGTGGGATCTTCCCGGACCGGGGCACGAACCCGCGTCCCCTGCATCAGCAGGCGGACTGTCAACCACTGCGCCACCAGGGAAGCCCAAACTTTTAAGACACATGTTGAGTGCCTGCTGTATGCCAGATACTGTGCTGGGAGATACAGCAGTGCCCGCGGTCAACACAGTCACTGCCGTACAGTGGGGAAGTGGACCAGCAGGCAGCGACCCCGGTGTGGGAGGATCAGAGCAGGGGGTAGACGAGCAGCTGTGGACATAGCGCAGAGAGGCCTGACCTGCTCTCAGGACCAGAGAGACCCTCCCCACAGAGGAGCCTTTTAAGACCGGAGAGGAAAAGGGTGAGCCCTCCACGGCAGAGGCTCGTGAGGGCAAAACCCTCTACTCACGTGGGAGACAGACACCTCCCTCAGCCTCTGACCACAGGCGGTGGACACACCCAGCAGGTGCCCAGTCCGCACCCTAAGTGGTCTCTGAGGTGCCCCTGGGCTCGGGTTAGTGTATGTTTTCCTGGTTTGGTTCACTGCTGCCCGCGGCCTCTAACACTGAAATCCGATTATCCCTCCATCTCTCAGACTCTGAGCGGTTCCCTTGGGCCCCGTAGGGTCAAGGCTTGTTACCAGACTTGGAGCAGCTAGATTAGGAGCTCCTATAGGCCTGGAGAGCGGCCCCCTGAGGCTAAAGCAGCTGGAGTGGGGGGTGCCCAGGGCCTGGACTAAGCACCTTGGGCTACGGGCATTTCGTGGTCCAGTCACTGGCTGGCAGCAGTTCACCCCCGCCCTAACTCAGAGATGCCTGAGGGCTTCCCCGGTGGCGCAGTGGATGAGCGTCTGCCTGCCGACGCAGGGGACGCGGGTTCGTGCCCCGGTCCGGGAAGATCCCACGTGCCGCGGAGCGGCTGGGCCCGTGAGCCATGGCCGCTGAGCCTGCGCGTCAGGAGCCTGTGCTCCACAACGGGAGAGGCCACAACAGGGAGAGGCCCGCGTACCGCAAAAAAAAAGATGCCTGAAAATTAAGCCCAGCAGGCGTTCCACACCCACCGCCCACCTCCCAGCAGTGCTGCCCGCGAAGCAACCCCACATCTTCCCGTGTGCTCTTTAACCTGGACGTGGGACTCATGCTTGACTGACTGGTTGGTTGATTGGTTTCTGAGTGGAAGGAAGAACTCCAGGATGACAGCAGGTAGAGCTCCAAGGAACATTCCAGGTTGCAAAATGGACCAGGAGAAAACAGGTTTAAGAAAAGTTTAGGTCATAGATTGTACATTCAAATGCCATAGAGGCCAGGCAGATAAACAAATGATCAGAATCTCCCAAGTGGCATCAACTGGGAGTGGTGGCCATTGTGACAAAATTGCGAATACTCTCTCCAACGGAAGAAGTTCATGTCTGTCCTCCTTTCCTTCCTTCCTTCCAACCAGAGCACATCCACAGGCCAGATTCAGATTACTGCCTACCAACTGTTGATCCTTAGTTTAAAGCAGGGGTTCTCAAAGATGGGTGGTCCCCAGACCACTAGCAATAGCATCACCTAGGAATTCATTAGAAATGCACATTCTTGGGCCCCACTCAGACCCACTGAATAAGAATCTGGGGAAAAGGGTGCCCACCAACTGCATTTTAAAAGGCCTTTTCAGTAATTCTGATACATGTTAAAGTTGGGGCCACTAGAGTCAATAGTCATCACTGGTCCAAAATTATACATTTTTTCCTCATTCTTTCATCTGTGCATATATTTATTGAGCACATACCATATACCAGGCATGGGCTAGGCACTAGGAGCACATGGGAAGGGCAGGGGCAGGCAAGGCACATGTGGTCCTTGCCCTGAATCCTAGCTTTAGCTCTTGCCTCTTGTTGGATGTTTTCTCGGTTTTGCGAAATACCATGTCCACTCGTATTAGCTCATTTTGCCATAATGCCTTGAGAAACAGGCAGAACAGAGGCTACTTCTACCCGTTTATCAATGGAGTCCCTTTGTCCATGCACAGTTAAAAGTCTACCCAACCTCGCAGGGCACGGTGGCCCCAGGCTGCCTATTCTGGGGGCCCAGGCCCCCTGTGTGACGGAGACGTGCCCTTGGCCCTGCCGCACAGGAGGGGCTCAGAGGGCCTCCGGCTGTCATTGCTCAGAAGCACAGGCCTGACTCGCTCCATCCTGGCCTCAGACAGATGTCCTCGGACACACGCAGTCACCTAATCACCCTCACTCCTGGGAGCGTCCCGTGAATACATCTGAAGACTTGACAGAACGTTCAGCCAGGCTGTCTGTTTCTTCGAGCGGATTGTGTTGAGAATTTCCACCCGTAGCAAATCTCTTGACTGAAATGAATTTTAACAAAATGAAGGGGCAGGAGAATAGGAAGAAAAACATCTGGCAGGTGGGCTGAGCGCTCCCGAGCCCCCGTCCACTGCTTCACGTGCCTCTCCCTCCCCTGAAAGTCTCCCAACGCCCATCCCCACCTCTGCTGCTGCATGTGGGCAGCAAAGGGCGATGCAACTGGGTTGGGGCGGGGAGGGGAGGGAGCAGCTCCAGTAAATAACGCTCCAAAAACTAGCTCATTCTGCCCTGACCGAACAAACACCATGGACGGAACTCTTTCTGATAACAAATCCCTCCCACTTGTGGCTCCGAGTATAGAGGACGACTCTGAGCTGACTATGAAACGCCTGCACTGATTGGCTGGCCCGGCCCTTTTGTCCAGCATCACAGGCTCTGCAAAGGGCACACATAAAGGAGCCGGGCCAGTGAGATTTATGGTACCGGGTAACAGGTTCCCTCCCACAGACCAGAGAAGAGACACAATCTGCTGGAAATGACTTTTCAAATGATCTGCAGAAAACATTAGTGGAGATTTTCCCATCTGCATGCCTCCGGGTCTTATGGAGTCATAAAAAGTAAATGATTTCCCTGAATGCTGTGACAAACCTGATAGTTCCAAGCCATTTTCTAGCTGATTGATTTGCCATTACGCATCGGAGTGTCTGTGAGCAGAAAGGCTTCCTGGCGAAGCGAGCGCTGGGGCGAGGGAGCCATCGGGAGCTCACAGGAGGCCGCCCGCACCAGGAAAAGCGAATGAGGGACAAGGCTTGGTTTGTGTGGAGGAGCTAAACGGTAGGTAGTCTGGGAAGGCTTCCCAGAGGCAGTGGCTCCTGAGAAAGACCGCAAAGGAGGCACCAGCTCTTGGGGAAGATGGGAGGAGGCCATTAACACAGAAGAAAAGTAGCAACAAGCAACCTCCTCTCTGCCTGCTCTAGGCCAAGGTCAGGAGAGAAAGACTAAAACAGGAGGCAAACCGCTCAGGACTGTTGACTAGAGCCTTTAAAGATGGGTCTGTAGGGTGGTGGAGGGGTCTCGAGCAGTGACCTTGGGGCCAGCGGTCACCAAGATCTGGAGCTGGCCCCAATGCAGAAGGAAGAGCAAATCGATCTTTGCTCAGCTTGGGCACCTTTTCGGGCAGCTGTTTCGTCCTAGAAGAGGTGTGTTCTGCGCCAGCTTCCTGAGCTGCCCTCGACGGGATGGGAACAGGATGATGGGCCTGTGAAGCACCTCGGGCCGCCGAAGAAGGAAGGAGGAGGCGCTGAGATGCTCTCTGGGTCAAGTCCGAGCTTCGGTTCTCCTGGGAAGATGGTGCCGAGCTTTCCCAAGGGTGATGTCAAGCGCCATGCCCTCCGCAGGGGATTTTGCACCCCCAGGGCTTCCTGAGCACCGTCTGGCCCATCCCCGACCCTCCCACCCTGGAGACTGGACATGAGGACAGATGGGGGTGTAAAGTGGCCGGCAAGGAGGAGTCATCACCAATCCACGAACTTATTGAGGGTCGATGCAGGTCCACAGGCTGAGGCTCTGGAGGACAGACGCCCAAAGGAGCCGAGGACAGAGGCACCGTGGTCATCCAGACAGCCAGATCCTCCCTGGGAACCTCCGTGTGCTCTCAGCACCAGTGAGAAAAATACAACGCAACCCACCCACCGAGAAAAAGCAAAAACATTAACAAGTGCGAAATGCCGTGTACAGAGTAAAGACAAATGCTTAGGACTCGGGGGGGAATGACTAGATCAAATGAGGGTATCGTCAGGAAGCCTTCTGCAAGGAGGTGACACTGTGACAGCTGTGGAGGAAGTCGTGCACGCAGCCTTAGAAAGGTGGAGAGTGGCAGAGGAGCATATGCACAACAGAAGTACCTAAACAAGCCAAGAGACCACACAAGACAGAGCATGAGCAAAGGCCCTGAGGTTCACAGGGCACGCCCTCTCTGGGGGTCAAATGATCATAGAACAGCCAGGGCGGGTGGGGAGTCGGGGAGCCCCTAGGTGAGACCATCGTTAAGCCCATTTGTAAAGGGAGAAGCGTACAGAACTAAGGCCTGAGGCCCTTTCCCTGGGCAAACGAGGCATCTAGGAAAATCAAGTGCCCCCTCCCACCCCCATGGCACCTGTGCCCCAGATTCCCCTACAGACAAGTCTGCCTTCCTAAGACACACATCTCATCGTGTTTACCTCTCTACTCAGAGGCCAGCAGCTACACACGTACATATACACAGCGTGACGTCCAAACACCTCAGTTCTGCCTAACATGGTCTCCCACCTTACCATCTCCCCGGCCCATGCCAAGATTTTTTAAAAATTCAGAACAAACACCCTCCCCATATACTCCAGCCATACCAGTGAGCAGAGAATTTTGCCCAACATACGCTCTGCCCTCTGTGTGTGTGCCAGCGTGCAGTGCCTCTGTCTGAAAGGCCCCGACCGCCCCCCACAGCCACCTACCGAAGTCCCTCCCATCCTTTAAGGACCAAAGATGCCATCCCCCACGTCACACGCAACCAGGCTCTTTCTTCCCCTTCGCATCTCCCTCGTGGCCATTGACACATCCAGCTGCTACCGGAGCCATCTATGAACGAGGCGCTCTCTCCCACATCACAGGAAGGGGCCCCAGCAGGGAGATGAGACCTTTTGCCCTGTGTTCTCCAAACACCCAGCTCAAGGCCGTGGCAGGTAGCTGCTCAGTAAATGTCCACGCGGACTCCCTGGTGGCACAGAGGTTAAGAATCCGCCTGCCAATGCAGGGGACACGGGTTCAAGCCCTGGTCCGGGAAGATCCCACATGCCGCGGAGTAAACGTCCACGGCCTGGGGCTAAGCCTGGAGCTTTCTCAAGCATCCCCCACTAGGCAGTAACGGATTCCAGGATGGCTGCACGGCCTCCACCCTGGATTCCGCTTCTGCTCTGTTCTCTGGTCCTCCAGGACAGGGCTTGCCTTGGGGCTCGGGCTCTCGTCCTATTTCTTGTCCCCTCTTGGCCTGGTACCCTCCACCCCATGATGTAGACCGTGTATATTTTACAGATGAACTCAAGAGCTTCCTTGTCCACACGCAGGCACAACACGAGCTGATGAACTCAGGCTTGTGCCTGGTGCTGCTGCTTCGTCTCTACGAACAGAGGTTTGCAGAACTCATGAGACTCAACCACGGTCAGGATGCAAGAGAGAGGGTGAGTCCGGCCCTGCCTGGGCCGTCGGGCAGCAGCCCCGCCAGCCTTGCCTGCCGTTTATTAGATGTGCGTCCCCTGAGGTCCTCCAGGTCAGCTGGTGGGATGTGGCGCTGTCGTCGTTAGGACTAGGACTCAGCGGCTGCCGGGTGTAGGCACAGTGGCCCTCTGGCTGAAAAGTAAGTGACAGTCACGTAATTGTTAAGCAGGAGTCGTAATGAAATGGTCAGGAATGGCCATATAAGCAAGTGAGTGTCTAGGGGTATTTGCCCCCCCAGAATAGAGGCCAGCAAGGTTGCGGGGTCTGGGTGTACGTTACGCGTGGCTGCCCCCTGCCCAAGCAAGGAGGATCCACGAGAAGCAGGAACCCTCCCTGCCCCCAGCCGGGGAAGCTGTTTGTTTTGCTTTGGATCCTAGGGTGTGTTATTCCAGCGTCTGTGTGTGTGTGTGCCAAGAAACAGAGGTGCTGATGGGGTCCCATCTGTCATTAGAGACGTGACAGTGTATGTACCAGAAATGATCATCTGCGGCTGCCCTCCTTTAATAAGAGAACCGAGGCCCTCCAGGAGGCCCTGTGGCGTGGAGAGAGAAGCCTAGGTCCGCTACTCTACCAAAATGCGGGCAACGGACAGGCCGACCTCTGAAATGTACAAGTACACTTGGCTGTGGTCGAGTCAGAGCCCTGAGCCCCAAGGGGCTGCCCTCCTGGTTAAATGCCTCCCTGTGGCCAGGCCAGGAAAGAGCACTGGCAGCACAGGGGCACCTCCCTTACCTTAAAGCCATGCCAGGCGCTGACATTTTCTTAGTTGTGGGGTTGCCCGTACACCCCTTGAGGCTTGGAACTCAACCTCTGCTCACATCAGAAGGTCACCACTGGAAAGAAAGCCAGTATGGCAGTGGGCAAGCCACCGACGGGGCCGCGAGACAGCTTTCGTGATGCTCTGCCCCCTTATCTGTTCCTCTCCTCTTCACTTTCCTCTCCGTGTCTCTCCTCTTCTACCTCAAGTGGACAAGAGGCATCTGTCGGCACCAGTCACTGCCTGGAGGCTGGACCCCACTGGCTCCAACCCAGTCCTCCACCATGGCCTCAGTCCTCGCACCACTGGAGGCCGAGGTGATCCGTTTGGAGCCGTCCCCGCTAGAAATGCTGGGTTCAAACCATTAATCGTAAGAACTCGAGATCTGTCCCTACATCTTTCTGACTTCAATTCTCCCCTTAGACCCTAAGCTCTCAATTAAGACAAAAGGCTGGGTCTTTGCCAAAATTGTCTCCTCAGGAATCTCACCCTCTTTCTGACCCAGGCCTGTCCTTCCTTTCACTCTTCCGTAGTTTTAGTGGTGACATAAATTCCTCAGAGAAATACATTTTTTTTGAGAAAGAAGTACAGGAAGCAGGAAATGATCCTTTGTTTAACATGTCTGTAACCTCATTTTCATGATTCCACATCTTTTTAATGAACTTTTTATTGCACACTGAACTTCAAAGCACCTAGGGTTTGAGAGAGGTTACAGATGGCCACAACATCAACAAACAAATGCAAGTGACATTAGCCTCCAGGACTGCAAAGCACACACAAGAAGGCAACAAACAGTACAACCCGTTGGATGAAAACCTAGGCCCTAAAGCATTGGCTCTAGAGAACGTTCTGGTAAAAACTATCCTAGAGAAGCAGTAAGTGATGCCAGGAGCAGGCCGGGAGCCAGAGAGGAAGGAAGCAGAAGGGACAGGGCAACACTCTTCTCTCCCCACAAGCTTACATGTAATTTGAGATTCCCTGAAATAGATCTCACCCATTTAAACCACCAAGCAATAACCGGCACAAATAATCAGTTAAGACGTACCCAGAGGGCTTCCCTAGTGGCGCAGTGGTTAAGAATCCGCCTGCCAATGCAAGGGACACGGGTTTGAGCCCTGGTCCGGGAAGATCCCACATGCCGCGGAGCAACTAAGCCCGTGCACCACAACTCCTGAGCCTGCGCTCTAGAGCCTGTCCTCTGCAACAAGAGAAGCCACCGCAATGAGAAGCCCGCGCACCGAAATGAAGAGTAGCCCCCACTCGCCACAACTAGAGAAAGCCCGCGTGCAGCAACGAAGACCCAGCACAGCCAAAAATAAATAAATTTTTAAAAAAATTTTTTAAAAAAAGAGGTACCTGAATGGAACTCGGAAGACAAGTGCCTTCTGTCAAATTCACACTCTTCTGGATTTGAGTCTCAGTATTTTCTTGTAGAAAACACCCACACTCTAAGGGTAACGTTTAGCAAAAGAGAGGCACTACGATGGGAAAGGAACCCTCCTTCCCTCTCCTTCACCTACCAGAACTAAAAAACCCATTCATGCCAGGCTTCTGGCTGTGTCTCAGTAAGACACCCAGTGATGAGTGCCTGTCAACGGTAGAGATCGTTCATTCACTCCTCTATTCATGCCCTGGCCTGTATCAGATGCTGAGATGGGAATCTGGGAAAATGGCTACCAAACATGATACCATGATGTCTCTTTCTTTGAGGAGCTTATGATCAAGTGGGAAGATGTGACTCACATATTTAGAAAACCAGTTAATAATCAGAAAGTAGCCCTTGGTCAAGAGAACCAACGGACCCACTGACTTCCCAGCGGCTGTGACATTGATAACCCAAGATCTTCCCTGACTGTGGCCTCCTGGGGTTTCCAATGATCCTATAAACAAATAATTTGCCTCCCCACTGAGGCCGTGAGCTTGTTGAAGGCAAACCCAGGTCTTCTACACGTGTCTCCCATGATGCCGGGCACACAATGAATAATATCTGACTGCTGACCAAGTCCCAGGCACTACGGATGCCAGGAGCACTGAGTGCTCACAAACTTGCTAAATTTTGTAAATTTTGCTAACCTGTCAGATAAGGATGCGGTCTGCTAAGGGTTGCAGAGGCAGGGTGGGGGGAGGATGTGGTCACTGGCAACTTGGGACATGGACTCCTTATCTCTTTTGTACATCACAGTCCTCCAGTGCCTAGAAAATGCCTGGCACACAGTAGGTGCTCAGTAACCTTCTGATACTCAAACAATGAACTAATGAACCAATACCTGCTTCTTCCAGGAGGCGAGTCTTGAGTTATGTTTTGGAGAAAGTGATAGTACAAATTTGTGGAGAGAAAAAGGTATCCTAGGTAAAGGAACACTCCCGAGTTCAAGGCATATTTATGTATTCAAAGATTTTCTGCGTGCCTACTATGTGCCAGGTTCTAAACTAGATTCTGGGAATACAAAGATGATCAAGACAGGCTTTGGGGACTTCCCTGGTGGTGCAGTGGTTAAGAATCTGCCTGCCAGTGCAGGGAACACGGGTTCGTTCCCTGGTCCGGGAAGATCCCACATGCCGCGGAGCAACTAAGCCTGTGCGCCACAACTACTGAGCCTGTGCTCTAAAGCCCGCGTGCCACAACTACTGAAGCCCGTGCACCTAGAGCCCATGTGCCTAGAGCCCGTGCTCCACAACAAAGAGAAGCCACCGCCACGAGAAGCCCGCGCACCGCAACTAGAGAAAGCCCGCACACAGCAACAAAGACACAACGCAGCCAAAAATAAATTAATCAATTAATTAAAAAAAAAAAAGACACGCTTTGCCTAAAAGGGACTCAAGAGTCTAAAGAGACAGACATGTAACCAAGATTATCAAAAAATGTACCTTGTGTAATGACAGGAGATGGAGCCATATGTGGAGGAACACAGAACAGAGTTAGAGGACGGGAGGGGCCCCTGTTCTCACCCCCTCCTTCCACTCCTTCTCCAGGACAGACTCTCCAGTCAGGGCCTTCAGGGACACAAGCCAACGTTGCAGAGGGCTTGCTTTTCACCCAGTTAGGTTGTACTCTTTGCCCTCAGTCTTCCCACTGCTCTGGGAGCCTGGTGGCAAAGCTGCTTCCATTATTGCTCTTGTCCACTGATCAGCTGAGGGGGTGATGCGAGCTGAATCTCGGACCAGGGCTGCTGGGGAGGGAAGGGCATTCCACGCAGAAGCGAACGCAAAGGCTCAGAAAGGAAAAGACTTGCGCGTCTGGGAAAGCCAAGGAGCTGAGCGTGGCCGGAGCTGGCAGGAAGCAAGCAGGATGTGAAGGGTTTGTGTGAAGCTCTGGGAGGCCACTGAAGGCTTTCTAGCCTGGGGCTGGCAGGCCGGGAGATCTGCGTTTCCGAGAGAGAACTCGAGCGGCCATGTGGAGGGTGGGCTGGAGGGGGAAAAGCCCGGCTGGGCGGCTGCTGCCCTGGGACAGGGTGAGAGGCCCCACGTGGGGAGCACCGGAGGTGGGGGGCAGGTTTAGGAGGGCACAGAGTGAGGTACAGGCTGAAGGGAGCATTGCCTGTTATTCTCTGCAAATGCCCAGCAGGAAAGTGGCCTTTTCTCACTTCAGCTGTTCACGATGGGAGCGTCTCCAGAGAACACAGCGCCCCACCAGCCTCACCTGATCCCACTTGGGCTCACCCTTTAGTGGGGACACAGGGCTGTCCTGCGAGGTGAAGCTAAATGGGCTTGCCCTTCGTCCCCGTTCTCCCTTTCCGCGCCTACGCGGGACACTCCAGTATTCAGGGCCTACACCCCGGGGCCCCTGTCCTGGGCTTCCTCCTAGCCCTGGGCGTGATCTGTACCACACTCTCCATTCCCCCCAATGAAATGACCCGGGACCCCGAATTCCTCTCCCTGCCTGCCCATAGCAGCTCCCCTAAACCCCTCAAGTGCCTAATCTGCTAAACTAGGTAAAATAGAAAGAATCCCTGTCAGTGAGTCAAAAGGCAGAGCACTGAAGGGCCCCCAGGCCCTCCGTGAGGCCCTCCTGGCGTGAGCGCCCGCCTCTGTCTTCCGCCCCCGGTGCGCTGCACTGACACCTCCCCTGTAGGAAAATGTTCACCTGGACGGGAGGGGAAGGGATTGCAGTGGCTGGCCTGGGGGGCAGGGAGGGTCTCGAAGTAGCTCTGCAACCCCACTGGCCCATTCACGAGTGAGGCTAGATGGACTTACTCTAGGCCCTCCCCATTCACACCTTTTCTACAAAACCGAAAACCCTTGCCTCAGAGGACCGAATCTACCCAAAGGATGCAAGGCCCGGGCTTGGCCCGCAGCTGGGAAAGCTTTCCCACTCACCAAGACGGCGCTTCCTGGTGGCGTGTGAGAGTTGGTTTAGAAAGATGCCACCCCCTGGCGTGGAATCTAGAGGCAGGAGGAGGTCATCCTAGCAGCCTGGAGAGAATGGAGGCCATCGCTAGCACAGTCCTGATGTATCATTTACCAGGTAACCAGGACTGCTGCTCTAGAAGAAACTCCATCCTTCTCCTGCCCTCCCCCTGGCCTTCTGGTGAGAGGGACCCAGAGACCACAGCTGCCTCCACGCTGGCCAGGCAGTTGCCCTAGTAACAGTGTCCAGCACCCCTTATTTTGTCCCCCAGCCTGTCACAAAGCCCCTCTTCCCCCTGGGGGAAGAGCAGCGGCCCCTCTGCAGCCTGGCACAATGGGCTCCCGTGGAGTACACAGTGTTTCTTATTGTGGCATAAAAGGCCATAAAGTCAGAACAAAGAGGGAGCCCAGAGCCCTGATGGGCCCGCTGCTTCCTGCCGGGCAGAGAATACAACCGATTGTTGAAAAGCCAGTGGTGAGGCAAGTGGCCAGTTAGCACGGCCTTCACCCCGCGGCCTGTAAATGCGGTTTGGACCATCAGGATGGGATTCTGCGATTCAGATCAATTGCTGAAAGGAAGCAAGTCTGTTCACGCTGCCAAGTTTAGAAGCCCCGAACCAGCGACGGGGACCTGGGCCACGGCCGAGGCTGTCAATAGGAGGAGCCTAAGCCCCACAGGTGCTGACCATCGCACTGCCCCCAGCACCTCCGCGCGTTTACTCTGCCCCTTTAAGGTGACGTGAGGGATTCCTAGAACATCCCCGAGACTAGGGAATTAGACATCTGTTCACAATTGCTTTGGAAAAATGATTCATTTTTCATTGTCTCCTTTCTCATAGTTGTCAAGAAATTACCCACAACCCAGACCGGAAGAAAATGAAAGTAGGTTTGGGGATCAGTCCTGCCATGTTGCGGTGTTTGCTAATGTGCTCTCTTTCGGTGACTGTGTTGAACCTAATGGTGTGGAAGGAAGTAATGACCACCACCCAGAGGCAAAAATAACCCCACAAAGCCTGGGAAACTCTAACTGCAGCAGTCGGGAAGGCGTGTCCAAGTATGCTGGATGCAGAGGAGATAAGGATTCTAATTCATCCCGAAAGCGAGGGGAAAGGCCAACAAAGGGAGGACGGCCTCCTCGGGTGTAGGTTAACTTGCTACAGGTTTCTTCCTTTCCCTTTGCTGGGATTCACCAGCGTCCAGCCCTTGGGGAGCCCCTTGGGTTTTCTTCTAAACCTTGGAAAGGCACTGTTTAGCCATTACCTGAGGGGACAACAGTCATTCACAAGCTAGTACTGGATTTTCTCACTAATTTGGCCCATTCAAGTGGGCCTGTTGGATTCAGAAGTTGAACAAGGAAAACAGGTGTCGGGCAAAGTCAAAGGCGGCGGGACAGCTGTCTTCAAGCAGGTTCATTATCCCATAGAAAATCCAACTGAAGAAAACGTGCTCAATTAAAGCAGGCGGGCTGGCAGTCAGACTTGGGAAGAACTTCTCCATCAGCTGGGAGAACAAACATTACAGTGAACTGGGGGGGTGACAATTCCATGCCCAGAGGCTGTTCTGGCGAGAAATTTCACAACTGCCTGCCTTCAAAGGTTTAGAACAGCGATTTCCACGCTGGCTCCGCCATGGGAATCACCTGGGGAACTTACCAAAAGTACAGATTCCTGGGCCCCTCCCTGAGATTCCGTTTCAGGTGATGGGGTGGGCCCCTGGTGATCCTGATGCAGCCGGTCACGGTGATGCTTTGGGAACCCCCAACAGACCCGTCTGCAGGAGAAGCTAAACCAGCTCAGAGCTCCGCAGGGTGGGGCCCAGATGACGACCCTACAGCACCCAATCTATTATTCAGGGCGCGCAGTCCCGAGAACCCGGGCTGACCATTTTCAGAGCGGGGGGGAGGGCCCTTCCCTCCGTTCACAAAAGGAACCCGCAGAGTCCCAGTCCCGGGCGCCACCGCGGGGGTCCAGCCGAGCCGGGTGAGGGCCCAGCGCCCCCCTGCGCCCTCGCAAGGCCCTGGGGCCACTCGGGGCGGCCGGCCCGACCCCGGCGCCGTCGCCTGGGCCAACCCCGAGCGGCTGCTCCCCCTCGGGCAGCCGGGAAGGGAGAGCGGGCAGGGAGCTGTGAAGTCTAGGACGGACCTTTGTGTGCGGGCGCACGCACCCGCTCTGCGCCCGGCCTTTGGCGAGAGCCCCTGCTCCGGAAAGGGCCCCCGCGCCTCGGCCAGGACGACTCGGTGGCCCGAGGCACCGGACAGGGTCTCGGCGCCGCGCCCGGCTGCACCCCTCCCCAGCGCACGCCCCGGAGGCGCCCGCGGTCTTCCCGGTTGGAGGAAACCTGCTGCTGCCGGGCGCGCCCGGGTGGGTCTGGCTGGGCAGGGGCGACCCCTAGTGCCCAGCGGGGGCCGCTGCCGCCCTGCTGCCTGGGGAGGCCCTGAGCAGGATGGAGAGCCTCCCACCCACACCCCAGCTTGGGGATGGGGAAGGGGCACCCCGGCTCCAAGCCTGAGCCCCAGGGAAGGGGGACGTCTCTAGAGGGCAGGAGAAGAGCACTCCTGGGGTGGTGCTTAAAAAGGAG